>NC_137740.1:54164509-54789509 GCF_963264785.1 Psittacula echo
GTTGAGAGAGAGGAAAGATGTCGTTGTAGTGTCCATTCCCCATTCTGATGTTGAAATCTTTCTTGAGATGAGACTTTCCTTCTCTTGGCAAGGAGAAGTGTGGTGCAGTATGTTTAGGATGCACATCAATCCCTCCCAGTACTGGAGATGATTTTAAATGTAAGAGTTTCCTTATTAATCTTTGAATAATCTTGTAAAGATGAGCTCTTTAAAATATGCTTAGGAGGATGGCCATGTACATATTAAACTTTTGCCAGTCATATGGACTGTTTTGGTGCTTACTCTTTCAGTTTGTCACATGCTCGATGGACTTGCACAGGACCAGAGCAACACAGAGCCTAAGGAGTTGCAGTTTTCACTTCCCTCCCCTTTCCTGCCAGCAGAAGTCATAGGAACACAATCCAAGCCATGAACTTAGGAAAGAGGGTTTCTGCACAGTCCCCTTCTGCCTCCCAATTCATGATCGCAGCTGCGTTCAAGGCTGGGCCATAAAGTTTGTTTCTGAATTTTCCTTCATTTTTTCTTTCCTGTTTGCTTCTATTTTCCTCCCTCTCCACCTCTGACTTGGCTTTGATCACAGTTCCATGGTTTCTCTTTCCTTCCTGGCCTTTTCCCCCTGTTTTCTTGACTCCTTTCCTATCTCAAGCCCTTCAGTCTCTCTCTGTTCCTCTGATCCACAACCCTGCTATCCCTTGTTTTCATTTACCACTCCTGGTTCCTGCTCTGCCCACTTATCCTCTTCTCTGCCACTCGTTTTCCTATCACTCTTGCAGATACTTTCTTTCCCCCTGGCCTCCTGTTTAATTCTCCTGCTACTTCTTGTCGTTGTTTCTTTACTGTATTTCACCTCTCTATTTTAACTCCCTCAGAGACAGACATTGCTTTTGTTTCTCTTCCAGTGTCCAATCTTGCATGAGCAGCAAAGTGAGAAGAGAAAGAAGGGAATTTGGCCTAGTCTATAGTGTATCTCCAATTAATGGCCAGCATTCACCCATACAAAAACATCCACGTAAGAGTCTCTGCAATGTATTTTTTTAGGTAGAAATATATAAGGTGCAGTTTTTAGTCTGCATTCTGGTTTAAAAAGTATTTAATAAGTTGTCTGTTAGAACTACAAAGTAGATTTAGCTATCATATTCCTTTAGCATGTTCTTCATTCAGTGAAGCTTTTAAACACGTTTAAAATAAGACCATAGGCTGGCCTTACTGGCTTCAAGATTAAGGATATTAATTCATTTATGTATATCTTAATATACAGCCATTTATTCCCATGTTATGCTGAGAAACTTGGCTAAGAGTAGTAGCCACCGATGTTAAACATTTCTGCCAATAGCAGCTAAAAGAATTCTGTATAATTGCATGCTTCCTCTGTTACACATATAATACATTCAAACTTGCACCTTAAATGTCTAAAATATATATTAAAAATGAGACAGAAGTTGTAAAAATATTCCAAAAGTAGAGACACATATAAATGTGGGTTATTTTCAGCTAATTTTTCCCTGTTACAGGAGCTGTTAAAAAGCCATACTTACCAGTACTGTATAAACATATTAGAGAGGGGAAAAGTGCGGAGCACACTGATTGGGTTATTCTGAAATCCCCACTGTCTCCACACAAAGGCAGCAGTACAGAATACAAATATTGTTTGATACCCATGTTTCTAATTACTTGCAAGATTTGTATCTAACAAATATATGACCTAATTTTTTCACAAGCATCTAATCCTATTGTTATTTTGAAACCTTGTAAAATATGCATTTTAGAAAAAAACAACATGAAAAGAAGTACTTGCTGAAGACAGCGAAGCTTTTTTTTTTCCATGGCTCCCAGCTGTCAGACAAGCAGAAAACATAACCAGTAATGATCAGATTGGATCAAATTCATGCCTTGAATAATGCCATTGTACTCAACAGTTACATTAGAAATGAATTTGCAATATTCATTGCATTTCATGAAATAAAATCAGGGCAAATAAACAGTGATTATTGAATTTCCTCTATAATTTAGTGTAGTTTATGCAAAAAGCCCAATCAGCCATGAAACAGACGGCTACCTCTGGAATTCCTGCAAGAACTTTATCATTCATGACTCCTACACCCAGGGCTGAGATGAATGATTAAAGATTTATTTATTAAAAATGCTGGTTAAATTCTTAACTGTGGCTCATAACCCCAGTATTTGTATGTTTTATATTATGTGAATTTTGGGGTTTTTTTGCTGTTTTTTTTTTTTTTTTTTCCACAGAAATGATTGATTGGAGTTTTCATAAATACCTGTGAGATAAACACTGTCCTACTTTCGTTCATACTGCCTGCAGGATGTGTGGAACCTGCATGAGAGCCTGGACAAAAACTTGTCAGCTCACTGAAAAAGTGTTCGCAGGAGAACACGGTTGTTTGTCAAGATCGTCACTCCATACATCATCATTTAGCATCTATAAGGAATTTAAGGGTTGATTTTTAATTGTTTGGCTTTGCTGTGGGTTTTGACATAAGGGAAGATGCCTGCTTTCATTTCTCTAGAAATAAATCAGAAAAAGCAGAGAAATTGAAGAATAGGTTGAAAGAAAATCTACTTTGTCCTGCACGTGCTAAAGTGCTAAAATTCAATTCTAAAAATAGCATCTCAAAAAATGAATTTTAAAATCCTTTGCAAATTATTGGACCCTAATATGAAAATAGACCAAGGAACTACTCTGAAGTTGAGTAATTTGTAAAGGAAAGGATAATTTTTTTTTCAAAATCTATTCAAGATATTTTAAATCAGATCCTATTTAAGAATGGTCTTTATGTTATCAGTAGATATTCTAAACAACAATGAAACAACAATTGTTTCAATTTGGGTATAGTATCTTTAATATGCTGGATTTCACCACTGTTTACAAAGATAGATAAGTATTGTTTCCATTTACAAGATAGGGTTGTTGAGATATCATTTAAGAGACTTCAAAGCTCCTTAGTTAGTAACAAAGTCAGAAGCAGAATTAAAAACAAGAGGGTTGATTTCTCTATTGGGCAATGCTGGTTCCATGAAAGAAGAGCATCTCTCATGAGATGATTCTGAAATGAGGTTTTGTCCGTATTCATTTGCTTTGCTTTCCCAGAGGATTACAGTAGAAAAGTGGATTAGCTCTTCTAGTGTCAGAGTGGAGTAGCCTGGCTGCTGTGCCTGAGATCCAGAGAGGAGTTAAATGTTCCAGGAGCAGACTGGCTATTTAACTATTCTCCTGGCCCTCATCTTTAATAAGAGATTTATCCCTAGTTTCCAAGGTGATGTGGGACATGCAGCAGCAAGGGGCTATTTAAATTGCTGACAACTGCCCACATTAGAAGTTATCAAATTCAAACTTGGCAAATGGAGAAACATTTGTGAAAACTGTGACATTAGGAGGGTGTGCTAAACCTTCCTATGAAATCTACTTTCACTGATTTGGGTACAAGAAAGGACCCATATAATCATCATCATTACCTCCTTCAGCCTTCTGCTCAATGCAAGCTATAGATATCCATCCAGCAGTTGTACATCAAGTTTATAACTTTTGACTAAGCTGCATCATATTGATTTAAAGAAGTGGTCATCTTGATTTCAGATTTCAAGAAGCAGAGCCTCCATCATACCCAGAGGTGAGGTCTTCCAAACCGGAATAGTGCCTGTCACCTCTGTATTGTCTGCTAGTCAATACCAGTCAACATCATCACATAGGATGCATTTAAAGGAGCATTTTCAAATATCACCTGCCATTAGAGAATTTGGAAATGTTACTATTAATAAGTTTGTCACAGTGAAAGGATCATCCCAGCTAGGGGTCTCCTTCTACCTTCCCTGATTTCATTCCCAGCCTGTCTGCAGATCAGATGTTCATTTCAAAAAGTCTGCTTGAAATATTGTTAGTACAGCAAAAAATAATCAAGAATCCAAGGGGGCAAATATTTTGTTAGAAATCAGTTTGTGGAAAAACATACTTAAATAAATCTTGGCTTTATCTATTAGTCAGCTGTCAGCTAATAATAAATTGTATACAGTCCCTCCCTTGTTATAAATATATATTGATTAAACTCCGAACTTCAGAATGAGTTATATCTGATCATTGCTAAACTGCTCTCTTCACTAAGAAAAAAAATCCCTAACACCTATTATACTGCATTTAATTAAGGCAAGCATCAGCTTTATGTACTATTATTTGCTTCTGCCAAGTCTCTATGGTATAAATATTGAGCAGTCACATCTCCTGAATACTAATCAATCCTTCCTGAATTTCAAATGATTACATAAAGTTTAGGAAATGTTTCTTTGCCGATATTATACTCGAATTCTTGCTGTAGTGTTGAGATATGAGATTGGATTTGACAAGTGTGCAGTAAGTATTTTTCTAAATTCAAATGTAATGTGAGGAAGCCTGAAAGCCCTGGTTGAATACAACCCCTTGACTATTCACTGGTGTTTACCCTGTACAATATCTTACGAGTACATTTGGGTAACAGAATGGATGAATATAGAAAACTGATTTAATAAAACCACCTTATAATAACAGCCCATATATATATATGAAATATAAATAACATATATATAAAAGAAGATGTAAAAGTAGTTGTATATTTAAAAACTGCAAAAAATAAAAACGGACAGAGACCACTTTTGAAGAACACTGCATTGAACCCGAAGTACTGTTTGGCAGTGTGAGTAAGCAGTCAACACATTTGTGATGACAAGTCTATCACTGGATAAGTGCTCCGTGACTGGCTTGCATTGGCTTGCCAAGGAAGACTGCCATGTGATAATTTTTCCTTCAAATTCACAGCACCTACTTCAGATCCTGGGACTGAAGGTGCTTTGTGAAGACAAAGTAGTGTTATCTGTGAGCTTCTTGGTGTCTTGCCAGATAACCACCAGGCCCACTTTACAGGAAGGAGAACAGCATCTCTCAAAACTACACATGGTTTGCATCTACCCTATGAGAGCATGGGAAATGCTTTGCTGGCACTCTGGATCATCTAGACCACTGTCCTACCTTTGACAGTGACCAAGAGCAGATGCCCTAGGGAACAGTGTAAGAAAAGAAAAGCATGGAGTGATACCTCCCACGAGCAGTCGCTCAGGCTCCAGCAGCTGGAAATTAGCAACAGCCAGAAGCAGCATTTTTTATATTTCGTAGCTTTCAATGGATTTTCCCTCTGTTAAGTTCTCCAGGTGACTTTTGTAACCACAAAAACTTTCAGCATCCTCTACATCTTGGTTCAAGGAGTGCCAGAGCTGGGTAATATGCTGTGTTGAAGAATGAATTTTTGCATTTTGAGCCAGTCACCTACTAGCTAAATTAGTTTTGATCTGATACTAAAATATCAGAATGGTGCCAGGATTCAGGTTTTTGGCTAATTCTTGTTCTTAGTAAGTTTCCATATTTCGTGGACTGTGCTTTGAAAAGCTAGTGTAGTCTCAGCCTTATTAAACAGAGTGTGAAAGGCAGATCTGTATTTGTTGAAAGTATAGCATCATTTTTAGGAAGGCTGCAATAGTGATCTGCATGCCAAAATTTGCTAGGTTATGCCTTTACGTCTGTACTGCACTTAGGCATCTATAATCCTGCATGTATTGTCTCTTTTCTAATTTTCCAGTCTTGTTCTCTTTTCTTTTTGGTCTGATAAAACCTCCTGCCTCACTAATTCCTTCATTTCATTCTCCTTTTTGTTGTGTGCCCTTCAGCAGCATGACTACTACAAAAACTTAATCAATAGTCTTTGTTATGTTACTTCCCATTGACGCTTATATACTTATTTTCCTATCTGAATATACAATGCCCCAAATTGAACCCTCAGCAAAAACTGAAAAGAAGATGTGTACAGCCTCATGTTTCATCATCATTTGCTGCTGCTTTTCTGTCTATTTAGATCGCAAGCTCACTGAGGCAGAGATTCTAGCTAGTCTGTAAATGTAACAGACCAATGATGTCATACGAAATATATTAAAAAGTACAATAGCTAATTTATTTTTTTTTCCCTTCAGCTCTAGAATGTTGCATAACTGCATTGATGTGAGTTACTGAAACCAGGTGAAACAGAGCACAGGCAGGCTTTGTGCTGCTGCTCCTTCGGTGCATGTTTGATAGAAGAAAACTATTTCAAGTCCTGTGAGTGGTGAGCTCTGACATTTTAGGAAGTCTAAAAGCAAGGAAAGATTAATTTGCTAATATTCCTCTTATTTAAGAGAAGTTGGAATGGAGTGTTGCAGATCTAGATGGATTTCTGCTGAACCCTTAAGTACAGCTGTGGTTTGAAAACTGAGTTGCTTTTTTATTTCTTGTTGCTTAAGCAAGAGCACATTTTTTGCTATCCAGAGCGATTAAATGTTTACCATTTCTACAAGACCCTCTTGTCTCATGTTAAGTGAGATGTGGGATCAATAGTGGCTCTGCAATTATTTGTACATTGATAAAGCCTTCATTTCTTAAATGAAGTACATTTATCTATGTCCTGACAATGATAAGGGAGTGGTACTAGTCAGCTGCTGCCTAGTCTAGCATTTAGCTCCACAGGCAGACAAGTGCCTGGACATGGGTCAAATGATGTCTAACTTTCTTCCTATTGGCATTTCGCTTTACAAAGTGCTCTGATGGGAGATTTGACAAATCATCCTTGCTGAGTTCAGATAATAAAAACTAGCAGGACAAATGGGAAGTTTTGATAAAGAGAAAACAATGGCTGATTTCAGGTTAAGTGACCAGTCTGTAAAGCTAGGGGGTAGTAAAATGAAGAGACCTGTTGTGTTAGAAGATGATAAAAAGCATCCTGTGTAAGGTACTCATTTGGTTCTTCAAGCATCATTTAAATGTAGTCATTTAGCACATTTAATTGCTGAAAAAATGATCTGAACTTTATTCTGTGATAGGAAGCAAATAAAAGAAACAGTAAGACAAATTTTGGCTCCAGTAGAAAACAGTCTAGAATTCTCTTTGTCTTTAGTGAGGCCAAGATTTCAGCCCAGTAGAGCATGCCAGTCCATTTCAGTCCCAGAATTAGAGAATTTAATGGCACATTTGGGAGGAGTTTGATTTTGTTGATAGTTTTTGTTTTGTTTTAATTTCTAGTTCTGCTTTATGACATTTTCCAAGCTAATGTCAAATTTGGTAGTGAAAATTCAAAAAGGGTGATAAACTGACACATTTGCTTTTTCTATCTGTCGTGTTTCTCAGTTCAAACCGACAATCAGTAAGACAAAGAAACAATTTGTATTTATTTGTAAAACTACTTTGTGATAATGTGTACTGTGGATTATACTGTTATATGCCATAGAAAAATTAGGTGTATTATTACCCTGGGATTAGGGTAAAGAAATTGCATTATTCTCAATTTGGCTAGCTTTGGGAAAGCCAGACATTTTCATTAAGTGGTAAATTTGATGAACAGTTATACAGCTATGTGACCAGCATATTTCTCAGATGTATTCTTTCTATATTTTGAACATGAGTTCATAAAGCAGCATTAAAAATAGGTTTAACACTCCAATCTGTCAAAGTTTTCTTTATTTCACAGTTTTGCAACATATGCCTGGCCAGTATCTTTCCATCAACTGTGTTATTACAGTTGTTGAATTGTCATGGCTCTGTCTTGGTTCTTTTTTCTTGAAAGAAACCTGCCAAGTGCAACTCAGTAGTCAAGAAAATCCAGGTTTACATATCTCTTGAGCTACTGATTTTTTTATTCATATATCCTCAGATTGTGGGGGAAAAAATGGCTAATATACCCGAGATAAATTGTATTTTGGCATGCTGATTACTTTCATTCAGGCCAGGTTGCGTTGGGCTTTGAGCAAGCTGGTCTAATGGAAGGTGTCCGTGCCCATTGCAGAGGGCTTGAAAGTAGATGATCTTTAAGGTTGCTTAAAACACAAACCATTCTATGATGATTCTATGATTCATTCCTTTAGTTAGAATTAAGGGGGGAACACTTCTACATGTGAAAACACAGGAATAATGCCCCAGAAGACACATGTTTTGGGGTTTGCAAATACGATGTAAACCTAGGTCAAAGAAAGGTAAGCAAGGATAACTGCTGTCAGAACTGGTGTCCTGATTCACTTCAAAGCAAGATAATAGCTCAAGATAATTGAAATGGAGATTGATAACAGAAATTGCTATTTCTAGGCCACCTAAACAGAAGACTTCTTTCAAATAAATCATGCTGGTAGATGGATTGCTCCTTTCCAATAAAATGCCTCAGCTTCGGCAGTCCAGCTCATCTTCAAATAAAACATTCAATCTAGTGTACCATTTGCAGCAAAGACAGGTATTGGTACAGAATTCAGACATGTCCATCAGAGATCAAGTAGGGGAAAAATTGACTAGAAAATGCCTTAGCAGTTATACCAGGCTACACAACCAAAAACTGTGAAGGGCAATTTCGATCGCAATATCTGTTTCTATTTGATTTACTGTGATTTCAGGTATCAATTAGACTGGTTCAGTTGTGTAATGTTGTTGGTGTGTGCAGTAAGAGAGGAAAGCAACATATGTTTGTTTATATGTAGTGAGGATGTAGGTGCTGAGGGAATTTCCACAGAGGACTGACTTATGGAAAGTTTGTGATTCTTTAAGGGAACCCTGATGGACTAATGCAGTAGATTATGTAAGTAGATCAAAGTAACGTGATGGACTTTAAATTACACCAGACTTTTGATGTCTTGACAGAGTAACTGACTGACCACTGATGGTGCAGGGAAGCTGTGAAGGAAGGGGTCTCTGCTTGTGCTTTAATGTCTTTATGAGTCAAGGCTCTTGTTAATCTAAAATACAGCTGAGTATGAACCACACACAAGATGATAAACTCCAGTGTGATCATGATGACTGTGCTGGGTGTAAGGACTGATTTGTTCTCTGTTTTTTTAACCTGTGGGAGCACAAATGCTGAAGGACTGATTCAGCTGAAATAATTGTCTGCTGAGAGCGATAGGTGTGATGGACTTGCTCCTCTCCAAAGTTTGGCAGTGATTGGACTGAAGGATGGCATGCGGAACCACTAGTGATAGACAATCACTGAAGTATGAAGATCTGTGGACAGTAAAGAAAGCTTATATACAGAGAGGTAAGAACTACCTAGCTATAAAGACATTTGTTTTTTATAACCGATGGAGGGAATTTAAAAGTTACGTAATGCTACATATAGTAATACTATATAGAACTAAACTAAAGTTGTCACAGGTAAGAAACTAGTTACCAGACTTTTCTGGCTTATTGAGTAGTTGCTGAGTCACCTGTACCATTATCTACTTGACAGTATTAGACTAGACACACTAGATTGCTCACCAGAGAAAGGAGCTGAGCGCCTGTGCATGGGTGTATCACTCACTGGTGTGGGTGGGTATATGCAGTTTGACTGCAGGAAGAGCTGTTCACTGCTAGCTCCAAAGACTACAATAAATATGCATCTTTCTAAGCTTCAACAGCGTCTGCTTTAATGCTATCATCAATCAAAAGCATTTTCCTGTTTAAACCCTTTGGAACCTCTGACGTAGATAACAAACAATTACATCTCTCATTTAAAATCTAGAAAGCAAAACTTATGATTTAATTCTGTTTTGAAAAATTATTGTAAGTGGTTTGGGTTTTGAACACTATTTTACTGTTAGTTTATTGTGATAATCACTTCTGAAATGTCAGGGAAAAAGAGAGAGGTAAAGTTCTTTGCCCTGAAGGAGATACCCATCTTGTGAAGAGACAGGCAATATGGTACAGCCATGAATAACAAACAACTTTACAAGGCAGCCTTGTATCTGTACAGTTATAAAAAACAAACAGCTTCTTCTCAAGAAATTAATTCTGCAGATTATTGGCATTGTGTTGCCTGTGAAAGGCTTTATATTAGACATTTATTTTTCAACCAAGCACTATAGTAAAGAACAATAGCTTTTTATTGGTTTGGTTAACACTAGTGTGAACATCCTTAGATATGTCAAAAGACTGCTATGTATTGAAGTGCTTTTTATTCCATTAAACGTTACGGACCAGATTTCCAGCAAGAGCCAGATGAGGTTTTTGAGATATTTTGATTAAGTAATATATTTTTGGCATAAATATCAGTTTTCTTTTGAGATGCTTAAGAAATGTAGATATGTGTCAAATACACCTAGATACCTAGGTACAATAATTGCACCGAATTATTGATGTAGAATTTGATGCTTAGCTAGTTTTGTCAGCTCTACCGAATGCCTGTCAGCGTTGTTTTGTGCTTCACTGTCTTCAAAAACCTGACTCATTTTTAGGATGTGAGGCATCTTACTAGCTTCACTCCAATGATCCATTCATACTTTTGGGTGCAAACTTAAGTACTTGGCTGGAAAGGGTATCTGTGTATTTTGTTTCAGTTTTGTCATAATTCCTATTAAATATTTGCCTCAGTCCTGTGGATTAAGTGGTAACATCTTTGCATTTTTGTCTTTGCAGAATAACATCTAGCTCTAAAGAATGAACTAATTGGTTTCAAAGGTGTTGAAGCTTTCTTAGTTATATCAACTTTTATATGCAAGTGATGTGACTACAAGGGTCCTACTAGCAGCAGAATTAGCTGTTTTTATAGTAGCATAAATGAAATTAAAACTGGATAACCTGGCTGGGTGCATGCTTGCAAGGTATTCCTGCCCAACTTATTCAGAAGCTGAGCACACTGCCTGACAGAATTGGAAGAGCTAAAGGTGCAAGAACAATTCCTAAATCACTGCAAAGTACTAGAAGAGCTGATGAAAGCCATCAAACAACAAGGCCACCTAAAATTGAGAATTTTCTGAATGTACTTCACTTATTCAGCTAATTTGAAATATCATGGAATGGGGATGAATTCTCTAAATATTTTGTCAGAAGAAAGCTGCAGGCTCTTTATATATTTCTGTGCCTATGTTTTATGACTGAAAAACCTACTCACTAGGAATTAGGAAATCGGAATTCTTGTTATTCATCAGATTAATTCATAAAGCATATTTTCTGCAACAGATGGCTTGCTTTTCCTTCTCTGAATCTAAGAGACAGAAAGCAGTGAAGCCCTGAATACAAAATAGTAATAGTAGAGAAATCCATCATCTCTTCCTAGGTTTCAGAATGCACATATTTCATAACAGTCAATTCTGTTGGCATTGTTGTGTCTTTAAAAAGAATTCTTTTTTCCCCTACAAGTTCTGTGTTCTGTACCTCTGAAGTGTTGATCTTTTATGCTTCTTGTATTTAAAGAGAGCAAAACCAAAGCAGGTTCAAGTTCTAGAAACACCACATGGAGGGACATATTTAAGAAAGAAACTGATGTGTTACAGTATAATCAAAACTGTTCCCCCGAGTCTAATTGCAATTGTATTATAGTAATTAATTTATAGAATTTTATTCCTTTACTGAAGATTTTTTTAGAAACTGAAAAATAAAAGAAAAACATTACTAAATGTCAGCACTGCTGATATTTCTTTCATTCTTGTGCTTGACTCAGCTGATCACTCTCTCTGTAGACAAAATACCTTTTGAGTAAAACAGGAGTTTTGGCTATGGAGGAGATCAGACTGGATCTGACCTCATTTATGTTTTTAAGTCTTTCCTTTCAACTACCTGCCAGTAAATAAAAATTCACTTGGACAAAGTTTATTTAGACCAGTTTTAAGCCAACAAAGTGAAAACGTGAAACAGAGGACAAGCAGAAAAATCTACTCCTATGAAGTCAATAGAGTCCATCTCCCTAAGCTCTTTTTTGTTCCTGACATCCTGACATTCCTGACAGTGATTTTTCTTGACTGATTCATTGGAGGGCACTGATTTAACTAATTTGTCTTGCATAGGTATCTCCCATTCTGTCTTCTCCAGTAGTACAAAACAATCTCTCCTTTAAAGGTTATTTCCTAACTAGATCTGTCATAAAGCTATTATCATTAATTTTCACTTTTAGAGTTCCTTTCACTTTTAAAAACCTATGAGATACATTCTGATTTATGGGTTATGATGTGACAGCCATCATATGCAAAGAAGATTGTTTATACTTACCACAGATGCTGCTGAAAAAGAGGGGTATTTCAACCATATCCCTACTCCATCTGCTTTACATAACTGTATTCATTATCATAGGGGAACATGGCAATCTGTATTTTCCCCTGTTCTCTAGAATTTCTAATAGAATTTTTTCTTGTTCTGGAATATTCAGAAACACATACAGAAATACAGAAGGCTTGTAATACTCTATGAAATTCTCTAGGTTTTAGGAGTAATTTCCATAGAAACCCACTTTTAATTATTATATGTAGTTTTCCTGCAAATGATAATTAAAAAATAATCCTCAGATTACTGTGAACCTTATGAAATAGATTCCAAAATTGTGTTTTTCAGAAAAAAAAAATAAGAAAAGAAGAATATTATAAATGTTTTCAGAAAAAAATAATAACACTTTCAAGTATGAAGAGTAGAGTGTACCTACCTAAACTAAACAGCACCAGGAATTTGAGACATACAAATTCTCGTAGATCAAACTGCAGGGAGCGAAGCTTTGCTACTAGTTCTTGTGCATGGCTCATAAGATTGTTGAGGGTGGCTCCAGCTTGGGATGCTATTATGGAATAATCCACCTGTAAAAGAGAATTGTATTTCTGTCTGGTTGTCATGCCCACAGAACCACTTTCAGATGTTTCAAGCCATCACATACAACCAGGAGACTCCTGCATAAAAGAATCATTCTCAATATAATGATGTTATTAAGTCAAGATGATTTTATACATAAACTGATTTTAGCACAGTGGTATATACTGAAAATATTTTAAACCACATATCTTAATGGTGTGCCACATCACTGTCAATGCTGGTTTGTCTGTATTAACTTTTTTTAGAAGCTTTATATATGAGAACTGCTTATGACATGGTAGCTGTCCTCATATCTGTTTGTTTTATTCATTTGGTGTCTCATGTTCTGATTGTAATTGTGTGATCTTATGCAGAAATACTGATGAAGTGAGCTTTGCTCCTACACTGGGTATATTAGTCCAGAGGGACATAACTGTATTCATGAGAAACGGTCCAGTGTCCATAACTTGGCCAGAAACATCTATTCAAGCCTAGAAATGTCGGTATATTCCCACAGGAAAGAGGCATTGTGTGGGTAGTTCCTATTCTCCTTAGCTACACAAAATCCTGGTATTCACTGGAGTTGGTTCCAATGGACTTGTTCTGGCGCGTCCTTCCCTGCTAGCAGAGAAGGAGCAGCAGGTACCTGACATAAGCCAGCTGCACTTGCCTTGTCCCAGGCAGCAACCGCAGCACAAGGAACTGCTTTCTCTGGGGGTCTGCTGCCCAAGTCATGCACTCCTTTGTTCTCAGGGGGCGGCTGACCTGCCTGTGAGCTTTCTGAAGTGATACTTGTATGTTGATATCCAAAAGAAAGTTAGAATTAATACACTGCATTGAAAAGTTAATATGCACACCAAAGCATGCTTAAAAAGCCTGTCATAGCTGACACATCCCCAGCTAGACTTGAATCTTGGGCATCCTACCCACTACTTGTATGCTGAAAATTTTCTGGCTAATGCCATTCCCATTAAGGGATGTTTCTATGCACATGGCTGAACCAGCCTCTGCCACTCTAAAGATGTGAGTGCTTTGTCATGGGAGGGTGGCCAGTGAAGTGCTTGGGTATGGCAGCCTACAGGTATGCTGTGATGTGAAGGTGAAGGGCAGGGGCTGGGGTGAGCTGGCTCAGAGACATGGCTGGTGAGACTGGGCAGCTCCAGCACAGTGACAGCAGAGTGGAGCAGCGGTGATCAGAGCAGCTACTTCAGCTGAAATACCTTCAGTTACCCCTCTTTTCACCAGAGTACTAGCTATCCCCTGCAAGTGCACCATCCCAAGGAAAGGGCCAGATATGTTGCTCGCTTCTGTGATGAACCACCTCAGCCAACTGGCTGAGACCTAAATTGGTTATTGATGCATTTTCAAAGTGCCTTTTCTTGCCTGGCTGCTCTAATATTACCAACACCTTTCTCTTTTAGGAGCCTCCATAACAACAGGAAAATTGCTAACCAGACTCCATGTAAGCACACGTAAGTGAAGTCTGTCTTTAAACAAAGACTAAGCACAATGGTAAGTACATGCTCGGGGTTAATGGCTTGTTTAAAAGTATCAGTGCTATAATCCCACCTCTAAGGTCTCCTATAATAAGGTAGTTAATAAAGAATGACCAGAGGAAACAGACCAGTACTGTGAAATTTTGCTTTTCTGTGCACTGATCCCCAAGAAACTATTTTTAAAAAGAACTGTTAAGGAACATGTATTTAGAAATATGCTTTTTGATTTTAAAACTATTGAATTGATTTCATTGAAGTATAAACAGCAGTAAGGCAGAGAAAAAAACCAAACCTGAAAGACTTTAAACCTGACAAAATTTCAGCCAGGAAAGACAGAGAGATAACTGAAGGGAACTAAATAAAACTTCTCCTAGTGATGACCTTAATATAATCAATAGGTTACTGACTTTTAATAAGATATTTTATTTATATGTAATCTCAGTGCTCCCTGGACTACTGCACAAGAAAACTGAAGTTACACTTTTTGTATGGATCTTAAGAATAATACTACACCAGCTCTGCAAAGCAATTAAAATTGTGCTAATGTTTCAAATAAGTCAATGGATTATGCTTAAGTATCCTGTGAGGTAGGTTTTATTGCTCTCCCTTACACCTGGGAAAACTGAAGTAGTGACATTAAATTGCTTACTCAGGCCAAAGAAATCTGTGACAAAAGTAGGATCTGGTCTTTAGAAATCTCAGCCAAACCATCATTCATAAACTACTTTCTCGTTCATCTGCTAATTCTCTCTCTTTCTGTCTATATACTTATACATATTTCTTTATACATATATGTGTGTATATATATATTTTAATAAGAAAAAATAAAGTAACATACCTAAAATACTTTTTATTCAAAAAGAAGTTTAATATATTGACTGATTCAACTAATTCATGTTAAGAAACTGGTCACATAAAAATAGCAGCTTTCACAACTTAATTTCCATTTTGTAATTGTTAAGGGCGGGGTGGGAAATCTCAGAAGCCCTCACTGAGATTCCATTTTGTGGGGGAAATATGCTACTCGTTTCATAATAAGAAGTTAAGATGTCTGGATGTCAGGAATATCAGTGGCTTTAGCACAGTGATTATGCCATAATGGTAAAACCCAGTAGATGCCTGGATCTCCCACCATCCCTCTACTGGAGAGCTCTCAGGCAACCTGCTACTCTTTCAGGTGCATTTAATATTTGCAGCACCAGCAAATTTGTCTGGGAGGCAAGTCCTCATCTGCCACTCACCAAGAGCAGCCTGTATTAAAGTTTTATATTTATTGACATTTCATTACCATAATTGACTGCAGTTGGTTCTCTAGGAGAAGGCACGGGGCTGCCTCCTAAGCAGGAGAATTGGTCCCTTGGGTAGGATTTGCAATTAAAACCGACGCAGAATGGATTTTTTTTTATTGTGTAAATATGATGAGTTGAATTTTCAGCTTTAACTAGAGAATACTGGGTGTGCAGGAGGCTTTTTTCAAGAGTGAGCAAATTTGTAAGTCAGTGGAAAGATGACCCCCAAAGGTGTCAATCAGTTTATACTAAATCAACTGTGCATGAAAAAGCATCAGTTAATGTATATTCTGAAAAATGGTCACATTAAAGAGTATGCCCTCCTGCTTGCTCGGTTCTCTATGCAAAAATTGATACTAAAAGGTGTATTAATTATTTTACCCTCCAATTCGTGACTAAAAATACTTTTTAAGGACAAAGATTAAAGCAGTCTGAATCTTGGGCAAAATGCTTAATTGCACACTGAAGTCTTAGCATTTACTTTATATTGTACCAGTAATTTGATTTGGTTAAATCAAATCCACAACTGAAATAAATTAGTCTTGCTTTCCAATTAATAGTATTACATTTCACAGTTGTTTCTGATGTTGAATATGGTATGTTGACTGGCATTTTGAAATCAGAAGCTTTGTTGAAGCTTCCACATAACCTAATTTGGAAGTAAAATGACAGGCATAAAGTTACGGATGCACAGACAAATGGAAGTGTGAATTCCTCGTGTACCAGTACACAGTGCTATCTCACATGATGAACTTAATAATGATGAAGTAATGATAGACGCTTAATTGGATTAGCTTGGTACCAAAGCAATGCAGACTGAACAGCACCGAATAATTTACACTGCTGCCTGTTCTCACCATTATTGTGCTTAAACTGGCATGTTTAAGGTTAGTACAGCTATTGCTATATAGGTTATAGTGCAGGCTGTGCTGTAGTATACTATTTGCTAGCTGAAGTGCTAAATCTAAAATTAGCTTCTCAAAACCTCTGCTCTGCTGCCTCCTAATTTGGTGCTTAAAGTCCTCACAGCTCCACCTTCTAACAGCCTTTAGGTGCCAAACTAAATGCCTCTAGACATGAATGGGACTACCCAAGTCATGAAAGAGGCAAATAACTGTCCCCACCTCATGATACAGCAGTTCTTAGATTTATGGGCTATGTGGCTTTCATCTACCTAAGGCAACAAAAATGCCCAAGGCAGGATTTCTTCAGCAGGCCAGTGGCTGGGATCACTGAGGTATGGGAAATCCAGGGTCAAATAAATAATTAAGGCTACAGCATGGCAATTTGATATCTTTCTGAAAGTGAGAAACACCAAGTTTCTTCACATAAATCATTTGCATCTTATAGATACCTTCTGATCATGAGTATTGGGCAGAAAGATGGGGACCTTTGGCTTGGTTTGGAGAGGAAGGGTTTGATTGATGTTTAACTCTAGGAGGGAACTTCCAGCTGGGAATCCCAAATAGAAAACTACACAAAAGTCCATTGAACAGGCAGCATTCACGTCATGCCTCTCTCCTCAGCGTTTCTCAAGGCTATCTCTTACAGTTGCCACCTAGTCTGCTGGGGGCCTTCCCTGCTCATTGTGTTGCAGCGGTACAGGCTGAGCGGATGAGGCTGCAGGCTCTGTGAGAGGGCAGGGCAGTACGGAGGCACTAGCCACAAGGAGAAGAAATAAAGAAGATAGTAGCATTAGTAAGAGGGTCATAAGTTAAATTGTGACTGCAGAAAGACATGGCAATGTTGCGTATTTTTTCTAAATCCTTTTCTTAATACAGTTGAGAGTCACTTAAAAGCCTAAATCCCTTTAATGTCAGTGAAAGCAAGTTAGGGCAGTGCTGAATGTTTATGAAAATACTACTTCAAAACAATATATCATAGTAAGGTACTTGGAGTTCAGCAGCATTTAGGTATTCAGACACCAAAGAATTTCTCATCTGATAAACAGAGAGGTAGGAGAACTGGAAGTGACTAATTCTGCTGGTTTTTTCTCACATGAAGGTTTCATTTAACACAGTGAGATACTGTTCAAGGCACAACCAAAGACAAACCTTTTTAACAACATGAAACTATACCCTGGGCTAAATAAATGCTGAGGCCGAAGGCTAGAAATGCAGTGAGTACTTGTGCTTTTTTGCTTTGCAAATGATTTGTCATGGTAATGAATGATTCTTGAAGCCAAATCCCTGGTTTCACTGGGCTCAGATGGAAACTTTCTGGTGGAGTCAGGTGGTTGCCTCTGGTATGGACTCCTCTCTCTGCCCACAAAACAGACCCTAACATTTAATGGTGGAATCAGGTTCCTTTCTTCTAAATTAAATTGTGTTTGATTTCTAGGATATGACAGTGGGTCATATGGCATGTGGAAATGTGTGGAACTGTTCCATCCTTTTTCAATACTTCAGCAAGCCTGAAACAATTTCCAGAATACAGGATTAGAGTGATTTTACTTGTTGATGTCTGTTAGGAGGTACTGGCTATCACTGAATGCCATTCCTTTCATCCAGTACAGGAACTGTGCAAGTAAGGAATAAAGTCCCTGCTGTGGCTGTATACAGTACCTGTATAAAGTACAAATGTTCTAGCAGACTAAGGTAGTTCAAGTTAGTGAAAGATTGATTTAATATTTGATTTAGTAAATTAGATCACTGTATGTTTAGGGCACAAATATGAAGAAGGCAGTGGGTGCCTAGGTGCAGCAGAGGGACCGTCCTGCTCCTTCCTGCTCTGCCCCATGCAACCCTGGACAGCTGCTTGCTCACTCCTCCCTCCTCAGTTACTAGTTGCACTGAAAGCCTGTAGAGTGGTCCACAATGGCCTGCCCTGGGTTGAAGTCCTGACCCTGCTGAGAGCCTGTGAGTTGCCTCTAGTGTATGGTTATGTGGGTGAATGAGCCTTTCTCTCAGGATACATCCAGCACACTATACATTTACTATCACAAACATATTTACTTTTCCACTGTTTCCTGAAATATATATTTCAGTGGCAACTATGGTGGTTATTAAACTCATTTTGAGCTTTTCATGTAATTAATACTTTCTTTAAAAACATTTAAAGCAGTATATGTGTGTTATGTCTCTAAGTAAAAGAACATGGAAAAACACTTTGAAAAGATGCCTAGGTACAAAAATTGAGGAGGACTTAGAATGGACGAAACCACCAGGTATGCTTATAGAAGGTTTGGATACATTAATTAAAATTGTGATGACTTATACAGCTTAAGATGCTTGTCATTTTAACAGGTACACAATAATAGAAGATAATGAATTAAGTTGCCAATGGACCTTTCCCCTAGGATGATGTTATTGTGCTTGCTCATTAGCTATAATATGCAAATAGTAACACTCCAAAGCACTGCATGTACTTTGTCTAACTGAGTTTCAGAGAGATTAGTACACCGAGACTGGAAATATTCTATGCCCTTTAGTTGATCATATATAGATTCATTTGTAGTAGATATATTTATGTTATAAAACCTATAGTAATAAAAGTATAGTTAAGTTTTATGCAGATGGCTGTTTTAGTCAGTATCCTCAATTTTTCCACTCTAGTAATGGTGCCTATTGGATTCTTCAAATTATTATTATGAAGACATTAAAGTAATTTGCAGAATATAACTAACCTAGAGTACATGGTAACCTTGAATACATTTTTATAGCAAAGTGCAATGCATTTTTTTTTAATGTAGAAATGAGATGATATGGAATCACTGCTGAGTTTGAATATCCATAAAGTGCATTGGAAGATAGACCATTACTGGAGATTTTTTGTGAATGTTTAGGTAACGTCACAAGGGCTGTGCTGACTCAGACTATTTATTGAGGAGCTTTTGGCCATGTAGATTCATGTTCCCTTGTTAGACTCTTATACAAATTTCTACTTTACTATTGTAAATTCTTTCCTATCAGTGGAAGACCGGATGTGTTGGTCTTGAATCCCATCAGTATCACTACTCCAAGAGGTGGTTGGGACAGACTGATGTAGTGCTTTCCTCTCTGAGTTTGGTCTCTGAACAACTTGTCTTTTATGTGAGCAAGCTTAAAATCAAATACGGGACTTGACATGAATTTATATGGAGAAATTAGTTCACTTGTGTGGAGGACTACCAGCCTTGAAGAAATGCTTCCAGACCCTAGGCAAACAGCTTTTGTTCTCTTTATGGGAGCAGTGTGTACAGAATACAAAAGAAATGTGTTTCCTATGAGCACAACAGAGTTAGCATGTGGGAAACAGAACACTTGTGGTGTGCAAGGATTCATGTTGGGTGCCCTCTCCATGACTTTTTACTAGAATGGGAATTTTCGAATTGAAACCATAGTGCTACAATGTTTTTGTGGCAACAAAGCAAAGCAAATGTAAATTGGGATATGTTTGTTCACAGGTATGTCCATAGCTCAAAATGTTTTATATTTGGACAAACCTGAATAGGACACTTCATGATTAGTAACTGGATTTTGATGTGTTTTACCTAGTTTAATTGCAAACATCTAGTTCAGCCTCCAAAAGCAGCTAGCATAATGTCTTCATAAGGCATGAGGCATTTTTAACAACTTAGCATAAATTTGTTTTCTTGTCCTTCAGACAGAAACCACTGGAGTGAGGAACTGTGCAAACCTGGATACAAGAGAACTGCTCAACAGCAGAATGATGATTTCTTGACCTCGTTTGTATCCACCTTGAATCAAATCATCTCTTTCCCTGTGTAAGGACTTCTAGATTTGGCCCCCAAATGCCAAAATGTCATTCCATTAGCTATCCATTTTCTTTCCTTACCTATGAATACTGTATGTATTTTTAGTCATTTCTTAGTATAAACAAAACACTGTTTCCTTATCTGTTGTTTTCCAGCTCCTTTCTCTTGTCCTTCAGAGACACTCCTTTGACTAATACTCATAATTTTCTGCAGTGATTCTTCTGCAAGGGTGATCTTTCTTTGTGATACAATCACCTGTAACCCACAGTTTGGAAGTTCTACTGCCTCTTGAGAACCTTTTCAGCGGCAAGGTGATCCTTCCTTGAACTTGCAAGTCTGTTCCCTGGACAAACAGATTCTCCAAAGGCAAATTCACCTACATCAGGATACTAGAAGCCTTCTTTACAAGTGGATACATAGATTACATTGAAATTACAGAAAATTCCCTAGGCCACATATCACCACCTTTCAATAAGGAACAGCTGAAAGATCTACAAAGTATCCCATCTGTGGGAGAGGTTCAAGCCACAAAGTTCTGATCTAAATTGAAGTGAAATTTTGATTTGCTTCGAGACACAATACTGTCAAGATCTGAGTTATCTCTCATGCTCTTCTTTGGTGCTGTGCTTTAGAATACAAATCCAGGTGGAAAGGTATAAGTGTGATGACTTTAACTAAATCAGTAGTTTCAACAATCTCAGACAAATCTGAGACTTAGGCACGTTTTTGAACAGCCTTTTTAATCCGAAAGGCTTTGACTAAGCTCAGCAGAGGGAAGATTGGCAACAATGAGAAAGGTGTAGGCATGAACAAAATGAGCAGCTTGTGTCTGGGCAGCCAAGGCTACAATTCATGTGTTGTCTGTTGACTGCTGCATGAACAATGATATTCTGTACAGAGCTTTAGTATCTATACTGTGTGTGCTGGATCTTGGAAGCTGGCTTGGAAGCTTGTATTGCTGCTGTAGAAGATACGAAAGGAAAGTGCTCAAGTTGGAGGAATTAAAGTTCTATATTTAGAAATGGGATGTTAAAATTACATGCCACGTGGCAAGCTTACAAAACTTGGCGTGTGGAGAGCATATTGGCAATGATTTACAATTAACCATCACATTGCAAATCACTTCTTAGCTGTTTTCTATTATGAAATTTGGAGTGTTGTAAAATGCATTTGTGCTACTTTATTTCCTTTTGAAATGGTAATTGCTACTGCTGAAGGGCAGTACTTAGTGCAGAAAACAAAGTGTGCAGTATAGGGAAGAACTTGTTTCTGAGGAATTGCTGAGGAATTGTAATGATCTGAAAAACAGTGCTTTCTTGAAACACACACACACAGAAGAGCTTCATTTATGAAACTCCAACCAAATAAATAACAAAATAGAATAAAACAGTCCTTTTTTTTTGTGCAAGGGCCAATGCTTACTACTTTGTTGCTGACTGCACTTTTTCCTCATCAAAGTGGGAACAGTGGATTGACACTAGGTAAATCTCATAAGCCAATGGCTCGAGGGAAATGCAGATGTATGGAAATGTGATAGGAATGCCCATAGGTAACGGGTTTTGAGACAATGTGTTTGAAAATTATCAAGTGTACTTCTAACTACTGCCCATTTTAGATCCTTAGTATGGAACTGACAGTGGTATGGCCCTGGGGAGCTGGATGAAGTTTGGCTTTTGTCTCTGAGGCACAGAGGCTGGGCAGCCAAGTGGAGAAAGCAGGTATGCTCTAATTAAGTGGTGGTAAGATTATCACATATAGCTTCCCCTTTGATTGTGGTTGCAAAAAGGACTGTGTTATGAGTAGCTTTTATGGAGGGGATATATTAAGGGAAGCACAGAATGAGGCTTCTGAGGTCTTAAATTTGCTAACTTGTGACAATAATCATCATCTCTCAGGTAATAAAGTAGGCTATCTAGCTCAGGTGCTCAGTTCAGAGTTAATATCTTTGAAAGCCAGATGATTGACTGTAATTTTGCTCATAGTGCTTTACTGTTAATAGTAAATAAAACCATCTACAGCACTTTTCATCAAAAGTGTCACAGTGCTTTCCACACCTTAATCAATTAATTTTTATGACTCAGTGGCATGATTATTTCCCTTCTCTGCTGGAGGAACTGAGAGGATCAGAGCAGCAACCAGAAAGTATGCAGCATTTAGTGCAATAGCAAAGACTGTTTGTAGGGTCTGGATCTAGAAGTGTGGCTTTCCAGAATTATTTTACAGTTAATGCAGAGGAGACAGTCATAATTGTCCTTTCATAAATACACCTGAACTGGTGTTGTGTCTTAGAATGACAACAGGCCAAGCTGATGCTGCCAGGGTGGTCCATCTTGACACTTACGAAATGAAGCAGTTGTATGCGATCAGTTTGGCTGAACAAGTAATTCGCAACTGAGCTACAGTACAAAAATGCAGTCTACAGCAGCTGAAGCCAGGAACGACTGAGAACAAGTAACTGTAGAGACACTATCCAGGCATGTGGGAATGCTGTTAAAAAAACCAGTCTTCATCTAGAGTTGAGACTCGCAAGAGTTGTTAAATTGTTGTTTCGGGGATGAACAAGAGAAACATGGGACTGCTGCTGGATTCAGCTGGTTTAGTGGCAGCAAACACAGACCACTGTGAGGTATTTAGTGCCGCCTTTGCCTCAGTCTTACCTAGCAATATATCTTAGACTCTGTGCTTTGCAGCAGGGCTCAAGGAGGAGAGCGGTGACCAGCATTGGATATAAGTTGAGAAAAAAACTCCAGCCTTTGTTAAGTGTGAAATGGGAAGGAGTCCATCCATAAGGAAAGGGACTAACTATAGTTTCTTTTTTGCTGTTCTTATAATATGGCTCCTTGGCCTCCAAGCAGCCAAAGTGTACACATGTACAGATGATGGGAGATTCTCGGGGGTGCTTGCATTGACTTCAAAATTACAGACTTCGGCACAGGAAAGTGGAACTGGATTGAAAGGAGGATATGACAAATCTGGGGCAAAAATGGATGCAATCAGTCCTATTTAGCCAGGTTTTAATGTAGCCAGAGACTTTAATTCTGCCTGGAAAGACATAGCTTCCAAAACCAGCTGATGATTTGCAAGCAGTACATTTAATAAGCATCCTGTTACCTGTTGTCCAACAGTGATGAAATGCTCTGCTTTGCCTTGAGATCATGTACAGCTGCATTTTTTTGCAAGAAAAGATAAAAGTGGCTAATGAGGTAAGAATTATTATTGTGGAAAAATGGGGACAATGGCTAGAATTTAAGGGTATTTAGATGTCTCTAACGATTTCAGTGGGCCTTAGGTGCTCAGTACCTTTAAAAACTAGCTAATCACATAACAAATGAGACACTAATTTAGCAGTTCTCTCAGGAACACAAAACTGTTAGTGTACTTACAGCTTTATGAACAAAGGAATAAGCAAGCACCCTGTCTGGTAGATAAAATAATTGCCAGAACAATTGTCCATGTTTTGGAAATGATGAAATGAAAAGGGGATCAGTCTTTTTCTAAATAGCAGAAATATAAATGAAGAGTAACACAACTAGTTTTTCCTCATATAATTAGGCAGTACAACTTTATCTCAGATAGGTTAGTGACTTCCCACAAAGGTGCAGGAGTAAATTCTACAGCTAGAATTTCAATTTTCCCACTCCCTTTCTTAGACAAGTCAATCATTTCTCCCTTCTACTGTACACCTTTTAAACATAAATGGAAACAATTATTTCTGCTTTTGATTCTTATAAACATTTGTTCTTAGACTTAAGAAATAGCTTCAGTTTTAAAATTGTAACTAAAGCTGTAAGTAGATTCCTCAACAGAGGAGATACATATTGTACACAAATTATGTATCTGTCCTGGGTTCAGCAGTAGCAGTCATTTTTCTCCTTCTTAGTAGTTGATGCAATGCTGTGTTTTTGACTTTCAGCCTGGGAACAGCGCTGATAACACCGATGGTTTTCACAGTATCACAGTATCACAGTATGTTAGAGATTGGAAGGGACCTCAAAAGATCATCTAGTCCAATCCCCCTGCCGGAGCAGGAACACCTAGATAAGGTTACACAGGAATGTGTCCAGGCGGGTTTTGAATGTCTCCAGAGAAGGAGACTCCACAACCCCCCTGGGCAGCCTGTTCCAGTGTTCCGTCACCCTCACTGAGAAGAAGTTTCTTCTCAAGTTTAAGTGGAACCTCTTGTGTTCCAGTTTGTACCCATTACCCCTTGTCCTATCATTGTTTGCCATTGAGAAGAGACTGGCTCCATCCTCTTGACACTCCCCCTTTATATATTTATATACACTAATAAGGTCACCCCTCAGTCTCCTCTTCTCCAAACTATAGAGACTCAGCTCCCTCAGCCTTTCCTCATAAGGGAGATGCTCCACTCCCTTAATCATCTTAGTTGCCCTGCGCTGGACGCTGTTGCTAAGCAATGTTTACCCTGACCAAGGACTTTCTGAGTCTCATGCTCTGCCAGGGAGGAGGGCAAGCCGGGAGTAAGCAGAGGCAGAGCACCTGACCCAAACTAGCCAAAGAGGTATTCCATACCACAGCACCTCATGCCCACTATATAAACTGGGGGCAGTTACCTGGAAGAGCTAGATCACTGCTTGGTCGGGCTGGGTATCAATCTGTGGGTGGTGAGCGGTTGCATTCTCTTCCCTTGTTATTTCCCTTATCATTATTATTATTGGTGGTAGCAGTAGTGGTTTGTGTTATACCTTAGTTACTGGACTGTTCTTATCTCAACCCATAGGAGTTACATTCTTCCGATTCTCCACCCCGTCCCTCCAGCAGCTGGGGGAGGAAGGGGGGGGAGTGAGCAAACTGCTACGTGGTACTGAATTACTGACTGGACTTAAACCACGACAGTATCTTATTAAAAGGAGCTTCTTCCATGTCTGTATAAATGGAGGCAGGTTCAGTTTGCAGCTACTTAAGTGCCCATAGGCCATTGTGTGTTTTCACTTTGAATCAGGAACATATTTACAGGCACACTTTACTTCTCTTTGATACTGTGGGATTTTTTTCTGTTATAATCAGAATAAGAATCTTAGAAATAAGGTTGTTATTTTACTGACCTGTTCTTTGTGCTTTGGAAAGTATGAGGGAGACAAAACTCTCTGTTTCCTTTGGGGTTTCTCACAGTTTTCCTAGGATTTGCCACATTATTGCTCTTTCATTTTGGCAGATCTATGCATCTGACACCTGAAGAAAATTAAGCCTTGGAAAGCTGTACAGAAGCTGCAGGCTGCATATCTAGGAACACTCCTGAGACAATAGCTGCCTCTATATCCTATGGACTAAATAGTTTTCTGGGGATTAGATGTCTCAGCTGCCCAGTTTCTCATACATGTGCATATATCTCTAAAAACTGGATTTCTGAGGTAGTAGTTGCAGGTTCTCTAAGTTTCTGGCCTAGCTACTGTTTCTTTGGAGTAAACCACAATTCTGATGGGAAAATCAGCTATAATTGCTTAGACCTAAAACATAAGGTTTGGGAGTGGTGTTGTTGCTGTCAGAAACCATTCTAGCCCCAAGGAAGTACAACTTCTTGAGAAACACTTCTCATTTGCTATTTTTCAATCACTGAGGTATACAAGCATATTTGAGAAGCAAAGTGCTTATGATTATATCTGCTTTTATAAGTTTAACTCTAATCAGCAGACTAGGAACAGAGTGCACAAGTCATTTTATCTACATTATTTGTGGAGAATCTCTGAGAACACAGGAGTGCTTCTGACCTAGTTAAACCCCTGCTATTTTGAAAATGATTACTGAAAAGCCATCAATACTTCTCGAAGACCACATACTCACTTGTTGCCCGGTAACAAGAAGGATGGAGCCTTCTTTCCCATGTACCACTTGCCGGTAAATGTGATCTAGAATTAAGAGTTCACTCCAGCAGTTCTGAAGCAACTTCATTTGGTCATCAACCTGTAAAGCAAATGTGAACATTGGTGACATCACTCGGAGAGTAAGTCTTACATCACACTGTGGAGTCAGTCCTTCATCTAGTTAGTGTCATGAGAACAGAAATGCTATCAAAAATTATTCATTCGCAAAACTGCTATTCTCAGCTGAATAAATAGGGCATTGCTTGAAGCCCTTATCCATGAAATGTAAAGAATATTTATTGCTGATTACATTCTAGGAAGGCAGAATTATAGTTTTGTTATGCAAAGTAATAGTAATAACAGTATATTTACGGTATGCTCATGGAAATGCGATATTATTTTACCCAAAACAAGAACAGAAATAATGCTAATGTGGAATTTCCCATAACCTCCATCCTTGTACATCAGATTCTGGAAATAGTAAGGTATCTACGGGTTTAAGAGCATTATTGCTGCAACAAGTCCATGTCAGAGATAGGTCCCTTTCAAAGGAAAAAGTGAAGTGAGATGGTGGTGGTACTATGAAAAAAGAAGAGAACTTCTTCATAAACAGAAGCTGAGCAGCTTCAGGTGTCACCAGTGGGCTAAAGCAGTAGTAAGCAGTAATACATATAATGCATTAGGTCATAGAAGAAGTATACTGGGCACTCAGCACAAGCAACCTACGTTAAGTTTTTGTGCATTGTTATTTGGGATGTGCATATGATAGAACAAAGTATATAACTAAACTGTCCCTATTACAACTGTGTTGTCTCCAGTTTTATTCCCTTTAAAGACTGAAAAATAATTAAGATTTCCACTAATTTGTGATATGTTTTCTTCCATTTCCATGGAAGACAGACTATGAATTTTAGTCATGGTAAGCACCGATACCCTCTGGACCTGTTCTTACTGAACTTACTGGTTTCTTCCTAAAATCAAACAATGTCTTTGACTTCAGACGTGTCCTGAAAGAGTTAAGAGATGCATACATTAGCCTCGCTACAATTAAGTGTCTGGTGCAGATGTGTTAATAACATGTATATAGTTAAAAGGCCTCTAAGAACCTACATAGATAGCAATTGCTGAACAGATTAAAAATGCTATAAATTAAAATTTATAAAATTAAATAATAAATTAGCAAAGAGAGTATTTAAAGTGCAGAAATTAAATTTCTGGGACATGGAACTATTAAAATTGCTTTTCATGAGCTCTAATTTCACTTGCTTTAGAACTATATTTCATAATGTAGAGAAAACCACATCATAATGCAAACTTGCATGAGCTGAATTGGATAATGCAATAGATGTTGTCAAATTTTATCAGCTATGACCTAATGGATTTTTGAACTTTATTCTTTCAAGCTTCTTTACTGATTGTGTAGTAGAGAAGGAAGTAACATTTGTTACTAATGGATTTTTGTAGTGTCACCTCTGAAAGTTACCTAGTATTGTCTGCATCTTGTCAGTCACTTGCCATATAGCTCAGACATCAACATCTTAAACACTAAAGTCTGTTTGCCTCCTTCACTCAACTTACTTGCTCTCCATTCACAGTCTTCTCCCAGCTTTTCTTGTCCCATTTTCTCTCCTTTAGGTATCTGTCTCAAATTATTCCCTCTTGCTGGACTATGCAAGCAGATGCGATCAGGAGAGAAAGGGAGAAAGCCAGTGGAGAAAAGGGCAGAAGAACCTGTGTGCAGCAGATCACATCCTCCAACATAGCCTGCTCTAGGACCCTCAGTTCTTTCTTTTGCCTGCTCCATGACTGCAACAGGTATCTCTGCTGGAAGACTATGCAACTCCTTCCTTCCACTGCTGCTTTATCTACAGGATGATATAATTTTCATGGGGTTTGGTTTTATTTTAATTTTATTTTAAAATCCCCACCTTTGCTCTTAAAAAAAAAAAAAAAAAATCTGCATTTTTTAATAGCAGCTTTTAATGCATAGACACAAAAGGCTGAATTAGTATTGTGCAAACACTCTCAATTCTGGTACTTCAAATGCTTTGCGTGCTTTGGCTTCCCCTTATAAAGAATAACCTTCTATCACAGCTGCCTACAGTCACCTTTAATACATGTATGCTCAGATAACTCCTAGAAGCTGCATATCCATTGGCAATAGAGATGGAGGAAAGAAAGAGGTGTGGACTCCGTAGATGGATATATTACTAAGTCAAAGTAAAGCTAGTGCTGTCACAGACTCAGCCTTGCTCCATCCCTATGCTGTCTGTGCCCATGATAATTCATTTCTGTTCAGATCACAGAGCAAAGCTGATTCTGTATTAAAGATCTCTTTCTGTCCCCACAGCATATATTTAACTACAAAAACTATTCCAACCAAGTGACTCATTAGCTCAAGAGAGGACAGTAGATTTCGATATTGATAGTGTGTCAACCAAACTTACGACAGGTTTAAAATAAGGCATAATTTGAAGAAAATATTTTAAACTTACAGATTCTAATACTCTTGCTTTTTACATGAAGCTGTTCTGTGATAATTTTCTCCTCTGTACAACAAGGTGTTACAAAAATCAAACAACTCATGCTAGTATGGTAATTTCATCCAAAATTAACATTTCACACAAAGCTATCACAGCTTCCATCTGCATGAAACAAACTGTGAGACAGTTTAAACATTCAGCATCCATGTCACAACAACTAATACCTGAATAAGAGGTCAAGCATTTGATTATATTATAAATGACATATTTCCAGCTAACCCATCTGTCTTAGCCACAGGCTTTTGAAAACAAACTGCGCTTTGCAGGTCTGGCTTTCTGAAGGTCCCGACAGCAGCTAGTCTGCAATCAAAGCTTACCTCCCAAGCTTTACCATATCATTACCGAGCCAGTGCTGTGAGAACAGTAAGAGATGGCAAAATCATAAGAAAAATGTTTTGCACATAGTCTGTTCCTGCTGTTTGACAAGACTCATAGAACTAGCAACAGCGAACATCTGCTAGTGGTTCACAAAACCTGCTCCTCTGCATTCACTGTAATTTAACCTGTGAAAGCCTGTAAAACAGCATAAAAAGCACAATACACATCCGAAACACAGTATTGCCTTCAGAAGACTATTAGTTCCAGCTGCTTTTGCCATTTTGCAAAAGCTGGTGGGGCAGCAGAATTTTTCCCAGTTTGCACTAGGAAGAAACAGAGATGACTTTAAGGAGGATCATTGATTACTAAATTGTAAGCCAAGTGATCAATTCCAGCTTACTTCTGCATGTAGATGACAAAAATCACATACTTTATCTCTGCTAATACATATGAAATGAAAAATAGAAAACAATGTAGATCACAAGGAACAAAAATGGTAACACATCACTTCTTATGTTAGAATGAGCTGGTAAATCTTACAACGTGTGTAACTTCAGCCAGAACAGTAACACCTTTGTGTTTCCGTGGCATATCAATAAATGAGTTGCAGAAGCATATTATCTGGCAAAACTAAAAAATCAGCCTTTCACTGAAACAAGTATGTGACTTAAAGTGACCCTGTAGGCAAAGAGGCTTAAGTTTTGGTGGCTGGAGAGTGAGTTCTGAAGAGGAAGGTCCTCTGCGGAAAAAGCTCCTTGTGGACTTGAGTTTTCTAGCTCCAAAGTCAAAGCATTCCAGTCCACCATTAACAAGGTAAGCAGGAGAAAAGGTAAGATTTTGTCACAAAGATAACTTAGCTCTAGCCTGGGTCTTAGCTATAATCAATGTAATTTTCAACTGTGGTATACATTCAATTAGAACAAGCTCATAAACTTGAACTATTGGCTAAACTTTGAAGTTTTTCAGTTTGTGGAGGTCTTTACCAGTATTATCAATGTTTTAATAACAAGAAAAAAGTGCCATTTGTCTCAACTATGGGGAATGCTTGTAACTAGAAGTTAACCATCATACAGTCAACAACCAGTTGCTGCAAGAACATTACCCAAAGTTGCAGCTGCTCCCTGCCATAACAGAAAGTTGACATAAGGATAGTGTAACCCAGTTCTTACCTAAACAAACTGTCAAATGAGATACCCACTTGACAGCTACCTAGCCTCAAGGAAAAACATGACCGAATACTGTGCCTAGATGGTTAAATTTAGGTCCTCTCTGGCCGGTGGCATTCAGATGAAGACACACCAGTGGGGATAGCATAACTGGAAACTGTTGCTGAAGAAATGTCTTTTAAGGAAAGATGTGGAGGAAGCGTGTGTGACTGAAAAGAAATAGATCATTTCCAGCATGCAGGGTGGCATGGAAGAGTAATAATGTTATGAGTATGAAGAGTAAAACATCACACTTGTAAAACTGCTGCTAAGTGACAAGGGAATTAAAGAGAGTGCTTAGGAGGAGGCTTTGAAGGAAGAGAACAGGGAGGCATGTGGTGAGAGAAGACATAAGGGAAGTTGAATGTCAGGTAAAAACCTTGAATGTGAGGATGATGAGCTTGGATGAGATGCAGGCTTAGACGGTTTGTGTGACAGTAAGTCATGCTGCTGGCACAAAGAAGGAGCAAGTATTTTGTGTTTAGAGAAGCAGAGGATTGCAATTGTCACTAGCACAGGCAGGAGAAATTGCAGAGGTGAAAGTGCACATGTGCATTGTGTGCTTTCTCAAACAATATGGATACAAAGATGGAGCAAGGAATAGCTTTCTGATAGCATTAATATGTGGCAGTAGGTAAATCCTATTTCCTGTACCATCATCGTATTTACCTATGCTTACAGCAAGGACAAAGGAAGCATGTCAGAATTTGGTGTCATCCATAACCTTGTATCTCATGCTTGTTGGGACTACTTGTGGCATATTCCCCAAGTTATAACCTGGAAGACAAATGGTCATTGACACAATCACCCAGCACCACCCCACTGTGCTGCCTACTACCAGTCTAGCCAGAATAAACTAATGTAAGAGCATAGCTCATTATGCAGAAAGGGTCTTCCAGCATCGGGAATGCTGGTAGCTAAACAGATCAAGATGGTGAATGAGACACTGTGCAGTCACTTTCCCCATGCAATATCCACTGACGGGTGTTTTATGTACAGGCAGATGGCAGGATGTAATACATTACATTCTGATAAGGTTTTAAGATTTTGCCCTTCCTGTGTCGATGTGAAAACATCTTCTGTAACCTCATGGCAGAAATGTGCACAGTGTCAGTATTATTTGATATTTCAGTAACTTGACCACTGTGAAAGAAACCTTTAGTATGCTTTCTCTCTCTTTCTTCCCCACTCAGAAAGGAATCACTACTTGCACAGCCTATTTGCTGCAGCACTTGTTGTCCCAGCCACAGGCCATCCCAACTCTTCTTCGTAAAGCACCAGAGCAGAACTGCTGTATGCCTGGGTCAGGAGGAGTTCATGTGTCTTGGAATAGGAATGGATGAAGGTGGGTCACAGTGCAGTACGACAGTCTATGCAACAAGCCAGGAAGGGTCACTGTGCTCCCTATATTAGCTTACTCTTCAATTTCAGTACAAAATAGTGTTCCCCATTTAAAACATTTAATAAATCAGATTTGTGAAAAGAGAGGGACAAAGATGTGCCCCCTCCACTGAGTCCATTGACCTTTTTTCCCAGGGGTTTAATAGAACCCAGGAGCCTGGTAGAACTGTGACACTTCTTTGTGTTCACTGTGAAAGATTCACGTGGTATTGCTTATCTGCACAGGGAACTTCATACTGTTAAATATCTGAACACAGGTATGAACACAGAATTCCCTGGCTGCATGCCCAAATTCCTCCACTGCCAGCTGGAATTATATGAGTTTAAATCACTTTTCTGAGTTCTCTGCTAACAAGCATTAGAAAACAGGCATGCATAAGAATACATTTAGATACAATTCTTAGCTTGCATCATTTATCTTATCAGTACAATGCAAGCCACATAGGATATTTCCAGGAGGTGAGGAAGCACTCAATTTGAAGTGTGAAGGTATAATCCTGAGTACTGTGGTGACACATTGTATCTTGGCAGGACAAAACCATGGTCTGGGACTGGGGATGGAAATGTCACATTTACCTGCTAAACCCTAGAGTTCCACTCAACTGGGCCCTCAGCTTTTGGTATAGGACTCAGTGGAAGTTTGTCAGGCTCACTGTGGCCTCTGTCAACACTGAAATACAATCATGCATTATCAATTGTAGTTAAAGGAAGGACTTATCTCAGAAATGCTGGTTACTCATCTGAAAAACTATTTGTGCTTATATTATAGATGAGAAAGGCTAGTGTGACACAAGAGTAGTATTGTTGTAGATTGCATGCTTCCCACAGCACAGAATGTTAATCATTATAAACTTTTGTTTTCTCTGAAGAAGAACATTGAAATTGCCAAACAGAAAAATGAAGAATAATATGTATGCTTTGCTGAAATGCACCTTAATCTTATCAAAACTGTGTCTTTCTTTTAGGAAAGTGTTTCACAATATTCAGCATACTGTAACCAACAACTACAGATTTATTACAATTTTTCTTCTGAAGAGGTATTTTCAGCCTGACACTTGATGAATTACCTGTGAAAAGTTTCAAGGTCACCGGGTTCTTGTGTTGCTCTAAGTTAAATATTTCCCTTTTAATTATTGCTGCAGATTCAGTTAAACAATGCACTCACCTTTCGCCCAGTCTACACCTCCCTTTCTGAGAAGCTGAAGAATCCTTTTTCATCTCTTTTCGTTTGCATCTACTCACACTATAGCTTTGGGCTTTTCTGCTACTAAAAATTTAAAAGGGTATCTAATGATTAAAAAAACCCCAAAATGATAATGGAAACTTATGTGATAAAACTGTGTTGGATTCGGCTCAATTGTTTCTACTTATGCTTCTAAAAGGGAATGCCAATATAGAAATAACACCAAGCATTCATCTCATAGTGCCACTTTTAAATTCTACGGCCATTTGAATAGCCATTTCCTAGTGAATATGAAGTGATTAAACATCTGTCTGAACTGTTCAGCCTGAAGCATACAGGTTCAAGGGATGGTTGAACTTTCTTTCACTCACAAGTCATTCCAGACATATAGCTTGAGTTGTTACTCCATTTTTTTATGCTATAGTGAAGCAAATAGCCCCAAATCAAAGTTTTATAAGAAGTAGTGCGCTCCAGAGGCTAATTTTTACTCCTGAATGCGTATGTGGTTTCTAAATCATTACATAGGTAGAGAAGGATTTGGACTCTCCAGATGGGTTCCTGCTAATAGTGGGAAACCTCCTGTGCAAGGTTGCTATCAAAAAGCTGCTCCTAACAGCCAGTGCAGTTTTAAAAGTAAAAGCATATAACTTTCAGAATCAGTGAATGCACTAATAAAATGTGATTGCTACCTATAACCTCGCTAATAAAATGATACAAAGTTCAAGAAAAAATGATTTAATATTAACTATGATTGTTCCAGCTCTAGTAAACTAGAAACCTGTGTGTTATATAAAATTTCTAGGTAAAGGAAGGGAGTGATCTTTAAAAGCTCATGTTGGGTTCAGTAAGTGCCCTGTTGCCATATAGCTGTAGTGTAAAGTGAGTATAAAATCTTCCTAAGTTTGGTAGCATTTTCCTTTCTTTCATGATTTAAAAATGAAAAGAAATACAGAAATACTTCAGTGTTTGCCTTTTCCTGCTCCTTTTCAGCATGTAAAGAGGTTGTTACAATGGTGCAATTATATTTGGTGTGTGCCTGCATATCTGTGTGTATCCTTCTTCCTTCAATGACTTCTGAATCCATTAGTCACTGTCAGCTCATTTCAGAAGGGAGTTCATCTATCCAAGATACTAACTTCCTATATGCCTTATGTGAATCAGTATCCAGATAAAGGAAAGTAACTAACTGCTGGGTACCACGCTGAAAGAAAGACTAACACTCTCACTCTGTATTCAACAGCAGAGAACCTACAGAGAGGAAAAGAGGACTAAAATGCTTCATTAAGTTCCTCCTCATGCATCCATTAGAAATTGGAATATCAAGCCACTTTTCAGTTTCTTTATAGGACACAGATAAGAAATTTATAGCACCAAGCAACATCATACCTTTAAAAATCCCCACTGTTCCAAAATGTGAATATGTGCTGCCCATGCTCTGAATGGTGTGGGGTGTTTCCTGCTTAGCAAACATACATGGGGAGAAATATGTCTTTGTAACAGCTTTTCCCCTTGCATGCCACTGGACAGCTGTGTGTGTGTAAGATCACTGCAGAAGAAGGGATCAAAGGAGCAGTGACCAACCTTTTCTCAGTTTCGGTGCTAGTCCTCTATTATGTCAAAATACTTTAAATAAAAGCAGTCTTGAGCATCAGGTCACACTCATCCGGTTTTCTTGCAGGAATATAACACAAGATGCATGAGTCTAGAGGCCTCAGGTTGCTGAAGGGAATATGGGCAAGCAGCAGATGGTGATCCTGCTACAGAATAAGACCTTTCTTTTATGGATCTTTGTACTCTAGAGAGTATTCCCGCTCCATTAAGGAAAAGGTAAATGACAAATCTCAGTTCTTCAAAGATTAGGTGAAGGGTTGTTGCAAAAACTCTGTGTGTGTATATATATGGATATTATATAGCGTGTCAAATCAAACATGTAACACTCCTATTTTTTCTCCTTTTCCTCACATTCATATCTGTGCAAACTGCATGAAAATTACTTAGTATTTCACAGTCAGCATTATTTCTGATGAATTATAAATGTGTTTTCCTTAGGTTCTTTTTTGGGTGGGTTATTTTAACTGAAAATAAGAAAAAGATTTCTTTTTAGTCCCAACTGAAAATTTTGCTTACAACGCATTGTTTCTTCCCTGTCAAGGTGAATGCAAAGAGAAGTAAAGAGGAAATTAATTCTCCTCAGCACCTGTTTTGCAGGGTGAAGAAGAAGGTGCCTTCTTCAAGACTGAGCCTGTAGAATTGATCTTCAAAATCCTACTCCTGTGAGTATCTCTACTGATGTTAGTACAGCATAAGTTTACACATAAAGGGTCTAGAATTTAAAAATCAAAAATCAGATAATGCTATGTAGTTTGTGTAGCAATTTTAGTACTAAAACTGTTTGGTTCCCTTGAATTACTCTGGAAATACACCTGTTTTTTCTGATGCCAACAAATGAACTGCAGAAATGTGCTGGGCCATACTCTTCACTTGCGTGAACACAAGTCCTTTGACTTCCACATGAACAAAATCAAAATTAGGCCCGCTCAATATATTGTTAGCCTTGTTGGTCTAATTTGCTTTTTAGGATGCACAATGATGTCCTTTGGGGAATCAGAAGACAAGACTGAGTCTAGTAAGTTTTATGGTACTGCTGGTGAATTTATTCTAAATATACTGAATAAACAGTTTCACTCTATTGTACAGCAGCCTTCAACTGAAGTCTCTGTGGTCTTCTCCAAGTCACACATATTTTAGTATTACATGAAAGGATTTCTAATATGTAATGTTCCTTTCCTGTTTGGTGATTTATTGGATAAGTTATGATTTCATTTTTCTTACAGCTACACCATTTTTGCAGCTGACACTGATTCTAAGAGTATACGCAAACTTTAGCTCCTCCATTAGATCTAATTTGTAAAATTTCTCAAGAAACAGCAACGTCAGATTTTGACAGGGATCAATACAACACACAGGGCAGGATTGTTCATATTAAAGCCAAAGTCCTGGTAAGAACTAAACTTATTTTCCACAAAATAAATATTCTATTAAAACTCAGTCACCTAAGTATAATATGGAAAATATTTTTAACTTGTAACACAAGAGACGTGCTAATTTTGGAAAGGTTCTTTAATATGGTAACAGGCAGGCAGAGTAATCTTTCAACACACTTAGGGTCCTGCTCTTCCAAGGGCTGCATGCCCCAGAACACTGGTTTTTGCATGCATGAACACTAGAGTTACTTACATTGGCTCTTGTTAAATTACTCTATGTGGTTACTCTTCTTTTTAATAGGATTTGTGTTCATTTCCAGTACAGCTATTCAAGGGAGTGTGGAGTTTGGGAAAAGGGCAAGCCATAGAGAAATATAACCTTAATCTTTTAACAGATTACACCTACAAAGGTTGGTTTGTGTATACAGCATGGGACTATATTTGCAGTTATACCAATGGGAAAATATAAGTAATTTGATGCCATGACTAAAAAGGAGTTACTCCTTTACAATGGTGTCAATGAGAGAAGAATAATTTTCCAGGTAAGTATTAGTGATAGCCAGGGTTGGACACTGACAAACCACATGAAAATCTAGTACACTGGATGTTCCATATAATTTCTAGATATCATCAAATCAGCAGTTTTGTATTTTAAATGTTTTTTATCTTTTGATTGCACAGCATTGCAGTCTTTTGGGGGAATTAAAATATGTTGGTTTACATTTTACTTTTCATAATCCTCTTAATAGTTTTGACAAACATCTAGCTATGTAAGGGCAGATATTTCCTCTGATCATATTTGAATCACTGAAATATATGGATCTGAAGTCCCAAGACTGGGAGCTATACTATGCAAAACAGGACAGAAAGTCACCTGTAATACAGCTTTGGCAACAGAGGCTGGCATTATCGTAAAATGCTGCACTCACCATACAAATGTATTCCACTGTGTTTTCCTCTGTTTTGTAATAGAACAGCAAAGAAAAAAAAGCCACAGCAAAAGCAGTAAGAAATCATGAGAAAAAGTATCTTCAGTCAAGCTGTGAAAGGAGATGATAAACTGATGAAGAAAAAATAGAGAGAAGTTGTCTTGCATCCCAGGGGCTTCAGCAGTAACAGAGTCACTGGGACAGAGACTAAATGAGAAAGAAGACCCAATGGTACGGGAGAAAGTGAAAGAAAATTCAGCATTATGGATGGGGGTTGTCATGTATTAAACCAGTATCCATCCGACTTGATAGAAAAAATTGCTTAAAAACACCACCAAAGGAAGCCCAAGTCACACAAGAAGGTTGTGGAGAGGTAGTGAGAACCAGTGATGCATGATCCAATGAATTACTGTATGTGGGTATGATCCAAAAGCCTTAGTATTTCTCTTTACATCTTAAAAGCATTGCAGGAGGCTCTCAGCATGCAGCAACTACCATCTAGCTAAATTCTTTCAACTATGAACATAATCTTCAAAAAAATCAGCTGCTTTCCTGACAAAGTCAAGTGTAAAATAGCAGAGACATGCTATTAAAAAAAATCACAGGAAGTGTTGATTGAATGAATGTTTAAGGAATAGGCAAGTGTGTATTAAAATGTTTTTTCCATTTAGCCTTTCATTTGGCTTTGTTTCATTTATTCCCACTTCCTGTTTCCTGTATTCTAATGTGGAAATCCTTGAAGTATCATTAAATGAAGGTTGTAAGAAATCTGCCCAGGTCCCATATAGACATTAAAACTGCAGTTAAGATTAATATTAATGTTTAAAAATATTCTTGAAGAAACTTTTCATTTGGGCTGCTTTTTATGTTGGTGAGTGGAACTTCTTTGGTACAAAACACAGACTGAGCAGGAACCTTACGTGTAAAAATTACTGTGGACTGTGACATCTCAGCCAGCCTCTGGTTTTCTCTGTTGTCACAGCTGAACACAGGTATCAAAATTTCAGTCTTTAAATTGGGTTCCTACACATCTGTATACAATAGAAGAGTAGAGGTGAACTTAGGAAAAAGGGAGACATTCTGTACCTCTAAAGATTTTTTTCTTAGCTCATTTCTGCATACAGCTGGGGCAATGAGCAACAAAATCAGGTTGCTCATTTCTTAGTGTTCACCCACATGCAGAAACTTGGTCCTTGGGCAAGAGATCCTAATAAAATGGCAATATTTTCTTCAAGCAATAATTTTTTGTACACCTCGTGTTCAAGTGTCTGGCAATCTACTATTAATCTACATCTGAGTATTAGTTATTTTTGTTTGTAAGTAAGTTTAATATGAGTTTTATTTTTTAGCATTTACCACGACTAAAATATAACTTTGATACCCAAATGTAAGTAGACTTATTTATGAATCCCAGATTTATCCCAGACTTCTCAAAGTGCACCACGATTCTGCTTCTGGTAAGTTTATCTGAGGTGTATTGAAACTTTGATAATGTGGTTACTGAAGTCTATACCAGGGCAATTTTCATGGTACATAAAATAAGCTTGAATGATTTATACCTATAAATGAATGTAAGATTATAGAAATATTCAGCACCATTTCACTAACAGGTAATGGATTGAATTCTTTCCTTGGCTCTCTTTTTTTTTTTTTTATTTTTTAACTTATCTGCCTGAGGGTCTGTTTCTTTTAGAATATAAGGTCTTTAGGAAAGGGACTACTTTGTTTTTATGCAGTACTTGTATATTCTACCATAAATCTAATAGTTAAAAAGGGTTGCTCGACTGCATAGACACTTCTCTGTAAATAAAATTATCTAGTTTTCAGTTTAAACTGCCAGCCCCCTAAATAAACCCAGAATGTCCAGTTAAATAATACAACAAGATTTTAGTGAAGCAGGCTGTCTCCTTACAGAAATATAAGCATCAGCTTAACAACACTGTGTGAATATTTTGCTTAATATTTTTCGTACCGTGGTATAACCATATAACCTGACTTGCTACGTGACCCATTCCTAGGTATGGTATTATACAGTATCCTGAGCTTGGACAGTATGTAAGAAATTATTTCATTGTAAGTATCTTTGAGACGGATTTCACAATTCATATGCAGACAGGAATACAAAAACTCCTGGGCTTCAACAGAAGACTTTAAGGAGCTGGCCCTTAGTTTTATTGCTTTATATCTGTGAAGGCTCTGATAATGCACACATTTTTTAAGTGCAACCTAACATAAGCCAACTTCTAAATTCAGCTTCTGGCGACAGCTTCTTTTACATTTCCTCTTGCATGAGCAGACACAGCACCAAAATCCAATCTACTGTGTCAAATACATGCATTGTGCAAATATATGACTGTTTGATAAATGGAGTTGAATCTGTTTTTTTTTTTTGGTGGGGGGGTACTTCTAACAACTGAGAAACGTGCATAGTTTATTTTTTAGCTCACATGTTGCATGCAAATTTCTTCTTTTTACAGTGCAATGTGCACTGTGAAGTTCCATGAGATGTCTGAACTAGATTCAGCGTAAGTACTTATCCAGAATATGCAATTAAAATGTAATTAATTTCTAGATATCATCAATATTCTGTCATTGCATGAGGGGAATGGACTAGATGACCCATGAAGTCTATTCCTACCCTCATATCTATTATGATTACCTTATATTAGTAAAATTGCTTTTTAAGGTCACTTATAGGTGGTGGTTTCCTTTACACAAATATTTGGTACATTTGGCCATTCATGTGTATTTCTTCATGCTCTGTTTAGAATGGATTCAGTAAACGTAGAACATCAAATGAAGCAAACCCCTTCTATTTTGGTGTAAATAATTCATAAAACAATGTTATGACCCTTATTCCCTATGAGACATCCACATAATGAGCCACCCAAATGAAGCAGGGAAAACATCCACTTCCCCTGCCATGGGTGTGCCTCTGACAGACTCCTCAGGGTCAGAAACCCATCAATCTCTTTTCACACATGAGCTAATCAATTCAAAGAGGGAAGTGCCAATGAGCTATTAGATCAATATGGTGAAGTATGGAGATTGATCTTATCCCAGAGTGACTACATTAACAGACTCGTCAGTGTGACCTATGCCCTGCGGTGCACATTATACAGGATTGCAAGTCTGATATCTGAATGAAGACCTCAGGTCGTTGCTTTTAATAATCTGCTTTGCTGAAAGAATTAAAAGTAAATCTGTAATGGGATGACTGATGAAAATATGAAGTGCATTCTTCTTCTCTTGTCTAGGAATGCTCGCAGAAATCACGCCAGCTTTTCACAGCAACCAGTAACATCAACTGTCTCACACAGAAACCCGTTCAGCTGTACCTGGGTACTGGTATTTGAGGTAACATGTATAATGCAACCAATGGTATTTTGCTCTTCTGCCACAAAAATGAATAAAAATAACTGCATGCCAAATAATAACAAGTACTAGCTTTGACAAAATCAATTAAAGTCTTGGGTGAATTACTCCAATCAGTTCATGCGAACTGCCAGATCAAGAGCTATACTGGCGTCCTGGTGATCTGAATTATTTAGCTGGTGTAAGTGGGATTGCAGCAGCTGCCACTGCTGTGAAAGTTGCTCACAATGCTACCATGTACTGAGCACACCACCCGTCAAGCAAAATGTCTCCAAGACTTGCATCAGCTCAAGGTCCAACCTTGGGAGTCTTGGTCTGTTTTCATTTAGGCCAAAGGCCAGCAACTTTGGGGGAAATTGATCTCATTAGAGGAGCCTGGCTTCACAATATTTAGGAGCAATATGAGCATACATCCATAAACAGTTTCCTGTCACTTAATCAACCTATGCTAGTGAGTGTCACAAACTTTACAGGAAATCTGTCCATGAAGTGACCACAAGTAATACTATATGCAACTATTTCAGACCTCTTATTTTAAAGACTAAGTGTTTTTATGTATAGTTACAGAGATGCTGAAAAAACATAGTTTGCTAAGAGCATAACATTAATATTGTTAATATTTTTAAACCACTGAATAATCTCATTGCAATGAAACATTTATGTATTCAACACATTTTAATACTGTGTTTTTATTATACCACTTTTATTGTTCATTGTATAATTGAATCAATGAATTAGAAGAAGGTTACTAAAAAAGGATTAATGTTTTTTTAATGAAAGTAAATGATATAACTTCTGTTAGTCACTAAGGATAATGGCAGATCTATCAGGTTTATACTGATAAGAGCTTTGTGAGTTTATCTGAAAGCCCACATAATGGCTCTCATTTAGCAGTAACCTAGAAAAACAGACTTAACAATCCTATTCAGGGTTTTTAATTCATTGTTTATGTATATGAAATCTCTTCCGCTTTGTGATCAAATCATTTGTCTAATCATGAAAATATGAATCTCTTTAGCAGATACATCTATTTGCAGTTGTAAAACACATTTGAAAACAATGCTCTTTCAAAGTCTAAATGGAAGAACCAAGCTAGCCATATAATACCACTGGGAAATGTTTCTGAGCTCTTAGGTGAATAGACAGGGGCACTGGTGAGAACTTTGTATGTTAATAGTGAGAATGTGAACATTTTAATGCTCACACAGTTTTAATCCTTAATTAGCTCACCAGCCTAAATTATAAATACTTCCCAGATAGAGCCTCCTATGCTTAAAAATATCCCAATAGAAAATCATTATATTAGTATAACACTGATTGAACTTTTAATACTGTAAAATACATTATATAGAAAATCAGAACAGCAGCTGCAAACTTGGCTCTGAATCCTTCACAGGTATTGTGTTCTTTGCAATATAGCATCTAATATTTTTATTTTGCAATAGATATAAAAACAGATAGAGGAATTTTATATTAACGCATGATACATGTATTGTGGAGGAGGGACTTTATAATGACACCCTTAGAAATGTATTTGCATTTTTCAATGGGAGGCATGTTATCAAGCTTCTTATAAAGAGAAGGATTCTAACATTTCTTATGTCTTTAAGCAGAAACTGAGTAAGTATGTATAATACATCCATGTGTATGGTACACAGGATGCAGTAGTGTTGCTCAAGGACCTGTGTGAATTCTATGAGACCACATAATTTATAGTGGTGAACCACAATTAAATAAATCACACCACCAAAATGGGCATAATTTTTTTCTACCTCTATGATGTGGGTTTTACATCATGTTCTTTCCAAAAAAACTAAACCAGCTATTCTGTAATAGAAGTGTTTTAGGTTTAAAAGGGTTTTAGAATTCTGATATTATATTTGTATCTTTCCACTTATAAAGCAAGGAACTTAATACACATCCAATAGTACAGGCCTCAAAAGGACTTTGATTCAGGAAAGCACTTTACATATTCCTTGAAGCATTTCTCTCGATCTCACTGATGGGAAGCAGACGCTTATATATTTTCACTAAAATGAAGGTGATTCTTCTGAACAGGGGCAAAGGAAAGTAAACTTATAGCATATATAGAAAACTACAATACCTTTTCCATAAATAATAACATCTTTTTTAAATTCGGTGTTTCACACTCAACAAGTGCTAGAAGTAAATGCTGCCTCCCAATGGAAATATGAAGTTTCTTTCTTGATAAAATAAACCATAAAATTTCTAGTCTCGTCATTTTATCAGATATTTAGTTTTTAACTTACTTCTAATAACAACTGAACAATTTTAATTCTGGATTTCACTGTCAAATATCTTGTTTTATCAACTTCATATCATGGGCTCAAAATGCAGTTTCTGGAGTAAGGTGGATATATTTTCCTTTAACAACCACTTGAAAACTGGTTAGGAGCATGAGAAAGCAAAAACAGATTAGTGGCAGAGTTCAAATGAGGTCATGAAATTCATGATAAATACAATTTCTCTTATAAATCTGCAATTTACCACATAGCTCCACAACTCATATCTGCACTATCACTGTCACACATGCTATCAAGCACATGCTAGCTGCATCTGTCTGGTCACAGAATCTATGGCTGCATTAGGGGTATCTGCTAGGGGCATCTAGTTACATGGTTTTTAGGTATCCGAGTACAAATAAAGTGGTACACAGTATTTATAATCAATGAATCATGCCACTAGGTTCTGCGTAACACAGGAATGGCTGAGGGGAAAGAAGCAAACTTCTTTCCAATTTCCACTGTAAGCAAGTGCTTACAGGCAGAGAATGTTCATGAAAACTTTCAGAACAAAAAGGTAATCTTCTGAGAAAGTTACAATAGATTGGAAATATATGTCTAGAACTGAAATGCTTCCTCAACCTTGACAGGATAAATAATAAATGCTTTCTAGGTAACTACTGCAGCTCTTTTGATAAGATATATATTAATAAATTAAAAACGTCTGTAGATTGACAAGTGTTTTGTGGGCTTATACTGGAAGGCCAATAGCTAATTATGAAAGCCTGACTTGACTAATCAATTATTCAGATGAACATTAGGTGCCTATTATATGTGTAAACATGGGAATTATATTTCCCCTAAGTAACTTTTTAAAATAACAAACCCAAAACATGCAAATTTGAACTAGAAAGAAATGGTACCATTATGCACTTATTGCACATGCAGAACTCCCACTGAATTATTCAGGAAACACTGTATTGGGAGCCTTGGTCTTCTGACTCTGAGCAGCACAGCAATAGCAGCACATGCAATGTGGTATTTGTTATGCATGTAATATTGATTTAGCTCACTCTTGCCGGTCATGTTTCAAATTCATTTCATGTTTAGGAGTAAGGGAAAGGAGAAATATCCCTAGATTGATATTTGCAATATATTTTTACGCCTGTTGAACACAAGATTATCTGATAAATTAATAAGAACATGGCTTTTGAGTGCAGGAAAAATAAGCTCTTGAAAAGAAGCACAAGTGAGGTAATGAAGAGGTAATGAACTATATTTTGAGAAGGTTTATATTTGCTTCATTCCCAACTCCTGTATGTCAGGACTGGGAGAGTGCTAGTATTACAGAATGGATTCACTGGTATTTCGTTTAATTTGCGAGGTACAAACCATAGTAAGGTAACATATAATCGTCCTTTCCATTTAGGAGAGACCAGACTCTTAAACAGAATACAGCAACAGGGAAACCAGAAATAGATGTGACCAGACACCTGCTGACAAACAATGACAAATCCCGCTGACACTGCAGTGACCCCCAGTTAGTCAAGATTTAATTAAGGAGTATAATTAAGTCAGTGGAACAGAACACTAATGAGTGGTGGTTTTTTATATGGGTAATTGCACATAAGAATACAAAGTAAGCTAGGCCCCTAAATATATCATTAAAATGAACTGTATAGCATGACAATCAGATCTTTAAGTTTCTTTTTTCTTTCTCTGCAATAATGCAGGTTGAAGCAACACTGCCTGTCAAGCATCTGTGCACACGCTAACAGATGCTGTTGGCCCAGTCCTGCATGTGTCTAAGCATGTTGGTAACATGACCTTGGTGGCACAATGCACACCAGCAAAGCTAGGCGTGCATGGGTGTGCTGGGCTCTGTGTCATTCTGTTTGCACTTGTTTGTGCCATGCAGGGGTCACTGTGGCTCGTTTTCTAACAAATGACATTCTGTTGCTATTCTCTTACAAGTAATACATCCTCTAGGTTTCATTTATCAAGTGTGTTGATTACAAGGAAGACATATTTTACAAATTGTTTCTATGATTATCTGCACATCGAGCGCAATATACCTTTACAATCAGCCAAGACAGATTTCATACACTGTGGGAATTTTATGCCTGAGCCAGTTTTCTGGAATTTATTTTGGGAATCTTTAAGCAGTTGGAGAAATAGCTGAAATGTTTTTGTCAACGTGCTATTTGCTTGTTTCAAACAGAAAAGTATTTTTAAGTAGATTTACTAGACCAATATGTTAAACTGGGGTCAAAAACATGATCATGAATAATGATGACAATGGTAGGGGAAAACCAACTTTCCTGTGGTCTTGAAGATTTAAAAGAATGCCTGTATAGTTTTGGGCCAGCCCTCTGACAGGATTACTCTATCTGCTCCCAGCTGGTAGCCTGCAGTTCATGACAGCCTTTTATCTGTTATCAAAGCAACAAGTGGAAAAGCAGATCCTCCTGCCTGCTAACACTCTGTTCAGTTCTCTCTGTAGAATTTCTGCTTCTAAATCTTTCCTTTTAGCAAGTCCTCAGATTTCCTTCCTACTGCTGCAGGAGACACTAAATATGTCTCTCAGGTCTTTAGCTCACTTGTCTAACTTAAACTCTGCAGGACACTAAAGGAAGAGTGAATAATTGCATTACAACAGAGCATTTTCTACAGGAACTGACTGAAAAGCAGAATAAGCCTGATCCTTCTCCCACTAGAGTGCTGAGAGTTTAGCAATTGAGTTCAGTGACAGTAATACCAAGTCCTAATTACTCAAATAACACAGTATTGATATAACAGTTCAATTAAAAGTTCAGATTGACACATGAGTTAGGCTTAAATTGAATCCACTAAGTTACTAATCTATTTATATAACTACAAATTTTACTGTAACAAAAGCAAATCAAACTATATTGAAACTTATGATATACATATTGTGCTTACTTTGCTTTTTTTTAGTTGCATAGCAAAAATGAAAAAGGTAAAACTGGGAGATACTTAAGTATAATTAATGTGAATTCTTTCAGGCAAAATCTATCCCCTGAAACTGAAGTTATTTGTTATTAAAATGAATCTAAATGAATATGCTTTATATAGTAAAAATATACATCCCACTTTCTTTAAATCATGCTGTCATAGAGTAATAGATCTTAGAAATGCAATGCTGTAACAGTTACTACAAGTATATTTTTAAAATCAAGATAACAACTTAACAAGCTGTTAAGTAGGCTACATTAAACCACAATATATGTTAAGGGGTTTAATTGTTTTTGAAACAGACCTTCCCATGATTTACGACAGTTATGCAGTGGCAGAAGATGCTGTGGGAATGCCAGTGTGGCAGTGAATCCAGGACTTCCTCCCTCTCTGGAACAAGGCCTTTGCCACCAGGCTCCTCTGTGGATGCCTTGATGCTTCCTCCAGCTGGGCACAGCAAATGGAGCAGGGGCCAGATCCTGCCAACGCTCTACCCTGCCTGCAGTGCAATCCTGTTGCACTTGACAGAATCTAACCCTATACATTTGAGTCAGTTAGAGATTTTCTGATATATGCAAAAGCATGATTTGGCTCTAAGTCCTCTGGCACTTTGCTAAGATGTAGGCAGTAGTGTCTCATTTTTATGGGGTGCTTGAGGTAGACTGTTCTAAGTAGGGCCCCAATAAATGTAATCTTTCCTTTTTTTTTCCCACAAGCTGGGAAGCCTATCAGAACCAAAATACACTAACAGAAGAGAGGTCATAAAAATTATGCAAATTATTTCCCCATTTTTATCTCTCTGTGGGCATGTGCCAGTATAAAATATGGGATTAGACGGAGTGACTTCTGCCTGGGCTGCAGACAAATGTATGCATGATGGATCCCTGACATCTTCTTCTCCCTCATTTTCACCCCTGCGAGGCTGCCCCTGCCCAGCCACGTATGAATGAACAGAAGCGCCTTTCATCCCCCACTTGCCTGGCGCTTCAAAAGGAACTACAAAAATAGCAGCAACAGAAATCCAGCCGCCTGCCAAAAGGCCCGCACACGTCCCATTCTCACAGGCATGCGAAAGGTTGGAGAGCTCAGCAAAATTTTTATGTACGGGAGCAGGCCCAAGGAAAACTCACACGCCATAACCAATTGTGGACAGAGGATCATCTATCAGCAGACAAATGCAGGAACTCCAGAATGTCTCTCCTCAAATGAAATAATATATCTTTGAAAGCCAATGCCCGTTTTAGGCCTGAGGCCCATATATCAAGCCTGAGAGGCTTGTGGATACGCTCCAGGGCCATTAACCTTCCACCTGTTTCCCCTTGTCCTTCAGGATGAGACCCTGCCCTTGATTTTACTCCCTTCCCCTGTTCATCTTCCGACAGAGTGTAAATGTAAAGCAGAGGGCCTGCAAAATAATTCAAAGGCAATGGACCAGGGACATGGTTACAAATCTCTGCCACTGGCACTGTGACTTATGCAGGCAGTTTGTCACACATGAGCCAGGTGACCTCTGTGACATAACAGAGAAAAATATCGCCCGAGATCAAAAGATGAGATTCAGAGCACTCTAACTAACTCTGGTGTACACAGCCGTACTACACATCGGCCAAGGGTTTCCTCTCTTTCAAATACTGCCTGCTCCACTTGCTAACGGGTGGGCCGTGCTCCTGATAATTTCAGTAATCCCTTTTTCTGTTGTCTTTTTGGAAATCTTTCCTGTAAGCTGAATGTCAAAATTTGCCTCCTCCTGAAGCCTCATTTTTTTGAAAAGGCATTTAAATTGACAAGGAGAGACAGCAAAGCGTCATTCAGCAGATAAAAACATACCAAAAGCAGTATCATTGAAAATGATGAAATAGTCACTTTTGCAAATGTGTCTGTTTTAATCCACTAATTTCCAAAATACAAGTAATACTAAAACTTTGTATGAGCACATGCTGTCTCTGGTATTGCAATGAGAAGTCTTCGAAGTCTAAAACATTTATTGGGATTCAACTGTCATGACGGTTAAAATGAGAGTTAATATTAAAAATGATGCAATGCAGCCAGATAACATACATCTGTACTGATTCATATTTTACAAAGAAATATACTACAGGACCAGAATAACAGTTATTTGAAACAAAGTCTAATCAGATAGGTTTTTTTTTTTAATCTTAAATGCATTTTTCAAGCTGTGTGCTACATAGGAAGTTTCCCAGCTGTTTTGTACATTCAGAACGTCTCTGCTGGGTGCAGACAAAAGAACAAGGCCTAATGCAGTGCTTCTCTTTCACTCCCCATAACCTAATGGTATGTCTGGTATGGACATTTAATTTTGTCTATTTCATAAATTAAAAAAATCCCACAACTGTCACAGTATCCCTGGCATGATGATGAAATGAGAAATACAACTGTAGCTAGATCAGCCTAAATCCCATTCTAATCCTAAATCACTTTGGCACTTGCCAACACCTAGTTTATGAAAAAATCAGTTTAACCCAGGAGTGTATATAAAAATACACAAATACAGACACACATACACGAATTCAGCATATTGCTTACAAGCGTGCTAAACATTATCCCATTACCTATTTCATTGTGTCTTATCACATGCTGACTTTGAAAATTTTGTGGAGTTCAAGCTCTTATCCAAAATCGTCTGAACAGGTAGTGTTTCACTATGGAAATATATCTAAATTCATGAAATCTAAAAGCATAAAAGTTGAACTATGGCTAGAATTTAATGCTAAATTATGTAGTAGTTATAAAGAAATGAACAACTGAAAATCATTTTGTGTTTTCCACTGACTAAAACCTGACATAGAGCAAGTTTTAGCCAGTGGGATTAAATGACTGTTGCAGATGACTGTAACAGTAAACACAGTAAATGCAAAATTACTATTGCAGAAAGATTACTGTGAAGTGTTACTACATGCATTTGTAAATATAAGACAGTTGTTTGATTTTACAGTGCTAAAATCTTTTGCTCTTGTTCAGGCCATGTGATTACGATCGCGTTTTCCTCTTTTTAATATCTCTAAAGAAAGCCTGCCAGAGTTAGAGCAGTCATCAACTACATGCGAGTTTTGTCACTAGTTTCAATGAACTGCAATTCAAATCCCAGATGTCGTCATTTGTGAAAATACATAGAGTCTTGCTTTTTCATGTAAAATATAGGTGATATATCCAAGTGTTCTCACAGTCAGATCTTTAGCTCTCTTTGACACTCTTATCTGTAACATTAATTTGTATTTAGGTCCGATTTAATTTAGATTTTCTCTTTTTTTTTAATCTATTCAATGTATCCCTGAAAAAAATTAATATTTAACTTAAAGAGTACCTAGCCCAATCCATTGCCTTTTATAGTAAGTATGATCTAGTGCATTTGCTTTTGTAATATTCATGAAATTTGGAAATCAAGGCTAGGCATCATATGCTACTCTAATAGAGGATTTTGCTAATTTGAGTGTTTGATCAGTTTTGAATGCCCAAATGGCCTATTAGAATTTCTAATGCATAAAGAAACTACTTAAAATGTTATTATATGTACAATAATACTATTATGTGAATATAATAAATCATAATCTTTATAAATGCACACTCAAATACACATGAAATGATTTGTCCCGTTTACTTCTCACGATGCACTTTTTGTATAAATATCTACTGAGCATCAAATATTTTTTAAGATTAAAGGTTACAGCACCCTGATTCTAAAGAATAGAATTTGAATCTTGTTGGTTTTCACATAGTGTCTTGTCCTGAGGAAAAAGCCTTAAATTAGTTGCTAGATATACTACACAGACACTACAAGTCCAGTTAATTTTATTTTTTACAGTTTACACCTCCCTGATTCAGTCATTAAAACAAAAGAAAACAAGGAGTATTTAACATTTAAAAATAAGAATAGCAATTTGGGGCATGAATAATTCCTTACATTCTTTTCCAGCTACAGACAATTTCTGTTGGGAAAAGTGCCATGTAGTATCGACAGTGACAACAAATTGTATTGTCCGGTGAACATCTGTTTCCGACTCCCACACTGATACTGCAGGTTGGGTACTTCAGATTTAGTCTTCACAGGCTGCCCGACCACAGAGGAACTGGAAATTACTGGTATGTTCTACTTTTATTATTGGAACACAGGAAAACTTTATCATCATTCTGGGAAGGTCTGTGTCTTTTGAAATTTTGGAAAGAGGGTTATGTTAGCACAGAAAGCCACATGCCTTAGTTCTCATGAAGGAGAAAAGCTGCTCCTGTTCATTTGTCTGGCAGTACATGCAGGTATGCAAGTCTGAGATGAAAATCTCAAAATGGAATAGTATTTCTGTTATTTCTGTTCCAACATGCAAGGTTTGATGGTGAGAGTTGGGGGAGAAAGGTTTTTTTTTAATAAAACCAGCAGCACTGCTAAAAAGGACCAGATTCTCCCAGTCTTGCTGCTCAGTATGTAGTATTGTGTCCCTACACAAACTAAGTCTGAAAACAGCTTCTGTAGGGCACAGCAAGCTGAGCTTTAGTATAGGTTGCAGGATATAGCCATAGAATCAGTCTCAAAGAAAGAAATGATCTTTTCTAACTCATATTTATTGCACCAAGTTACTATGATAGAAAATCATTGAGAAAGGCTGTGTTAACTAGCTAAAATTATTACTGTTAAAAATCCCAAAGACAATACTAAGCAATCTTTTAAAAACTGAGGGGAGTTTGTTACAATGATCAAAGTCAGTTTTCTCACCATTTGTTATTCAGCCAGGAGGAAAAGGTAAAGTAATGCTTTGACAGGGACAGAGAAGAAATTAAGATACATACTTGATAGGCACCATGTGCCAGTTTGATAAAGCTCCAACTCCTGAAGTGTAAACACACCAGTCATTGCTGGGATAACTACTGAAAACTATCCTCTCTTGCAGAGAAAGAGAGAGAAAAGCTCCACTGAAACTCCTATTAACACTAATTAGAGTTGCCAGCATGCAGCAAAATCAAAGGTAAAACATGTGGAGCTCCCACTGAAGTCAAACAAGGAAGAGTATGCCTTAAAGGAGAGGCATGCAAATTAAAAATAAATGCTGTTCAATGTTACCAAATGAGCTAGTCATATAAACACTGACATTGAGGTCTAACCCTTCCTACTGGGAATGTTCCCCCTGAAAGTTCATTCAGAGTCAGGAGAGAACACTGTCCTTCACCACTCTTGCAGATTGAGAACCTATCTTGTGAGTGACAGGTCCAAAGCAAAGTAATTGCCATGTGTTTATTTCTACTTTAAGTTGTTATCATTATTATTGCTGTTGTTAATTCGTTTGTGGTTTACTCACTGTATTTATAAAAAAGAACCATTGTTTTCCCAGTCCTGCATCAGAAAGACAGTTTTTTGATGTTATCCTTTATAACAATTTCAGATTTTTTAAACTAAAAAGTCTGGGTAAAATCCTAGCAATGTGGCCAGTATTGAAAATACTGTTAGGAGATTCTAGGTCTCATCCTCAAATGCAGCAAATTTTCTGATGTTGCTTTTCACGTGTGTAATATGTGCTACCCCAACCAATACTCCAATAGTATTTGTTTGTGAGTAGCTTGCTTTCTATCTCACTCTCTTCTCTCCATGTGTAGATAGAAGGAAGGCCAGTGGTTGTGATTACAAAAGAAGCTGAAACTATTTTATGCTGTGGTGACCTGGGTATGAGCTACACATTAGTCTTGGCTTCCACTTGCACACTAGGTGATTTGTACCACCACCTAATTTAGTTTCATGCCTCCAGCAGACTGTCTACTACATTCCTACCATCTCCCATGGTTCCTTCTAATCTCAAGGTCCTTATGCCTTACTACTGCACAGACAAATGGGAGTAGAACCAGAGACTTTGGGCAATTGTCACCTGTCATTGTCCCTACAGGTTTTTGCTGTTTTCTGAAGGAAAAATAATAGATTAACTATCTTTGTGGTTTTATTGTGATTTTTACTGAGCTCCAGGAGTAGCAAGATGGAAAGGAGACTGCTGGCCTCTCCAACCCACTCACTCAGAACCCGTTTCTCAAAGATTTCCACCTCTTCCCAAAAGGGTGCACAAGGAGTTTAAGCAGCCGTCACAGAAACACGCTGACTGTTATTGAACATTTTTGTGGGATAGGTAAGTGGAGTCACAAGTAACTGTAGTTACTGCCTCCTATGTAGTGGCTGTGGTACTAACACAATTCCAAAGAAAGAGAAAGGAAAAGAAGCGGAAATAAATAACAAAAAAAAGCATTCAGAAATAACACATAGCAAATGAAACTTAAACACTTGACACAGGCAGCTTTACAGAAGAGAACAGGAAACTGGCAGATGCTGTGAGCGAAACTGGAAATACAGTAATTCAAGATCTTAACTTGCCCTTCTTATTCGGACAAAATTCTCATTGGCTTTAGTAAATGTTTTTAGTAAATGGTTTAGTAAAATGGTTTACTGCTTCTGACAAGCAGTACAAGACTGGGCCTATAAAAACAACCTGACTTACACTGAAAATTACTATGTGCAAGACTGACTTGTTCAGCTATTTCGGAGAGTAAGTAGTTGTAGAGGTACACTTTTATTTCATTGTACAGGAAATTCTGGCCATAGCATGGAGATGAGGATGGCTCCCAGACCTCTCTGAGTCTTTTCTGCCCCTACCTTAAAGAAAGATGAAGTAGATTAGGGGTGACTAGATAGCCCTGTCCCTACCTTCCCTGAAGTGGTGGATCAGCCCTCAGACTGGTGCACAAGGGCTGCAGCAAGCTGCTTCTTGAGTGGTGAGGGATTATAGTCAGCACCACCAAATGTGTTTGCTCATTACTCAGGACAAATTGCAAGATTGCAGTAAGTATTTCCCAATAAATACCAAAAGGTATCCAGATGAAACAGACGGTGCTGACTGTAACATCAGAATAAAGATACAATTCTTCATCACATCCAGTGTCACACTTTAGCCAGGGTGATGTTTCCTGTATTCAGCAAACATGGAAGTAAAAGAATTTCCTTGGCATACAGACAACATGGAAATGTCCTTTTAAAAATCAGTTAATACCAACAGAACTCATGAGCTAGCTGGAACCATTTCCTATGCTATGGAAAGAACACTCAAATAAGGTTAACCAAGACATTTCACCCTCACAGCCTCCCCCGTCCCCATCTATTTCTGGATGTCTTCTTTTGTTCACCCTTTGCTAATTATAGTGGCCTTGCTTAGGTGATATTTATAGTCTTAAAAGAGTTGCCTGGCTTTTAGAACACTTTATTCATGTATATTTCCTGTGTTCATTGTTGCCTTAACTAATTTTTTTAATTAAATTTACTTGATCCAAGATTTTATTTAGCAACAAATATCAAAGTAACTTTTCTTTCAACAAATGTGAGAGCTGTATTTAGATGTAAAAGGGATTTTTCTATTTCTGAATTTCTGAAAACAGATTTATTTATTTTCCCTCTGCAAGTGATAGCTATGACAGATGATGCCAGAATAGACAAAATGAAATTGCTTTTTTTCACCACAATTGATTATTTGATATCTTATTTTACTACTTTATTGCATCTTTTTTTTTGTCTTTAGTGATTGCTTTTAATGACTGGGGTGTTTCCAAGACACAGTGTTAAATATTTTTTGCCCATTCTGCCCTGATGTTTACCTCACCACCTATAACTGAACTTCTACGGTTACTGAACTGGAAAAAAAGACATTGAGGATGTCCATCTGAAATTATAGCTTCACTTTCCTACTGGCAATATATTTTATCTCTCTCTTAGTTTTCCTTAATTCCTTCTTATCTGACCTTTTATTTCTTCTGAAGTTGCTCTACAAATGTGCCCATAGTGATGCCAATAGCTGCAACTTTCAATCCCTATTTCAAAACAGCAAACGAAGACCATTTTTGGGGAAAATTTGGTGGATGTCTTTAGACTCTACTGAAAGCTGTTGGATGTGGAGAAATGCTGAAGCAAAGCGTGAGACTAACTGGAAGTTCACCTGTCAGCAGGAATGTTTTCTTCTTCCCTGGTAGCTGCCATCCACTCAGACATGCACCAGCTGAAGTAAAGGTGCTGCACCCCTGCAGAGGACAAACCCAGGCAGCTCCAGCCCATTCAGTACACTGGTGCCCCAATGCCTGTGTATGTTTCCATTTTACACACAACAGTGTTGCTCCATGGGACCAGTGAAGGGCAGAGCAGCCCATGGCAGCCTATTCCTAATGACGGCACAACCCCAATGCACACCTCACCCTGCCCTACAGAGGGTTTGAGCGCCATGCAGGTGCAGAAACACAGGTCACAGAGTGGCTGCTAAGGGGACAGAGTCCAGCATTGTGCAGCACCTCAGGCTGCCTCACCTACCCATTTTACACAGGGGTAAAAAAGAGTCAGTTTCAGGTCAGGGAGAAGGAACATGAGAGAGAGGCAGAGCCATGGCTCTTGAGTTAGCTGCTTTTTTAGGGTTTGCTCACAGTTGTTTGCTGGTGTCCTGCATAGCTCCTCTTCCTGACACAGCAGGGCCCTGAGGGCACCTGCAGGCCCTAACAACCACACCTGGCCCTCACCCTCGGCACCATTGAAGCTCCAGCCAAGGTCCCAGCTCTCTGTGCTGCACCACAGGTAAGGCTCCCTCGCTGTCTGTGCATGCCTTTGCCTCATCCCCTCAAAAGTCCCTGGGGCTCATGAGGCTGGTGGGATGGGACAATGCTGCTGGTGTCCCTGAGGCCTGCCCCATGGGGGTGGCAGGCTCATGCCCCTCAGTTGGGCTGAGGCGGCAGGGCTTCAGTGCCGGTCAGTTTCTGTGGCATGTGGAGATTCAAATCATGATGTTTCAAATCAGTTTTGTAATGTGGTAAGACAAACTGTTGTGATTTAGCCAACATTAAGTCTGAATAAAACATGTTTATTCAGAGTTGAAATGATCTCAAAATTTATAATTAAGAGGTTTCTTATTTATAAATAAGTAAAAATCAAAAAACATGTAAAGGCTGTCATAAATATAGAGTGGTTACATTGCAGCTTGTTTTTAACTGCTCTTTCCAGGCAGGTGTGGAAAAGCGGGAAGGATTAAATACCTGTTGTATATGTCACTTTAAAAAAAGATCTGTACTGCACTCATTTAGTAGAGTACCAGATGCTAGACTTTTCCGCTGTCTTCACATTTGCTGTAATGGAGGTCAAGCCAAATGTTTATCATTCATTTGGATATTTCTTGAATTTAAATCTAGATTATTATTATTATTATAAATATATACTATAATATATATAATATAATATATACTAATAATATATACTATTATTATAAATTTAAATTTAGTTCTTAAATTTAAAGTAATTTTTTAAATAATATTTAATCTTGGACTAAAATACACTTTCTTGAAGTTGCTATTTTTTACATCTTGGCTTATAGGGAGTGGGGGAAATAAGCAACTGAATTTTGTTTACAGCACATGAAAGTTTGCTTTGCTTCCTTTTATAAACAGCCTTGTAACTTGAGACTATGAAGTAAAAACATGCTAGATTTGATGCACGAAAAAACAAACAAACAAACAAACAAACAAACAAAACCCCAAACCAAATCAAAGAAAAGCCAAAACAGAACAAAAATGAAAATACAAAACTACACCCAATTTTTTGGCTAGCATAAGATGAAATGCTTCCCTGGCAACAGATGGTTGTGCTATTTTAGAAGTCTGAAAATCTGCCTGTTAGTGCATTTTTGCCAGCGTCTGGAAGTAGAGGTACCAGATTGATGTTTAAGTGGAGTCTGCCTTTTGATTTTACTGCCTCTTTTTGAAACTCCATTTTATAATAATTTTAAATTTGGAAATGGAAAAGGCTGGAGTCCTCTAGTATGTTCCTGTGCCTATATAGCTGTATAGCGCGTCAAACATGTTCTGAGTGATCTTATAAATTACAGCAGAGTTTGAAATCTCTCAGCTTTATGCCTTTTCTCCAATAATGGGTCTGATGACTGAATGTTGTGGAAACCATATTATTGGTGCCACTGCAGGTGGAACACAATTCCTCATTCTCTAAGATCTTTGTTTTGTTCAGATGTTGTGCTTCCGCATGACTGCCCTATGGTTGTATTTGTTGCTTCGTCAAGCTCTGAATATTCAGATTTCTTAATCTTTCTTCATAGATCACACTTTCCTGCTTTTGTTGTAATTTGTCAGCTTTTTTTTAGCCCTATTTCTGAGTGGATTATGTGGCTATTGATTCTACAGTCCTGTATGTAGAAAGATCATCCCTTAATCTCAAACAGTTTACCTCTACATATAAAAGTATGGAAGAACATCCATTTATATTATAGGACTTCAGCAATGTCTGATAGGAAGTCTCTGACTTCAGTATGGCTAGGATTTCACCCTTACTGTAGGTGATCCTAAAGGCTACAGGTTAACAGAGGAACATCCTTAAATCTGAACAGCCTTGATAGATTTATAGTGGTAAACTTTCATTGTAATGGTGAACCATCTTGTACAATGGAAATATCATACAGATATTGTACACAAGTACTGGATCTGCTGGAATGATACAGGTATCATAGAAAAAACTCTGGATCTGAATGAAACACATTCTGTTCCTATAGTAAGATTTACTGCCTGGTTGTAAGAAATGTCAAATTTGCAGGGGGGGAAAATGGCACTTTTGTGGCAGAAACTTCAAAAAAATTGGGTTCTTTGCAAGAGAAGATCTGTCATTCTCCATGAAAACAGTAAGCAAAATCAGGAAACAGATCTACAATTTTCCAAGAGACTGGAATTCTTTATTTTTTAATGTGCAATGCTCTCTCCATCACTTAGAAAAAAGAGCAAATCCTTGTAGCAGAAAACAGCAGTTAAAAAATAGTCTGGAAATACAACAGGTAATGTTAACATGGATGAGCATTCACTGTTCAGTTTCTTGGCCAGTGCAGCAGTAATTATTGTATTCACTTTGGTATCACTTTGGACTAGGCACACCATGCAAGATCTAAAGAGTACATCTTGCCCTACAGTAATACAACCAAGTAATCTTTCTACTGTCACTGCTGACAATTGTCAAGCTTAAACTGAAAACTTACACTTTGAAGGAAAAGATCAAACTGTGATGATAAACTTCTGTTTTGTGTAACAAATGTCTCCGAATCACAGATGAACATGCAAGTGTGACTTTTCCCCCCATCAAAGCTGCAGCGTCTGCTTCAGGCCATGTGGCAGAAGCTACGTAATATAGCTACGTAATTCCTCATGTCGATACTATAGCTGATTATATCTCTGCTTGTCACTAGCATTAGGGTGGGCTGGACAGCTTTTGGAATTGTTACTTACTCAAATTTTCTCTAATAACAACTAACAAAACATTGCTATTGCATCATGGCTACTCACGGGAACCTAGGTAAGCTTGCTACAGTGAACTGGTGAATGCAGATCCATTGAAGTGTAGAAGTGGCAGCCTCCACTACTAACTGTAGCATAATTCTTTGCCTCAGCATGATGCTCAACACTGCGTATGAGATGGAAAAATGACTAAATTCATATTGACTGAACTCAGTCTCCTGCTATCAGAGGAGATAGTGTCATCTGGCAGAATGAAACTAAAGGATCCAGCTCTGACATGAATAGGAATAAAAGAATGGTTCTTTCTTACCCCTAGAAAAAGTGCCAGAGGCTTAGCGCTGAACAAACTGTTTAGAAAAGCTGCAAAATGACTTGTCCACATGCTGAAATACAGCATTTAGTCGCATCCTTTGTTCACAGGAGAACCAGAAGATTGGGAAATTAACTTCTAATAGAGTCTTCCCCTATGAGGTTCAGCTAGGTGACAGATATAATCTTCATTAAGCCCTGGTTTCTCTGATGAGGCTTCTTTCTATAGCAATGATTTTGCTGCTTAAAAATTAAACTAATGATCTACAGCAAAGAATTATTTGGCTGTGTAAGACAAATACTTTTCCTTTTCCCAAAAATTTTTAAAACGCTTGAAAAATATTTTTTTCAGATCCAGATACACTTAAGACAGACTAAAAAACAACAGGTACATGTGACAACATATTAAATATGGGGAAGTCTTGAGAAGTCCTGGACTTCGGTTTCTTGCAGCTTCCCTGACTGAAAGAGCACTGCAGAAGTTTTATTTCATTAGCTATGTTAGTTACATTTCCTGTCCTGATAAATCCATACTACAAAGTCCAAAAGCACTTCAAGTTATCAAATTGTCTTTGATAACTTAAGTCTAAATAATATCAACATTTCGTCACCCTGAAGAACTTTTGAGGTGTTCCACTGCTGGTTTTTTTTCCTCAAAGAACCCCCAAGTATTTATTTTCCTAGTCTGTGTTAAGTCAGTTTAATAATTGGATTTCTGTACTGTAATTCTTTATATACATTTCTTGATACTTAACTGCATACAGACTGTAATTTGAAATTAAAGCTGTATTGAGTATTATTGTGTCTATCTAAATATATTTTACAGAAAATAATTAAGAGATTCCAGGAATTTTGTTAATCCTACTCACACTAAGTTTGCATTGCTTTGAGAAATAATTTGAAATTCTGCTATTATAGTTGTAATATATATGTACTATATATAGTACTGTTTGAATATGTACTACAAAACTAAGCCTCTATTGGCTTATTAGCTGCCAAAATATCTGTACTACCAAGTACAGTAGGTGTTCTAGAGATAGGGTCCTTTTGAGATAGCTGGTAGAGCCATTGTTTCTTTGAAGACTGAATTTGCAGCTAATGTAAGCATGGACAAATTTATACTTATAATAAAAACTCTGCCCCAGAACTGGTACTGTCTGACATCAATGAATGGCCTAAATTTGCAAGCACAGTGAATAGTTCTAGGATGAGCTTCTTTAACATGAAGTACACCAGCTTTTCCTGCAATAATTCACTGAATGGGTTTGCGCTCACATAGTACTTTGACCTATGACATCCTCACTAAAACAGCCAAGTAAGTCAAGGTAGTACTTTCTGTGAGTCACAAGTCCTTTAGTGCCTTTTCTGTAACTATCAACATTTAGTTAATTTTCTGATACTCAGCAAGAAAAGAGTATTCTAAGAACTGTTCTCCAGTGCAGGTTCTGTTTTTTTCCTGCCCCAGGCAGAGACTGCTTTCTTTTTTGTGTTCAGGAACACTTAGATTTGGAAGTAGTTATTGAATTTTCCCTGATCGGGCTCATGAGGAAACACCAGTCTGCATCCTTGCTTGGGGCCGGGTAACCTTTGAACTCTAGAAACTCCTGCAATATTTTCTTTTTAGCTTTGTACAAAGACCTTTCACCTGACTAAGGCAGCTCACTACAAATCTAGCATCCCCAGGGCATTCCTGAGTTTTCTTAGCTGAGGATAAGATGAATATATCTTACTTTTATATTTACTGAGCTTTCAGCAACTCCAGAATAGCAAACAAAGGCTTTCCTTACTATTACTATTAGTGTAATCATGAGTCTATTGGGAGATTATCTCTGTATTCTTACTTTATCTGTGTATAGAGAATTATACAGAAACATTTCTTATTATGAGTAAGCAAGTAATACATGATGTCAAATCCCTGAATTTATGACAATTACTAATTACAAAGTATTCTGACTTCACAAGACAGATAGGTATGTTTGAGATTTTTAGCAGTTGTTAAATTCAAAGTTATTCAAATTCAGAGGGCTGCAATTGACTGCTTTGGATCTTACTCCGATGTTATATTAATCCTGACTAGGTTGCTACATTCAGATTTCCATTAATTTCTGATATCCAATAGGAAGATGGGAGGATCTTCTCCTTAGCAAGGATGAGCATTGGACTGAAATTACATACTTAAATTCATACAGAGGTCAAAATCTGTAAAATGCAGTTCATGCTGTTGGCAGTTATGCCCATTCAATATTTTTACCTTTTACATGGTACACATATAACACATTCCAAAAGAGGCATTGACAATTTGTAGAGCAACAAGTGAAAAGACTGTGATAAGCATAAGCTGATAAAAGCTTCATGAAATAAAGTTTCTAACCATGTTTGCTATTACTTGACACCTCTTTGAAAAAAATCAGGTTTTCAGCCAAATGAAAAGAAAAAGAGAAAATGTAAAAACTGATGGGGTTTTTTTATTAGCTGTAAGGTACATATGTCTTAAACCACTGATGGACTGGATATCATGCCCTCCTCCTTTTCAGTCCCTCCTGAACTCTGCTAATTAGAAATCTCTAGGTGTAGCAGAAAGGAAAATGTTTGTTCTTTTATATGAATTAAAGAGACATGTAAGACTGGATTTAAAATGAAGTAAAAAGATACAGCAAAGCATTGCAAAGATGATGTTTAGTAACTCAGACGAATGTGCAAGGCATCACTTTTCATGACAAAATCAATATAAATTTCATACAAAACACATTTGTAATTCTTTAGTGTTTAATTATTTGAGTAATTTAAAATTTTAGTCCCAGAGATCTGCTAATGCACCTGTCTTATCTGAAAGATGTGTCAAGAATCAGTAGTTAAGTTTAGACAAGTAAGAATAATAGGAAAATATCTTCTCAAACAAATACAGACTTCTCAGCTGCGTATCAGCAGGGAACAGAGTTAGCTGTTCTGAAAATCTAATTGCATCTTTATCATAATTACTTCTTCTCTTTCTTCTGCATTTAAAATCTGTCATACCCTTAGGTGTTTGGGTTATTTTCCCTCTGCCACAGGTATTCATGTTCTCTGGAACAACCTGAAATAGCTGCTTTTGCTACCTTGATTGGAAGGAGCTGAAACCATGGATGGATAGAGGACAGCTGTGTTCAGGAAAGGTTTGGAAACCCTTTATTTAATTCTGCTCCTCTCAGCTGCAAAGAGATGGTGTTACCTGGTGCTGTTAAAAGTGTAGAGTCTGAGCTAAACATGTTTTGAGCACCTCACTTTTTTGAATTTGAGAAGCTTAAAGTTCTTAACTGTGTAATCTGGTCCCTAAATATTAGATGTGGATGGATTTCCAAGTGTTTTATTACTGTTCTGGAATACCGTGCAGTTTAGCTGATCTTGTCCAATTAAGCAGAAATAATAATAATAATCTGGATACGCCAGAACGTATGAAACTATCAGAACTCTTAAGTTGCTAAGATGTAAAGTGTACAAATACTATGATGAAAACAATGCCTTCCAAAAATACATGAAAGTGAGTTTGCTAGCCAAAGGCTATATGTAGTGAATTTCTAGAATATATATATTTCCAGAAGTCTCTATGTACATGGTAGTGCATATATACATCCAGAGCTAGGAGAAATTGGTCAGCATTTTCCTTAAATAAATTTCTGCAGTTTTTTGTGTCCATACTAGTAAGCATATGTTGGTTGAAGAATATAATCCAGGCTGAGGTTGGAGGTGAAGACCATCTCTGAAACTATTCCCAGTATAGAATGCTGAATGCTTATAAAATCTGCCATGGAACCATAAATAGTAAATGTTGCTTGAATATCTGTTAATATATTCACTTTAATCACTGATGGCATTTTAAGGCAGATAATTTCAAAATTCTTACACTTACGAGTATCTTGGTTTGCAAGGCTCAGTGATTTTTAACATGGTTCCTCTAGACTAAAGTACTCACCAGTATATGGGTAGAAAAATCTGTTCCCTGATATTTAGAACATAGCCTATTGGAAATTTTAATTTTTAAGTTATTTAAAATGAGTAGCATGGCTTATAGCTTGTTATAAAATTGTAAACAACTTAGATAGCAAAGATGTGACATTCTTTTTCCCTCTCCAATCCATTTACCCCACCCCCGAGTAAGCTTCTCCCTTCTTTGTATTTGTATAGACTGAGTGTTTAATGGTTCCTATGGTCATTCTCATGAAAAACTGAAGAGAAATTCGAGTTGCGTGTGCAACACATACTCTTGCAATCAGCGGGTATTTCATGTGTCTGTATCATTATGGTTATGACAGAAATACTGTTGTGGCAAGCATCCTGACTGCAGCTTTTTAATGGGATCTCCCTTCTGTGCTCACGATTCATGTAGATTCAATTCTCAGTGAACTTCTACAGTAATTGTTGTATTTGGATACTGTATTATTTTCCCTTAGCTTGACAATAGTCAACAAGATATTATGGGTTGTCACAAAACCTTACAGATTTCAGCAGCAAATAAGTGTGGCAAGAACATAAGTGTAGGACACAGATTTGGTAACTAGCAATATAATATGGAAATTTAGATGTGATATGAGCTCATCTTGAGAGTTTTTTGAGACAGAAGATATTTTATTAATTCCCAAGCTAATTTCTATATCAAGAGAGCGGTTAAAGTGGTAGCTTATCTCTTACTGTCTGATCCCAAATTTCTAGCTTAAAATTTCAGACCTGACCACAACACACAACAAAATCACCTTAAGAAAAAAATCTGAGAAATGTAAATAGGATTTCTGGCCACCAGAGCCCTATACATAGGTGTTTTTTGGGTGCTTCAACAAGATTAAGAGCCTAAAGGTCATTGTAGCCAGCCTAGACTAAAGGAATCCCCCATATATCAATGGTGATGAAAACCAGAAGGAGTCTCTAAGGTTTCTTCTTCCTCCTTGCTTTCTGTTCTGTGTATACCCTGCTTAGTATTCAGCGTTCATGGTTAACTAGACACACAAGAATGCACAAAATAGTATCTCATTGAGAAAGTAAATATTTCAAATATGGATTTGTCCAAGGAGTATACAGAGATGAACAGAAATGGCTTTCCCCCCATGGTAAATGAAGTAATGAAATAATTACATAAATGAATGTAGAATGATGGAACAGGCATGCTTACAACTCTGAATGCAAACCAAACAGTGAGCAGTACTGACAGGGGAGGAATAAAATTTATGCAAGGCTCTGTGGAGGTTAATAACAGTTGTGATAAATAGTAAAGCACAGAAGAGCTGAACTGAAACTTGAATCTCTCTGCTACAGCTAATTGCAGGCTCAGGTGGAAGACAGCTACAAGTTTCTTTTCATAATAGTCTGCCTACTTCAAGCGAAGTACATTAACAATGAGATGGGGCAGATGGAAGAAAAGATAAACCATGCTTTTTGGCTTGAAGTACAACATTGTAACAAATGGTAATAGTTTTCTTGATTGAATGACAATAGAATGTAAGATTGTTACCTACCTTAAGTTCTCTAAAAAAGATGCTACTCCTAGCCCACTCAACAATGGAGAAGAGGGTTTGGTCAGCCATTTTGCACATAAGCCCAAATGTGTTGAGCTTCTCGTGTTTGCTTCTGTTCGCTTGCTCTTGCTGAAGATATGCCATGATCTTAGCTTGGACTTGCGGCTCATCTGGCTCACATTTCAGGAGTTCCAATATCAGATGTGGAATACTTGCTGGTGAGCTTGTTTGATAACTATCCATGTATGAATAGCCCATTATTGACTCTGGTGAACTAGTGTAAGGGTCAGGGTACTCGGACTTGATAGCACGGCTTGGAAAATGGCCATAGGTTTGGTAACCTTGCAGACTACCATGGGGTGGCATTGTCATACTAATTGGAGAGGTTACAAAGGGACTTCTGTCATAGTCTGTAGGAGGCAAGGCAGTATGGTTCAGAGGTAGGCCCTTGGAGGCAGAATGGATGTTCTGGATTGCAGAAGATATTGTCAGGTCAGTCGGCATTGCTTGAATCACCTGAGTCATGGCTTCCAGTTTAAGTCCATTTGCTCGGATTAGAGCTTTCTTCTGCTGCTTCAGTGCCCTGTCTCTCTTGTACATTGGTCCAAACTTGTTTCGACCGCCACGCATTCGGTCAGCTCGTACAGCTGTCAGGGGAGAAGAGGAAGTCATTCACAATTAAAACTTGGAATCAACATTCTTTAATGAAACATACATTAGGACAGAGCAGAAATGTAAAAAATGTAACTCTTCTTTTTTTTTTTTTTTTTTTTTCTATTTTTTTTCCCCAAATTAAAAGTTGCACTTTTATTCCTAAAGAAAAAGATTTATTTTTACTTAACAAATGCCACTCTTTTTCTGGTAATTTAAATATCACATGCATAAATTACTAACATAAAAGGACTTCTCTTTACATTGATTAGGACACAGGGACAAATGCAATGCTTGGCTACAGGAATTTCACACCTGCTATGAGATCATGTGGAGATCTCAATGTATATTTGGTTTTATGTCAAGCTACTGTGTCATTAAGAAACAAGGGCTGATGTCCAGAATTTGTCTGAGATGTATCCAGTGGACCACATTGTCTCATAATAATCATTCCATTACTGCCTGTCACCGCAGCAAAACATCTGAAATGTAAATTGTGATATGTTCAGTAGTCACAAAGGGGAGCACATTTTTCTTTGCAAAAAGGAAATACTTCCTTTTGATGATTCTGTTCAGGTCGGTATAAATTGGTATAAATGATTCTGTTCAGGTTGGAGATTTTTAGTTAGGTGGATGCCTCTATAGAAATGTTTAGCTGCAGTTGGAATGTGCAGAGAAAGCTGTCAGCTTGCTGCCTTCCACACAGAAGGTGGAAGTGAAACAGAAACTATTGACACTGTTTGTAATATCTCCGGAATTAGAAATAATTAAAACAAATCCACCTCAACAGCTGCCTTAGGAGTCATACTGGTGGTCTCTGTCACAGCAGCATCTGTCACCATGGTGTATATGTAATGGACTAGCAAGGAGCTCTCGCCAAGCCCACCTTGCCCAATGGCAATTAGATTGAAAGAGGAACCTTTGACAGCCTGGTGACATGTTGAGACTGCTGAGATTGCTGGAGGTTAAGTTCTTGAGCTTTTTATCTTAGGGATTAGTAGAACATTAAAAATTTATTATGAATGCTAGATACGCATAATACTGTACATTATCATAAGGACTTTAACGTTTAATGATTTTTCTGGTCCATGGTAATTTATGAACTAGACTTTCAGGCTATATATATCACTATCAGGGAAATACACATATAAATGTCACAAGTATTTACAATTATGGAAGCACATGTTCTTCCAATTTTCTAAGCAAAGGAAAAGAACTTATATTGATGTGTTGATAAGGAAGCTAAAGTACATTTTCTAGAGTATCTTTAAAACTACAAGCACTTTGCTTAAATTTATAGTAAAAACGCTGCTGGTAATATTGCTGTTGAATGTTGATTTTGAGCAAAATGCATGAAATTCATTAAATCACCATCCTAGTAAATGTACTTAACTTTAAATAATATCCCTCCAGGTATTCTACAATTAAAATCTGTGAGCCAAATTGGATTAGTAAAAGCTTTAGCATAACTCCTATAGAAATTAAAGTGAATTGCGTATAATAACAGAAGGCAAAATTTGGTCTTATATCATTGTCAGCAATTGAGTTAAGTAGGACTAGGTAAATGTATTTTATCCTTATTCTGAATGGCAACAATAAGAAAAGGATTTCAAATGTCTTGTTATACTATTTGATCGTGGAAGAACATGGAGTGTTTCAGGATGTGCAGTGCAGTGTGTCAGTGCTAGCTCAGTTCTGTGGGCAAATAGAATAGTATTGAATCCATCAAACTGCAGAAGGCTGATTTTTCTGTTCATCTTCAATTTTATCAACAGCTTTCCTTTGCCAGACCCAGGTGATCGGGTCTTATCCTTTATGGTTGCCTTAGTGGTTTATGGTTTCCCTCCTTGGCCTGATTTTTCCCGGGTCTAGGGTGAATGCTATTTCAGTACAATTGTAAGGCTAAGGAATTAGGAGCTTGTCTTTGGTCAGGCAGAAATGTTATTTGCTGAGACATCTGAATTTTAATACCAAAGTTAGAATGAACTCTGTGTGATTTTCAAATTTGAGTCGATAATTTTGTTTCAGTTATCTCAAAGGGTATTGTACACTTTTCATTGTTCTCTGTACATGAGAAAGTGAAATGAAGTCAAAAAGCATACTTCAAAATGCCTTATTCTCTTTCATTTGTAATAGCATCTCAGGTGTAGCATCACAAAAATATAGGACACAACTTTGGAGATTATTTGGTTCCTTAATCTCAAAGGCGAGTTGGTGTGAGGAAAAATCTTCATTTTCTCTGTTTCCTTTTTTTTTTTTTGTTTGTTTGCCTTATTTACAGAAGAATACACACATATATATACACATATAAATATATATATGCACACACAAACCTAGATAAAACATAAATAAAATCAGATCGCTCTCCATAGCAATGACTTCTTTTTTTTGCTAATCTGGACAATTCTTGCATACATTATGTTTAATCTAAATTAAATCTTTTTTAAAAGATGCAAAGCTATTGTATCTAGATCCAGTCATTCACAAACTCTAAAACCATAAAAAATTAAATTATATAAATTTATGGAAAAATGGATTATGGTTTTGACTACTTGTTAGTGATTTATTCTTTAGTCATTAGAGTTTTTTATAAAGGAACAATTTCACTGAGCAGTTTCACCTTTTACTGTCTTTTCAAACCCACGAAAAATGCGTACTATTTATTACACAAAATAGCACGTAATAACATGCATAATCCTGTAATTTTCAAAATTAATCTTAGTATAGTTGAAAATACAGCAAGACTGTACCTCTTACCTTCCAATTTCATTCCAACACTTAGACATTTTTGAAATCGACAGTAAGGGCATCGTTTTCTCTGTGTTTTGTCAATCTGGCAATTCTGGTTTTCTATACATGTGTACCTTTTGTTATTCTGGACTGTTCGCTTAAAGAATCCCTGCATGACAGATGGAAAAGTTAGCCCATTTAACTTGAATAGTGTATTTCATTATTTAATTTTATGGAAATCATTTTAACTTATTTTTCATACACCACTCAAGCACTTACAAAGTTACGTAGTTTATTTTAAATTACAGTGAGATATACCCAGGAGAAAAATACCAGACAGTATAGGAGATTATCTTGTGTCTGTGCTGTGCTCTATAGACTGATGTCAAAGCTTCATTAGACTGGCTATAGTCTCCTGTGCCCCTAACAGTCATAGCAGAAACAGTGAGTCTGACCAGTTCCTTTTGTATTCTTTAATCATTACAAAATGATTAAAGTATTTTCTGTAAAGGAGTTTTACATTAAATAAGTAGGGACACTGTTGCAAAGATAACAGAAATACAGTGTGACTGGCTACTGTACACCCCAGTGGTGCACACTAGAGGCGTAATAAGTGCTTGTTGTTCATTTCTCATTGATTATTTTTTAGTGCAAATAAAATGTGCAAAGTTAAGTATTTCATGCAGCTAGATATTTTTAAATGCATTATTCTGGTGAAAGAGTTTCCTTCATAGTGCATTACTTCAATAACCATAAAGAACTTTGAAAAAATTTTACATTACAAATTTGACCTGCCATAAATTATAAGTACTTAAACTCTTTAGAATAATAGAACTGTGCAGATATTTATCTTCCAATATGATAAGCTGCATTTAAAATATTTAATTCTCAAAAATAATGAACAATCTAAACCAAATAATTAGTTACTTGACTTTGTGTGTCAAGTGAGCTCTGGCAGTTACAGATTGTATGAAAAAAAAAAAAGTGCATGGTCATTATAGCCACAGAAATGCACTTTGTAATATTGAAGGATGAAAAATGTTAAGAAAGCTGCATGAGATTTGGCCAAGCTATAGGAAAAAGATACTTTTCGTACTTTGCCATCTAGGAACAGAAATGCTCTGAATGTGTATAAATTAACTAAAATCCATATTTGGGACAGCCAGGAATAACAGTTGCTCTAGAACTACACTTCACAGGAGCAAAATGCTGGAAAGCAATGACAAAACTACAATGCATAACAGTCCAAGTTGTTTCTATTTGTGCAGATGAGGTTTCTCCAAGATCTTTCTATGTCCTAAAGCTTTTTCATGGTTAATTTTTTGTATGAATGTAACAAAAAAAAGTATCAAAGAACCCAAATTATTGCACATCTGGTCTATTTAACTGTCATTTTTTTTCTGCTTATATTTGAAACTTGGGTTGTAGTTTTTGTTGCGGTTTTTTTGGTTTTGTTTTGTTTTTTTTTTTTTTTGGGGGGGGGAGGGGGAGAAGTGGGGCTGTACTTGTGTTTAGATGAAGTAATCAGTACAGAACCTTGCAGCTTTCACATGTGAGAAGTCCATAATGGTACCCAGACACTTTATCTCCACAGACCGGACACAGTTCCTCAAGGTCTTCATCATAAGAGTAATTCACCATTTTAAACTGTGACACTGAGGAAAGGAGAAATAGCACATTGAATTAGAATCTACATTAATAGCTCAAATTTTCTGCAACTGTTCTCACATAGAGAGAAAGCACTGCAGATTGGAGGAAAAAAATGGGTTTATTTTTAAAAAACATAGCTTGCATTGAGACATGCAACTTTTCATCAACGGCAAATCTGCATCATACTTAGCAAGTGGAACAAAACCCCTCAGCTCTTCAGTTTTATGTTCTAAATATTAATATTTACTGAGAGCTCTTAACCTAGTCCGTACTTTATGGAATTGCAAAGTAAATTAATTCATTTAAATCCGAAAATGATCAGGGGGGAACTTTAAAAAAGCAGAACTAAAAGACTGTCAGTTGTGTATTTAAAGGAACTCAGTTTGTTTCCTTTAAAGTTTTCTTTCAACATCAGCCTGCAAATATTTACTTAGCCGAAACTTGTATCTTACAGACCCAGCACTTTTGCGCCGCGTTAAATGCAAGTTACTTACTTGCAAAACCCGGTTAAAGCAACGCACTCCGCGCCCCCAAACTCGTTGCCTGGAGTTGACAGCCTCCCCTCGGAGCCAGTTCGCTCTCCCGCCCGCGCGCCGATGGTGAGCGCTCCGTGCCCTGGGGTTCACAGCCACCGCTCCCGCGGCTGAGGGGGAGACGCTTTTCGGCTCTCCGCGGGTCAGCAGAGACGTGGCTGGCCGGGGTCACCGGCCGCGGGGGATGCGGCCGGGGCTGCCCAGCCGGCGGCCCCGGTACCAGGGGAGGGCGGAACCTGCGCGCCAGGGCCGCCTGAAGTTTCTGCCGCTCGGGGAAAAGGCGGGGAGGAGCCGACCTTCAGGGGGAACCGGGGAGGTAAAATAAGCTGAATGAAGGTACAGAGAACGGTCACTTGAGCCGGGTTCCCCTACAAAGAGCCCAGTCAGGCGCACTGGTTACTCCCAAAAAGAAACCACGCCGCTCACTGCGGGGCCGGCTTTCTACCCCTTCCTTGCTGTTAAACCTCCTATCTGCTCGGCAAGCCTAGAGGCACAGAGGGCTCCTAGCCAAGGCCAGAGGCGTCGGGCATCTCAGCGGCACCGCTTAGGATGTCGCCTCTTTGCGGGTAACCTCGCGGCTGCCGCCGTTCGGGAGCACCAAAGCCCCAGGACCGGCAGCCACTCCGTAAGGGCAAGGGGGCCGCACCCAGCGCTCGGGACAGCTGCCGGAGAAAGCGGGGAACACTGACCCACCAGCATGCAGCCGGGAAAACGTTTCCAGAGCGATCTCGGTGGGGACTGGGATCGGGGATAACCGCTTGCCAGCGGCGTGTGGCGGATTCGGGGCGACCGGGGGCGGAGGAGGAGAGCCCAGCCCTCCCCTCTGCTCGCATCCGCGGCTCCAAGGCCCAGCCCCGGGGCAAAGTTCCCCCCTCCTCGCAGGAAAAGCCAAGTGGGAAAGCAGGGGTTTCCCGAGCGCCGTGCCCTGGTACGGAGCTTCCTCCACGGCGTGCAAAGGGGTGGGCTGGACGCCCCCTGCATCTCCGAAGCTGCCGGCCCACCCCGCCTCTGTTTCCCAGCAGACTCCCGGGAAGGACGATTTCTAAAGAGCAGTGGGGACGGGAGTTTCTGCGCTGGGAGAGGCCCGGGGCGGGGCAGGCACTGCCCGCGTACCGGGCGGCCGGCTCCGAGGCAGGGAGCTGACACCCCGCGGCAGCCCTGGGAGAGCGTGGAGCACCGGGAACAGCCCCGTCCCGGCCCGCAGAGGCATTTCCAGCCCTATCCCAGCTCGGGCATCCCGCTGCCTTACCGGAGACCTCGCAGGGGCGCAAACCCAAAGCTGTCTACTGCCAAGTTTGGCTCCGCTGCCACATGTGCTGTGCCTGCGAGCGTCGCACACCCGGGACAGAGCCCTGGGGACCCGTTTCGGGAGGTGTGCGGCACACGAAGGTGCTCGGCAGGACTTTTCCGCTTAACTCCCCCTGCTATAAACTTCGAGTCAATTTTGCCATGATTGGCGACTAGTCCGAGTCCCCCGGATCTACAGCAGGGCCGGTGTCTCCGGGCAGTGACAGCCGGGGCATCTGTAACCCGTCTGTTCCCGCCAGCCAGATGCTTGACGGCTCCCCGGCCGCGACTGCACCTCCTGGCCAGGGCCTTGCCGTAGCTTCGGCGCTGGTGTCCCGGTGCCCGGCCGAGCCACGCTGGAAGTTGGCGCACGAAAGCAGGGGCTCGGCTGGGCGAGGGGCAGGGCGGAGGTGGCAGCGGGGAAGCTCGCAGGCAGCAGCCGTAAACTTTTTTGGCAGGACGAAGGGGCGGTTTGCTGAAGGGGGCCCAAGCGTGCGCGGAGGGGAAGCGCCGTGCCTTTCCCCCCTTACCTTGCATGTTTTCGGGCATCTGCCCCTGTTCCCCATTCGACCGTGCGAGTCCCAGGGCCTCCGTCTCCACTTTGGGCAGCATGACAAGGCGGCTGCGGGCCGGGCTGGGGGCTCCGTGTCCGTCCGCGACACCAGCACCTGGACACGGCAGCACAGATTTAGCTGGATCAAGGCGCGCTCTGCGGCCGCTGCCTCTTCTTCCTCCTCCTCCTCTTCCCTCCCTCTGCTCCACGCCAGCCTTTACCCTGCTACAACGGGAGCACGGAGCGGCTCCGGCCGCCGGAAAGAGCCGCCGGGGTGCCCGCGGCTGGGGGAGCCGCAGAGCGTTATTCGGGCTGCAGGCGGAGGGGGCGGAGAAGACAGGAGGAGGAAGACCGGGGGGTGTCGGGGAGGAAGGAGGAACCCCGGGAGCCCGAAGCAGCTCCGCCCGGGGCTCAGCGCGGCGGCAGCCCGGCGCCCCGATCCATGCGGAGCGGCACAGTGCACAGGAGCGCTCTGCCACCGCTGGTGCTGCTGGACAGGGTTCCCACCCCCGGCCCCCTCCCTTTCTTCCCCCTCCTCCTCCTCCTCCCCCTCTTCCCCCCGCCACAAGTGCGGAGGTGCCGAGTCGGGACCTCCAGCCTCGCACCCGCGGGGAGGCGCTCCGGGAGCCAGGGGGCTGCAGGGTGCCGGGGGGCTCCGGCGAAGGGGGGAGCCCGACACCGCTCTTGCAGCCAATAAGACAGAGGCGGGATGAGCAACACCCTCCGCGCACACACACGCCCCACACATGCACAGGAACACGCAGACTTGCCCAGCGCATACACTCCTGCCTGGTTGTTACACCGAGCGGCGGGGTGGGTGCCTAGGCTGCAGCCCCCGCCCCCCCCGGAGGAGCCTGATGGGCCACCAGCCCGTGATGTTCCTCCCTGCATGAGGGCAGATGCGCTCCAGCTTCCTTGGGGCCGGAGGGACAATTCTCCCCGTCCGAGCAGCGACGACTGTGTGGACACTGGCCCTCGCTTTCCCTCCGAGGGGGCGGGGGTAGACGACTGAAACCCCAGCGCTTGGAGAATTCCAGCCCTTGCGGCCACGTTGCAGTCGCGCAGCCCTGGAGCCTGAGAAAAGCGGGCTGGAGCTCCCTGTACCTATTCTGGTGGTTTGAGTCTCCCTCCCCTAAACTTGCGAAATCTGTCTGTGCCAGTTGCATCGTTTGGACAAAAGTCAATGCCCTGGCAGAGCCTCCTCTTGGGTAAAAGCCGTCCTTTCCCGGCTCACGATGCAGCAAGCGGCACTTGTTTCCAAGTTGTCCCAAATAACTCGTTTCTACCAAGCGGGTGCCTCAGCGGCGAGAGCCGGGAGGCCCCGCTGCTCGGTGTGGCGTCGGCCGGCGGGGAGGGAGGCCGAGCTGCTCTGCTAGCCAGGCCGGGGCCGGGGGTCTGTCCGGCCCCGCTCTCCTTCCTGCGCCGAGGGCGGCCGGGGGCTCCGCTGCGCTCCGGCTACGGCGCGCAGGTTCTGTGATGTGGGATGAGTGGTATTTGCACCTTTGAAAGCATCCGAGCTCCACGCCCGGGCTGCCCGTACCCCTCTGACACTTCAGTCTCCGTTGTGTATATTAAGAGCAGAAAATATTTGGCGTTGAAAATTGCTTCCGATTGAAAGTGAGGTGCGGAACTGTCTCCATTGCAGGGTATAACATTTCCCGTCGGCTGGGAGAGAGTTTGTGAAAACGGACACCTGTAGCTTATTAAACACCTTTGGCGATCGTGAGGTGACCAGCAGTGGGACAAGCCCTCGACGTGCAGAGAGCCTGCTCTGCCGTGCTCTTTCATAGGACTTCAAACTTTTCACATCCAACAAATGGAAGAAGGGACCTTTGCTTAATTCAGTGCGGATTCCGAGCCAACTCACCACCAGTACCGCTGGAGCAGAAAGTGTCTCTCCTCTGTGCAGGCTTTGCTATTTTGGGTATGGACCCACCGTGTAGAGGCTCAGACCTCTCGGGCTCCTTCCATTCTCACCTTTTTCCCATTCCCCTTCGAGCGGGAGGGCTTGCAGGTGAACTCTTCTTAATCTGTATCAACACGTTATTTCTCAAGTCATTATTTCACAGTTTAGCAGTTAGCCTGCGAATAAGTTTTAGGACAGCACCATGGCGAGCTGCGGGAGCGGACAGCTCGATGACCAAGGCGGGTGGCTAAGAAACAACCGAAGGGAATGGCCTCGTTTCTAGGCAGAAGTATCTCTCAGCCCCTGGGAAGCTGGTTCTAGATACATCAGTTAAACACAACCCCTTCTCCAGACGTCGCCGTGTAGCATCGCCTGAGCTGAGCCCGGATGGCTCAGCACGGGCGGCGCGTGGAGCATAGCGGCGGCTCCGCTCCGCCGGGCTCCACTAGGAGCCGGCCAGGGCCGCGAGGCCTGTGGCCGGGCCGCTTCTGCCTACCGCTGGCCCGAAGGGTGACCAGAGGACGCTGGGGGCAGCTCACAGAGGAGCTTCACCTTCTCGCAGCCCTGCCCCGCAGGAGAAGCGTTGTCAGAGCACATTTACTGCAGACCGTCGAAGTTCAATACACATCTGCAGGACACCGCCGAACCTGGGTCCTGCAGCCGGCTGTGCTGCTTCGGGAAGGAAGGATCCGATTCCTTCCCTCCTGCTCGCCGCCCTGTGGGTCACGCCGTTTGACGACGTCCCACCGGAGCGCTCCGTGCCGTCGCGCTCGTTGCCGCTGCTCCGGGAAAGGCACCAGCTTTATAGGGGAAAGCAGGGGAAGGAAAGCCGACGTCCGGACAGGGCAGCCGAAACCCGTCCAAGCGCAGTCGGCGCCGGGTGGGCCCGGGCCGGGGTGGCTTTCCCGGCCAGCACTCCCCCTCGGGCATGGCCCTTGCATCGCTCCTAGGGCTCTTCGCTCCCACTCGTGGGCTTAATGGCATTCCGCCGGGGAAGGGTTTGGAACGAATTCAAACTGTGCATCGCAAAGCCACTCCGCGAGCTATCGCTATAGATGAATATACTTTGGAGTGGCTATTACACATCCACATTTCTCCGAAGTAACAGTTTAGGGCAGTACATATTTTAAATGATTCCTGGTCCCTTGTGGCTACATTTAATTTAACATGGAGTTCTAGCTCTCACGATTGCCTTGAGCAACCTTAATTACCCTTTCTTCTAATCTCTTCTTTGTTCCTTACTAAGTTCTCCAAACTTTTTTTCCAATGTGATTTCTCTACTGAGTTTGCCTGCCTTGTTCTGACTTTGCCTGAAGGTCTTGATTGGCGCGTGTAATTTTAATTATAAAACATGATGGCTCGGGGAGCCTCCGGCAGCCTTGATTAGTACAAGGAGCAAGACCTGGAATATTTTATACTTCCCTGTTTAAATGTATGTACATTTACATTAAAAAACCCACTGCCTAATTTTAAATAATCTGAAGCTTCTTCCATCTCTTTGTTTTCAAGGTAGGGATCTGAGTGATGGTATTTCAAGGCAAGCTCCAATTTCTTACCGTTTCAATGAGGCCGCAGAACCTGGGCAAAATTCAAAGCCTTTTTCCCTAAGCAGAGACTTTTCTGACTTGGAGTGTCTGCTCCATCCACGAACAATAAATAGCACGCTCCCTTCTAACTTTGTGTCGGGAAGTAGCCTGGGGAAAGTTTGATTTATCTTCCCTGCAAACTAGAGAAAGAGAAATTTTCTGGGGGAATGTTCAAGACAGACTTCACAAAAGCAAACTGGAGAAATAAATAAATGGAGGGCTGTAACTTTTCTGCTGGGAAGTCTAAAGCCAGAGCCGCTCAAAAAGACCTGGATGGAAGTATTTAAGGAGGAGAGAATGCCGCATCCTGCCCCCGCTTCCTCTCCCGCTGGGCATTCTCATTTGCCGCCAGCCCAGAACTGCTCTGATCAATCGCTCACTGAAAACGGTGCCTGCAGCCGAGCTCGGAGCGGGAGTCCCCGCCACGCAGCCTGCCCCGGCGCAGCCGCATGGCCCCGAGCACACCCCCGGGCACAGGCGGGCACGGCCCCGGGCACCGCGCGGGGCTGCTCCGGGCAATGCCGCGGGGCAGCGCAGCCGGAACGGGACCCCTCTGCAGAGGAGAAAGTTCGTAACCGGAGTCTGCTGCTTCACCTCCCGCACCTCACACTCAACTTCACGAGACTGTGAGCAGTAGGAAAAATGTATCCAACACAAGCTCTATTCTATTCTGCCCTCCACACTCCCCTGTCCCCTATATCTTCTTTACTCCTCTTCTCTCATATATTCCCGCCCCCCCCCCCCCGGACTTTGTTATAAAAAGCTCACCCCTACAGTACGAAGGGGGGAGTACCTCAAAACCTTCCAAATCCTGTAGCAAACGGACTCCTCTCATCAGTGTGCCGAGGAAATACTGCCTTCACTCCTAAGGATTACTTTGAGTGGAGGCTTTTAGTGCCTCCAACTCAGGCTTTAGAAAGCAAACTGGCCCCTCTAGAGAACTAAAAAAAAACCCAACACCATCCAATCAATCCCAAACACAAAAATACTATTTTTCCTTTTTTTCCCCTCCTTTTCTTTTTTTCTCCTTTTTTTTTTTTTTTTTTTTTTTGATCCACTGTCAGCGAATCAGAATGGGTGCTTTAGGCTGAAATACTTTCTGTAGTAGAACACACGCCACAGAGGATCGCTTTTCAAAGCTTATTGCATTTTTTTCTGCTGCTAATCATTCGCTTTGCCTTGCGGAGATGTCGATCCTCTCTGGCCCAACACAGAGAACCATTTCCAAGCAGGCAATTATTGCCCGAGGAGCTGTATTTCACGCCCGGCCGAGCTGCTGCCGCACACCGGTGTGCGCTGCTGCCTTGCAAACACCTGGCAGCGACTTGATGCGAAACTACAGAAGGCTCCGGAGCGAGGACTGAGCCGGGCCAAGTGGGTGGTAAAGCACCGCCGTGATTGCATTTAATTTACTGCGAAGGGAATCAGTGGTGAGGGATGGTGATGCTTCACCTGGGCCCGCCCGGTGCTCCGGCGCACCGCCGGGCCCGGGGCTGCACACGGGAGCGCAGGGACGGCTGTCACTGCTCGGTTCGGGGCGTCAGCTTTCCGGCGGAGATGTTGCTGAACAACCTGGAAGGCGTGGAAGGGCTGAGGCTGCGGGGAGGTGCGCCCTGGGGAAGGCGGTGAGCACTGCCTGAAGCCCGCGGGGAGGAGAGCTCCCGGGACAATGGCATCATCAGCGAGCCGCAGCCTTTTCCACGCGGCAGCCTTTATCCTTTATCCACTAGGACGCTTACAGATCCAGTTTCGCAAGAAGGAACTCTGTTAGATATATATGTGTGGGTTTTCCCGTTAAATTACATAAGCTCCGCGGGGAAAACGCCTAGCCCTGCGCTGCTTGGACCTGTTGCCGCTAAATGGTGCGACGGGAAAACGCGCTCCTTCCAATCGCTCCTGCCTGCCGCGGGGGGAGGCGGCTCCCCCCTCCTACTGAGAGGCGAGGATGTGAACGCGAAAGCAGAGGTTCCGCGTCCGCCTGCCCAGGCGCGGAGCAGCTCCGCGCTGTGCTCCGCTGTGCGGAGCGGCCGGCTGCGCTGCCAGCGGGAGTCGCAGCGCGGCTGGGCCGAAGGGACGCTGCGGGCAGTGCCGGCGCTCCCCTTCTCCGCCGAGAACCCACAGCTCCTCTCCAACACTGAGAGTTTATTACTCTTCTGATGAGGCTCTTTTGTTGCTGCCTGTGCTGCCCTTTTGGAACACATACTTAAAACCCCTAAAGCTTGGTCTGGGAAGAGAACTCCAAATATTTTTGTACCCAAAGCAAGACTCCTGTCAGGGCTGAGAGCTAGTGTCTATAGTGTAAGAGATAATTGATCCCTATCCTGTACAGAGAGGCTTAAAAATGAATCTTCCTTTCGCTGAGGCAACTGACGATCTGTTGGTGGAGAAAAAAAACCCAAAACAACCCAGATATTTTAGGTCTGCTTCCCCCTCTTCCCTCTAATAAGTATGTTTCTAGCTTGGAAGACTTTATTTAAAAATAATTTGATAGCTGGTCTTTATCACCAAAAAGTTTAAGCTGATATATGTGTATATAGATCTCATATGAGATTTCTCAACACATAAGCATAAAATCATAAAACAAACCCTCAGAAGATAAACTAGGCATAGTTTATACTGAGAAACCTTGATAAGGGTTGCGTACATATGCATGTCTGTTCATTGTATTCACATATATTAATAGATAAGTTTGTGTATCTAGGTAATGTGTGTAATGTACTCATGTAATGTGTGAGTAAACTCTAGACATTAATAACAATTTGGCTTGAGAAGTTGTAATGGTTTTCCCCACAATGCAGCCAAACACAGCTCTTGCTGCAGATAATTCTTCCCTTTCACACTATTTAAAGACAAGTTTGAGAGCTGACCTTTAAATTACCCACACGGACGAGTGGTTAGAGGCGTTTTGTCAGCATTGGAGGTTTCCCTCTGGGGACTATAGGCATCATCATTGTTACTATGCCTCATGCACTGGATATTTAAAATCAGGCTAACTGGAAAAAATAGGGGGTGAATGTGAATACTGTCCCTTTGTAGAGAGCTCATTGGCAGTATAATGATGGGAAAAGTATTTAATGGAAAGAAAATTGATAAAAGTAAAGAATAACAGTGAAATTCACTGTTATAAAAAAATCAGCCCAAAGTTTTCACTCTTGTAGAAGGTTTTCCTGCATCATTGCTGGCCAAAATCCTAATCCAAGCTTTAAAAGATAATATTTGCTGCTTTTGCTAATCATACAAAATTTCATTATATGTGCATAATAATAATAATGATGATAATAATACTAATATGTAAAAACAAACCTTGGCAAACTGAAGAGCACTGATTATAATACTGTACACTGCCTGAGGACATACATTAAAATTAAGATGGCAGTAAGCATTACACAAGCTGAAAAATTTCACAGTAAGAAACTACAAGTAGATTATTTTTCCTCTTATATAACCAGTTTTTCAAGTTAATGAAACAGTTATTTCTGTTAAATAATCATAGCTGATGCTTATAAAAATTGAATAGTGTCCCTGATGACACTAAGGGGCTGATTAGAGGAAAACAAAAACTAGTTAAGTAGCTTTGTATTGCCCTGGAATCTGGTAGAAGAAAAAGATCATGGCACTTCCATTAAAAATTTTCATCAGTCCATATGATATTCTTCATCTGGAAATAGGATGTACTAATAAGATTTTGTGATTTCCAGCTGCCTCTTTGACTGTCTGACAATAAACCCAAAAGCAAGTATTAACAACAGGGAGTGCCTACTCACACTCCAACTCCAGGCTGGTTATGTTTCATTTCCAAGGGACAGATTCACTGTTATTTAAATCATGGAGTCTTGTCTGCATTCATGGGACCTGGATGGGGTCCTCTTTGCTGGGAGAAAGCTAGGTCATTCTTGCTGTGACACACCACTGATTTATACCAAAACCTGACTTAACCCCAGGTGGGTGCACCTTTGCAAAGCAGGCGCTCCCTGACAAGAGCACCTCTTCCAACGGCAAGTGGCCTGAGGCGGGGTGAGGGCTGTGGAGGCTGCGGCAGCAGGCGCTCACAAGCACACCTTCTTGGCCTCCTGTTAAGAGAGGAAAAGCAAACGAGGTTCTGGGAAGGACTGCACAGAAGTGAAAAGCCCCAGATGGGATTTACTCTTAAGAACACTTGGCCCTGCTGCTCATTGTACTTATACCCTGGGAGGACAGATTTTCCTTCCAAAGAATTGCTCTCCAAGTGTAAATAAGAATAGAATCCAACTCCTTCCTACTTGGTTCCCCCACCTCCAAGCAGAGGCCCTCAGGGTAGTGCTGTTTACGTTTAACCCTTACAGGTATGGTGATCAGTTTGCAATGCAGAGTTAGGTGCGCTTTTCAGGGATGCCACCATGGGCTGTGACTATGCGGTGTCACACAAGGGCAGAATCCTCCCCCTGACCCAGATCACACAGGATTTTAGAGAATTTCACAGGATTTAGACCTGCTTTTTCTGTGCCATGCTTTATGAATCTGTCCTGGTATATTCTTCATACAGCACACGTATAAGTGTGTTTTGGAGGTATAGTTACAAAAGCACCCTCCTAACCTACGTCTTCTGCCAATCTGTTTCTCATATCCATGGGTTTTGGGGAACCCAGGCTTGCTAGTCTTTTGGAAATCATGAAAATGGCACTTACTTGGTTGATAGTGTCTAATTTTTCCTTCCACTTGTATTATAGCCTTTCACCCTGAGAAACCGTATCTAAGTGGCTGCTCTTCAGATGTTTGAGATGTATTATTATTTTACTAACCCACACTGAGAAGAGAGGACCAGAGGTCCCCTCCAGTACCTTTCCCTTCCTGTTAGCCAGAAAAAGCAAAAGTCAGAGCAAGGCCCAAGAGAGCAGGGCCCAGCTGGGAACCTGTCCGCGCCCCCATTTTTCGTGTTTCTGGGATCAGAGCTGTGTAAAGGAGGATCCCACATCTGTAGATAAGCACTAGAGGATCTCTGGCTTTGACTACCCTGTGGCTTTGATGGGATGAGCTCTCCTGACCCAGGCGTGGCTTGATCCTGGTCACAGCCATGTCCAACAGTCTGGAAGCTCCCTGTGCCCTCTGGCTGTTGTGGATAGCTTGTCAACATTGCCAGAGTGACCTCTGATTCTCTCTAAGGAGAGTCCATTCCAGAGTGGGGCTACCACCAGGTACAGCTGGCTACAGGCAGGTGGCTCTGGGTCTAGTGGTGTGATCCATGGGACATTAGTTCTCCAGACATCCATGCACATCCATCAAACCTTGTTATGGTGCTGAGCACTCTTCTTGTGCTGGAGCAGGTGAAGAGTGTGAGAAAGGAATCCCTAGGGGCCAGCTGCCTGGGACACGGCTAAGTCCAAGGTGGGAGCCCTTCCCGTGGACACTCTTCCCCAGGAGAAGCAGCAGCTCCACCCAGGAGATCAAGAGCAGTTTTCAGCTATGTTTGAGTCTACTTCCTGCAGCTGTTGCTGCACCTTTCATCCCTACAGTCCCAAAACTTCCCTTGGTGGTGAAGCGTCCATATCACACCCAGCATCAGGGTGCGCGCTTCGCCTGCCATGTGATGACGCACTTAGGAGCCAGAGGGGGAGAGTGAGTCCTGATTCCCACACATGAGCCAAAGCTCCCTTCTTTCCTCCTTACCATAAACTGCTGTGCTGAGGTACAGCCTTGCAAAACTACAGGATGTGGAACCTGCAGCACTGCTGGGCTGGTTTGTGAAGAACATTCCACTCCGTGAAGGAGAGGTTTCCCTTAGCAAGCCTTCTCCAGCCCCAACCCCGGCACAGGCTGATGAGGCAGCGGATGCTATTGCCCTGCTAAAGGAAAGGTGCCTCACTCTTGGTGTCTGGTGAGAGACAGAATGAGCCGACATCGGAAGTGTGGGGAGAAGGGCAGGGAGATAGTAGAGGCAGGCACTCGCTGTGCTCGGCACAGCCACTGCAGTCCCGACAGCCTGGGGCAGATGCTGGGTGATGCTTCTAGTGCCTGCAAGCCAGAGCAGCCCACGCCTCCTGGCCTTCCAATGGGGACCGGGTGCTGTTCCCATATGCTACTGAAAGTATTCACTTCCTCACTGCTCTGAAGTCTTAACCAACTTTTATCATCCAGCCCGCCCCCACTGAATGACGATATATCTGCATTTCCAGCTATAAAAAATAATCTCCGTTTGATATGTGCATCAGAGAAAGACCCAAAAACATTCGCGAGGTTTTCTTCAGCAAGAATAGCCAGGCCAGAGGCAATTTAAATCTAATTTTTGCAAGTGTTTATACACTCACACATGCACAATTTCACAGTTATTAGCAATTGTAATAGATAAAGATACCATTAGTTATCTGAGTATGTATTTGATAATCATATTATCTCTGGAGAAAATTGTTATCCATTGAATCATTCTATGTTTTCTTACATTCTTATGTTGTATCATACCGTTCTTTTTCACCTGAATATGTGTACAGATTAATCAGTTTTGTTGGCTTGCCCAATTGTAATGAGTTTTTCAGTTTGGACAGCCCAAAGTTTAACATATTTATGCAGAGTCTTCAAAACGGAAAACTGTTACTTACCAACTGATGTAAGTCCATGTTTTATAGATTCCTGTATGATGGCTGTGTGGGAACCAGAAGACATTATTAGGTGTAAATATACAGTACCCTTGGGTGCAAGGTGAACAGCATTGAGTACAGAAGAGATGCAGCCTGTAAGCTTTTCTGGCCGTGAGGCCCAGGCTATAACAACCTTCAGTGAAAGTCGGCGAGATGAGCAACAACAACAAAAAATATCCAAGAATTCAGAAAGTAACAAGCATGTCTCTGAGTGGACTCTGTACTTTTTCCAGCATTAGTGACCTGCTGTAAACTGTGTATCTCATTTCATGATAGTCTCTAATCAGAAGAATTGGAACTTGTGATAGGTTTGGTACTGTCACGTGATTTTGTACAGCTTGATAAGAGGACCCTGTTATAAAGTGACAGCAAAAGAGATAAGAACTCTTGGCAGATAATGGCAGAGAAATGATTAACCTAGAGTGGTGAGGTGCTATGAAGCCCAGAGAGTGGAAGGTTGTAAAGTTGTGGGGTCATAAGATCATACTGAATGGATGAAAAGCCATACCAATGCAAGTGTAATGACTATAAACTCAGACTTGTGACCTGTCTTCTTGATGTCATCACCTCTTTGCACAGTGGACAGCAAGCATGGTTGTTTTGGCTTCTGTAAACACTTTTTGGATGGCAAAACAAGCAAGTGTTAATTCCTTAAAGGAGAGTCCTGAATGCGCCTGGGATTTTACACTCTGAGTAACTGCACCAGCAAATCTCTGTTGGTGGTTTGTTAGACAAAACCATTTTATTGCTGCAGTCCTCAAGCTGTAGACTAGCTCCAGGTTGTAGCCATTCAGCCGAAAGCATACACTACTTTCTCAGTAACAAGCTTTACAGTACGGTTAAACATTGATATCCCAGGACTGTGATACATAGTATTGTGCTCATCTCTAAGACTGAGAGGCACAATACCAATTTACAGTGTGTCAAATGGCTGAAGGTGTTGCTGTAAGTAATTATTACAAAGGTGGGCAGTTGTGTAGTCGACTGGGTGATTTTTCAGCTCAGCTGTGAGTGAGTCAGGTTCTGCTTTCAGAGGAAATGGAGGTGCCTAACAGTTCCCTGGGTGATACTGTGCTGCATGTCACCATGAGTGCAGTGTGGCTTCTTCTTGCACGGCAGTGCCACTGACAGCCTTTGCATCTGTAGCCCAGTAGATTAATTCTGCATACACTTTGTGAGAGCAGACTCAAGCCTGAATAATCAGATGATATTTGATATTTCAAGTCTCTTGAAAAATGGAGTGAAGTTATTCCACTGTGGGCTAGATCTGAAGCCTCTTGAAGTCAGTGGGAGTTTTTTTCTCCTCAAATTTGCAGAGGGCTGTAAAGCAGCATATGCTCTTTTATATATTTTGTCATGATGGTTATACTTTGATGATCAAGTGTCAGACAGGTTAGTTCATGCTCAAACTGAACTGCTTTTCCTGGCTAGGATGAGAGCTAGAGAGCTGGTCTGAAAATGGGGCTGATGTGGCAAACTTTGCAGTGGTTTGGCCTTGCAGGCAGGACCTCAGAATTGTCACTTGGTCTGTGCAGTACTGTCCCCCAGTAGAGCACCTCATAGCTAGGGTGGCAGGCTGTAGAGGTAAGGCCTGGTTTTCCAAATTCTAATTAAACAACTGCACATGCATTTTTTATGCATTATTTACTATTCTGAAGTGTATAAATCAGACATTCGTTCACCCAACTAGCAAGTCACAGTCATGAATACTCGTTTTGTCTATGGTACATGAAGCAAGTGTAATCATATAAATTTGTAGGGACCTTCCAGAAATCAGGTTTCTCTCCTGTTTTTGTACTTGTAAAGTGAGCAAATTGTACCAAGCTATCTCACAGACATGCTGCAAATATTATAGGATTGAAATGCATATGAAATTCTTTAAAGGCAAAGCATGCTATGTTACTGTATCTTCCTATTTATTACAGGAAAGAAATTAATTTACAAGTCTGATTAAATAGATACTATGAGTGTTTTTTCAGGGTCACTGATATTTTATTTCTGGTTAGACTGAGTGAACCTGGAAGCCAGCTTTTACAACACATTTCATACAAACCTGAATTTGATTCTCTGTCTATTCTAATTCATTTGTTCATCAAATAGATTTTCAATTCCATTCATAAATAATGAAAACAATAATTTTTTTTCCATCAGAAAAAGCATGCCTTTGGGGACTGGGGATAAAATAAACAAGAAATGCTGCGAATAACACTGCAGTTAGAAACTTTCCACTGTGTCATCAGAGAATTGCTGGAGCACTGTTGGCCCATATACAAGAGTCTTTATAAAGGGATCTGCTGTTTGTGGGGGAGAGAGATATTAAATCATAGGAAATATAAAGAAACTTCATGCTTTTGGCTTCAAACGCTGTCATTCCTTTCTTTTTTTGCATCAGTATCAAATGTCAAGGTCACTGAAGAATGTTTTTTTTTCCTTTCTGATACTTTGTCTCCATGGATAGAGGAATGTATGCCAGGTGCATAACTAGACAGACTTTCTTTGCCTTTCTTTACACCTAGTCCACTGTGGGAAAAGAAACCATAGGGGAAGTCCAGGACAGTCTATATCAGTCTGTGTTCAACTCAACAGCTTGATAGGTCTAGCAGTGATATGCTTGGGCCCCAGCTGAAAAAAGTACATAATGAGGCATGCAGGTTGTACCACCGAAGCTAAGTACTAGCATTTATAGCTTAATACTTTGCTTCAAATCGTAGAATCATAGAATGGTTAGGGTTGGAAAGCACCTTAGGATCATTTAGTTCCAACCCCCCTGCCGTGAGCTGTGGCTTGTCACATGGAAGTCCCTGGTGAAGCAGCCCCTGACCTGACTCAGAGCAGGTTTTCCTAATTGTGGTTGAAGCAACAGAAAGTAATTTTGTATCTCAGTGGTTTTCAGTGTTCCCCCCCCACCACCTTTTTTTCTTTTCATCTCGAGAGAGTGAGACAAGGCTTTTGAAAGGTAGTTTTATTATTTCACGCATGCTTTTCTGTCTCAGGTCTTTTAGGAAGAGAATTGATTGAAAAACATTTAGTGTCTTTTTTTTTTTTTTTTTTTTTTGCCAGTTCTTGCATGATGAAATTGTCCCTTGTTTGTCTCTCAGACAAATGTCCCTCAAAGAAAGCGAACCTGATTTCAAAAGCTTGGCAACAATCCCTCATTTGACTCTTGCACATCAAATTATTTTGCAACCATTTACCACAAAAATGGAGTCAGAAGGAGTTTTTCCTCTTGTATGAGCATTTTCACAAGTGGCATTTCATTTTGGCATGGAAGAATGTTAAGAAACAAGCTCTGGAAATGGACTGATGATGAACAGTGACCTTTTCAAAGAGTTTCATTCCCCAACTTGTATATGTTGGTGTTAATTTAGTGAGGTCAGTCAGGATTTTGTAATTTTCCTGTAACATTTTGGATGTTGCTCTTCTGAATCTAGGATGTTCCTTATTGTCTTCCTATGCCATCCCAGGCTATTGTTGACTTTATTATCAATAGGTCTCAGAAAAAGTGAGTGTTCAGCACAGCACATTAAATGAAATACATGATCCTCATTCTACTGAAAGTCCAGGGCAAACGTGGCATTGATCCTGGCGTGGTGCCTACCAGGCATGAGCTGTCTGGTCCTGAGAGCAGTCCAGTTGGTTTCAGCTGGCAATTTGCTTAGGTGGAAAATGATTTGCAAACTCTGTTCTTTGATCTGAAAAATCACTCTTTTAAAACTTTTCTTCATTTCAGTCATTCCAATATTCCTCCTGATCTATCACAGGCATTTAAAATTCTTTTGGATGCTTCAGTATATTTTCTCCACCTTCATGAATTTTATATTATTTTACATGTGCAAAACCAAGGCATTAAAAATACAGTTTTATGCCTTTCCCCCAGCAGTTCTGTAAAAGAAATTAAGAGAATCTGATATATCTGGTGATCTTCACCTTTTGTTTTTCCAGTGAAGTAATTATAATACTGAAATGTAAAGTTCTAATCAAGTTATTTCCATCAGTTGATTCTCAATTCCTGTTTGATCTTACAGCATGACTGCACTATTAGATATCCTGTTTTGTTTTCTTACAATATATGTTTTACATGTTATGTTTATCACCTCAGTAATAGAATGTAATGGCATTAAATTACATTTCAGCATATGCTACTCCTCCCTTGTGATTTTCAGCATCTTCAGGTATAACTCTGGTGAGCAGAAGCATGGTAAATTCTTTGTGGGTGTTCAAAATGCAAACTTTTTTTCCTGATTACATTAATCAGAATATTTAAGTCTTTCATATGTTTCTGTTCTCTGTTTGGATGAACACAATTTAATAGAAACCACATTTGGAGATGAATTGTGTATTGTAGGAAGTGTAAAATTGCTTCCTGTGACTTCTCCCTAATAATTACTTCCAAAAATTTATTTCAATGAACATTACTGCTAATAAATTAACATTTAGAAGGGGAGGTAAATGTAGACATTTGTAAGTACTTTCTTAGGCTAAATGAGCAATCAGAAAACCTTCAGTACTGGCCAGGAGGTAAATCTCAGTTCTGTGCAGAAGGAAGCACACTTGGAGATCACAGACTCCTCTTTTGGCCTTAACTGAAAGAGCAGCAGGAGCTTTGGTAGGACACAGATTTAATGGTAGCTCCCTGCGCTGGAGAAATAAAACTACTTCTTGGTGGGACAAGAGCTATCTGGGCAAGTTTATCTGCCTGTCTATCTATGTAAGTAGCTTGAATTTTAATTTCTTGTACACCTTGTTTTCTTCAATAATCTAACATTGGTGTACAAAGATAAATTATATTAATTAGTTACTCACGGAATCTTTTCAAAGCTTATCTAGGATATATTTGCTAGAAATAGGAGCAGAGTGTTTGACTTTGTGAGAAAAGAACAGATTTCTTTCAAACAGGCAGGGGGAAATTACTTCCACGTATGCAGCAGTAACAGGTGTTGTGAACTCATCCATCATCTCGCACAGCATTCAGGAGCAGAAAACAGTTTCTTCTTATAGGACTATTAATAAAATATCAGGAATACATTACTTTGTAAGGAGCAGAGAAGAAGGAGAGAAGAAAAGGTTTTAAAGTGGATCTTAAGTGGAACTTAATAACTTTTGAATTTTGTAGCTAGATTCTCTGTTTTCAAGATACGCACATATGTGCAGGGATGACGCTGTTACCATCCCCACCCATTCCCAATCCAAAAAGCCCTAAACACCTTAGCTTGAGGCAGGATGCAGGAAACTAAATCCTGAAAGACTCTCCATACTCTGTTGAGTTTCTCACTAATTTCTACCCCTGAGGGAAGCTACATGTGTGCTATGCTGTACACCGACTGACTTTGCTGGAGACCATGGAGTAAGCATGAGCTGAATGCTAGCAAAGGTGAAAGACTGGCAAAAGAAAGCAGTTCAGAGTGGCATTTAATGTCTAAGCAGAGGTGGTCTCTTTAATGAAACTCATTGAACCAGGAATAGAAGGATGTCTGGAGACTGATGAACTGCACAACATCAAGTAATGCATGCTTGATGGACCACCTTTCAGCTGGAGTGAGGAGTAATTAAGGCTTCATGCTAAAGCAATGGGTCAGATCTGGTGCAGAGGGGTACTTCCACTTCCTTCTATCTTCCCAATAAGAAGTACAGAATTTGTTCCGATTTCAAAGCTGAAGGAAGGACACTTCGTTAGGAAGGACACTGGATAGGAGAGAAAAGTGGGGTAAAGGCAATTCAGAAATAAGGATTTCTGATAGTTTTATTAATAACTGTGAGAAATGTAGCACCTGGCAGGAGAGATAAGTGGATTTTCCTAAGCTTTGTTATAGGCAGGTAAATATTGCTCTGGTTTATGGTACTAATAATTAAACAGAACTTTAGTCTTTCTCTTGGCAATTTAAAATTTAAGGTTGTTGTTTTCTGGAAATGCTGAAATCCAAACAACTGTAACTACTTTAGACATAAACTTCACAATAAAACTCCATATATGTGCTGTCCAATGGATATATTTCATAAACATATATAACACTGAAGAAACACAATTTTTTCATTGTCTTCCAAGTCATCTTGACTTTATTTACCACTCCTGGTAAATATTGGAGTTATTAAAAAGTGGAACAAGTAGACAAGATGTGAGAAATACTTCATTCCTTCAAGAACATAGTCTCCCTAGTGCTGTTACAGGAATAATAGATTAGTACAATATATTAATTAGTGGTTTTATATCTTTTTATACAATGTGTCCACAGTTTGTTAAACAGGATACTGATTTTATATATTTAGACCACAGTAAAAATGCAGGTGATCCTGTAATTAGAGTGCCTAAACTTCTGGGGAGAGCAGTAGCACCTGAGATTTCTGACTAGTCCTGACTTTCAGGAGCAGCTTTAAATCAGACTGTTAATGCACCTGCAGTTGGATGCAAATCTTCACCTCCAGTTCAGCCATTTCTGTTTGTATAATGCCTACATCCAATTATTTGTCTCAGACTAGGGCTTCTGGGTACTTCTATTGCACCAAGAAACATGAACAGATGTTCAGGTGCGTTTAATAACTGTGAACTCACATTCTGATCCTAAACCCGTTACTCTTGTTTTCCTCTCACTAGACTGAAATGTTTTTCAGTGGTCCACATGACACTATACAATTATGATGAAGAACTCTGGAAAATACTGTTACAAATATATACACACAGTAATAAGTATTCAATAAGGCAACAGTAGAGTGATAAAAAAAAGAAGCTTTTTTTCAGGGCTGGGAGGTCACTAATAGGCTTTAATGGCCCTGATCAGCTTCACCTGGATCCCTACTCCCTACCCATAGGGCCATGGGCTCATTTAAGTTGCAGCTGGGAAGGCAGTCTGTTTCCTGAGCTGTGCTGCATGGAGACTTGTTCTTGAGTTATTCTTTGAGTTTCCTGGTTTGATCTCAGACCTTGCTGGTTTTATTATCTTCACCCCATGACCACTGGAGCATCAATAAGACTTGTCTCTACTCTGCTTGACCAGTTCTTGTGCTGCAGGACTCTACTCTGTTGGTGAGTTCCCTACCAAGTTTAAGTAGTTGCTGTTTTTAGCTCTCAGTGTGCTGCTTCTCAGGGGGCAGTTGGCTCCCAGTGTTCTCTCACAGCTTTTTGTAGGCACTCTCCTCATCCTTTCCTAAGAATGGGCAATAACTGCTTCTATAATGAGCACAGGAACTTACTGGGGACTTGTGTGTGCTTTTCAGTTAGAATGTGGAGTCTTTTCAAATAGTAGTCTGATTGTCTTATGGTTTTCCCTATGTAGTTTGGGATTTTTAATCTCTTTAATAAAGGGGGAAGCAATTTTGCTCATATAGCTCACAGTGAAGGTCAGATAAGAGCATGCTCTTTCCCTCTGGTGGTGTCTGGACAGGGCATCACTGACCTTCTCAAGATCTTACCTGTGGAGAGCTTGCACCAGCTCCAAATCAGATCAACCTTCTCGATTGATCACTTGTGCCTTGAGAGGGGACAGATGAGCAATCCAGGTGAAAAGTTAGGACCACAGCATGTGTTATATGTGGTTCAAGTCTGTTTCTGAAAAGTAACCCTCGTACTTTGTGTTACCATTGACTCACTGCCATGTTTGACACTCATGCATCAGTTGATGGGAGGTAATGACTGAACAATAACTATCGATTTTTCATTTCATATTAATGGCATTGTAGGCTCTCAATCTGATAATGAGAGCACGATGCCAATGTAGACATTCCTATCTGACTGTAAAAGAAGTGTCTTCTTGCCTTTTCCGGATCTTTACCTCGTGTCTCCAGAAGCTGTATAGAATGCTCTCATTAAGGCAGCAGAGTTTTGAAATTTATAAAATATAGTCTTTTATGATGATTTTCAGTTTTTGAGCAAGCACTCATTAATTTTAGAATAAATAAATGTACTGGATCAATTATTTACCCAGAGGACACTGAGACAGTTTGCAAACAGTGAGTAACAAAAGATGGATGGAATGGGGCGGAAGTTCTTTCTGATGCAAGATCAGCATTCAAACAAATTAAGGGAGACACTGACTTCAGCTGGTGGAGGTTCCAACCAGTTCTAACATTTTCTATCTAAAAATGAAGAACTAGGATCCTTTTGTAGCTCTCCTGATGAGAACTGTTTTGGTCAAGTCACTGACATCGTAGGTGCATAAGATGTTGGGAAGGGACAAGAGCTGAGACCTTATTGTTTGAATTTTCAAAAGTTGGTAAAATGTTCTGTAATTTTGCAACAGACTCTAGGATTTTGGCAGGAAGTCAGGAATTTTTATATCCTGTAGTACTAGCGGGATGCAAGTGAAGTTGTAGCTTAAAGTGTTTCCACAACATGAATAAAATACACTTTGTTACTCTAAGCACATTCATTTTTATCTCTTGCTGCTTCTTCCTGTAGCTGTCTGATCTTATTCCCCCTCCCTTTTAACTTTAAACCTCATTTTTCTGTCTTTGCTTGGTCCTTCACTGTCTTCTGTTGTGGACAGCTTTCCTCTGGTTGCTGCTTCCCATATATATCTGAAATCTTACCTTGGCACCTGCACTGAGAACCTCCTGAAATGCAGATGTTGAGGATGTTCCCAAGTTACTCTTTCGTGCTGCTTGCAGTATTAGCACTGTTCCTGTTAGTAGAAATTATTCTTTTACATAAAAGAAGGGTACAGTAAATAATCTATATGTGCAATGGTAAAATAGCAGGCAATGCTAGTCATCTAAGGTGGTACTCTTACACTGTAGTTCTTTGGAAGAACAAAGACTGCTTTTAAACTTTGAGCTTGTATGTATTTCTTCACCTCCTTTGGTAGTTTTTGCCTCAATTGCAGCATGGCGTTTGGTTCCCCATGGTTTTGTTCTGCTGGAAAGTTGCAATATAGAGTGTTTCAGTTTCCAAGTTGTTCTCACTACACTGGATGCTGGGGACTGTTGAGACCTGTTCCTGATGGTCTATGGTGACAGCAGCTGTGCAGGAAGACCTGTGTTGCAGGGGCTTTCTTTGAGCAGGGCAGTTTGTGAAACTACAGCCTCAGCGGTTTTGCCACATAAAAAGGTCCTGTTAAAAACCTCCAAACAACAAAAAACCCAAAGTAAAGCAAACCAAAACCCCTACCAACTAGAGAAAAAAAACCAAATGCCACAGCAAATGCTAAAAAGCTTTAGCTCTGCGGCTTTAGAATAGATTCTTATGGTATTTGAAGCTAATCCTATTGCAAAAGGTAGTTTACTGAGAAAGGCCTCAGCTCAGACAGCCATGTCAACAAGTCTAACTCATACATGGGAGGTAACTGTGATAACTTCAAAATTGAATACACATCTATCATATCTGGAGGTGGTCTATTGGGCTGTGTTCTATATAATCTTTATGAGAAGGTTTATCTTATCTGTGAAGCAGCTTCTGTGCCTTGATTGCTGTAAAAACAACTACAATCCCATTTCAGTATATTATAGATTGACCAACCTGCGCAAAATCTAAGCATCCCAGAGTTTCCATGGTTATGTTTTTGGTTCTGCCAAACCATCTATGGGATCAGCTGACTAGAAAATACATGTTAAAAGTGTTAAAATTAAACTTCTAAGAAACCTGAGCTTTCCAACCAAGACCTCTGTGTGCACAGAGGAACTCTGAGTTTCACAGATTTTTACCTGTAAGCCTGCAGCTTTCTGCTTATAGAAGATAAAAAGAACCATCTTTAAAGCAGACAGAGCAAAGTGGCTAGATAGTGAAAGAGGTGATCCTCATTTTATCTTGTTGTGATTTCACTACCCACAGTGTTGAAAGCTGTCTGCAATGTATGGTACTTTGTACTTCTCCTTAAGCCTCAATTGCTTTTATACCATTGTTCTGAGAAGCCGTTTAGAGAATTTTGAAGCACTGTGATATGATTCAGTCTTAGAGTCACTCCAGAGCACAAAGGCTCTATTGTCTTACCCTGTTACAGAACTGTTGTTAAGAAGAGTTTGCTACTTGTAGTTTTCTGAATGGTTTATCATGTTTCAAGCATGCCACACAAGAGGAGAATCCTTAATAAAGTATATAAGCTAGAGATGAAGCCTAGCTGGTACTCTTCCCACACAGTGTGAACATGCCTTTAGATAGGGCATTACTAATACAGTCCAAATTTCTTCACAGCATGTGTCATATTTCCAGGACCATCCACCTGCTTCATAAGGGGGCACACAGATTTGCTAGTAAGGAACTAGATTTCATTAGATATATCAAGGTTTTTATTATGGGCTAATGTTTTTTTTTCAGCAGTTTGCACCAGTTTTACAGAGGTGTGATGTTAAACTAGGGCTTACATTATTGGCTGATGTGTTTCTATTGATGTTTTAGTAGAAACCAGGTAAATTGTTGTCATCCTGGCTAACCCAGTGGAAGTACATCTGAATGCAGAACTGGATTGATTTATCAAGGTTTGCCAAGTACTTCAGCAGCGTAAATAACTTTAGTTGTATCCATCCTAAAACTGTTTAAACAGGATAGTCATAATAACAGAAGGGGAAATTCACTGAAATATAACATCTTCAGAATCAGAACAATATTTTAGAAAGGCCAATGGAATTGGCTTGGCTGACTTACAATTTCTGCTGGATTTGTGTTCTGTTATTTCCTCATTTTAAATGGGATGAAGTGTTATCAGCTGGAATCCAGCAGCTACATTCGTAGGGTGAAATGGAGATGCATGGGAGAAGATGAAGCCCTTTCCTTCTTCCTTTAGAAATATGAACATCAGCAGGGCACAACTCCACCTCATGCTTCCTGAATGACTGGGCAGAGAAATCCCTCCAGTACGTAAGGAAGCAGCCTTACTCCTATGTGACATGGGGTTCTACAAGCAATTACATCATGTTCTATGGACTCTTACATTCCTTATTCATATTTTCTGTGGAGAGGTTGTGGGTTTTTGTTGTTGGTGGTGGTGTTTGTTTTTTTTTTTTTTTTTTTTTTTGGTGTGTTCATTTTTTTTCTCCTTTTTATGTATCAAATGAATTAAATCTTTATTGATGTTCAGGAAAAACAATAGTGTGAGACAAAGCTGTTCTAATTTATATAACCAGTTTCTATACAAAAAGGGATTCGGCTCTGTTAATAAGGAAGAACTATTCTGTAGTGTGGTTTCTTGTATATCTGTGCTAAAGTGGAGCACATCTCATCCTAGTAAAGGAAATGCACTATATGAAGCTATTAGAGATGACCTGAAATATGGAATAGAAAAATCCCATTATGATGCAGGTTTTTGTCTTGAAACAAACTATTTCATAATCCAAACTGTTATGTGGGTCTGCCATACAGGGTGAGTGTCGTGAGAAAGCATAGTAGTTTGTTGTTCTGTCTTTATTATGTAGTATAGACAACATGCACTGGAGTTAGTTTGAAAAGTGTTAAAAGTGCATTTTTAGTTGTGTGACATGATTTGTACTGGAAAACACCTCAGATGAGACCTGCATAACAGCATATATATAACATGTATGAGGTGGTTAGAATGCTTTTGTTGAACTTTAAGCAATGTTTAAAATCACAATTCTGCAGGATGTTTTTATCTCATGAAATATGAGTAGCATTACACCTGAGATCTATTGTATTTTTGTGTCATATTATTGTTACATGTTCCTTCTGTCTGCAGCAATGTGCAATATCAGTTAATCACTCTTAAGGTAGTGTGGTTCAAAAGAGTTCTGTTAAAGTCAGTATTAAGCTAAGATGATTCACATTTGCTGAAGAACTAGTCCAAGGTTCATAAAGCCCACTGAAATAAGAGATAATGGGTACCACAGAAATGCAAAATATTATATCAGTGACATAACTGGAAGAAAACTGTCTTAAGTTTTTGCTGATGTAAAGACACAAAAGTCTTTACAAAGAAATTTACAAAAGAAATTCTTAGCCACATTGTAACTTCAATCTGCAATCATTTCTGTTTTTCTGATATTGGTTCTATATTTTGTTATACATAGTAAAATACCTTGCTGAATTCAACTGTATTCCTCCACCCCAGATGGACACTAGTTAAACTGTTTCTTCTGGTATGAGAGCTGCTAGATCTACAGTATGAATTAACTGAAGCAAAAGCATTTTATAAGGGTTTCAGTTTAAAAGGGAGAAACTGTTTGTAATGGTATTTGTATTTTAAAAATGCTTAGACTGAAAAGCCAGCTTTATAATGTTTGGTTTTGCTATGGGGAAAAGGGTATGGAGGAAGATGCACTTTGCATTGCAAACTGGATTGGTGCTTCTACATGCTATCATGATAGAAATAATTGTTAACAGGAAGGTGCCTCAGTGACATGTGTGGCTGGCTCTGTCAGTTTTGAGGCTTGGCTATTCTTTCTGGTTTTGCTCCAGTAGAGCATCTGGGAATTTACTTCAGTTTGGGAGCCTTGGCCAGGGAGCATGGGAGCCAAATCAGGAATGATGTCTATTTGAACTGGCAGGGAGTGAATGACTGGTGCTGAGCATAAGTAATCCATGTTGTGAAGCTTGAAGGTGCCATTAATTTTGAAAAAGTACCTAATGTCAGTATTCCTGAAATACTAACTTTTTGAGGCATGGAGATCTGTCCTTTTGAATATTCTTGAAGAAAGCATAAGGTAATCCCTCCTGTAAGCATTATGCATGTGCATCCCATAGTGAAAAATACGTGTCCTTGGGCCTGATGGGATAAATTTTCCCCTTGGTTACATGAGAGAAAATGCAGAGTAAAGTCATAGCTGTTGCTGATTTCTTCAGTGCTTAGTGATGCAAATGAGGGCTGAATTCATACTACTGTCTATATCTTGTCTTTTGCATAGAAATGCTCACTGTGCTGAAACATACATTTGTAAGAATGTGTCTGTGTAGTTTACATTTTCAATTTTAATTTTTGAGCCATGTGTAAGAGACTCCAGGGAACAGTGTGTACTGTCAGCAAAAGTTATCTTTTTGATGAATCAGGCACATTGTTTGTACCCCTGCATTTGATAGACGTGTTGTAATAAGGTCCTGAACTGCTTACTGTGCCTTTATGTACCTTCCCTCTCAGCAGTTGTAACTATTGTGCTGCTTGACCTATATTAATGGTACTACAAACAACAAGTTTAACCATTAACTTGTGAGCCCTGTTTAAATAGATTTTGCCAAGAGATGGGAACTGAAGATTTAAGGAAGTAAAAATTAAAAAGAGTTTTACCCAATGTGAAGTTTTTCAGTGCTTACTGAGCTTATGTGGAGGGTGGGGAGGAGTTTGAAGACCCAAGAATAAAGCTTAAGTTAATATTATTATGTCTGAACAACTGATGCCATTCGAGGTATGGGAAAGCAATCTTGGATGGCTTGTTCTTTAAGTAACTTGTGCATTTTATCTCTTTGGTTATTCCAAAATGGCATGCTTGCTGTGTTATCCATGTCCACTCATACTCTGTAGCAAGAAGAGGCTAAGAGGGTTACACTGAAGGGCGGTAAATATTGTCTGCTACTGCTGCCTGGGAAAAGAGAGACTGGCTCTCAGTCACTTGTGAGGAGACAGTGTGAGCCAGAAAGAGTCCAAGTGAAAGGAGCCAGTCTGGACTAGTGCTTTAGGCACAGAAAGGGCACCCTGATTTAGCTTGACTTAGTTGGGCTACATCTCAGGAGCTGTGCACAGAAATTGAATTTTAGCCTATTTAATAAAAGCCAAAATTAAAATTTCTGATATATATGACTGAACCATCTCAGAAATAAGCAACTGTGACTGCTGATCTGTGGTAACTGCTCCATGTGTGCGCAAAGCCTATAGCAAGTATGTGATGGTTTGATTTCTTGTGTGATTTGATACTTGATGGAAAGTGATTGTGTGTCTCAAGTTTGAGATCAGCAGTTTTTGACTGCGGTCCTTAAAAAGGGAAAACATGTAAAAGTCAAATGGGGGTGGTGGTGGGGATTGGGATCAGGGAAAATAGCATGTTCTTGGTATTCTTCCAAAACCTCTGTCTTCCCTGATAAAGCTGCCTCATATTATGCATACACGCATTTAAATCTGCTACTGTTTCCATTTGCTGTTTATCTCTCTCTGCTGGGATTTCACCATTCTGGCTCCACAGGACGTATGTAAGGTGTCTTGTGCAATCAAATGGTGTGTGTTCTGCTGGATCCTGGTGACTGACTGTGCTAGAAGTGTGTGCTGTAGCAAAAGTAGCAGCTGATATTCATAGGTGCAAATGTCCCTGTTAATCTTCCTCAGCTGAGCTGTTTTTAGGCATTATTGCTGTGAATTAATCATTAGGTAGCCCCGTGCACACAGTCACAGCTGAGAATGAGTGAAAATCCCTTACATTTGAGTCTGTTGCAAGGGCTGCTTCAGAAATACAAATTGTGTCTGTTACTTTAAGTGCAGCAATACATACAGTTTAAAATGTGCTTTAGAAATGTGTGGTATTTGTATGTTGGTCCTTATTTTGATATAGTTAAACTGAGGTGAGTAGATTTTTATCTGTCTTGTCTCAAATATAAATTTATTTTTTTTTTTTAGTTGAAACAGGTAAACTGAGACAAATTCTTGTCATCGACAATCTTTGAAGTTAACTGAAGAGTACTGTTTGGGTCTCGATTTGAAGACTGCAAACAGCTTAGTAAACATTTAATTAAATCATGAAAAGCTTTGTAATGGGAAGGGAAGCAATGAGGAAGACTATCAAGAATTTATTGATGTACAAAACAAATCAGAGAGGGAAGCCCATGATTCTGTGTGCCAGACTTCTCTAACCAGTGACTTCCTTGTCTGCCTTGGTTTCCCAAGAAAAGAGAGGCATGAAGTCATCCTTATGAGGAAGTGATCTCAGAGTCAACAGGAAAAAACAAATTTTGGGGAAGGCTTACTGGGAGCAAATAAAAATGCAACTGTGCCAACAGAATTTTCCTTGCCTCTATGTTTCTGTAGTTGCACTTTTCTCTCCCCTGATGACTGTAATTCCCAAGGTTTTTACTTAAGCAAGTTAAGTTGGTAAAAGCCTGTGTTTAGGTGATTCCTAAGTGTTATTTCTGCTTACATTAGCTTGTGGTTTTTTTTTTTTTTATTCCTGAAATTCTACAGAAATAAGTTTAGCTGAAGAAAATCTGTTTTAAACTTTGTCCATACATGTAGTGGCATTAATTTCTTTAATCTGGATTAGCAGGTACTGTTTTGCTTCACCCAGAGCAAAAGTAGGAGCAGGGCAGGCCCTCATGGCTACTTCTCTTTTCTTGTCTATCTGTCCATCCCTTCAACTCGAGCAGCTATATTCAGAATGAGATCACAGCACGGTGGTTTTGTTCTGAATATTAACTTTTGTTCTAGCAGCTGTGCTGGCTGGCACCCATGCAAGGAAATTTAGCATTTCTGACTGTATTGGTACAACAGTATGATTTTTATTTTGCTCTGAGCCTAATGGGCATGTTCCGGCTTGTAATCATGAGAGGGCCTGGCAGATGAGCTTTTGAGATGCTTGTTCAAACTCTGGTGAGCAGTGCCCTGCAGTTTTGTATGTTCAAACTAGCTTGCATGTAATTAAAGTTTTCTCCTTCTGGTGACTATAGGTGGGAAGGCTTGTTTGCTTACTAATTTAAACCACCTTTTTTAGGTGTTCACACGTTAACCTGATGGCAGGGAAAAGAAAGATCTGAAGTTTAATAAGCTGATTTTTTTTTTTTGCCAGTTTTTAAGTATGTGAGAAATGAAAGAAATCTAGTTGCAGATGTGACCTGTACAAATACGGGCCATAGAAGTGAAATTAAAGCAGTGGGCTTAACTTTGTGTCTTGTTACAGCTTGCAAAGAGGAGTATTCTGTGACCCAGTGACAATAAACTGACACAACAGATCACAAATGAGTTAGTTACTATTTGGTTGCTTAGTCTCTCTATCCTGCAGCAGCTGTCATGATAGGACAGCATCTTGTAGTATCTTGATGCTTTCTGTGCTAAAAGGCTAGTGTGAGCTGTCTTGAGAGAATTTTGTCTCATATCAGAGCTATAAATCTTATCTCAGTAAACAGAGTAAAGCTGGCTAATCATCACCAACTTTATGTTCTTTTCTTTCAGGGGATAAGCTTGAAAAGGTAATAATTTCTATCAACAATCAAAAAGCATCTTGGAGAAAATAGTCTTCATTACATATTTGTAAAGATAAGTAGCTTTTTTTAGGATACTTATCACCTGTATTTTCATGTAAAGTATACAAGTATGGTGTGTGTAGCTAGCTTGATGGATAGCTCTGTATCTGAGTGTTCGTATCTCAAGATGATGCTGTTACGTAAACCTGCTATGGAAGTTAGTGTAAGTCTTTTTGAAGACATCTCAGAAAAGACAAATTTATTAGAACCATCAGGAACAAATGGAAATAACTTGTGTTCATTATGTGGCTCTTCTGAAATGGAGGGCTGCCAGCTGGAGGCAGCCATATATATGTACAAGATTGCAGCTGGGAGCGCAATCTGAATTCCTTAAAAGCAGCTAGGTGGTGCTTGTGATTATTGCAAGATAAAGCTCAGGAGTGGGGAAATATGTTGTTAAATGGCAAGAAAAAGGTCATGCTTGCAAACAACTACATATTAAACAAGTAGTAGGTCAAAGCGAGCATTATAGCCAGATCTTGTGAGAAACTGAGGTCCCCATGTGCAAGTCAAATACAGATAGAAAAAAGCTGTATGGACCAAAAGTGACTCTGTTTGCATTCAAAAATCTGAGGCATAATGTCAGTTATTCACTGAAAATCAGGACTTTCTCCAACTCAGTATTTCTGGGCATTTAATGACATTTGAATTGACACACTGAAGCAGGTCTTTGAGCCCAAGATATTCTTTCTCAGCCTTTCTTAATTGATTTATCTCTGGACTTCTCAGTGCTCACTTTCCCCCTTTTATCACTTGCTCCTGCAGAGTCTTTTTACACAAGTTTCAGCTATACTATTCACTCCAGTGACCTTATTTGGCAGCCATTCCAAAGGATGAACTAGTGTCTAAATTAAATAGTTCTGCTTCATTTGTTACCTTGTGCTTGTATCTTCTACCTTATGAACTCTACTGTATTACGCGTTATCAAAAGCTGCTCTATTAAATTATGCATTAACCAGTGGTATATGTTTACAGTGTGTGTATTTAATGGCATGATTTCTCAAACATCACATAGTATAAGGACAATAGCTCAGAAAAAGTATGTTATGAGATAAAAAACCTAAACTAATCAGGATTTGGAACTCTGTATAAAATGTTTGGCTAGACCAGTCTCTGGAGTTTACAGACTATAAAATACAGCCTGTCTTCCCCTTTCTTTATATGGGAAAACACCTTGGACTCAGTTGGAGTTTTGCCTGTGTAAGGTTATAGAGCTGAAGTTTTGTTGCAGCACTATAAAACTTCAGCTGTGCCAAATTATGTACCTTGGGGTGTTTTGAACATTTTTATAACTGTTGATATTTGATGAATGTTTTTGTGTTTTTCCTGACAGAACAATTACCTTTATCAGCATCACATTAAAGTGTGCTGAGAGTAGATGATGAATGGTAAACAACCAAATGTTGCAGACCTCTGAAAAATATAATTAAAGTGCTTTTGGTAGCAGATTCATGAAGAGATTCATAAGAGAACCACTCATTTATTTGCAAGCTACATGAGGAAATAGATGTGTGTGCCTGTCTCTACTGTTCTATACATCTGTTTTGGCTGTGTTGAACTGGCATCCAAAGCAATCCATGTCCCTGTTCTGCTAGCTGTTAGTACCTAGACATGAAGGCAAAAACAAGTGTTATAATGATTTAGTTTTGGATGGGGCTAGTTATGAATTGATAAGTACTTTACCAAGCCTGAACAAGATGGGAAGCTATTTTCTTTTGATTACAGTGTGATGTCTTCATCTGGATGACCATTATTTATGTGAGACTCCAGGAGAATTTTTGCTTCAGAAAATGACTTCTCATTTAAAAAAAAAAAAAAAAAAAAAAGCACACTGCTTTCTAGCTGAGCTGTTTCTTTTCTTTTAAATAAGGTTATCACAGATGGTGTATTTTTTGTAGCAGCTGGTCTACTTGGTATATTTGGTCCAAACCTCCTAGTCTTGGCCTAGCTTGTTTTCTGACCATCCCTGTATTCCTATAAGATACAACTCCCAGTGCCAATAGGACTTAATATTTTGAGGGTGAAGACAAGAAATCAAATGCTATTAGTGTGATGGATACATTATGGGCACTAAGGACACTGGCTGATCCTGCACTAGTGTAGATCATGGATGTGTCAATCTTATAGACTGGCAAATTACGCTGGCAGGCTCTGGTCAGGCTTTCCCGGTCCAGGGCTAGTCATGACTTTGTTCCTTGAGTTGCCAGTTTTAGTATTTGTCTTCCAGCCATGCTTATGGAAGGTCAATGTAGTGTCCTTTAGTGTGTAATCTGGGAAGCAGGCACTAATCCACATATAATTCTGTTTGATTACTCTTCTACTGCCCTACTCTAATCATAATGAGTTTCCCATTTGAGGAACTGCAGTTAGATCCAGGTTTTGAGAACTAAGGATGTGGGTTTTACCCAAATCCAAAAACATCTTAGTTTCTGTGACATTGCATGGGATCAGCATCCTGAAACCATTGTGTTATCCAGAGCCATCAGAAAAAAGTCTTCTGGGAGACACATGAGGAAATGAAAAATGGAGCTTTTACTGGAAAATAATCCAGAGTTTCCCAGTGGTCCAGATAGTGGGGATATGATAGAAGTGCCCATAAAGCTCAGTTGTTTTCTGTCAAGCATTAGTTTTACTACTTCAACCCAAAAGGCTGCTCTTCAGGACCAGTCATGTGCCAGTCTGAAGTTATTCTTTTATGACCCTTACTTAAAGTGACGTCTCTTATTATGAAAGACTAAATAGTTTTTTTTAATAATGTTTTTAATATTTTATTCTTTAGGGAGTACCCTGGACATGTTGTGTGTAATGAAATTTGCCAAATGTCTCTGTACAACAGCTGTGGTAAAGGTACAAGAAATTTTGCCACTTTGAAAACAGGAAAAAAAGCTTGTATGTTGCATCATTCCAGCTGGGAAGCACTCAAAGTTATTGTGACAGGACTGTATTTTGAGCAATTGTTGGTGATTTGTTTTTTAGCACACAAAGAATGTAATAAATCTGTCACCCTGAAAAATCAGGTTGTGACCTAAAGGAAGGAGCAAATTGTGGCTTTAGGTAAAAAAGAGTGACCTGTCTATGAGGGTCATTTATCATTATAACAAAATTGCTGGTGCTCTCCTAGCTGACCAGAAAGAAAGGCTGTGGTAAGCAGAATTGAGGGATGCAAGCATCCGAATATTTTTAACTGATCAATATATTCAGGATTTACAAGCAGCAAAAACCCGGTCAGCGTGCAGAATAAGCGCACTGTGCATCTGTTATGAGGAAGAATACAAGGGAGAATGGGTTTAATTTGGCAATTAAAAATTAAATACATTTTAGGTTTGGCATAAATAGTTTAATTCAAAACTGTATCTTAGTACAGATGCCCTTAAGAGCAACCTGTACGGTGGTAAGAAAATGGGTATCAAGAAGGCTGAAAACAGTAAATATGCAACAACACAAATCTCTGCAAGGTGGTAAAATTACTTTCTAGAACTGCTTGTGGCACACACATTGGGTCTCAGAACTAGCTTGGGATATGTGGTTTCATTGTTTGAATGGAACAGTGCCAAACTGGTTTGGATTAAAAAAGAAACAAACCCACAAAATTTTTCTTACTTCATCATAATTTTTCTACATTATCCTGTATGTAAGTAGTTCTACGTATGTCTTGTAAAAAAAAAAAAAAAAGTATTAACAAAACATGTTTAGTGCCACAACTGAGGTTGGCAGATATTGCATCCATTGCAAAGGGTATATTCAATGAATTCAAGTCCGACTTGCATGGAATATCATCCGAACATGTTTCTTAAGTATCAAATCTCTCTTGGAATGAAAAATATTTCTGGTTAATTCTGGGAAATATTTTCCTGCTGAGTCTCTCCTAGTTGTGAAGTTTCACTTTAATCTGTTTTATAGATTTCACAAAAGCATAATGAAATGAGAATGGGGGGAGGAACCATCACAATTTCTTGTTACAGTAATTTTCATGCCAATTGCTGATTCCTGCTGATTGCCTTATTGCAGGAGAGTCTTATCCACCCAGAATATCCAATGCAAAAACCAATTCTAACATGTTTAGGAAAGCATTTAAGATTTAGGCTATCACTTATTGTTAGGTATTGCCAGTATTATATTGTATAAAGAATGCCTAACAAAGCTATTTTAATACAATTTACAAGGATATTTTAATATATCTAGGCTGGTGAAGTACTGTACACTTTCAATGCATCATAAAGACACAAAAATAGGGTAGAAGGTGAAATAGTATTTTATAATATGAATTTAATGCACACTGAAAGTATTATGTTCATGGTGGCTTTATTTAGAAAGTCAGTTTAGCATAATTTTAAGCATAAGTATAAATTCCATTTATTTATTCAGGCATGACTATATGGTAATGCCAAAATCTGGTGTAACTGCACCCAAAGCGCCTTGCCAGATCTTAACTCTGCAGAGATCCAGACTGGACTGAAAACGCTTAGTTGAAGTTTCATGACTTATGCTCTAAAAAGATTAGGCTTTTTTCAGCAATTCCTCCACTTCGAAAATTCAACAAAGTTACTCTGGGAAAAAGTATCCTAAACTTCTCATAAGATAACAATGCTTTCTTCTCACTCCTTCCTGAAATGTTGAAAGTGATCTTTATCCTGATAGTATGATTCCCCCCCCCCTTCTAATTAGAAAGGAAATGAAAAGCTCTGTCACCAATATATCTCAAACATTCTGTACAGTATTTGCTTAAAAGATGTAGTACCAAAATTTGTGAATGTATGTGTGAATTTTGCCCTTGTCCTCAGGAATGTTGCTGCTGCTTTTTTTTTTTTTTAATTCTTTGACACATACTCATAAAACAAATTAGATAACTCTCCATGTCAGATTTGCTTTCAGTGAAAACCTGAATTAACTCTTTTCCACCTGAGTTTCAAACCCAGCAGAAAAAAAGCCTAGTCATAGATTGGTAACTGAGGTCAGGTGCCAAGAAAATCTTTCATCTGTTCTTTTTTTTTACCATATTATGTTTCTGCTTTTTTGCTTTCATTAAAGATATTATCAAAGATAAGATGCTAAAGGTGTCTTTGAACATTTTTTGTTGCAAATTCTAATTTTTTGAATTTAGAAAAACTTGGCTAAATAAATAATGGAAAATCCTGGCTGAAATTTAATAGGAGATATGTGATAGAACTTTTCTAAATCAGGTCCTTGCATTTGTAGCTGATTCAGAATGTGGATAAAGGTCAGTAAAGTGCTAAATGTGTATGTTAGACTTCTGTAAATGTATTAGCTAAAAATGTGGAATTGTTCTGGTGTCTTTTTGTACCTTCAGGCTTAATATCGCTCTACGAAGTATACTGAGTGCTCTTGAACTAGGTCATTATGTTTTCCCTTGAGGTTTGAGACTGGGCTACCAGGAGTGAAGGGGGTCTGGTCCAGCACTCAGCAAAATCAAGGGGAGGCTCTCCTCCTCTCTTGCAGCTTACTCTTCACTCTAACCAAAACCACCACAAGTGACACAGTAACTTAGACTGCAGTGAAAATTGCTACTTGTGAAATTACGGAAGCAAGAAGCCAAAAGTAAAAAAACTTGCTCTAGAACAAAAATCAAGCTGTTTTGTGAAACTGAAGCATGTAGTCCTGTAACAGTGTTTCTTTTGTTTTACTCCTGTTGCCAGCAAAGATTTGAAACTTTTTCCTTACTCTTCCAAATGCCTAATAGGGCCTGTTTTCCTTCCTCTTTTGATACTGGCCTTCATATTTTCATCACTCTTTCAAATTTGATTGAAACTTCTACTTAAACAAAAAAAATAAACATAAATCTTCATAGGAAGAACAATAGAAAGACGGAACCCATCTGCAAAGCAAACAGATCTGAAACTATGGCATATAGTTATCCCTGTGCTGAAATAATTTTCTCTCTAATACTTTAATATTTCATTTTTAAGCACATCTTAAACAAATATATATGGCAAAATTTCTAATCACAACAGTGAAGTAATGCACCAGTAGAAAAGAAACCTGTGAAAAAAGCTTCTGTGTTTGTAAGCTATTTCACCATAAATACAGGTGTCTTTTGTTATTTTTGGAATTGATTTGAGGAAGGTTTGTCTGGAAATGCCACATGAGACCCTTTAAGCAATACTAATATTGTTCTGTCCATGAGGTGCAGTTTGTACTCTTTTCAGTAAAGATCTATTGTACTTTTGTCTGCTTCAAGTATTCCCTTAAGAATGAAGTTTACATTTTAGAAAGTGGCAAGATATTGAATTTGCCATGAGGTTATAACAAGTTGTAGGCAGCAGTGGAAGGAGATACATATTTATACAGTGAAACTTCTAACATTTCTTATTTTTATAAGAGTATAAAATTTGATGCTGAAATGCCTTTTCGGCTAACGAAGTATACACATTTTAGCTTGCACATCCTTGAGAATTATAGCTGAGGTTGAGGAGGTATAAAATACAGGATTTATGAAAGCAAAGAGCATGCACAACTTTGATGTATAATCTAGTATCAAAACTATTTAGATGTTAAATTATGATTGTGCAGATTATCCTTCCTTTGCTATATATCTAGGTTAATACTATTAAATATCTATAAAACTACTGATCAGATACTACTTATCCAGATAAAATTTCGAGAGTTCTGGTTCTCAGTGTCCTGTTAGTACAAAAACCACTTAAAGATGTCTGCAACACCACTGCTATTGTTTTGCTCATACTTTTATTAGTCAAATTATAAATTACAGTGTGTTTTCCTGGCATCTTTTTTTGTGCCCAGTAGGAGCCATAGATGTTACTGACTGGTATGTTTCTACCATATTGTTTTTTTTAATAACTTCCTGATTCGCATGTGAATTATTATTAGAATAGAGGTGGCAGGTTTGGTCTGGCCAACTTATTTTCTTGCTGTTTTTAGAAACAAATGTGCTTGTATTGTGCACTGCAGATTGGCACTTAGGTGAGGTTGGGGTAAGCAGCTAATCAGTCATATCTGGATAATAGACATCAGTGATATTGATTTGCAAGGCTTACCCTCTTTGATTTATACTAGGGGATTGTTTTTTATGGGATTTTTAGAATATTTGTCACTGAATAATCTTTTTATGACTAAGCCACAAAGACAAAGCCAATATTTCTTTTAAAGCTGTCGATCAACAGTTTGATTAAATTTGTACATATTTTGAGAGCATTCAGACTGGATGCCATCAAGTGCAATGAACAGAAGATGCTTGTAAAACAGTAGTGGTACTGGGCTTGAATTGCTATTGACCATCACCTTGTAGAGTCATTTACAATGGGGGGATGTAAAAATACAGCCAAGTCAAATGGCAGCCTTTAACAGGCAGCCTGTACCCACTTTATGCTGATGTAAAAGTCTGCATGAACTTCAGCACAAGGGAGACTTCAGCCACTGTCCATTAGGCATCAAGAAATATTCCGCTAAGGCACTTCAATTAATTTTTAGCCTGCTTCATTGGTTCTGAAGTGTTTAAAATCTTTGCTATAACTCAGTTGTGATGAAATTAAAAGGTTTAAAAATTTTGTGAAAATTAAATAAAAAGAAATGGATACATATGTGTGGTATGTCTCATTATATTGATATATGGCTAACTTTGTATGGTGATATTCTTCCTTGTAAGCAATTACAGTGTGCATTATGTTTGAGTATAATAGCCAATATTACTATGCTGATGAACATCTGATTATCTCTTGCTGAGGTACATGCCAGGAAATCAATTGACTGGTCATAAATTGAGTTGGGAGGTTTTGTGTGGATAAAAAGACAAAAGTCACTATGAGAATGAAACAGTAGAACAGAGTTATTTTTTTGAGGAAAGCTGTGCTATTAGTCTTGGAGGCTTTCTGGAATTGGAAAAGCCTTGAGAAATCTTGTCTGGATTCAGTGCTGAAGCTGCTTTGAGTAGAAGGCTGGACAGGGATGCTCTGAGATCCATTCCATATGGAATGATTCTGTAATTTTATTTTTCTTGATAGGATTAGTTGCTGAGATTTTTGGAACTGTCCAGGGGATCTGGATGCTCCAGAGACTTTTCAGTTGCATGCAGGTTTTGGAGACTAACTGTGCTGTCTTTCAGAGGAAAATGGGTACGGAAGGTTGTGCCTTTGGGAATGAGTTCTAACATTTAGTCTCATTTATCTGGAGGATTTTAGTGGTTCTAGTAAACTCATTAAAAGACACCCAGAGCAAGTACTCTGCCATTTGGTGGCAGGGTAGAATATACTCATCACTGTGCCAATTGCGATGAAAGCGACGGGAGTCAGAATCTGTAGAAATTACATGTAGAAATGTTTAGGTAAGTTATCAGGGGAAAATTCATGAGGACATGAGGAAGATCTAGTTCGCTTTAACTGCACTTTGGACTGATGAGACTTGAGACTATATTGATAAGATAAAGCTAAGACATTACAACTGAAGCAATGGAGACTTCTTAGCCTGTAGCTTAGAGTCAAAATTAAATGTCCTTTTAACTGTATCCTTGAGGAAAAACTGCAACGTCAAGTGAACTGCATGTTCCTCAATGCTATGCAGAGGAGACATCACAGCGAAAAAAATCTTATCTAACTGTTTGTTAACTAGTATTTTGTCTTGACTCTAGCAGTGGGCAAAGTATTCTGATGCCCTTCTGTGTTTTGCCTTGGTCTCTCTGGTCCTCATGTACTAATGCTTGATTCATCTCCAAAGCATCTTTCCTAACTGAAACGTTTTTATTAAATCTAATGTAAGTCTGATGCTTGGTTAAGAAAGACTGATAAAGTTCAGCAAAATAGAAATCAGCCTTAAAATGTGTGGTTTTACGTGGTTCTGATTACAAAATGTTTGCAGCAGAGTATGGCTGGTATATGTCCTGTGATGCAGAGAACAGCATCCTGATTCCCTGAAGAAGAGTATATCAGTAATGCTTCATGCTTCCTTTTCCAGCCCTTTGTGTTTTAACACATGAATTAGTACTTCCTCCTGCTGTCTCAGGCTGCATATCCCCACGCTTAGGACTCTGAAGTCCAAGAGCCATTTTGGGATAGAGCTTTCTAAATAAGGTAGCCTTGTAAAAATGCTCGTTCTAATTTTCTATTTCTCCTCACTTTGTTATGCTGCATGGCAAGGGTGGAAAGTACATAGAGGAGCCTTATTTTGGGGCTATGTAAATAAATGCAATAATTAGTCTGAAATAACTGCAGAGAAACAAAGTAGCAGAGCAATGCTGGCAGTCCTATCTCTATCACCTGTGTGTCAGCAGCTCTGCACTTAGATGTGGCATGGATATAATGATCAACATAATGCTGTGGGTATTTGCTGTATAGGTCATTGATGTGATGAGACATGTTTATTCAGGGTTGCAGCAACATTTTAACCAGGATAGTATGGGAACTAGAGAGGAGGGCTAATAACTAGAATTATTGTTACACTTTATCTTTCCCAAAATGACCCAAGGCAGCCTGTAAGGAGAGGGGAAAAAAAGCAAACCACCCTCCCCACCTCAAAAAAATCCCCAAACTCCAGAAGACCCCCCAAACAAACAAAAGTAAACCCAAACCTTCAGGTATGAAGACTGCTACAGAAATGCAAGTACTAGAATAAGAGCCTGTATTAATGTAATACATGTCATGACAGAGGGAACATCCACTGTAAGTGAAATAAAATACAGAAAAGATCAATCTCTAATCTGTTGCCTCACAGCATTGATTAGTAATTGATGCCTTGTAATGCATGTAGGACCCCTTTATGGGATCAGATTTTCAGTAGAGCAGCATATGGTGATCATAGATCCCAGTAATTTTTGAAATCATGAATAAAGCTCAGCAATGCTTAAAATTAAAGAAAGACAAAACTCTTCAATACTGAGTATCCTGGAACACTTTTTATCTCAGTAGAACCCTTGTCCTGCCTGTTTTCCTGTGCCCTTCCACAGATTTTGAGCACTCTTGTTCCAGAATAAGTATATCCACAGGAAGTTATATTGCAAAGCGACTATTTTGGTACATTTTCAAGAAACAAATCTCAGGTGTTTAACTTGGGGATCAGTTTCTCAAGAACAGGCATGTTTCCAGCTTTCCTTCCTAGCACTCTGTATTCTTGCAGAAGGCTTAGCTTTCAGTGTTCAAATCACTGCTTGATCTTCAGCATCTCTCTAGCTGTGAATGTTAATAATTCATGAGTTCTAGTTTTCTCCAGTGGAAATCTATAGCTCATGAATTATTTTGTGGGTCACACCTCATAGCATCTCTGGTTTGAGAGGGTACAAGCAATGTCTTGTTGATTATCTATGGCTTTCCAGCTTTGCGTTAATTTTGGACCATGTTGCAGAGTGTATGCAGATGACTGTGATGGAATGGGGTGATGTAAATGAACAACAAATTATCTCGGTACCTAAGCACTCACTGAGCTCAAGCAGGGCTCACCACTTCAAAAAACAATATGAATAAGCAATTCTTGGCATCCTAAAATATACTTTTTACCTAGCTATTACTGTAAACCCTTTGAGTCATGTATTTTTTGGTCAGATTGCCTTTATGGGTTGGTTAGAACAATAGTGAGCCACATAATGTCAAAGGACCTGGTAAATTCTTCCTTAAATACTTTGTACTTAGTCTGCTAGTAAGTGTGGGTTGTATTGTTTAAATAATCTCCCTCTCTATTGATGTGTGCATGGAAATAGCATCCCTACAACATTTATTTTTTTTTTTTTAGTTTTTTTGTGTCAATAGAAAGCCTTATGAGCAGTAATGTGAAATGCTTGGATAATAGCAGCTATTATTCAGGTGTTATTGTTTGACAGAGGTGCAAGATGATGTACATCTGAATACAGCAATGGATCCTGTGATTGTGGTCTTAAACCATCCTAGAACTTTATGGGGGGGGGGGTGCGGGTGGCGGGAAGCTTCCATTGCGAGTAGTTTGCTGTACTGCTGTTCTACTTTGCAGAAAACACTTTTCAAAGATCAGAACTAACTTTTTTTGCGGCTAACTCATCTTAATGAACTATTTAACTAAATTGAATAAACTTGAATAACTTACAACTTAACGCCATTACATATACCTAAGGAACAAATATTCCTCTGGGGAAGGGATGCTAAACCTGACTACTACTGAACTTCCAATGCTATTATTGCTGGTAGAATGACACTGGTATTAGTGTGATGACACCATTTTGGGTTTGTCTCATATCTTCAAAAGAGAAGTGGGGTGCAACTGCTGCAGAATGTTCTGTCATCCTTATTCAGCACCTACAGGACCATGAAAGTCTCATTACTAGGGTGACAATGAGTTGAGTATCTTTAGGTGCCATAGTTGCACAAAAGACTTGATTCATAGAACTGCTTACTGGGTTTCAGTATGAGCTGTAAATTTACAACCAACATAAACACACAAAGCAAATGCAAACCCCTGGGTTTGTACCAATAACAAATGAAGAATGAAATCTTAACAGGCATGTTAAAGTGATCTAGAAATTGCTTCTTTCAATAAGCAAGGAAGCCGTCTCTCTGACTGTTGTAAACTAGTGATATGGACAATAAAGTCCTCACAGACAGTAATAAAATGTAATGTGAAAGGGTGTTTAAAGCATTTGCTATATTATTTTTAAACGGAAATAGATGCAACTCCTAGTTCCTGTGAAGATCAAGTTGCCCTTAAGTGCTTGTGTACTACTTTGGGTGTAGCTATAACAGAAAAAAATGGACTATTAATTAAACAAAACCCAACCCAAAAAGCAACTTACAGCCTTAGGAAGCTTAAATTTTTGTGTCAAATAGTGTAAATATTTCAGTTAATCTTTAAGGTAGAGTCAAGACTCGTTAATGAATAACTAAAGATTTTTACTTGTAAACCTATACTTTTCTTTTAGGAATTGCTATTTATTCTAAATGAGGAGAAAAATATTTGTTATGGCTGAATTAAGTTAGTAAAAATAACTTTCCTTAATAGATGTTTATTCTAAGTGAAGTATGATAGGAACAGTTATCGTACTGATGCCCCAAGTTACTGTGGTTTCTAGGTCATGTCACATACTAGTGTAACAGGGTGAGAAGTGTTTCGATGACTTGGCTAAGATAATACAGTGACCCTGTGGCAGAGTCAAAATAAAACTTGAGTACTGGTTCTTGATCCAGTGACCGATTCCTGGGAACATTACTGCTGATTTCTCAATAAGCATAAAGATGTTATGAAACATGGAAGACATAGAGTGTTTTGACACCATATTTAAAGGCAAAAAAAGTGGCATTGCTAGGCAGTGTCTTTCCTATTTTCGTTTTTAGCCCTACCTTGAAATCCATTTTGGCATAAGTCTGGTTTTATGACTAATAGCAGTTAGCCCAATTTGTGGAATTTTTCAGACAAAGACACTTTCCATATCCAGAGCAATTTACTGCAGAGAGGGCATGCTGACAGATGAAAGTCGTGTAATGCCCCAGCCGACAATCTGTGATGCATACTTTTGGACCAAAATGAGTAGAATAGCATTGAATTGACTAACCCTGGTAGGGGGTCACTAAGCTCTGTCATTGATCTGGAGAGCTTCTCCAGCCTTTAAGATTATGTTAGAGGCAAAGCAGCCTCCAGTGTTACTGTGAGCTAACAAAGATAACAGTGGGTAAGAAATGACCAAGTTACAGGAGAAGTGTGAAATTTAAATCCTCTGTGTAAATATATTTTCATACACATGTGTGTATCTATGCACAGGATACTTGAAACAGGTTGGGTATTTTTTTAGCATTATGAGGACCTACATTAGAGGACTTGGAGAAGGCAGAGAAAAAGACACTTTAGTGCTATTGCTAGGAAAAAGAATAACTTACAAAACATGCTAGACACTGCTTTTGATGGAGCAGTGTCTGTCCTGTTTAGCTTTTTCATGCATTCTGTGGCTGTGTTGAATATCAACTTGAATAGATTTGAGGGTGTACACATGTATATGGTTAGATACCAGCTGCATACCAAACACTTAAGACAAAAAAGAAAACTCCTGACTCAGACAATGCTTTTAAAGCTACTGAGATAACAAACTGAAATTCCTAAAATGCAGGATGTCCTGCTGCAGGAGGGGCTGTAGGAGGAGGTGGAAGGAAGCTGGACAATTCCAAAGACAGCCATTCACACAATCTTATTTTCAAGACCAAATCAAAAACCCAAACATGCAAGTTAAGTTATACAAGAGAAATTTTTGCAGCTAATAAACCCTGTGCCACCTGTTATTTTTAAGTGGATATTGCCAGTATTGGCAGTTATAACAAATAAGCTGAACTTGTTCTTAGACCTTTGGCAAGTCTTCATCAAATGGATGTATGTGATTTATCTCTCCAAGCGAATAGAAAAAATACAAGTTCTCATCCTGATATATCTTAATAAAGCTTAATATAGTTGATAAATATGCAATAACTTTTCAGGTGTACAAAACAGTCTCTTAAAAAGCTTAGGGCTTGCTCATAGTCCTTCTTTAACTCACTGAGCAAATTTTTGAGATGTGTTTTAGGTGAAATCTTAACCTTCAGGAATTTGTTTTTGCTTATTATTAAGCTGCTTATTTGTTTCATTTTCCTAGTTGTCTTATAGCCAGGGAACTCTGTAAAGAGTTATTTTATTAACAAAATTTTGTGCTCAACACAAATGCTAAATTAAAATGCCTAACAGTATTTGCTCTTTCTCTGTTTATATATGTTAAATACATTTTAATATATATGAGAAGTTCAGTATTGATGTGTGCAAACATATATGTATATATACAAGCATTCATATATTTTTTATGTACTTACAAACATAGATGTATGTAAAATGTACAAATGCTATAGCCACTTTTTCTTGTTAGTGATCTTTCGGGAGAAAACCTGTTTGGAAATGACCAAAAGATTCATCCAGTGAAAGTGAATAGGTTCATTTAAATAGGTGGAGTTTTTGCAAGAAATGGCACAGGAGAATGCATATACTTGACAACAAAAAACAATGGCAGAAAACTGTAGTTTGGTGCGGAACACAAAGGAACAATTGGTCTTAATAAATTAAATGCATAGAAAAACATGGCAGAATATTTGTGGTTTTTTTTGCTTTCTAATTAATACTTACACATGCTAAATGTTCTCCCCTGTTATGTTTCTAATTATGTTGGGGAAATGTACAATGTAGATTTTTTTCTTCTCAGATGAAGTGTAATACTATGGAAAAATATTAAGCTAAAGAAGAAATAATCCTGGAACATTCTCATTGGCATCCATGCAATGTAGTTCTCAAATATCAAATGGATGTACATGATAATTAGCTCAGGCTTTGCCTTAAAGAAGAGCTGAACAGGATGACAAAGTTCCTATCCTATGATGCAAAGAATTCTATTTTATTAGCAGAGTTTCAGTTTTCAGTTAAAACCAACCAAAACCTTTGTACTTTATTCTATTTGTGATGTGACTCAATGCTCCTTCATGGAGCAACTGATGCAACTCTTCACAGACATTCCTTACAAGAGAACAGTTAGTTAAAAAACAACTGGAAATCCAAATACTTTGAGTGTAGTTGAGATTGATTTATATTAGCAAGAAAATATTTCAAACTATCCTATTGCTGGTTACCTTTTTTTTCTTCTTTATTCTACACACATGGAAAAGTAATATAATCTGTGGAGCATCAATCATCCGATAGGCCCTGTTTCTTCTGTGAACACTACTTTTTAGATTTTCTATGCAACTGCACTTTGCGCAGATAATAGTGTTTAATGCATTTGCCTATTAAGCCAAAAGTAGGAATAATTTTGCAGTTTTATTCTTTCAACACATGGAATATACTACCATGTTTTGCAAAATGTAACGGACATCTGTGGCATACAGAGAGGCGTATTTCACTAGTAGGTAAATGTTTAAGGGGATTAGGAGATTTGCTCTAACCAGGTTAAAAGTCAAATCATTCCCCATTAGGGGCAAAAGGAAGTACGGAACACTCTTGAATTGTATCAGTTTAAAACTGAGGTTTAATTAGACCCGATACAGGAGTGAACAGAGCTGAGGGCATATTCTGGATTCTGCTAAGGTTCTCCTTTGCTGGTACCATAAAAGAGTTTGCTAATGATCACAAAATTTCCAGATTATTTTAATTTCAGAAATGTGCAAAGTTGTTTTCCTTATACTACAAAAACAATTACATGTATTTGTTTCCCTTATTTGCTTTGTTATTACTAGAGATGAGAATTCAGCCTTATTTAAACACTGACAACTTCTCTGTATGTTTATATACTGTCTAAGTGAGCATGCTATATTTCATTTTAATGTAGTCCTTTTAACAGCAGCTAAAAGACTTCACATGTCTTCAAGTGGAGTTTTTCCCCTGTTCAAGGTCACTAAACCCCATGGCTTTTCATCACTTAAATACCACCTCTTCTAGTTAGAAATGTGTCCTACTCGGACTGTCCTGGCACCAGTTTGGGGTGATATATGCCTAACAGGGAACACTAGCTTGAGGACCTCCCTTTTGCTGTGGCTAGTTCAGTCATTTTGTGATATGGTTTCTAAATATGAAAGATAATTAACTTAATTTTAATGACTGATAAAGCAAAATACCTAAGCATGTGCTGAGCCCTAAAAGTCACAAGAAGCCCTAAGTACAAGCAGCCTATACTCTAAATTCAAAACAATCAAAACCAATCAAAACATAATGCTATTGTAATGGCTTGGAACTATTGTTTTGGCGTGACTTCAGTTGTAGTGTTTTGCTTGCATTATAGTCTTTATTTGGGTAAATTATTAATTTTGCCTAGCACCTCATACAACAAGGTTTTCCATGGTCCTTCATGGAACATCTGAATGCTTCCACTGATAAGAAGCAATACAGCCATAGGTATTGGTAACATAGGGATTGCCTGGCAGCAGTATATGGTGAAATAAATAGCTTGTCTGAATACACTCTATATTCTGTGTGAGCTCTGAAAGAGGAAAACATTTTCCTTACAAGCCAAACTAGATGTTTTTCCTGTAGGACCAGTATGCTGCTGCAGAACTGATGATTTTCTTTTTCTGTTCTGGATCAGCTTCCTTACCTCTGTAATCAGGCCAGTGTCAGGGGATAGTGCACATGGATAGACTGATGCGTCATTGCTTGATCCAGTGTATGTTGCACCTCTCACATTTTTCAAATGCCAGACAGACCAGCATGCTTCTTTGCTGTTGCTGGTATTGTTGTTTTGTGGGTTTCTTTCTTGTGTGGTTTCTTGTTGTGGTTTGGTGGGTTTTTGTAGGTTTTTTTTGTTTTGTTTGGTTTTTTTGGGTTTTTTTGGTATTTTTTTGGTGTTTAATGAGTAGCTGATATAAGAACTGTTGGTCTTCACTGGACCAGTCTTCAGTTTGGACAGTATCTCTCTTTCAGGCTGAAACATGCTGCCTCCAAAAGAGTACAGGAAACTACACTGTCTGGTTATTCATTCTGCTCCTTAAGGTAAAGGTTTTTCCTGAAGGCCACTGGGGATTTGCACATGCTGGTGGCCAAAAGGGTGACTCCTGCCATCTGTCACACTAGAATTAGCTGAGGTTTGTTGGTGTGCTAGGAAAGAAAAATATGTACTAGTATTACATAATTAGCATACAGCAGGAAAAGTTACTTAGGAAGTGTTTTACTGCCCAAGGGCAGCTGAGCATTACAAAGGATCATTACTGAGCTCTCCCAAAGACTTTCTCATCTGAATATGAACCCTGAGAGCATCAGGATTATAATGATTTCCTCTAGTAATGCAAAGCTTTTCTTTCTTTTTTTTTTTTTTTTTTTAGGTGGGGGAGCACATGGTAAAAGTGCTCAGCCTTGCTGAGTGTAGGTATTTCATGCTTGTAGACCTGCCAGCTGGTTTCTGCGAGTGCTCTTTTGTAACTCTGCCTGACAAAAACACTTGTAGGTGAACAAGTCCCAGATATTTTAAACACTGAACTATTGCCAGCTCTTGTCTGTGTTTCTTCAGACAAGTTAATAGATCTGTTGCTCAGTGCTAGAGTTTTGATGTAACTTTCCTCTTCATTAGGTCATTTTCACATCTGGGTGGCTGTATTTGGCAGAGTAGCTGTGCAGCATGCAGGCAGGACAAAGGCATTTTATAAATTGACCAACAATGCAAAAGCAATAATAAAAATGAATGTATGTGCTTGGGGAACAGCTTTTTTTCATGGAAATAGGAGCTCAGATGTGATAATAGTATAGAAACTTGTCACAGCTTTCCTACCTCTTTCTATTGAAAGCCAGAGGTCTGGGGATCAGCTTGCACACATGTAGGCTGTACATCTGTGGAGAGCCTTACTGAAGGTTTGGCTTACTTGGGAGGCAAATGGTATGTCAGAGCATAGTAGGAGATGCAAAGTCCTGCTGCCTCTGCAAGCATCAGAAGATTTCTGCTATTTTATCTTTACTGGAGAAACCCTTCGTAAAGTAAAGCAACTCGGGTTAAAGGCTTTAGGGGAATCTAATCAACTAATGAGAATTGTCCTGTCAAGCAGCTCCGGGGCACTCAGGATTTTCTTTCCTGAAATAAACCAATAATCCCAATTTTTAATATTTAGCATTTTCTGACGCATATGCAATGGAGAGAAAATTTTAAAAGCAAAATCAGTGTGAGTTTTGGTGCTAGTTCAATGAGTACTTGTTTTTATTCTGACTTATAATTGCTGTTACTTGGTCATCTTGTTTTATAACTTCTATGTGTGCTTGTGTGTGTTCAAAAGTGATGCTTATGCTGCCACCTGCATACAATAATCAGTTTGTGCAACCTCAGGGATGAACCTGTTGGTGGCATAAACAGTACTTAAACCAGGATATACGCTGAAGTATAATTTCATATGCTTTGATATAAGCAGAACCAACACATAGGTATTAAGGAACATACCAGGCATAGGCTGCTAGAACAAACCTAAGTAGGAAATTAACTCTGCTTGGGAGAGTTCACGGGTTAGAAAATCAGGCCAAGGGTGAGGTGGGAAATGGAGGCAGTGTTCCAAATTTGTAATGCAACAGAAGAGCAGCAACAGGCTTCCTGATGCCAGTCTAGTGCCACTTAGGGTCCTCTGCTGCCTCCTCACTGCTGGGTTATGTGCTGGCCTAGGCCCCTTGTGCCTTACACTCACCTGGCAGCAAGAAGGGGATGTTTTCCTTCAGGGCAGGGAAGTCTGTTTTGTTGGAGAACAAGAAGCTTCCTTCTGCTCAGGAAGCATGTTAAAGCATCAGGGTGGTGCGTTGGAGAAGAGAGCTCATGTTTCATGAAAGACCACTGCTACTCCCATAGGAATGATGACTAGATTCAGAAAAGCACAGTCCAGGGAACACCATAATGTTACTAGAAGCTATTCAGTGCAGCACAGTACATGGACATAAATTTCATATGAAGGTTATAACAGTTTTCTCCTCAACAATTACACACTGTATGACTCTGAAAATCACAGTGAGCTCATCTGAGATGTCTTTATAGTAAAATACTAGAAGAAAGGAGAATTGGAATGAGAAAAATGAGAACTCTGTATTTTGCTTTCTCTTGGAGTGTCAGGGAACCATATCACACTATCACAGTATGTTAGAGATTGGAAGGGACCTCAAAAGATCATCTAGTCCAATCCCCCTGCCGGAGCAGGAACACCTAGATAAGGTTACACAGGAATGTGTCCAGGCAGGTTTTGACTGTCTCCAGAGAAGGAGACTCCACAACCCCCCTGGGCAGCCTGTTCCAGTGTTCCGTCACCCTCACTGAGAAGAAGTTCTGCAAGGGTGTATCATGAGCTCAAATGAAGTAGAACAATGGGGTGAAGTGAGAATTATATTCCTCATGGCAACAGTCACACACACAAAAAGGCAGAAACCAGCACTTCTTCCTATGGTCTGTGCCAAGAGGACTAGAATACAGCAGCAAAGACAGGAGAAAGGGACTTTCTAAACTACTAGGCCCTTCCTTCCTGAACTGTGTGTTCAGAGGCATTTAAATAGCAGGCATGCCCCTGCAATGGAGCCTCACTTTTCTGTCCTGCTCCCTGTCTCTTTTCCTTCAGGTCACCTGCATCATTCAACAGTTATAGGTACCATCTGCTCCAGGACTAGAACTGTCTCTCTTCAAGAAAAAAACAGTAGCTCCAGCAGCACCTGGCAGGGCTCAGGTTTCTGTTCTTTTCCTAACCTCACCTATTAATGGACATTTCTCCTTCAGAATGCATTTCTTTTTTGGTGTGTTTGGTTTTTTTTTTGTTTGTTTGTTTTTTTGTTTTTCCCCTTTTAGTTAATCTTTTCTTGTATTTTTCATCAATTAAGTGCATCAAAGGAAATCTTGAACTAGTTTGACTTGGGAAACTAGTGAAATCAGTCTAGAATTTATTTTAATGTGTAAATATTTTCTATCTATATCACATTTAATCATATGAGCAAAATCTTGTGCCAAGAGTTGGAGTTGTTATACTGAATAATATTTCAATGCAAGCTGACAACTGAGTGGTTGGGGGTAGGTAATATACTACAACACTTGAAAATAGTGACATTCAAAGTTGCTGCACTTTTACTGTAAGTATTGTTAAGGAAACAAAAGAAGTTGTGATCTACTGTTAGTGGAAATTAATTAACTGGCAGTATCTTCACTGACAGTTTGCTTGTTTTACACTAAAGCTTAATTTAGTTCTGTAAGAACAGGCTTGAGACAAAGGTACTGTAGTAGGAAGCCTTACACAATGACTTCTACTGAAGTTCTATCCCTTAAACTTTTACCAAGGGTGAACTGGCCGGGACTCATATTGTGTAGTTAAACTTCCTTCTTCAGTATTGCACCTTTTTTCTTTTTTTTTTTTTTTTTTTTCCCTTTTCCCTTTGAAACACGTGTTTTTTCTCTCCCTCTCGTACTAGCAGATGGTCTCCAGTTATATGCAGGAGCTTCTATTCCCTGGGTTGCTATGCAACAAAATGCATCCTATCTGCATCCTTTCTGTGCTGTATCCCGTTTCCGTTCAACAACTCAAAATAACCAGCTTAGTGCTTCAACATGCTGCTTCCTCTTTTCTACAGAGTTGAATATCTATCAAGTATCTTCCTGGGCTTCCTATCTCTTCCTGTTACAGCCTTGAAAAAAATGTGTTTGCCCTGAATTGATTTTCCTCATCACTTCCTATTTACATCAGTCCACTTAGTGCTAAGGCAGGCAAAACATACATAAATGAGTCATGCAGCTGCTAGCCCATAAAAAAAAATTAGTGTCAGCCAATTGTGTGATGTTTGAAAGCAAGATTCTTCATTGTTGTCAGGTGTGGGGTTCCTGTTTGTACTTTTTATCGTGTCTTTGTTTCCCTGCTGATACCAGAAAGTTGAAAACAAACTTATTCTTTTCTCTTTTCTTTTTATTTCTTTTTTTTTTTCTACTGAGTTTATGAAAAGGAAAATATTTTTTTGTAGCACAGCAAGGGATAAGATGAGATAGAAACAGTAGCATGATTTGCTTTGGCTGGTGATGAGGCAAAGGTATTGGTGGGGTTCACTTTGTTTTACTAGATATTTATCACTGTGCTTGAAACTGCAAGTGTTTATAAGGCACTTAAGATGTGTCCACTGCTGCTAATGTGAAGTTTTGCATATTCTAAACTGTCTGCATTACTGTTTAATACTCATCAGGCTAAATACAATTACTTTGCACCCTTTTTATTTTATTTTTTATATGAGATAAATTTGTATTTTCATTGTATGTTGGCTTTCACCATAGCAGGAAATGTCATCTCTGGAGAACCTCTTATTGCTTACCCTACGGATTTAGTAGGTTAAAGGACACACAGATTTATTTTCCCTGACTTGAGCAGTCTAAAGTTGGGCATGTGATCTGTCCTCAGCAGCTACGCTCCTCCTCTAGTCAATGGAGAGCAAGAGAGAGGCACCTTCAATAAATGAGTTACAGCAATTTAGTCATTCGCTGTAGTAGGTGGAATGATTCACTTGGACACAGGATCTGTGTCTCTAGCAACTGAGCTTGGCTGATAGTTTGGATGGAATGCCTGATTCTTAGATTGCTGAAGTGTATCAGAAGTTACCAGTCTATTTTCATATAATTTCAATATATTTGTCTATTTCTCAAAAATAATTTCTAGTTGTTGGTATCCCATGCCACCATTTCCAGGTACACATAATCCAGTCAACGTTTGGATAGGAGATAAAAAACAGTTAATAAAACCACAGATATCTGTGATCACTCAGTCAATTTGGCTTTTCATAATTATTATTCAGAGACCATGTATTATAGCTAAATATCTCTTCTTTTTGTAGCCTAGGTTCAGCCTATGTAGCATAGAAATCAGTCTTACATTTCTGGAGCAGTAATGTGCCTAAAACCCTCTTTTTTTTTTTTTTTTTTTTTTTTTTCCCCAGTGGAAATGCCCATGCTCAGGTAATGACTAGGTTAAGACTAGCTGAGCTTCAGTGACTGAATCTTTCCAGCTTGCAGTTGAAATAAAGCTTTTGATGAGAGATTAGTCAAGGCAGCATTTGATGATGCTTATCCAGAGCACAGTTTTAAACTATGTAGAACAATTTTCTACGTTGCTGGAAAGCAGAATTTCAACCATCATTACCTTTCTGAAGGAACCTGACAAGTTTTTATTAGATATCATAGATCAGGTGGACTTTGGAAGTCTGTGCTTCCTGCATGGTTACTGCCTTTTGATTTAATTTAATTTTCCTACAGCCATCAGCATTCTGGTTTTGGATCTCTGGCATGACTGTCCTTTCTCTGGTTGCAGCAGCACCAGTCATGGAGGTGCAGGGCAAGGCTGTGCTTATTGAGCTGCTGGGCTTTTGCTGTCATTCCTGTAAGTGCCAGTCTCAGGCCTCCCCCAGGGCTCTGGCAATGCTTCTTGGCTTTTACCTTCACTCCCATAGCCAAGGGTGGACTTTGGAAGTGTCAAACCAGTGCAGGAAAACAGCTTTATGCAGCTCTGGAGAGCTGGCTCTGCACTGCCTTTCACATTTAGTGTGGCTATCTCCTTGGCTGGGACCAGGAACTTTAAACAGATTAAATGCACTTCAGCTGAAGAAATGCAACAGTTTGCAGTATAGCATTTATGGGACTTGGGTTCATCTACTTTCTCCCTTGCAGTGCAGACTGTGATAAAACCTGGGTGCTGCCAGCAGACATCTTAAGGAGCAGCTTTGACTCAGGAAGCTCAATGACATATCTTTTTTCTGGATGGTGTAGCCCGTGGACAGGTTTGGCTCTGCCAGAGCCCAGTCTTAAGCTCTCAGTAAGTAGAGACTCCCTCCTTGTCCTGAGGGTCAGTGCTTCAGCTAATTCTGAACAGCAGGTTATAGTTCTACTCATTGAGAGAGATTTTGACAGTTTAGTTTACTAAACTGATTTCAGCTCACTACAGAAATAATAATAGATAGTAAACAGTATCCTTATAACAATAATTATCTTTATAATACAAAATATCAAATATATAAATATATCTTTATAAAAGTGTCTCTGAAATTAACATTAGCAATGCAGTAAAATAAATGCATAGAGGAATTCTCCCCCCTCCCCCCCGATCTTTAGAAAATCTTTACATTAACACAGAGTGGTTGCTGTAGTTTAGTAAAGTGTGTGAGTTGCTGGATGTCATCTTAAGGGCTGCATGTGTAGAAAGGCAGCCTTGGCTGTTCATCATACTTTCCTCTAGCTTTAATGTATTGGAAACTGTGCATTGAAAATATGAGCAGTGATGAAGAGGATGGTTATAAAGAGGCTGGCAGGATTCATTCTTTTAAGTAATGTCAGTCATTTTCTAACATCATGAGAAAGGAAAAGAGTTAAATTCAGGAGGGATGAGTTCTAGCCAGCAAGTTTTCACAGCAAGTGATAAGATTGGTTTGCCCTGAGAGATGATGGAAGGATTCCTTTAGGCAGATGATGTCTCTTGACAAGATAGGATGCAAATTGGAAGCTGCATTATAGCCCACACAATTTAAGAAGGTGAGGGGGGGGAAGTACTAACCTAGACTTTATTCCTTCACTAAAATTAGTTCTTCCCCCTCTCCCCTCCACCAAACATCTTTGATATTACAGGATTTGCGTAGCTTATGTCCCGGAATCGATAGCTGTCAAAGAGTGCAGTAGCAGATGTGTTATTGCTTATTTTATCTATGTTTATTGTAACATGTACCACTGTTTAAAGTCCAGATTAAGATTTCTGGACTCAAACCATACTTTTACTGACACAAGGTAATATAAATTGCAGCATAATTGATATTTTTTTATCTTTTTGTATATCTTTTTGTAGGTCTTGCTGTGTTGCCTGGTATATATCCTTTTAATAAAGCAGATGTGTGTCACCATTATCACAGAATGATAGGAAATGGTAGTTGTGGCCAAGTTATTTCACAATAAAGTTTTTATTGTGAAAAGATATTTTCTCTTAAGTAAGCTCAATGCTCATTGCTTCCAAACATAGCAACAGTGTATTTAGCATAATGTATATGGAAAATATATTCTTGCACGTTATTGATAATTAGAATGGACAGAGTATGTCTATATTGGATTATGACTCAGTAACTCTTAAAGGGAGCTCTGTTTATATCTTAGAGTTATGCAACCTAGAAAGAGAGGGAAAAGCCACCACAGACTAGCATACCTTCAGTTCTCTTAAAGCACTGAGAATCTAGATTTCATGGAGTCAGTTTGGTTGTGATCTTCCCTAGAAACTTCCTGATGCAATTGGCTTCCGAATGAAGTTGAAAAATTAACAGATACTTTTCCCAAGTGATGTAGGTTGTTTTAATTTTTATTTTTTTATTCTCATGACTCTTGAAAAATAAATTGTCATTCATGGAATGGGTTAAGTCTTTTCCAGCTCTGCCTAATAGTAACCTGGGATTTATAATTTCATGAATTCTTATACCTCTCTTTTACAATTAATTTTGAAAATGTCACTAAGTTTATCAGAATGTGGAGGGGACACTTGCGGCAAAGGAACTATTTTCTCTTGATGTTTGGAGACTAAGATGATAGAAGACAGTTCAGCTGTGATGGTTTGCAGGTCTAGTGTATGATGATGGAGTCGGGAACTCATATATTGTATCACAAAAAAGTTAAACAAAAAGGTTAGGAAAAATTGCTTCTGTGACAAATTTTTGTACTGGTTTTGTTTCAACATCCAAAAATGAACAGGTACTCTTGGAAAAAATTCCTTTTGTGTGGTGGTTGGATTTTTGGATTGTGGTGTGTGTTGTGCTGGGTCTTGGGAGGTCAGAGTGGAAAGCTGAAGTACAAAGCTGCAACTCACCTAAAGAGATTAAATTATGTCCGTGCATTGCTTTGATAAACAATTTGCATTAATTTTCTGGTGGACTCACTGGTTTATGTCCATGGAGGAATGTTTTTTCCCCAAGCATTGATTGCTGAGTTGCTTCCAACATATTTTCTGGTCATTTTCAGTACACACACAGAAAGGGTTTTAAAGAGGAATATTGTACAACCGGATTTTAATAAAAGTGTCAGTTATATTGAAATGCTTCAACACCAACTTTATCTTTATTATTGATACAGGAATAGAAAAGAGGCAAGCACAGTAATTAACAAAGCAATTAATTCCAGTATTATGCAGATCTGCAAAGAAGCTGTTCCATTGGCATACCATGGATCCTTTGCTTGAGAAATAAGCTTTTTTTGTTTCTTTGTGTGGCCTAGCCATTAGTACCCATTTAATAAAGTCTGTCTGAGAATTCATATTAGCTTTACAATAGGACTATAGGATAATTAGTAATATATCAATATACAACATTTGTTATACGTGAAGAAGTTATGAAGAATATTGAGAGATATTTTCTAATATTGAGAGATTTTCTAAGTTCTAATTTTCTTTACTGGGATCTGTAGCTAAAACTTATTACATGAATGAGCCCCATTAAAAATATAATTAAAAATTGCATTCCCATACCTGCACGCAGAGGAGCATTATGCTGTAGGTTTAGCATTTTCAAATGCAAGCCAGGTGTTACGGCAAGCACTCTTATGGACTACAGCTCCTAACCCACTGCTGGTAATAGTGGAGCTGTCTCCATCCCATGCAAGTTACTTGCACTTCTTCAGGACTAGGAATTAAACTGGCAGTACGAAAACTCTGTGGGCATGTGGAGTCAAGCTAACCAGGACAGTGTGAGTCCAGGCAAGGCTGCCATAGCTTTCTGAAAGCTGTAGTGGGGCTTCAAACTCTACAGGGGTAACTTGTACACAAAAAGTCCTTTAGTATAGTGTCTTTTCAGCATCATGTATGTCCTGAAAAAAAATTATTATGATAAACTATCCTAATGGTCTGATTTTTCTTAAAAGTGATTTGTCGCACTGATGGAGTAAGTTTGTGGGCTTTTTAAGCAGATTCAGTAATTCAAGTAAACAATTGGAGAAGCAGTTTAGTTATATAAGTATGTTACCTCTGAGCCTAAAGTGGTTCTTCTCAGTATGATATGTTTAAAAATATTTGTACTCCAAACTCTGTAGAAGGTGTTCACAAGGGACAAATAACTTAATATTGACATAGCCCTAAATATATTGAAAAGACATAAATCAGAATAATGAGATTCATAAATCTTAATATTAATGGTGAAACCTTTTGGGAATGTAATGTAAAATCAAAGAAAAAGATGAACTTGATGTAAGTTATGATTCTAGTTAGATGAATATTTTAAAATATTTTTTTAAATGATATTTTGTTCCTTCTCAAGTCAAAATAAGACATTACATCCTTTTGAAATTGTGCTTATGTCTTTAATACTGTTATGAACAGAAAGAACATGAAAAATGTTGGAGGGAGAATCTAAAGGTATCTTTAGAAGCCTGTTAATAAATTAAAACTCTGGAACAATTTGTTTTTTGCATCATGGAATAATGAAAGCACCATGAAGCCTTTCTTTCAGAAATTCTCCCTAGAAGCAATAGACTAATTCTACACTGAATTTCAAGGCTATAAAACTTTATTAGCAAGAAGAATAGTATGCTGTTATTCATTTGTTCACACTGCAATGGTTAAGGTTCTGTCAGCATTTCTGTTCAAAACCCCTATAATTTAACAGGAAATTTCAACATGTAAAAATGCATTCAGGCTGCATTTGACAAAAGAGTTTCCTTAACAATGTTCTCAAAATTAATTTGTTTAGAAGCTTTATAGCTTGAAAAGAAACAAACTATCATGTCCTTACAGGTGCATACCATCTCATACACACTGCCAAGCATTACCATTGTCAGCAACTGCAAGCCTGGTGTTCTTTATCTCTCTCTTTCCTAGCCAACTTCCTCTGCCCATCCACTGTTGCAGTAAGGAAGTACATAATGTCTGCCCTGCTTCCAGTTACTATGCTATCTTTGAGTTCCCTGCAGGATTTACCTTCATTGGGCTGTTTGATTTTTGCTTTGAAACATCTCCCATGGAGCTTTGGGACTATGGCATAGGAGCAGATTCTATATGCAAAAATCCTGTGTTGGTTGGAAGCACTCCAGCTTTCAATGAAGACTTCTACAGCAGCTGCACTATGCTGGACAGGGACCTAGTTTTGCCCCAGGCCAGGGAGCTGTGGATGAAGCACTGAGCTTAAAGCCCACAGGGGTGCTGGGCTAGCCCTGCCTGACATATCTGTTGCAGTGATCCTGGAGCTGAACCGCATCCTAAACCCTATGCTAAACTTGGCAAATACACTGATGTAGAGAGGCATCAGTGCATATGCAGATGCTTCACAGTCTCTTTCTCAAGTAGCTTCTCCCATAGAATCATAGAATAGTTAGGGTTGGAAAGGACCTTAAGATCATCTAGTTCCAACCCCCCTGCCATGGGCAGGGACACCTCACGCTAAACCATGTCACCCAAGGCCTCATCCAACCTGGCCTTGAACACCATGATTAATCACATTCTCTTCAGAAAGCTGAATTCTGTATCCTAACAGACCAATATGTACTTTTTGATGTGGCAAGAAATGTCTTCTTGCTAGTGACTTAAAGAGATACCTGTTGCATGTGTCTAAGAATCTTTTGAGAGTGTTCAGGAAGACTTAGTGAAGAAGACTTTAGCTGTTGGAACTATCACATATTCGTGCTTTAAGTGTATTTGTTCAGTGTAGGGGCATCATAATTCTAGGATATCAGACAACCAAACTTCTGCACTCAATACTGAGAAAATATGATTGTCAGGGTAAGAAACAAGATAATTTAGAAGGTTCTTTTTTTTTTTTTTTTTTTAACTATCTCAGAAAATCTGCTCAGTAAGTGTCTCAAATCTGCTTAGGATTTGTAGAAAATCATGGGATCTTCTGAGTAATTTTAAAGTTGTAAGTGCTTGAAAGAATTCTCTGCTGCATAACAGTGAAACTCAGACTGTGAAATATTATTTACTCCATTTCTTTCAAGTTCCCTCAAAGATGGTTCTCATTTATGTGTAGCAGACTACTGCAAACCAGCAGTGTTTTCAAATATCAGATCAATATCTTGGATGTTTTCAGAGAAATTAATTGGTCTCACCAAGGAGTTACTTTCTGAGGTTGGAAAGAAACCTTTGCTCCAGTTGATATTGACTACCTAGTCAACTGGATAGACACAATGTTTACCCTTCTAAGAGGTCAATTTAAGTGCTTCAGGCAATACAGTAAATATAAGAACACACTTTTCTGCCTTTTCATTTGTAAGCATTGACCACACACACACTTTTTGTTGAGTAAAATTGTTTCAGGCTATTGCTCTACTACTTGTCTTACTAAGACTTACCCTTGATTCTAATGATTCTCAAATTAGTAATTTTCTGTTTAGGGACGGCCACTTCCCTCGTAGCAGTATATATATAAAAAAATATTGATTTTGATGGAAGCAGATGGACTTCATAAAGTAGAAGCTCTGTGAACAAATAAGAGATTTCACAAGTACTGTATTCATACAAAATTTACAACTTGCATTATAAAAGAGTTTTAGACTACAAAATGCAAACCCAGTAATATACACTACATATGTTTTCCACAGTGCAACCTCTGTATTTATTGTGTTCTGCAATATATGAGTGGTGTAATGTTATGGCATCAGAAGCTGCATTTCACACTTATACATGAGGTATTTCTGCAGGAGTAAGCCACCTAGAATCATCTGCTGTGTAACTTATATATCCATTTTTAAAACCATAGAAAAACTACAAGCTGTTTATGCTTACATGATGCAGAATTTTGGCAGAAATTGATACTTCGTTACTAGACCTTGGACTAGCATTGTAGTGCCCCTCTTCCAGAGTTGTAGGCCTTCTCCCATCCCCAATTCCTAAGAAAAAGTTTGGCAACTGGAAAATTTGTTATTTCATAAAGAAAAGTGTGTGTGGTTGGTTTGTTTTTAATTTTTTTGTTTGTTTCCTTTTATGTTTTCCCTCACCAAAAAACACAATAAAAATCCACCAAAAAAAACCCCACCAACAAAAAACCTGCCCAAAACCCAACCAAACCCTCAGCAAGCTTAAGTGACCTGAATGTCAAAGGATGTGTGTTGGGCTGCCTTGCACTGGCTTTTAACCATCAGTCTTAGTCTTCAATTGTAATGTTAGTGTGTCATCAGGATATTAAAACCAGTGGCTAAATTCTCTCCTTATCTAAAATGTCTGAGCTCAGTTGGCGTTTACTTCCCAAGAGATAACATGGACTGTAGGCCTGCTAAACAATACCTCTGTTTCAGCGAATAGTTTGATGTTTTGTATGTTTCAAGAGACTTTCAGTTAGCTTACTGTCTTGAATAAATTCTGAGTAGATGGGAGATGTGGATTGAGGACCCTTGAGCAGAGGATTTCAAACCCGCGCTGTTTTCTGTGGGAAAGTGCCTTCACCTCTGGGCTCTTACTGGCTAGGCAGGAACTGCTGCCTTTTCAGTTTTATTGTTTTAACCCTCAGTTAGTTTAGCTCAACTGTTTGTTGAAAAAAACCGCAGAAGAAAACGGAATAGGTTTTTGCTGAAAGCCACATTTGATGAATGCATTTTTTTTTCTGAAAAAATTTCCTTAGCTCTGTATGCATAATTATGGGTTTTAGTAAATTCTCTCTAGAGAGCTTGTCAGATCATCTTATTGCATGTAGAATAGAATTAGAAATCCAGAAAGTGTTCTGTGGTCAGCTTCCTGCCTGTCTATTAAAAGTGGGAAGCTCTGCTGGGTTTTCCTTCCTATGACAGCTTGCCCATAACTCTTTAATCAGTTTTCCATAGCTGAAAAGTGTTGTTGGCTTTGTTTATTTCTGAGAACTGTAAGTCTATGTTTTCTTCTTGGTATACCCAACATGAATCATGGTTTATAAACATCCTGTTAGTATTGATGAAATTACTGGGGACTTAATAAGACTTTGATCTTTTCAAGCAACTTGCATGGACTAAGACACAATGCTGGTAGAGTCTTCAAAGTGCTAACATAAAAATGAAAGAAAAACCCCCACGAAAATAAAGTTCCAGGAGTACAGGATGTACACTGAATTGGTTTATTTCTCCTATTTTACAGTAACAGATTCTGGAATTTCTTGTAAAAGCTTTGAGAAGGATGGGTTATTCTGAAATCAATATTTTTTTCTTGTTTTTTTTCTTTTTTTTTTCTACAGACACAATGGCTACTGTCTCTTACAGAGATGGTTATGGACATACAGCTGTTATCTAGCGAAGCCCCATTTCTTCTTGTGTCTAAGGACAGCAAACATGGCTTCATGTAAAAACAGTGTGTTAGAAAGGCAAAATTTATGATGCGAGTATTCTGGAAATAGACAATTTATGAAGCAGTAAACAGTTATGGAAAACTTTTAAAAACATCTTTTACAAGAGGGCTTTTTCTTCTGCAAACTGGACAGTTCTTTAAAGATGACCCCGTGGAGTACAATAGATGGGACAAATGGTGAGAGACAAGTTTCAGATTGCTTTTAAATAACATCTAAAGCTTCATGGTGGCCCCTTTGATGTGAGCCCAAGGGGACTGACCACCTGTATTGCTTAGTGCAGTGATGATTTGTTAATCAGGAAAACAAGAAATACAACATAGTCTCAAGTAATCCTTTAATCTTAGAGGAAATCTGGATTTTTTTTAATGACCTTTGCATTATTCTTTAAGCAAAATAAATAATGTAAATGTTAATAACTGCTTAATTCTTAGGCTTTGAATCCAGACTTCCAAGCAGATATTATTTTCGTATGTTTTATCGCTTTCTATATACTTACTAAATTAAACTGCATAAACCAGTTTAGATTTTTAAAAAGAACAATCAATATATGTGACTGGTTCTTTCTTACGACTTTGCAGGTGTGAAATTCATTCAGGGTTTTTTCATATCATGAGTTATTACTGATTACTAAATGCATTTCTTAAGTAGCCACTACTATAACACCATCTCCTATGCCCTGATTTTTATCCCTTAAGAATAAATAAACTAACAAACCCGTTACTTTGCAGGCATTTAAAAAGACAAAGTAAACTGTTGTTATAGACTAATAAATGCTGGTGTTCACACTCCCTTGTTTGCATGGATTTCAATACTGATCAATGAGTCAGTGACAGATGTTTTCCAGTTTTTATAATGACTGTAAATCAACCACGCTGCAGTTACCTGAAGTGGCAGTAAATAGTCCCCTTTTTATTTTTTCCTGAACATTAAGAATTATATTTATTTCTTCAATTAGGAAGTTAATGTTAGGAGCATATGTTGGAGCTTGAATCTGAGTAATGAAGTCCTGCACATCGTCCTTATATTTAAGACATCTGCCAGTCATGTTTTTCTTTTCAGAAAGGAATTGCAAAATGAATAGTTAGAGATTTTTCCTGGTGAGCCTACAGCTATGTGAGAATACTGCCTTCTAGATTGAGGAATGCTTTTTTTTTTTTTTTTTTTTCCTACAGAGAGCTCCAATGATCACTAATGTCAGGTTTTCTTCAACAGTGACTTCTAACTTACATGTTCTAGAAAAAGTATGACAATTATCTGAAGGAAAAACTCATTCCTCTATAAGTAAAACTATAATTAGACAAAAAGTTGCTAGGGAGTTAAACTACAGGTGTTAAGTGAGGAGCTGAGTGACAGGAATATCAGTTTGTTTCAGACAAGGACACAGAATTGGGTTCAAGCCTGTTACACTGGTATAAAGGAGTTTCAGGTCCATTAAGTTATACTGGCTTAAGTGTTATAGGAAAGAATTAGTGCCCTCCAGACTCATTTTTTCAGACTGCTAAGCCACTACAGAGATTTTTTTAAATGGCTTATGGGCTCTCCTCATTCTTCAGGACCTGGCCTCAAATCCATCTTTTAGGATGTAAACCATTAAGTGACAGGACCAAGAGCTCTACACTGTCACATGCTGAACATCTGCTGTCCTTAAATTCCCCCAAGATTAGTCATCACGATAGGGGTTGGCAGAAGCTGAGAAGCTCAGGCTGCTGCTGTCCTGTGCTATTTAGCCGCACATCTCTCTGTTCCTGTCCAGAGCCCTTCTAGCCCACACTTAAAAGCACACATCCTGATTTTCTTCAAGCCAGGCCCTGGATCATAGGCTGAGCATTCAGAAATGCAGGCACAGGCAAAGGTGGGGACCCCATGATGATAAAACCTGTGTGTTTGGTTAAATGAGTGGCTAGTTACAGAGTGGCAACCTGTTTAAGAGGTGGAGTAGAATACAATGACATTGATATTTGACATTGTTATGTACCTTCAGGACATTGCAACACCATCAAATTACTTTAAGTATGACATCATCCTTTTATCTCTTATGGTGCCATGTCTTTTACCTCTTATTTTATGACAAGAGATGGGGTCTTTGTGATAAGTACTCTCCTCTGCTGCAGAAACCTAGTCAGCCTCCAGAACAGTGTCCTACCCGGTCACTGAGTGAGGAAAAGGTGTTGGGGGAGTTCATGCTGCTGCTAGCAGCATCCGAGTACATAAGCTCAAAAGAAGTATTATTAAATTGTGTGGATAAACTTCTCTTACTACTTTGTGCTGGAAGTTTTATTTGTAGGGTTCATTTTTCTTTCAGAACATGCTTTTGTAATACAGTTGCATGTTAAGAATCTTCCTAGTGTCACTCAGATAAATGCTGCTGCAAGCTCACAAATTCCATTTAGGAATGATTTAGTTCTGTTTAGTGTTTTGATATATGTCCTCTTTTCAAATGAAGCGTTGCCTGTTTTGCATTGCTTACTGAAAATCTACCATTGGGATTAATCTGGTTAGTTATTCTCAATAATGGAAATAAGTCAAAGGGGAAATGTTTTTCACACTGAGCAGGCACCAAGCTCTTCTGGTATGAGCATTCTTTTCCTTTGTTTTTGAAACAATCTTTTGATTTCTTAGGCTTTCCTTTCATGACATTTAGGAGAAAAGGAAGCTGCTGTTGAATACGGGATGCCTGGAATTTCTGTTTTATATTATAGTTTTAAAATATTTGAACTCTGTTTCAGGATGGAACAAATTAGAGCTGAAACTACAGGGTGGGTAAGGAGTTTTAAGGTTTCCTTATTTGTTTTTTCGGAGGTCTATATTTACCCTTCTTTTTATATTGTGAAGTGCCCTTTCAGCTCACTGCGAACAGTCTTTTTATTGGTAGAAGGCTTCTAACCTGTGCAGCAGCTGTCAGTCTTATCCATTACAATCTTTTTTATATCTTTATATCTTGATTTCAGCTTTAAAACAAAACTCAAACCCTTGAATCAACATTATTCCCCTTTATTAGTAAGAAGCAGGTGAATTATAGGTCTGTGTGTCTTAATTTTGTTCAGGGGGACACATGAATTGCTGGTACTAGAAGTTGGTTCCTTCCCTGTGTCCCAGCTAGGCTCCATTGAGAAACAAGTTCATATACTTGCAACAAGGTGATTTATAATCTCGTTGTTTTGGACATATTTACTGTATGCTAGAAACCTGGGAGAGATTCACTTCTTCAATAGAAGGGCAAGTGAGAGGAAACTCATTTCCTACTTTTCATCTGTGGCAGCAGTTTGGTGGTTCTCGTATACAGTAAACAATAAAACTAGTTAAAAGATCATTAACTCCTATGATAAAATAATGCAATAAAAATATCTAACCAATACAGAACACCTTGCATCATGGAGCCTTTTCCTAGGGTGCATTCAGACCAGTCACTGTAAGTCTATCAGCTACCTAGTACCACGTTTCCTCTTTTGCTTTGAATTCTTGGGCCACTATGGAGAGAGAGCTGAAATCTTGCAATATTCACTATGGTGTGCCAGGCAGCTATTCAAAGCTAGGGAAATGCTTTGAACAAGGCAGAGAGAAGTTCTGATTTTAAACTTCCATGTTGAAGTGGTAATGAACTGTATTTTTGTATATAGCTTTGAAAATCCCCACTGTGGAATCATGCACTATCAAGGGTCATTTTAATAACATTGATTGTAAAAGACACAGCTCCTAGTGTAAAAACAGAACTCATTAGAATTCAGGATAAAGCTGATTACAGACGAAAGTGTAAAATTGAATATTAAGAAGATTAAAAAGAGCTGGGTATCAGTGTTATATTCCAAAGGGAAATCCGTCATGTGCATGCTGTCCCAATCAGTGGTACCCAAAGGCAATGTGTACCTCTGTGAGTGTACCCTACTGGAGAGAGAACTCAGAGTTTGGCTAAGGGTAACTATAAATATTAAAACCATTATTATCAATGTTTGATAGAAACATAAAAAATTTATGGTTGTGTACAAATTTTCTTTACCAAAGGAGACTCATGAGATTTTGTGATGCCATTTTTAAGTCACTGTTATTTATTTTCTTCTTTTGGACAAAATCTAATTATTTCTGCCCAAATGTATTTAATTTTTTTTTTTTTCCTTTCACAGAGGTAGCATATTCTGAAAGAAGTAAAGTAGAATGAATAGTCAAAGCCTTCTAGATAGCTAAATAGTAGATTCTGTATCAAGGTCATTTATATAGGCTGCTGTGCTATGTTTTGTTTCTTTTTTTTCTTGTTTTTCAATCCCCTAGACTCTCTATGTCCTTTTGCTATTCAGTATGTGTTTGTCACAGACTCTCTCTTACTTAGAAACAAATGCATTCAGATATCTTTGATACTTACAAAAGCAGTCTCAAATTACAGCAGTCATTAACATAACAGTAACACACAGGAGTTATCCAGCATAGTGAAAAGAACTGTGGAGCTTTCAATGCTCTCTGTAACTGTGTGAGACAGAAATAAAAGGTGAATATCTACATAAATGTGAATTTCCACATCCCATAACATGTAAATGGAATTACTTTCCACTTTGTTGAAAAGATTGTTAAGATTTGACATCCATTTAATCAGTGAGAACTACCTTGTTTCCTAGTGGGAAGCTATATGAGATGTGGCAACATTTATGTATTTAAAGTTATCATAATTGCAATGTAGAATCCTGCACTATTTATGATAATGGAACAATGGATACAAGCCTCCTGCAAAATACAGTGTGCCAAGCAACTAATTTAGAAGAGGATATAGTCTTTAACTGCATTTGTATCATTACAGAAGTTTGTTTTATACTTCTGCTGTGAAGTACAAAAAATCAGATAGGTCATGTCAGCTTCACACTTCCTACTACTGTTTTCTGCCTTCCCAGTTGTTGTCTTCTTATTGGAAAACGAGACAGTACTCACCAGGACCCTTTCTCCTATCCAGCATCAGCTCTAGTAAGGCCCCAACTCTGCTGTATCTCTATGTGGTACTCTGCAACAAATAATCAATCATAATGTCTTCAGTTTCTCTTGTGCCCTTTGCAAGTCTATTAACGTTGTTGCAGAAGCACTTGAGAGAGACTGAGGGGGAAGAAAAAAAGAAACCAGACATTTAAAATATGTTCTTAGGCTTCTTGCCCTCCCATGTAGTGTGTACTGATGTGCTGCCATGGACCCACTGACGCTAGTGGGCCTGCAGAAAATATGAAATCTTCTGGCTTCCAAGCAATTAGACTGTGTGGCCAACACAGTTTATACAACTGTGTGGCTTTTCCTACTTTTTCAGCAAAATGCACTACCCTCCCAATTTAGAAGTAGTAATATGTTTATGGTGGCACTGCTATTGCACTACTTTTTTAAGTAAAATAAGTTATAACGTTCAGTTTAGGTATATTGCTATAAGTTTGTTTAATTTAGATTAACAAAAGCCATCATAATGTTAAGATAACTAAAACTGTATGAATAGCTGAACTTTTGTTTGTAAAAATCAATCTATTTTTGAATAGATCAAGACTATAATACACTTTGCTGCAATCCAGGACAAAGTACTACGTGTTGTAAAGTAAATGCCCATGGACCCTCTCAGCTGTAAATGAATGTTTTTGAATAACACCAGTAATCTGAAGGTAATTAGAGTAGTTTATGCAAGGTGCAATAAAGAGCCATTGTTGTGTCTACAGAACATTACTTTATGCTACTGTGAAGATGATGCCTTTTTAGCTTCCTAGCTGTTTCAGAAATAAAAAAAATTCTGAGGCCACTGGTCTGAAAGAAACAAGGACAGGATAATAGCCAGAGACACAATTAATCCCTGTGCTTTGGAATAGTATATATTGTTACAACAATCACAGAGAAAGCTGTACAGAGGTTACAGGAAGGCAACTTAATGCAATGCTTAAAGAGAATAAAAGAAACAAAGTGTTAGACCTAAATTACAAGAGCAAAGAAATGAAAATAGAACTTAATAAGAAACAAATGTTGCATGCTGTGTATTAACAGTGGAATGCTTGCAGAAAATATGGAAAAGTCTTTGTTTACTCAACCCTGACTCATGGGCAAAGGTTTACACAAACTGGGCTTCTTTCCTGATCACAAGTATGTGGGAAGTCCTATGGGGACGGGTAGTCAATAGGGCTTCTCAGTCACTTGAAATCAGGCACATATTTGGGTACAGTTATTCAGGGTGAAAACCTGGTCCTGTAATTGTCAGAAAAAAGCTTCCATTTTGTCACTGGGGCTGGTATCCCACTAATGAACTAGGCTCCAGCTCTGTTGCCAGGACTGGCTTCAATAGGAGCAACAGAGTGCCGACAATCAGGATCAGTCACTGTATCTCAACCCTTGTTCCTGTAGCTCAGCACACGTTACCATGTGTTTTCCCAAACTGCTTCTGGTGCTCACTTTCGCTTATTGGCAGGAATGAGGTTTTGTCTTATGTGCAAAGAAGGAAACAGTAGCAAAAAAAGTCCTTCTTAAGGAACATACAGAGCAGCAGATCCTGCTTTCAGTCATGCCCTTGCAACTCCACTGAAATCAAGGCTATCTTGTCCTTTTTTGCCAGGGCTCTCTCAAGCCTGTCTTACCTCTAGAGATCCAGGCAGCCTTTGGGAAGCTAAGCTCCAAGATCAAGGAAGTGGAGGTTTATGTAGTGAGACATCAGAACGGGAAGGGAAAGTGCACCTAAAAGGAACACAGCCTGTGATATAAACCCTTATTTCAGTCTATGGTAATTTAATGAAAGCAAGTCAGAATAAATACCTAACTCAGAACCAAGACAAAGGTTACCTAGCTTGAATGGGAACTAAATTGCAGTTGACCTATTGCATCACTAAATTTACCTCGTCAAATGGAAGTGATGCAAGTTACATAATTTTTTTCTGCTTTACAAAATGCTTTAATAAATCAAGGAAATGTCTAATGTTGGTAAATGTGCATGGTAAGTACTTGATGGATTGAATTCATTCCCCTCTTTGTGTGCTGACATCCTACTCACTGTGTAGGGAGATTCTACAGATGTACAGAAATGCTGCACAGGATGGGATGTTTCTTTATGGCATTTCCGTGTGCCTTAAATCTCTTCAGATTTCTGTGTGTGTGTTTTATATTGAGTCATTAAGTACAAAAACAAACTTCTTCACAAACCAGCCTTGATCTAGGTTTCCTGTGATTTATCTCTGCTGTCTATAGCATGCACTGAAATCCTACCTGATTGTTATTAGCTCCCTAAATATTTATATCACTCCAGATAATCAATGCTTATCACAGTCAATACAGATGTTACAAGTTCCTCAAAGGAAGCCACTGTCAGCATAATAGCATTTTAATTATTGCAGCGTATGTTTTCAAATGAGGCTTTTGTTTACAATATCAATTAAGCAGAGTAACAATATATATATCTAACTAATAGATGATGTTAAAAATATTATACATGTAAATTTTAACTTTTCCCACTAAATATATGAAGCCATAATGCAATGTCTTGGAGGTATTAATGTTCAGTTAATTTAAATCATGTTGCTAGGGCTGTTTTCTGTTTTCATTCCCTTGTGCTTGCACTCTCTACAGGATGTTTTTCATCCAAGTGCTGTGTAAAACAAATTTGCTTGTGGGGGTTTGGTGATATAAAGTATCTGACTGGCACCAGTACATATGTTATTCTACACATAACTGAAAACATAATGTAATATCTGGAGAAGCAGTAGAGATAGCAACATCTACTGGTTAGAAAGATGCAGACGACAGGCTTTTTGTTATCAAGCGTGCTGTAAGTTCATGGGAAAGTTCAGTGGAGAACATGATAAGCCCTCTTGTCCCTTAGCTTCCCAACTTTGTGTATGTTCTTACTCCCTGTACCCTTTTGGAGTTTTCAAAAAGCGGAATATTTCTTTCTTAAAAAAAGAAGAGAAATCAGAAAAGTGCTGTATTATCTACTTTGTAAGAAAGACTTAACATTCATTGGTCTCCAAACAGAATTTCGTGTAGAAAAACCACAAGAATATTTCTGTAGGCAGCACGGTCATGTTTTTGTCTCTTTTTTTAATGCAGGGTATCAGGTAGCCAGTTCTGAATCAGAATATTGCATCTTTCTCCTAAATAGACACAAAGCAGAACACAGATATAATACAAATCAGCATGAGGATTTTTCATGTTTTAGCTACATGAATTTCAACTATTTCCTTACAAAAGAAGTTGTTGTATGCAAGTGGTACATTTTATAAAGGACATTTTTTTTTTTTTTTTTTAACACCTGAGAGAAACCATCTCTGGATCTAAAAATATCTTTGGGAAAACCTGAAACACTTACTGAGAAAATAATAAGCACAGCTCACTTTTCAGGGATTAATTCCTTCTCTATTTTTTGTATCATTTTTATCAGGCATATGATAGCCTGGGGGTTTGAAATACAGAAACGCAGTGAAGACAAGCTTTAGTGTATAAGAAGTATTTCCCAGTTACAAAGAATATTGACCATAAAAATAGCTTAAAACCATGAGACAGCTAAACTAGTGAAAAGGTTCGTGCTGCAAGATTCTTGAAGAACTGTGGATATTGCCGCCTTTATGTATTTTTTGAATCTTTATATTGACAGGAATATAAGTATTGGCATATTTACTTATTTCAGTAGTCTGACCTTCAGTAGTGACCTCCTCTTGAGTTGTAATATAAGTCTTATGTACCATACATGTCTTACTTACTCACTATGGCTAATGTCCTGGAGCACTGGATTGTGATGCCAGACATTTTTAGTTTAATCTACTAAATCTACCAAAAAAAAAAAAAAAAGTGCTCAAAGCATATGTGTTAAATGTTTATTTCTCTGTCTTTGGATTCACTTTTCACTAAATTAAAATTGAAGATTTTTAAATGGTTGAACATATTGCTTTCAATTACTTTTCTAATCTATGAATCTTCAGTCTTTTGGCTCTGATGTGCACAGATATACACAGAAGCAGATATACCTATGTCTGCTGAAATTCTTGGTACTTCCAGCTCACAATGATTACAATAATCAAAGTTTTTCTTGACAATCTTTGCTCCTGGGGTCACTGGATTAGTTCAAAACTTCAGCTTCTGTTCGAAACACAGGCTTCCTGGAACCCCAAACCACCTAGCAGATCTGAATCTTGCAGTCCAGATTCAAAAAACATGTAACATTAGTAAGTTATTTATGTGTTTAGAGGAAAGAATAATAGAATCATAGAATACTTAGGGTTGGAAAGGACCTTAAGATCATCTAGTTCCAATCCCCCTGCCATGGGCAGGGACATCTCATACTAAACCATGCCACCCAAGGCCTCATCCAACCTGGCCTTGAACACCGCCAATGATGGAGCATTCACAGTCTCCCTGAGCAACCCATTCCAGTGCCTCACCACCCTCTCAGTAAAGAATTTCTTCCTTAGATCCAATCTAAAACTTCCCCTGTTTAAGTTTGAATCTGTTACCCCTTGTCCTGTCACTACAGTCCCTGATGAATAGTCCCTCCCCAGCATCCTTGTAGGCCCCCTTCAGATACTGGAAGGCTGCTATGAGGTCTCCACGCAGCCTTCTCTTCTCCAGGCTGAACAGCCCCAACTTTCTCAGCCTGTCTTCATATGGGAGGTGCTCCAGTCCCCTGATCATCCTCGTGGCCCTCCTCTGGACTTGTTCCAACAGTTCCATGTCCTTTTTATGTTGAGGACACTAGAACTCTACTCAATACTGAGTTGACACAATACTCCAAGTGAGGTCTCACAAGAGCAGAGGGGCAGGATCACCTCCTTCGACCTTCTGGTCATGCTCCTTTTGATGCAGCCCAGGATACAGTTGGCTTTCTGGGCTGCGAGCGCACACTGAAGCCGGCTCATGCTCATTTTTTCATCGATCAACACCCCCAAGTCCTTCTCTGCAGGGCTGCTCTGAATCTCTTCTCTGCCCAACCTGTAGCTGTGGCTGGGATTGCTCTGACCCAGGTGTAGGACTTTGCACTTGGCATGGTTAAACTTCATCAGGTTGGCATCAGCCCACCTCACAAGCATGTCGAGGTCCCTCTGGATGGCATTCCTTCCCTCCGGCGTATCAACTGAACACACAGCCTGGTGTCGTTGGCAAACTTGCTGAGGGCGCACTCAATCCCACTGTCCATGTCACCGACAAAGATGTTGAACAAGACTGGTCCCAACACCGATCCCTGAGGGACACCACTTGTTACCGATCTCCAGCCGGACACTGAGCCATTGACCACAACTCTGCATGCAGCCATCCAGCCAGTTCTTTATCCACTGAGTGGTCCACCCATCAAATTGATGTCTCTCCAATTTAGAGACAAGGATGTCATGTGGGACAGTGTCAAAGGCTTTGCACAAGTCCAGATAGATGACGTCAACTGCTCTGCCTCTGTCCATAAGTTCTGTAGCCCCATCATAGAAGGCTACCAAATTGGTCAGGCAGGATTTCCCCTTAGTGAAGCCTTGCTGGCTGTCACCAACCACCTCCTTGTTTTTCATGTGCCTTAGCATGCCTTCCAGGAGAATCTGCTCCAAGATTCTGCCAGGCACAGAGGTGAGACTGACTGGTCTGTAATTCCCTGGGTCATCCATTTTCTGAATAAACACGTCAAAGTTTTTAATCCATCTGGATGCTGGGTGAGTTGTCTCTGCTATATTTTGCAGACATACAGGCTAGGCATTTTATAAGTAGTGCTGTGTAATCATTGTGTCTCCAAAGGCTGTTTCTGTTCTTTATTGTTGCTTACTAGAATCATAGAATTATTTAGGTCATGTTGTGGGTTTTGTTTTTTTTTTGGTTTTTTTTTTTCTTTTTTTTAGTGGCTCAAGCTCACTTAGATGGTGTCATGTGACCATTGGCCATCATCACATGACTATTTAAAGAGGCAAACTAAAAAGTAGGCTAAGGTTGAATTGACTTAATTCAGGATCAAATGTCAAATCTTGTTCCTAGAACATGTTTTCACTGATGTAGACATTTTTTTGGTACAGTGAGTAAAATCTGTATCATTCTGCCATTCATTTGTTTGCTTTTTGTACAATTGCTGAGGGACTCTAACAGATGTGATAATCATTTTATGTGAAACATATCAAGTCCTATCCATGTGCAAAATATACCAATTCGGGTTAACTCCCAGTGCGATGCCTTCATATTAACTGTCCAGATGCATGAGTGGGAATAAAGTACAAGCTGTTGACCTGGAAATGTAAATACAAAAGTAAATTGAGGAAAAAAGGACCATGTTGGTAATGCAGATTCCATTTTAAAGTTAAGGAAATAGTCACAGGAAATAGTTATGGTTAAGCATACTTTTCTCTTTGGATTTCCATTTGATACACACCTTAATTGTCTCTTTTACACCATTAAAATATGGAGAAAGGGTTTTAAAGCAGATGGCTAGATTCATGGTAATAACTCTTATTCTAATGTGCAGAGGTGTACTTGTGACCTGATTGGTTGCATTGATCTCTGAGGACACTAACATTAGGAGATCCAAATCCTGCTGAAGTAGCATGCATTGGGAAGGCAGTAGATTAAAAGTTGGTCCACTGTTTTCCTTCAGCATAGATTGGTTCTCCTAAAGTTTCAGGTTGCTTCTGGGGCATCATCACAGGTAAATGAGCACTGTTTTATTAGCCTTTCTGGTAGATAAGAAGGTTTCAGTTTTAATGAATGCAAGATCAAATATTTGACAAAAAGTGAAACGCAAAGACTGGAGGTATATATCCTGAAGTGAAAAAGAGAGGAGAATAATGAGTTTGAAAAGAGTAAAACACTGTTTAGTGGAAAAGAATGCTACAAAGGTCTCTGTGAATCTTCTGCTCCAGGAGTTTCTGCCAATTCCTTTTATTATGATTTCAAGTAGCCAGGTACATATGGCATGTTTGTAAGTAAAGCAGTCAATGAAGTTAGTTACACCTCTGCATTTATGACCTTACCCCTGAGTATTATTAACTTTTACATTCCCCATAAAATATAATTTATCACTTAAATAATTTGCTTTGTGTCAGGGTTCAGTGTGCTCCAGTGCTTTCCTGCTCATTAAATGAGATATTTTTACTTAATGAACCCAGAATGTCCTTTGCATTTAACATTAGAATTGATTTCAAACACTCCATTTTTCTATCATATTTGTGTGTAATTTCAGAATGTGGACTTCATCCTACAATCTTACACTGAAGAAAAAAAGAGCTACAAAGAATAATGATCCATGAATTCTAGACAGGGTCCCAGTTAATATGGGTGAATAGCTTTAAATAAACCCCGAAACTGTTTTCTACCTGCACTTTGCATTCTTTCATCTAGTTTGAAAGTTTGACTTCCTATTTGAGCCTGATGCTACAGTTACTATAAACGTAATGCTCCATTAGGAAAGTGCCTTTTGAAGGGACAGCAAGATATTGGTTTCCATGAAATTAACAGAATAAAAATATAATCTTGTTCCTAGATGCACGTAACATGCTGATTCATGTAACAGATGGGTAATCTTTCAAAGGTGCGCAATTCACATATAAAATATATATCTAGAGGATAAATTAATATTGTGGTACTCTAGCAATGTGCACCTTATGGGGATATGGTTCATCTCTTTGCAATTGTGAATAATCACTTTGCAGTTAATTAATAAAATCTGAGCATAGAAACCCTCTGTTGTGCAGTAAATAATTTGCTCATAATGGTGACTGGAATGAAAAAGCAGCCCAAACCCCTGAGGTAGTTCAGCAATTCTGGAATAAACACTGTACCACTGCACTTTAAATGGAACTTTGTCAACAGCTAGGTCTCAAGGAGTTAGTGAGTAGTGTAGTGTAGTATGGATTCATGACTGGGTATAAATTTGATTCTGTTATAACAAATACAACAATCTGTGCATCAGCTGTACACCATTAACATGCAGGGTACTAGTCTGATTGGTCAGGTGCTCATGATCCATTGCAATGCATGTGGCAAGGAACACTCAATAAAGGAAATTAAAGCTAAAATTTAATCTCATAAGAAATGCTAATATTGTAATACAGGTATTTTCTGATTCTGAGTGAAAAAGTGGAAGTATAGTAATTTAGGAAAATTTCAAAAAAAAATCATTCTTATATTTAACTGAAAAGTTTAATGTTCAGGCTGTTTAAGCCGTCATTAAACCTCATGCATATTTTTCCATGGTTGCAATGTCTTGCCTGGTTAACAGCTTGGGCCTCTCTGTTCCTCTGGACCAGGTTTCTCCAGGTCTCCTTTTGTGCAGTCATCTAGGTGCTATGAGTCTGCTGAATGTGGTGGAGGTATGTAGTTTGGAATGTGCCATGTTTACCATAGCATAGAGTAAGTAAAAGAGCTCAAGAATGAGGGAGTACAGGTGCCCTAACTCCTAACAGCAGCTAAGCAGTCTGTGCGTAAGGGTTGCAGTTCAGTAGCCTTCCTCAACACATTGTCATGTTTCTAAGGGAAAACTCCAAATTCTTAGTAGATTGGTAGTATTATGTTACTTGAAAAAAGTATTTTTTAAAATAAGGAAATAATACAGCATGAAACTGTACTGTGCCTTACAGATCAAGGAGAAAAGGAACATTTCCCTAGTTGTGATAATAGGAGTAACATAGTAGTGTAATTATCTATACAAGCAAGCTAAACGTGAAGTCTTTATCTCTCTTGTGTATGGAGAGAAAGACAAATATACAATGTATATAGAATCAACTGTCAATTGTAATTTAGTGAAGGGTGAACACACCCAGGTTACTTATTAACACTCTCTCATAATTAAACAGGCTATTAAGTAACACAGCTCTGATATGTATCGGGGAAACAATGTCATCAAATGTGTAAAGTGTAAGGGAACCTGCACTCTTCTTTTTGTGCTACCATCAGGGAGTGCATCATATGCCCCAGGAAATCAGTTCATTTTGCCTTTCTTACTGTTCTTCATATTTGTCCTTTTAAGCTGCAAATAGTTAAGGCTGGTACATTCAAGCAATCTGAATTAAGAACGTACAATATTTCTTTTTTTCATATTTTTCACTGTAAAATGAAAAGGAAGAAGTAAGTATGTTTTGGTTGGGTTTTTTTCTTTCAAAAATTAATACTAGAGTTGGTTCCAGAGAAATACTGAAATATCACTTTATATACTTATTCAAGTCTGTAACATCATAGCATATTTATATAGCCTGATGAGACCTAAAACGATAAGAGGTTGTTTTTTCTGATTCTGTACTAAAAAAAAATTTATTACATTATTAAGAAAGGTATACAAGATTTTAAATTGTTTGAATTCCTTATCTGTAATTATAATTGACTGTTGTCTTTCAAACTCTAATGCAAAGGAATTTATTTTTTAAATGAAAAATAAGTGCTTTTAGTAAAATATCTAACAAAAATCCATTAAAAAAATTAGCTACCTCCTGCACTCTAGGTGGTCAGTAATCTGGTTGCTCTGGGAGGGTAGTAGTTTGGTTGCTAGAGAATAGAAGTTCTGGTGATGACTTCATGCATGCAGAAGGGAAAATGTGGTGACTGCACCTACTTGAGAAATTACTATGATGAGTCATCAAGACTTTTGGAGTGTTTTTTTGTCTGAGTGTGCTGCTGAGTGAGAATCAAGACTGGACCTCTGGCTGCTGTAAAACAGGAGCTGTTCTCCCCTTTAGCCTGTACTAGTCTTACAGATTAATACACATTTTTAAGAAAATGCAGGGATATCGTTAATGGTCACCCCATCTATTTCTATGAATGATAGTTTCAATTTTATTACTATATATACAGTTGATCCTGATACAGGCATTAGGATATAGTTTTCCCTACCAGAGAACTACCAAGGTTGAACTTTGGTTGCTGCTGCTGTTTTAGTTGATGGTGTGAGCCTAAGACTGGGAAAAGTACAGCTGGGGAAAGCCTTTGGCAGACTAGGCAAAAGCTGCAGCAAACCACTTACACATGAGGTATTGCAGAGCTATTGTTGTCACTAATAAATGCCCTGCAGCCTAACTGGAGGATCTTCATGAGGGGCACAGCAACCGAAGCCAATACCTTGAATTTTTCTTTGTTATTCAAAGTTCCTTGTCTGAGACTAGAAATGGTTAAACAGGCAATAAATGGCAGATGGATATGTGAGTTGTTTAAGGAGTAGTATATTGCTCCACTGGGCTTGTATCAAAGGCTTCAGTTTATGCATCTATAGACAACAGATTTCACAGAGATTTATATTTGGTTTGTAAATCAACCATTTGTAGTTGAGAAATAATCTATGCGGTTTCAGGAGAGGATGAGATAAAGGTGCTTATCAGATTCCTTTTGGGGATGGCAGTAAGTAGTTTATAGCCAGTTTCAGTTAACATAAGCTTTCCATAAATAAGATACATAATTTTTTATACATGTAGACTAAGGCCAAAGGCTCCCTTCACTCTTTTAGAGGACTGACAGGAAATTTTTTATTAGTACCCATGATGAATAATGCACTTGACTTCAGTTTTGGCTGTGTTGTTGAGAGAATCTACTACATATTTTCTGGAGATGTCCATAAATAGCCAACTTCAATGCTGAAGAAAAGTTTATTTTCTTTTAAATTAATTACTTCTTTGCTGAATTTAAGATGTTTACTTCCTGCTGTGTGCGGGTTTTCTTGCAGCACTGATATCCCTGTTGCTGCCATTGAATGTTTCTTCTTGTCATGGCTGGCTTTCAGGCTATCATTTCTTGATGTCCCAGGGCTATGGGGTATACTTTTACAAAGGGATCCCGAGTCTAGTGTTGCCACTGCTATCTGCTTTGTACATGCTATGTATACTTGCAGTTGTTCAAACTCTTGCAGAGAAACGTGAATTGCTCTTCTTAAATCTTCTAAACATTAGGGATTGTTTTCATTCATGCTATCTGCTGCTGCACGTGGATTCATCTGGAGGTATTTGTGCACTCCTCTGCTTTTACAGCTCAGATTGTTCACACTTTTCTATTTGAGTCTTGTACTGCTTTGACTTCTCTGTTATGTTTGGGATGCTCCCATATTGGTTTCAATTTGGCTGGAGTACCTTCCCTTGCTTGCAAAATTCCAGGCTTCATTTTAGATCTTCCATACACTGAGTGTTTTATATCAAATCCCAAGCACCTGGCTTTTTACCAGGAAGCTAACCCTTCCTTCCAGAGTGTGAGATCAGTTGTAGTTCAGACTGAGATCAATTAAAGACACCTCTCTGTTTTTTCTCTCTTCGTACTGCTTGCTTGAAACTGAACTTCTTAGATCTTTTTGCATTGAGAGCATATTGCACATAAACTGATTCAAATCTCTTTCTAACCACTGCAAATCTTACATGAACTTTCAAGCAGATATTTGCTGAAAGTTGTGAGTGATACAGGGCAGAATTTTTTAGCATCCTGTGTTCTTGGGAAGTTAAATTGCAGGGAGAAATGCTAAGCAGCCTAGAACTCTGACCTGAGTTTTCTGAACTGTGATGTGAAAATTGTAATTTAATAAAAGAAAGTAAGACTCAGTAAATGTAACTGGTTCTGATGTTCATGAATCTTAAAACTTTGCCAGTCTGCAACAATTTCCTTCTTTTCCATGTTCAGTGTACAATGTCTCCACAAGGAAATGGGGCTTGACTCTCATTAGATGTTGTACTGTATTAATGGCACTGGTTCACTCATATTTTATTCATTAAATAATATTTGACAATGTGTTTTTCTATTTTAAGCCCTTACTGTAAAAGAGAGCATTATCACCTCAAAGCATTTGGTTCCTAGCGTGAATGCCAATACTATTCAGTCATGCCATATTCTCCTAATTATGCTGAGGGTTTCTTTCCTAACAGCATTTATTTTAGGGTGTCAACAATACTTCAGTTAAATGTAGTGTAAAGTGCACTTATTTAGCAAACTTGTCCTTCAGAAAAAGGGGGTTTTGTCTTTAAAACACCCACTAGATTGTTTCTTTCTGTCAGTGCATGATACAGTAGAAATCTTTAATCAATAACACTTTTTATTCCTATGCAATTGATGCATAACATCCTTCTTTGCACAGAGGTTTAATGTGTTGTAAATTAATTATCTGGAATGAGTACAGGGTCAATGGGCCTTGGTATGACTGGGATGTAAAGTGTTCCATTTCCTACCAGCCCTGCTCAGGTCTCTTGCTGTCTTTTATATGTGTCAGTTATGCCATCTTCTGCAGTTTGCTCCCTTAAGTGTTGTTAATACCCCTCTAGGGCTTGATCAATAGGTAAAATTTGTTTTACCATAAATTTGTCCAACCATTTTCTTCTGAAGATGGAACATCTTTATTAACTGTAGTTGTATAATGCTTCTTAGTAAACTACACTTACTCTTACCAAAGCTTAAAATAGTAGCCTTATTTTAAATCACAATGAAATAAGAAAAACTCCATGTAAGCAGATACAGACCTAATTTTTTGCTTTCAGGTGCCTAAAAATGAATCAACTATGCTTGAAGTTTCTGGCAGGAGAAGTTTTGCTTTACTGTATGTACAGAGCAAACCATGTAGATGAATAAAAATGTTATTAGCTGTGAAAAAATGCTGAGGGAGAGATCCTTGACCATGAACGGTGCAATTAAAACAGGCATTCACTGGGCTTAGAGTAGCAATTTCCTTTAAAAAATCAGAGAAGCCACCTCTATTACTTTTTTTTAAGCCAGCTTGGCAATTAGTTGCTAAGGTAACAAGAGCCAAGATAGTGAATAAGTCCTGTCTAGGCAGCACAGTGTTATAGGGGTCTAAGATAAGAAAGAAATGCTGGCAGGAACATTAAATTCTAGGTTGTTTTTATTCGTTTATCTTTTTACTGCAAGAAGGATGGTCAAAATATGTATACTTTCATAACTATAAAAAGGTGGTGATATCGCAGCATTTTAATTGTTTTCTCTCAGTAACAGATGATGCTATTTAAGCAGCAAACACTTCAAATATCTCTGAAAAAAGAAAAAAGATGCTACTTAAAACTCATGGCATGTTGGTGGGATCAATTTAATGTACTGTGCTGTGTCAATGTCACTTTCATAAACTTTTGCTGAAGTGCTTTTCCTACTGTATGTTGAATGATGTTGTCAGGACTGTGAGTCGGGGGTACGGTGGATTCAAGTCTACTTTACTTCCCTTGATGAAAAGGTCACTGCCACTTGTAAATCTGTTTTACTCCCTGCACAGTTGTTAGTGTCAAAGTCTGTCAGCTATGCGGAATGTTAAAATTATACAACTGTGGTAGGAACGGGGATCACAAATTCCCAAGTGGTACATCCCAAGAAAAAGTCTCTGATCTTTGTGTAAAAGTTCTGTAGAAAGTTTTTCCTTCAGGATTTTCAGCTCAGTTTGGCTTGATTGCAGAAGTAAACAAAAATTCTATTTCATGTCTCCCATCTGGTGGGCTTTCCCCAGTGATAGCTCATCACAGGGCCACTTATTATGTCTGTAGCCCACAGTTGCAAGTGAAACAATCCCCCCTGCTTTATTTTTTTAAGGCTGTAAGGGCTCTAATTAGAGCACAATTAAAACTTGGCCTGTGTTGTGTTATGTGATTATGTTTTGACAAATCATCACAATAGATCAGCTTCACAAGGCCTCACACTTATTCATAAATTATTTGGAAAATACAAGTGATAAACAAGAAATAGAACCACTGACCAGTGGTGGGGGAAGAGAACAAACCACCAAACCAACCATTCAAGCAATGAAAGTAATTCAGATGATAAAAACCTCAAAAAATAAAAGCTCTTTTATTCCCGTACTCATAGCATCATCTGAACTGTTTTGTGCATATGCAAAGACAGTTTTCCATTCAGCAGTTTTCCCGTATAAGTCATCATACTTCACTAGTTAACTGCAGCAAATACAATGAGAACAAAACCAGCTGGAGTGTGGTTGTGTGTCCTGCTGAGTTTGATTGATTACTACATAAAGAGTTTTTGAAGTTTTATGCTCTGACTGTACAGGAGATGGACTCAAAGTTTTTTGTGTGTGAAGCATGGCCAAAGATTTTAGGTGGTCAATTGCCTGCTTAATCCAAAGGCCTCCATTAAGACAGAGTCAAGATTTTCATGCTGTGAGGTATTTCCATATGACCTTGCAACTAAATTGATTTTTGATCTGAGTGGAGTAGTTTGCTGCTGAGGAGACAGAACAGGACCTGAAGGGGGCAAACACTGAATCTTTTTGGCTTGACTTTCAGTCAAGGTAACTCACTGGGGTCTTGAAGGTGATGCAAGTAAACATCTGCCAAGTGAATCTTTGTGTCAAGGCAGCCATTGTGGGCGAACTGGGGTAAGCAGCCGCGGGTGCACGTATATCAGTGTGCCAAGTAATCATCAGTATGAGAGGAAAGGAGGGAGGACAAAATCCTTGTTTCATTTTGCCTTATTTCTTATTTCTTATATACTGGAAAATGCTCTTCATGTGCCCCTGGATATGACCTAGAAGCTATCTCAGTAGTATCATTTCAATGATATGAATACAGAATCTTTAATATGAGATTTTTCTTACTGTCTGTAAATTATTTGAATTACAGATGAGCAAACAAAAAGAACAAAATCAAACTGAACTTTTAATAATTCTGAGGAAAAGTTCATTGCCATGTCTATTAATTGCTACCTTGCTTGTATAGGTATCTTTCCCAATGTTATTCAATTCGCCTTTAAGATCACAACCACTTCTGCTTAATTCTCATTCCCTGTCTTCTAAGACAATTACAATATAAAAATTCACCTTTTCCTTATCAGATCCATATGTACCATTTGAAATTGCTAAAATCTAAATTGTAGGTATTTGCACTTACATAATTAGAAAGCTGAATATATGACTGTCATATCAGTGCTTGTGTTTGCTGAAGACTCACAATGTTAGACAGAGGGTATGTCTGAGGAATGTGAACAAACATCCACCTTATCAGTTCTTTTACCACTGAGAAATGCAAAATGATATTTTTACCTACCCTCTGCCCTCCATTATTCCTCCAGTTCTCTGTTTTACTCAATCTTCATGCATTTTCCAATTTCCAACTTTTTCTAGGCACAGATAAATGAAAGAACAACTGAGGACTGTGGGAATGATTCACCTAAGCAGGAGGAGTGGTTCCGTGCAATCCGGTCTGTATACGCCTACGTAATGGGTATGTTTTTCCACTCTGAAACATAATTAAGGAATGTGTATATGCTAATGTGTCTGCATACATATTGGGGACATTTTAATCATTTATAAAACCAGATTTTCATAAAACAGACGTTATGTTACTTATTTTAGATAATAGATAAATCTTAAATAATCAAATTTAATTTTGGCTAATGATCTACGTATATTTCTAGACAAAAAGAAAATAGAGCTTAAGGCAAAAACTCTGCCAGTATTTAGAGAGCTTTGGAAAAGTTACTTATTGGTCAAGCCTCCTGACTGAATATTTGAGATGATTCATGACAAAACGTATAGGGCATTTTGTGGGACTTGCCTGGGTGTACAAATATCCATTAAAAATTACTTTACCTTTCCTTAATAAATCAGTTTGAAATACTGAATTTTAAACTTACTATGCAGCAGTGTGGTCCTTGTGGTAAATGTGAGAATACTTTAGTACTCCTTAGTTTGAGTCTTAGCCATTATGATCTTCATAAAGACAATCAAACTACCTTGTCAGATACCTGCACAGTAATATCTCCCAGGTATTGCTGATGGTTGTTGCTTACGTTTAGCCCTTGCCTTTCTTAAAATTTTCAGTCATATCCTTATGTTTCCTTTCATGACAGACATAATTACACTCCTTTGGACTTTCTAAATGTCTTTTTTCTACATGCCAGCCTACAGAGCTCTGGCTATTTTCTCAGAGCCAGAGATTATTATTGTGCATCTCTTCTGCTGTATTTTTAATAAAGCTTTCAGCTTTTCTTTTTTAAATGCACTAAAACATTTTTTCACGTTCATCATGGTTTTCCAGCTCTCCCGTCTGCCTGCAGTCTGTGCTGTCCAAGTTGCAGCCTCTTCTCTTTTTTAGTTACTCTGTGAAGGCACTGACTCTTTTTAATTTCTGTCCTTAAGTCTTGTCTGCAGACTTTCCTTTTTGTCTTGGCTTACATGGTCAATATTTTGGAATACTCTGTTGGATGCACTAGCAAATATGAGCATTCTATTCTGTAGATACAGTGACATGCTGGCAGGCCACAGAGTAGCACTACTCTGTACTGCTGTAGTCCCAGCTGTGTGCAGGTGAAGGAGGGACTCTCAAGTGATTTACCTGTTATCATGGGGAGAGATGCAACTTTTCACTTGCTTGCTATGGTCTAGTCCCCAGAATGCATGTTGTTTTGGCAGAGTGAAATCATTCCTAATTTCTCCTCAGCTAATACTTATTTTTGTGTTGAGAATCAAGTTATTTGATGCACATGAGGTGAACCAGGCCAGGTATGAAGTTCCTTGGGGTGTCCATCCCTACCCTGTAAACCTACTTACCAGCCTTAGCACATGAATTCGTATGGGTTCCCTTGTGCGAATTCTTATTGTGGCAGATCCCAAATCCCCTTATGTGCATGTCCAAGACTAAAGGATTTGATGCAGACATGAAAATTTGTAGTAAAGGTTTGAAATATATGGTATGGAGCATCAGTGTGTTGATGTTGTTAGGCTAGATGCTGCATTTTTGAAAGGGATGTGTGCAATCTGCATGTTACCAGTGGTTATGGAGAACTGAGGGGGCAATGAAGAAGCTTAATTGCAAAAATGTGGCTTGGAGGCTGAAACCAAGGCCTTTGCTCAGCTGAGATGGGAAGTTAGATTTGGAAAGGAGTGAATAAATACTCATACCAAATCCTCAGCTGCTCTAATTCATAATGAAAAGTCCTTCATAAGTGATCATTCCCAAATGGTGGATCTCAGTGGCAATAGTAATTCAAGTTGGGAGCGAGAAGAGTGGTGTTGATCAAACTATGCTAAAAAGGAGAAAGTTTATAAATGTTCTCAATCTGTGACAAAATTTTTACTGTGAAAAATGAAGTTTATACTGATATATTTGCAGGAGCATAATGTCTTTAAAAAATAAGTTGCAAAACCCTATACTCTTAAACCAGACTCACTGAATCACTTTTCTGCAGATATTTTGAAGGAAAAACAATTAAGAGCAGATAATGTATGCATACATGCTAAATATTTGAAACATTCTCAACCACTGCCGTATGACACTGATCCTGTCCCTCAGGTCAGGCTGTTCACTGTTAATTTCAATGTGAGGAATCTTCAGGCTAGTGAACCTGCTGGAAAAGCTGGTTTCCCTTCATTCCAGAATATACTGTGTTCCTATACGTGTTCAGTCAAAATTATGTGCAACAAACTCGACACATGAATGTCTTTAGTATTAAGAAACAGAGCAGAATATATTTTTGATCTGCTTCTTTTGGAATCATATTTCTAATCACTTCAAGCAGTCTTTCTAGTGTTTCAACTGCAAGCTTCATGTATGGCCCCACATGTGCAGTGGCATTCTACATTATTTTTACCTAGCATTTTGATGTATCATTTTAAATGAAAAGAATCAGAGTCACATGTGAGTTCCTTTATATAGTTGAAGCAAAAAAAAAAAAAAAAAAAAGCCCTACATCATTTCCATACATTCATCCTACATGTACAGTTATGATCTAGGTTGCCACTATTGTTGCTTAATATATGAAGAACAGCATGCATTTGCAACCTGCAATCAGATTTTACTGCAGGAATAAGGCAAGGTCAAAGCAATATCTGTGTTTAGACAGGATGCTAGTAGTCTCCCCATCAGCAGACTATTCTTAAATAATAGTAACAAATTAGCATTAAAAGCTTTCCACAACAAGATATGCTAAAATCATACTGGGCACTCAGTGACCTGTGCAAAGAAAAGAAAATGTAATGCACAGCTTTGTAGTGCTCCCAGCCCCAGCTGCTATAGTGTCAATTATGTCCCTACAGCTTTTCAGAGGTGGAACCAGCATGACTAAAGAAAATAACAAAACAAGAAAAAGAGAAGGGGAAATAAAAAACCCAAGCCAAACCCATCCCCAAAACCACCTCTGGGTGCAAGAAGTATGAGTGTTGCGAGAGGAGAGTATTTTGCTCCAGCATTAAGTTTGAAGGGCTGTTCTCTTTAGCACAAGGGAAGCCAGCTTCCCTGCTGTGTTCTCTGAAGTGGTTCATTGCAGAGCGGTAATATTATATCTTAATAAGCATAACACTGTGAATTGAGGCATATTTTTAAGTCAGACACATGGGAGGGAAACATATCAGAGCTGAGCTGTGTTATTTTTAATGGAGCATGTGTTTGTCTTGTAAGTGTGTCAGAAGAAAAGGAACAGGTCTCAGGTTTCTTCTCACCATGTCTAATGTAGGATGGGCACTCCAACTGCCTCTCTAAGTGACATTAGTGGTCTTTGACATAACAAATTACTTAGGATGGTCTGGACTACACTTGCACCTCACATTCTTTTCTGTTATTTGTGTACATCAGTGCTCATTTGAAGCTATTCTTCAGATGAAGCCCTTTAAAATCCACACAGATTAAGACAGTTTTCTTTAGGAAAACAAGATTATAATGTGAGTCTCTGCCCTCTTCCCAGATTTAGACGAATATATGGTACAGATGATGGGGGTAGTGCTCTGCAGGAAAATATTTCTTTTTGCATTCAGCTGGAAAATAGATCTTGCAGTGTAGAACTGATAGCTGCCATGTGTACCATACTGCAGCCCAGGCCACTCACCTCTCATTCGTAACATCAAAACCAATATTAGAGTAAAAATGCTTGCAATGAAATTCCAAAGGACATTTTAAATTTCAATTAGTATCAAAATGGGTTTTTTAATAAGCCTTGGGTCAAGATGTATCGTAAAACTATTTTGCACAGTGCAAAGAAGATATATTCTTGTTCTGCCTTTGTGATACGACTGGATCTAGTCTTACATCCAGCAGCCAGCTGGGGCTGCTTGTCTATTATAGTCTCTTCCACCATTCCTAACAAATGAACAAATAACTAGATGCCCTGTGAAACATTTTAAATAGAACTGTCTCCTGGAAAAGCTGTTACTGACAGAGACAGGTTTGATCCAGATCAGGGGAACCTGCTTTAGGATAGAGAAGATCAATACAGGTAGTTGTTTTTTTTATTTCTGATTTGTTTAATTTTTTTTTTTAACTAAGCGAAGGTAAAGATTATGATGAATAAAGTAAAGCAAAAAACAAGCCATCTGTGAACTGAAGTGCATCCTTCTTATTAAACCTTATTGTGCTCTTAAAGCAGTAGCAGAAGCTGTCACTATGAACTCTGTCATGCAAGAGGCTTTCAAAAAAGCATTTAAAAGTATATATTAGTTAGAAACCACTTTCTCAACAAATTCTGAAAGAGCTGAAAGTAGCTTTTGAAAAGGAACCAATATATTTCATAGCACAGTAAATTAGCTGCTATTTTTTACTGAAGTGTTTGATCAAAATCCAGTGCTGACCACAAGTGTCTTAAATTGATTCTATTTAGAGTGCTTTTCTGTTGGTTACAACCTGGATCCTATAGTAGTAACTGCCCCCCTTTCCTGTTGTGTTCTTTGGCATATGCCTGAGAATTGCGTGTCTCCAACACCAGCTGGAGGCACTGAGGCCATGTTCTTATGTTTGGAAACAGTGCATGAGTTTGTGTGAGCTAGACAGATCAAAACTAAGATTATTTTTATTTGTTCTGTTTAAATAGTGTCATCTACTCAGATTTTGCTAAATAATGAAAAATGCCAATTAGAAAGACTAGCCACTAAGACTGATCATCCCAGTGGTGGAAAACTATAAAACAGAATTCAACAGGTCTTAGGAAGCAATGCTAGCATTATAACAACAGTATTCTTCTTAGCCTTTGGCTACGAAGTCCAGGAATTCAGCCTACTATATAATCAATCCTCTACAATCCACAAGCATTAAATTCATCATTAAAATGTTATTCTCCCTTTCCCAAACCTTCCATGTAACAAGCATCTCACTAAGATGAAAGGCATTTGTTACAGAGAACAGCCTTAAGGAAAGCAAAAAGAGCAAATCTGGAAAACATATTCCTATTTTTCTGGAAAGGGGTAGTATTCATAAAACATTTAGTGAGTTCCAGGTCAACTTGTTCTCCTTTTGTATACTATTCATACCAGGCATTTGACAACTCAGTGACAGTCAATCTAGCAGCTGAACTGAATATGTTGGGTCATCCAGTTTAAATAAAAGAGAAATCTTCAATGTGAAATGACCACAACAAAAACAAGAACAGCAAAAGGCTTTTCTGTTTCTGAAATTTCAATTAAAAATCAATAAATACATTAACAAAAGAGAGGAAATAGACCTAATTTTGGAAAAAAGGGGCTACTTGAGCAGGTGTATATATAAATGGTGAGATCCTTCATGGTGGGTTTTGTCTGCTCGTTTAAGTGAAACTTTGTAATCCTGAACATTCCAGAGATTGCCACCCTCCCCTACCCCCAGCATACCATGTCTGAAAAAATGACTGTGATGGCCAATAAGACATTCAAATTTTGCAGCTAAAATTAACCTGGATTTACCTTGTCTTTTCACTCCCTATGCAAGACCACCCTGAAGCTTGCTCCTATATTGACTGTTTCTCAATATGCTCTGTCATTCAGTAATAGGTATCCCCTAGTTGTTCTTGTCTACTGAAAAATGAGATTACTCTTATTGGATTGGAATAATGAAATTTTCATCTGACTTTAAAGCTAGTGAAAATAGCAACTCAGGGAGAGACAGACACATGTGTTTTGGAAATCCAAAATACTGAATTTTGTATCCATACAAATTCTGAAGTTAGGTCCATTTGTAATTCAAGTACTTTTTCTCATTGTAGTTACTGCCACCATGAATCTTGAAGTTGGTGTCTGTCCATGCATGTCCTAGGCAATATGGATATACATGTCATATACCCACCTTTTATAAAAGACATTCTCCTAACTACATAAAAACCAATCTTATATGGTGTATGTTGAAGACAGATAGTCCTAAAGAACCAGCTCATACCTTCCCTCCACCACTTCCAAATTGCACAGCTATTTCTAACATAGTGAAAGTACACCACATCACCAATAGCCTTCTCTGTTTCAGCAAGATATAAATTGAATAACAACTAGAAATTGTTTGGTTGGGTGGGTTCACGGATTAACGATCAACTATAGATTGAGAGGAGTATTGGGTTCTCAGTATACTTTGTTCCTTTCGGAAACCACTACCTGATTTTGTTTTTAAAGTTGCCACAAGTTTTCAACAGGATTCTTACTCTAAGACCTCCATATCTTTCATCAGTTAGCACCCACTGAATGACTACTGTAGATGTCAGTCTCAAATTCTTCTGCAGATATCCAACTGGACTCTCTACAGGGATTTAGCTGGAAGGATTTGCTGGAGGAATGATGTTACTAACAGTTCCACCTCTCCCACTCTGCAAATTTGAAATATCGCCTATAAATATTTTGAATATGTTCATTATTTAAAATTTAAGATCTCTTCTCCAACTTTGTAACGTATTATAGAAATGGCTTTCTGCCTATAGTTATAATGTATGTCTGCAGTCCAGGAAGAGAGCTGACAAGCACAGTGAATCTTGCTCTATATTTGGAAACATCTGCTGTTTTATTTCCATGATGCACAGTGACGTGCTATTCTAAGACGAAGAACAAGTCTGGCACAGGAGACATTTTTTAGTTTATATAGTATGATATAGTTTTTGGTTATATAGTATGATACTGAAGTTAGGATTCCTCTAATCTAATTTCTCTTAATCACCCTCTGCTGGTACTTCTCCATTGAGTAAAGGATACCAAAATTGTTGCTTAATGGTCCTCTGACTGTCAGACTGTTTGCTGAGGAAATAACTCCCACCACTAGAGAGGCAGCATTTCAGGTATCAACAATCAGCTTCCTTCATATCATTTTGTCGTTCTTGAAAGGGAAGCATATAGAAAATGTAATTGTGACATGGAGGTGAAATTCAAATTGACTTTGGAGTGGCTTTGGTTTGAGGTGTCTCTAGATTCAAGGTGAGGTGGTAAAGATCTAGAAGATTTGCTTTACTTTTCATTCTATAAAGCAGTCACACAAAAACCTCAGCAGTATCATCAAGCTTAAAAAGCCCAGATGCCTATTCTGGAGAATACCTATTGGTGAGTCAGGAAAACATTGCAAAATTCTGTTGACGATAGTGCAGGGGAAAATAGTGCTTTTAACTATCTGTAAAATAATTGGAGAAGAAAAAAGATGTGTGAATAGTCTTAGCCATGTTTTATGGGTGGAGTAAAGGCAAATTACTGTCTGGTGCTAGGGGTAGTTTTGACTCTGATCTTCAACTGCCCAAATTTAAAAGGCCTTTTCATAGGTATTTCCACTGTGATTAACTGTCTATCACTGTTGGATAGACATGGACATTGAGCTAGCTACCCCTGTGGTCTTACCTGACACCATTATGCCTATGGACTTTTGCTCCAGTGAAAAGGCAGGAGTTAAACCTTGCATAGGTTCAGAATCAGACCATGGTCTTTGGTTTTTCTCAATAATGATTATCAATGGCAAATTTAAATTAGAGCTAGAAGAGAGCATGGGGGCTTAGAAGACCTGAGACAGCACATTTACCAGGTGGTGTTTAAGGTTTGGATGTCTTCTGAGTGTGTCTGTCTTCAATCACACTGCTAAGTGTACTGACAAAAATTTTGGAAAATGTTGAAAAACTGTTGTTTTGTGGAGCATTTACACAATTGTATTTAAAATTCCCTTGAGCATTCATTATGTAGGAACTTCACAATATATATTACTTCTAGAGCAACGTAATTCTTTTGGCCAGTGATTCTTAGCTTTAAAAGGCTGCCCCTCCTCCCTTGCCCTGATTTAGACATCAGTGGAGTCTTTGTTCAGCAAAGCTTAGGAGGAGTACAGTCTGATCTGTTGGATTCTATTTGATTTGTCAAAATTCTGAATCTCTGTGCTCAAAACTTACAAAAAGCAAACTATCCATCAGTTGACCTGAAAGTAATACAGTAGTCTAATACAGCACAAATATTTTGTCCTAAATGTATGTCAAAGCTGTCTATCATTAATTCAGCTCTTATAGAAAATATTCTTGCAAATAAAATACTGTACTTCACAGACAAATGAGTCACACAGTTATATTTTCACGATTATATTTTCAAAGATTACCAATCTCACTGTTTACACCACTGAAGAGTGAAAGAAACCTGAGGGTGAAAAATAAAACAATATCAAGTTTTGTGAAATATGTGGGTTTGGAATGAAAACTCATGAACATTTGGAACAGTTGGACTTTTAGCATGGAATACATCTTAATAATTTTAATGCTTTTTTTTTCCTAATGTATTAAACCAACTTTCAACAGATAAGAAGTGCCAAAAGAATCTTAATGCCAAAATACTCTTAAGTATGTAAGAAATGTAAAATAAGTGCAGCGTGTAATGATGAAATGGGCTGTTCCAAAGGAATGCACTCCAAACGCAAGAGCTAGGGATGAAAAAAAATAAAAAGAATTATTACTTAAATCTCATTGAGGATATACAAAAGAATCAATACCTTAAAAAAAACAAACTATGAATTTGCCCTGAGGTGAAATGCTATGGTGATATGAAAAGCTTTTAATATGAGTTTGTAAAATCTTTGCATATCATAAAAGAATATTTGATGGTCTTTTTTCTTTATAGGTTGTTTCATGCTTGCTTATGTTATTATTCAGAAATATTTTACATCTTCTTCTAAATAGGCTGATGCAGCATTGTTCAGCTACCCATAAAGGAAAGGAGTGACTGATTATACCAGTGATTTTTAGGAGGTATTTTTGGTTTTGGAGTGATAAAACTTTTGTCCCAACACTTGCAGTGTTGCCATCCCACACTTGAATAAAATATGATTTAAGCATCTAGAAATCATTAGATTGGCTTCAAAGCCATGAGTTTGAAGTGAGTACATTTGGCATGTCTGGCCTTCCAGGCCCTGTGGTTTTAGAAGTCAGTTTCTAATTTTTCCCCATAATCACGAATAGAGGCTTTTTAGATTTTTTTTTTTTTTTAAATGATTTTTACACAGCCATGTGACTCTAGAAGTTGATGCTTAAGTATGCCAGAAGGAATTTAGGTGCTACAATAACTAATGGCCAGTGTATTGCTTGCTAACGCAGATTTGAAATGCCACCCTGAAGGAAAAGGTTAAAAAGACCCAAAGTCTCTGCCAAGGCTGCTTTTGTTTCTTACAGAGATCAGCTGTATCAGAAGGAAATCTTCCCCCAGGCCCTTTTTTTCTGTCTTTTTACAGCTAGATCCCTGTAACTATCAGCTCTGGCAGTTAAATTTCTTTTTCCCATCTATACAATGAGCAGTGAAACTGAAACCTCTTGGAGAAGCTACCAAAGTTGTGCTGTCAGCTTGGTGGGGTTCTGCTGCTGGTCCTTCCACACCTGGGGAAATGGAAATTGATCCTGGTTCCTGGACACCGCTGCTGATGATGTCTTTTTATCAAGACTCTCTTGTTTCTCTGGATTAAATTGGCTCTATTGAGAGATTACAGTCTCCAAGGGCCCCATCAAACCTTCCCGATGAACAAGATTTGTCTGGATTCAAGGGCAGCTGTCTTGCTTCCTCTCATTCAGATTACCCTGTGGCTGCCGTGTGTCTTGCAGCCAGTAGAGTCATAGCATCTGAGGTAGGCTTCAAGCTACATGTGGTTGCGTTTCTGAAAGTGTTGTACGTGCCTATGATCACAAAATGTAGAGTATTTCTTCAGGGAACTGCACACTGTAATACTTGAGTGTACTCTAATCATGCAGTACAATCTTATGGTCAGAATAGGTCTATGAGATCTATTGGACTTTGATTTGATAGTTAGTAAAGCCCTGTAAAAAACCTATAATGATGTGATGCTAGTGGGAACTATGAAAGCTATATCAACTATATTAACCCAGTTACCTCATGAGCCACAGAGCAAATAATCCTAGCACAGGATTGCTCCTCCAAAAGGAAATTATCAATGTATCAAGGAAAATACATGGGCCAAATGTACCATTGTGTCCCATTTCCTCCTCCCCCTTCTTATTCCAAATAAGAACAGTATATTTTATGATTTATGGTATTGCTAGTTTTCTTCTCATGATCCATCACTTTACTCTTACCCTCTCCTACCCTTTTATGGTGGTAGACAATATAACTTTGTAAGATATATTGATGTGGGTATGATGCTGAGATGGGATTTTTGTTTCATTCTTTTGGTAAAGAAAGCTGAACGGGCTCATATAGATGGATGGGTGAAGTGAAGTAGAATATTACTGAATAATCTTCAACCTTGAATAAGGAAAATGAGATAAGGGATGCCTAATGTTTCATTGACATCCATGAAAATAGACATGAAAAAATCTAAACCTCTCTCTGAGGAAGAAAATTAAGGGGACCACATGCTAATCCACGAGTCCAGTGAGAAGGATGGCCTTGGCAGCCAATGGAACAACAGGGATTCCATACACCTCTCCTTGTGTGACCCTAGGGAAAAGGCTGTGTCTAGTGCATGAAGGAGAAGCAAAGCATGTTTGGTGACTTCTCAATGCAATGCCTTCCTCTTATTTCTGTGCAGAAGCTAATATTGACTTAAAAGAAAACTAAAGCTTTGTTTAAAATGGGTAAAATACAACTGCATGTTTCTTAATTTCTGTAGTAATTTCATGATTATGTTTTTAAAAGAAAGGATGCATTTTTATTTTCATAATTAACAGGAAATACATGTTATACATTAAATGTGACACAAGAGAGATGAATTATGCAGTAAACTCTGTGTGCTGATCAGCACAAAGCCCAAGGCACATTCAGCAGAGTTTCTATGAAGATCTGTAATGAGTTTCAAGTACATAATTTCCTGATGGAGGGTAAGAAAACATCCATCAATGCTAATTTTCCCACAGTTTTTAGCTTTTTATGAATACTTTAAAGCTTACAAAAAAAGATGAATTTCTGAAGTGCAACTTGAGGAAACTCTTGTAGTAATTAGAGTGTTCCTAGCCAAAACTAATGGGATCTGAACCTTAAACATGGGGATGATTCAAAGTCAACAGCCTCAGCCTCTAATTTCTTCCAAAAGGTTAAAACAATTCCCCAAATCTGGACACAAATATCTTGTTGAACTGTAAACCAGAGCTGTCATTGTGCCTTCAGAAAGGCAGAATTTAAGTGTTAGGCTCATTTCTGATTTGGTAGTATTTTTACACCCCATTTGAGATTAAATGGTCTAAAAAAGCAAACTCAAATGGTATTGGGCCTTCTGAATACCGAGCTTGAGCTCTCTGTGAAGCATGCTGACTTTGCAGTGGAGCATATGATCATATGCACTGGTTTATTCTTCTCTAAAGCTTCTGTCAAGCTGTTGCAACAAAGACATCTTGACATTTTAGGAATGAGAAAGTGGATTTTAGGTACTGGCAGGGAGGCAGTGGCAACTTTTCTAGTTTAGGCAATTGTCCATTTTATATTGAGATATATTTGATCCATTTCAGGCTGCAAAGAATATTATTTTGCTAGTGTGTGTTGCTTATTTAGTGAGGAAACACTTTATTGCATGTTTATATAATATTTCTATATGTATTTTTATATAATTTATATTTACACATTTATACAATTTACATTTATTTACATATATCAATATATATTAAATGTGTAGTGTAAATATAAACATAAATATATTAAATATAAATATCAGACCTGCTATAACAAGGTAATTGACTCCTTAAAATTCTAGTGATTTTGGAGAATTTAGAGGCTCTCAAGCCAGTAGTTGTGAAGAGCTTTCAAACAGAAATGTTAAATCAGTGTGTGTGGAGGGTAAAAATCCCACATTGGAAGAATCTGGATATTATTTATTATTTAACTATATCTGTCTCCTGCTTATGCCCCTCAGTTATGTTAAATGAAAGCTCCCCCAGAAGAGAGCACTATTCTTATTCAGTCACCATTTAAGATACTTTTTTAAAGATAGAATTTAAAATTAATGTTCAGGTGTCTTAACACAGATTTATTTCCAGCATCTCTCGCTTGAAACAGAAGGCTTTTTTATATCCATAGATTATATTTTATTTGATGAATTACAGAATTAAAAGCCATGACCTACTGAATGGTCTGCAAGGTGGAGATTGAAGAGCAACAAAAAAGTAACTTCATATATGTTGAATATATGTGAATAAACTGAAAATTATAGAATCTAAAGACACTTGAATTCTGCAAGACAATCCTTACTCTTCAATTATGGTTCAGTTCCAAAGCAGAGCTAGTTTCAATCATGTCAGTGTTTTTGTCAGTATTTGCAGACATTCAGGAACAGGGTTTTGTTCACAGAAGTGTTTTAAGACTGTGCCTTGTATAAGTCCAGCCATGAGGAATAATACTGCAGAGACACCATATATCATTCTCTTTAAACTTTTCAGCTATACAGACACAGACTCAGTTCCATGGGACTTCGATAACTAAGTTAGGAAAAGAAAATAATCAACTCCGTATTACTTTGGATATCCACAGAGAGATTATATCCTGATTTTTTTTTCACCCAATCTACCCAGTGTTCAATATGGATATGCAGAGAAAACAGGATAGGATCTTTCATGCTTTGCTGCTGGGAAGAAGGGCTAATTTATTCTTGAGAAAGGTAGGCAAAAATAAGTTGTTGAGCTCTGGTGATAAGACAAATATTATTTTGTGGTATGATAAGGAATAGAAATATAACACCAAATATTATTCACTTATCTTTGATGAAAGCAAAATTTCTGTAGCCTGATACTACAGTCGTTTCCTTGTTCAGTATTTGGTATGTCAAATGTTCATACTGGATCTTAAAATGTGCTCAAAAGCTCAAGAGTATATCAATATTTGCAGCATAAGACTGTTTTCTCTTTGATCGTTCAAGCTTTCCATCACTCTAGGTGGTCCTAGCTAATAAGGCACTGTGGTCTTCTTCACTACTTGATTCCGGTAGCCATGTAGCAGACCACATGCAATTAGTGCTTGCCATTATTGTTTTAGTCAAATACCAGCACTTATCTACAAATTTATGATCCTGTTAGTGAATCAGTTACTTTTAATTACATATTTATAAATCATGTCATATATGGGGACCAAAATTTCTCTTTTAAGGATTTAACCATTCTATGTCTTTTTCTTTAGGATCTTTTTCCCTTCAAGGCAAAAACCTGTGTGAATATTTAAATACGTTTAATACTTAGCTGGAGTGCTGCTCTTTCATACAAACATGTGCTGTGAAAATCAGAAATCTTCCATCTTCTCCCGGTTTCTGTATGAAGTTGTATAAGCATCTGGTTTATCAGTTTGACATGCCTTTGCAGTGCCCATACAGTCAGCATTAAATTGCATATACCTGCTTCAGCAGCCCTTGTCTGCCTAGTTATGGATGTTGGGCACTAACAGCCCTACTCACTTTATTGTATTTTACTGAGAAAGCTGAAAAATGTATATGCAGAAAAGGACTTGGCATCCTCAGAATAAAATACCTACTTCTGGTAATTTTTCCCAGGCAGCTATTCTTTGTAATTATCTTTGAATCTTTTAACAAAGATGATTGCACAGAGGACACAAGTTAAGGTGTCCTGTTCTAGTTAAGGAGAAGTTGTGGCCATAGCATAACAGTCACACGGAGCAGATACCCAGGTGTAGAACAGAGAGATATGTATATTTTTTTCAATACTAGAGTCTAATTATAAATGAAGCAGGGTTAATGAAAAAATTTGTATGATGATATTTCCTTCTGAAAGGAGCTTCAAACACCTTCAGCCAGGAAGACCCTTCACAAATGTCCTGTATTTGAAAAAAATCTGCTAAATTTGAGATTACTGAGAATGAAGTTGCAAGGGAAAACTGAGGAATGACTTATAGGTACAAACCTGATCTCTATAGAAACCTTAGGCCCTCTCTTATTTTGATTATAGTTTGATTTGGTATCAAACTTTTTTGCTGGTTTCGCTGGTATCGCCATCTTGAAAGTGTATGCTTGTGATGGGATCATGGTAAGGTATGTAAGTTCAAGAAAGTCCTTTTGATGCATAAATAATTCCTGTTTCAGAGTTTTTTGATAGTAACCCCCTGTCCCCAAATCTTATGTAGGCAGCAATTTGTGTCATATTCTCCCCAGTACATACATAATTTGCGACTTAGAGGTACAGGATAGTCATTGGTTCCTGCTGTAGTGGTTAACCTTGCTCCCAGACCAGTTACTCAACTGGGATACTTGATTAGGCTGGATTATCTGACAGTAAGACTTTCTGGTGCTCTGAATGCCTCATGCACAGCCCCAGTAGTCTGAAGCACTGAGCACAAATTTTCAGCACTACTTAGCTGAAGGAAAAAAAGAATTGAAATTTAACTTATATCGTTTCATTGCCATACAGTCCCTTAATTCCACATACTCCTTAGACTTAGGTTTAAAAACCCCTGGTAGTTAAATGCTAGTGGAACATACAGATTTGAGACTTTGATTTCATCCATTTTAACATACAGGTGTAGATTCTAAATAATTCTGAAAGAAATTATTTAATTAAACTCAAAAGAGGGGAGATGTCTGCCCCAAGAGAGGAATGACACAATGGATTTGCTCTGAACTGCCTGGGATCATTTAAAACCAATGAATTAAAAATCAGATAGTCAGTGAGGGCTATAATTTACACTACAGAGGTGGTAAAGCCTTTTGTGTTCATATTTACAGAGAAAGCATTAAACTACAGTGATTTTAGATTTTTTTTTCTTCTCACCAGGGAGAAATGTGAAACTCAATTTTAACCCCGATTGAGAAGGTGCTAATTTGTCTGACAAGTTGTTGGAATCTCAGCATGTTTGAGGTATCCTTGATGTATCAACACCTTCATGCTGAATGAAGGATGCCTTTAATGTGTAAATGTTTAGTACGTATCCTATATCTCATTAGCCAAGAACAATACAAACCACACACAGGCAAGAAGGGTCAGAAGCAAACACCAGTCAGAGAAAAATCTTTTATGTTCTAATTAAATGAGCAAACATTTGCAATACATCTCATTTGCAAATAGTTTATAAAAAATTGCACTTGAAAGTTGCAGCCTAACTTATGTCCTAAAGGCCTCATGAATCTGATATCAAATGGGCACCCTGAACTTTAGTGCCATGTTGTAGTGCTGATACCTTGTTAGTGCATGCAATATCACAAAATATTAAGAATAGTGGAAGAAAAGCAGTTGTTAAAACCCCCACAATTCTAAACTCTTTATGTTGTTAGTGTAAACCTTGGGAAGTTATATGTAACTTAAAAAATTCAGCTGTCTGACTCGTATGTTAAAATGAAAACATTTCTAGGGCAAATTAAACAATTTTCTAGGGAAATACCATCTCCGTTTGAATGAAAGGTAGAAGAATCTCAAGTTTCATTTCATGCTGTAAGTATATCAACACCAGAAGAAAGCCAAGCCAGTGAAAACCAGGTTCTTTGTTCTAGCTGTCCCCATTGCCCTTCCCATCTCCACTGCCCTTAAGCAGTCAAATAGCAGTGGGAAGCTGCTCAGCAGCCCTCACTTGGGCACTGCTATCTCCTGTCACTGTATGCCCTTTCTGGCAAGGCCTTAACAGGGTTGGAGGGCTTGTTACTAACTCCCTTACCCATTCCACTCTGGTTCTGGTTTAGGTGGTGCCTCTTGCTCTGTCTAGACAGAAGCATAACGTGGGCATATGGGGATATCATGGGGATGACCATGGAACTTCTGCTCTGTTTGGAACCGCTTTAGGGGGACACCTGTCTCATCCAGCCCTTACTGTGGTCCTCACCAGCATACCGTTCTCTGCAAGGCCATGTGGGCCACTGGTGTGCTGTAAACCTCTGGCTGGCTATATTTCAATGCTGCATAGAAGAGGTCTGAGGACCTCTTTTTATTACTATTTATCTACATTACACAAAATCAGCTTAATATAATTTGTCAGTTCAGTTGCAATTGCGCCCTCATCCTGTGTGTGGGTTTATTCCTTCTTTCTGCTTTTCTTTTCCAGAGGTTGATCCCTTTGGACTGCTGAAACCTGATGGCTCGCAATCAATAGTCTGTGAAACAATAAGATCAGCAAGGTGAAGATTCAGATTTTCTGTCTATAAATGCAGATTGCTGGGCCACTGAAGTGAGTCTGACTTAAACTGATTGCTTGATAGAGGAACAGGGTGGGAGGAAAGAGATTAAAAATACCTGGAGACAATGTTAAGCTGTTAGTACAGTATTGATCCACTTCGTGTAGATAGTTGAGGGAAATGTGGATGCGTAAACTTACAATAGATATGACTAACAAATGTCATTTTCTGCTTAAATACTGCACTGATAGAACCTGTGACTGGAATTCTAAGTCCCATATATGCTATATTGCAACCTTGCAATATGATCAGGAACACTTGCCTGGTCATAAGATCAGTTTTTCCAATGAAGGTGAAACAGGAGTTTAGATTTTGGTTTGGTTTTCTGTTTTTAAATTATTTTTTTTCTTTGGGTGTGTTTTGGGGTGTGTGTGTCTTTTTTGAATACCAGTAAGATTATATTTAGTTGTTCTGGGCAAGTAGAGATATGCAAGACTTGAACAGAGTGCTATAGGCTGACATGCTTTGATATGAATGCAAGTTTAGAAACAGTTCCTAAGAGGACATAAGATGAATTTGCCTAATATGTGAGTAAGGCTGGGATAACAGTACCATACTGATGGAGTAGCAGCAAGAGCATGGGGTCAGTGGGTGAGAGGCAGACCTGTATGGGAGTGGTTAATGGGGCTGCCTCATGGCACTGCCTCAGCCTGTTGATTAGAAGGCAGGGTGTCATAGCAAAGAACTTGTATTTAAGCACTTAGCTGTTATGAAAAAGAAAAGAAAGCAAGCTCTTTTTGATTAAAAAGTTGAAGATTTTTTTTTTTGTGGTTTGAGGCTATCATCTCATGAACAACCTGTCCAATAAATTATTGCTAAAGTGATTACGGGAGTGTTGTGGTAAGTATTCCAAGTTCACAAACCCTAAGTGAACTGACCACAGCAGCTGGGTGACCTCTTTCTGTGCCTGAATTAGCCAGTCAGGCACAGACTAGTTAGCTGTGTAAATACTCATGATCATAAAGTTGTTGTAGGCTTTATATAAGTTCACCATCTCAAATTCATGTTCCTACTACTAAGACGGTTTATTAAGGTACTGTTAAATATTCCCCTTATATTACTGCCTGGACCTCAAATCAGAAAAGCTACAAGAATTATTTAGGTCTAACAATGTTCAATTTCTTTCTGAAAATTAAATTAGCTGGCATCAATTTGAAGAAAATGATATTTTCCTCATTGAGATGGGACTGAAACAGATAACTGAAAGAAGCACAATAAGGAAAGAGAGGAAAGAAAGGCCAGGCAGATAGAGCAGGTATGTGACCGAACTTTTCATGGACATTTTGATTTTCTTCCTGTGTTCATCTACTTTGTCACACAGCTTCATGACATACAGTTTCATGTCACAGTAGCAATAATCTTAACAGGAAACAAAATTCTGTCTGTAACCTAATACAACAGAGACAAGTATTTATATATTTAACTTCAATTTGGGTGCTTGTGCTGAAATCAGTGGGAGTTAGAGGAACTTAAATATACCACAGATCTTGTGACAGCTCTATTCAAGCTCAAGTTTTCAAATCCACAGATAGAGTTCTGGTTTTGTTAGGGTAATGATCATAGAGCATTTGTCTATTCCTAATTGATAGAAGTAAATATTAATTTCCAATCTGAATCCAACCTTCAAATATGTAGACATTTATTGCTGCAGATGCAGAAAATGCTGCTGATGAGAGCTGGATGAGCTTTCTAGCTTCTTTGAGGAAACCTCTCAGAGCTGTTTCCTCTGCCAGGTTTGTGGCAACCTCTTTGTGTACATTGGGATGTCTGCATGGCACTGGGCCCACTGTACTGCTGGGACTCTGAGCAACACAGCAAAAGCCATAGGTTTGTCTCTGGGTATATTTACTTGGCTCCTTGGTCTTCCCAGCTAGCAGACACTGGAATACAAAACTGTTCTTCATCTCTAGACTCCTTCCTTTCATGTCATATAGGGGCATGCATATATTTAACATATAAAATCACAATCTGTCAGCTTTGATACTACTATTCTCTTTTCCTAGATAAAAAACTTATTCATGGTTAACTAAAGCTTCAGCTGATTTAGAGCACTGCAATTCATTGACTCAGCAGCAGTGTCAAGAATATGGCCACTTCTAATTTTTTCTCCACAAAAGTTTGCAGGGCACTGAGAATCATTTTCAAGGCTTATGTCTAAGGTATTTGAAGGTCAAACCCAAGTGGTCTGTGGTCATACTCCGAAACAAAGTTCTTCCAAAACTGGTATCTCCTGATAAGGAAACAATATGCTGGGTGCAGAAATAACAGATTTCTGACTGAGTAGCCTATTTCTCTAGGGTTTGCCCATGGGAGTACGGATGGTGACCTTTGCACTCCTGGATAGGGGGTCTCAGACACAACCTTTTAACCAAAGAAATCACAATCAACCAAAAAAGAACCCCAAACTTCCTCTCAACATAAAATAAGGCATCCCACAAACTCAGGCAGAGCCAAACTAATGTTGAACAGATCCTATTGAATTGAATTTAGTTCAAACTGAAACTTCATGTGTATTGACAATACTCAAAGTACGGGCTTTTGTTTCATTTTTTTTCTAAGGGAAAACCTGAACAGAGCTTAGGAGGTAAACCAGAACTTAACAGGTGGGTACTGGTGCAAGGTTTATACTAGGTGTTAGCTCTTCCTTAGGCACCCAAATGAAATAAAAGACAGCTAAAGACTTCTACCACCCAGAGCTCTTTATGATGTTTATGGACAGACTTCAAAATCTCTAAAATGTTGCCAATGGGTTTTGAAACCCAAATGGGATCTGGGCAACATAGCCTGAGAGTTGTGTACAGCTCCTGTTTTGTGCTGGTGCCTCCCAGCACAGAGGAGCTGCTCTGGTTTCTCAGGGGACAGCATTTGGTTGTTAAATTCATTTCCCACAGGGGCTTTCCCCTCTTTTCCAGTCTGCTTCAAAAATGCCAAGCAGAACCGAAATCCCATTCGATTAAAAGAAAGTGAAAAAGGGAGATGGAGCTCTTAGCAAACAAACCAAAACAGTTTGAAATTTTTACTTCAAAAGCACTGCAGTATTTTACCAGCAGTATTTTAGCAAGGACTGAATTCATTAGCACTGCCTTATTCATGCTGCTACCATTAAGAGTTCTACTGTTCAAAAACATTTTAAAGAGCCAACTGTTTTACTGCTTTGAAATATCTCTGCCCAGGAGTGAATCTTTGCATTCATTTTCAAAACAATCAGTCTTCCATGTGGAAGCTGTGTAAGTTTATGTAAGTCCATCAGTCTTCAAAGACAAAAAATAACAGGCTTCCTTATTCTAGACCACTTTCCTTTTCTCCATCTCCTTCCACATGTCCTTTTCTTATTTGTTATCCAGTAGCAGGTACTACAGTCATGTGCTGGGGTAACACGTGCATGTGAGCACTTGTGCACACTCAAGTGTGTCAAGCCTCAAAAATTGAAGACTAGAACCTTTCTAATAATTTCTTGTTTCTTTTTATCTTCCTTTTCCTTTTCCCTTTCCCTTTCCTTTATATGTTCTCTGCTAGCATTTTGTAAAGCTGTTAATTGCTGTGATATTGTGAATCTATCGTTAACTGTGATCCTGAACTGTTTTCATTTCCAGTGTGTCTTGACACTGAACAGTGGTGAGGTGTTTTTGTGGTGCCAGAGCCAAAGGCAGAAGCCTGTGACCTCTGTTAAGTTACTCTTAAGTCATTCTGACCCACTTAGATCCAACATTAGGTTGTTATAGTTCATTTTGTCTCTGGCAACTGAGATCTGATAGAGAACCTGAAAAATGTGCTGGATGTGGCAGACTGAGTAAAAAAGCATGCTTTTGTTCTGAAACTGAGAATCCCAGCAGCGCAGCCTGCTGCGGAAACACAACTTGAGATGAGCTTAGCCACCTCAGTGCCTCTGACAGGCACTGAAGTCAGCTACTTAGTTTAGTAGTGTGAACAGACAGGAAGTCAGGCACATGAATGCAATGTCGGCAGCAAAGTTAACATTGCTTCCTTGATAAAATGCTGTGTACGCTGACAAGCTGACAAACACATCCATCTCATTAGGACAATCCTGCCCTATGTGTTTCGGTAGCTGTCAGATATGCTATTTTACAGTTGTGGTCCTTATGCTGAAGCAAGCTGAAAAATTATTGAAGTACTTTCTCAGGATTAAAATAAAGCAGAGAGATAAAGTGAATGTGGAATCCCTAAATGTGGATGGAGATGTCAGCACAGCCGATGCAGCAGATTTTGCAGGCTCCTGCTTCTGGATGTGGTGATAAGAAAAAGACCTTTTTGGTAAGTAGCCATACACATGGGTGGCAAAGGCTCAAGTCAAAAGATTGTGATTTTTCAGGATGATTGTGTGATAGCAGGTAATGTTTTCAAGTGAAGATAATAAATATCAAGTGCTGAGGGAAGGGTTTTCCTTTGCTGGTGACCAAAGGAACCAAGGAGCAGGGTCTGTTACTGTTCGTAGCCTCTGAAACTCGCGCAACGGGACTTCATAGCAGGGGGAGAAGGGGGAGGTTTGGTAGAAACGAGGTACAAGTCCTGGCTCCGGGCCCCACATCTGCACGGGCGCTGATGGTGCGGGGGGGCCGGGGGGGTGTGCTGCCATGACAGCGCCGCGCCGCCACCTAGCGGCCGCCCGCGGTCAGCGGCGGGTCCGGGCCGGGTCTAGCTGCCGGGCTCGGAGACCCGCACCTGGGCTGTGTGTTTGTTCCTGCACGGATGAGGGAGGACAGTTGTGAATACAGCGTCTGTGATGCGTACAAGTGATGCTGGGTGGCTTTTAAGAGTGACTTTTTAACTGGAAAAGCCCACTGCTCTATGTCATCTCTTTTCTATTCCATCAGCTGGTTTTCCCTTTATTTCTATTTGATGTAAACCTCCGTTTGCTTTACACCAAGTCCTCTGTCTGGGATATCTTGATTAACTGCATAATTTGAAGAACAGAATTGGGCCCCAAGGTAAAAACCAAGCAAACAAAGCACCAAAAACTGTTGCTCAACTGTTGCTCATTTTCATTTTAACTGCATTTCCTGCAGTCACATTGTTTATGTTATTAAGGCCGTGATACTCTGACATACAGAAAGACAAAATTAAAAGCATTATCTTTTAATGTCTTATCACTCCTCTTGTATCATCCTGATAAAGATACTGGCAGAGGGAGAGAGTATGCATTTCTAAGGACAGCCTCTATAACTTCAAGATTATAGTCTCCTGAAATATGTAGAGCTAGTCTATAGAAAAACAAGTAAAATAACAAGTAAAACTACACTGTGTCTCAGTTGTTAAACTGCTGCTATCAGTCAATGTAATTCCCACTAGCTAACAATAAAATTGTTTTGACATGCAATCTTGTACACACTTCAATAATAGTTACCTAACAGGGATTTTCACCCATGAAAACATCTCTTTTTTTTACTGCTTACTTAGTATCATGAAAATTTTGATGTGATACGAGTCCTGTTGTAAAGGGCACCCTGTCAATGACAGCAGTCACCAGAGCCGCTCTGTAAATTGTACTGTAAGGAACAGTCATGTACAATGCATCTGTTATATTTCATAATAAATCCCATCTTATCACCAGGGACAGATGCTTCAGTTTCTTACAAAAAATACCGTCAGACCAGATCTGCAGTGCTTGTAATTGGAAATTTAGGGTCTCTCAGTTGCCTTTGCCTACTTGAGCTGCAGTCAGGCTCCAGCCTGAGCAGAGGAGGTTGAAGGTTTACTTTGGGTAATTACAGAGCTAAAGGGTGCCCAGCTTGTGCTTATTCCCACAGACATTAACAGCATCCAGCAGAAGCAGGGTCTGATGCAGTGATTACAAGACAACTCCTCTGTTCCCAGCTCCCGAAGGCAGCTGAGACTGCAGCAGCCTCTGCAGCCACTCCAGCTGTGTTCACAAGGCAGCTGGACTAAGCACAGGAGTCTGCTGATCCAGGCTCTCCACCATGCTCCTGCTTTGAAAAGTCATGCAGGGATGTGGTTTTGCTTGCAAGTGGAAGAGAGATCTGTAAATGATTTGAAGGTTCAGAGTTCAGGGGTGGTTTGGAAAAACACCCGTCGGGCTGCAATGCCCATGGGGGAGCTGTCTGGTTAGCTGGGGTGTCTCTGGGTATTTCTGGCATTTCACCTCCTGACTGAAGTCAGGAGAACTCAAAGAAAGAAAAAATATGGAAAAAATGCATCCAGACACTTCCAAACTTGGAAACCAGTTTGCTAATGTTTAGTCAAATGCAGGAGTCAGTTCTTGTGTTACCCACCCACCCCTCTTTGGACTAGAAAATAGTCACAGCAGTTTCCTTAAATATATCAGATAAGCAGCATAAATAGCTGCCCAAGAATCAGATAAGACTAATTCCTATTCATTAGACATGTGAAATATAAATAACTACTTGTTTCACTACTCATTAATTACAGCGAGATGCCTCCAGCCCTGTCACAGGCGCCAAGGCCCGCTTCTACATTGTCTCCTTTGAATAAATCCATGTTGTCATTCTGTAGACTTGTACTTCCAATGAAATGAAATGGGAAAGGCTGTGCGCCATGGGCATCCTCCTCTACCTCTGCAGCCCTGGGTCCTGCGGATTTAAGAAGAGAAGATGGGCTCCAGGGGGTAAGATACAGCCGCTAATTTTGTTACTGGTATAACATCTTGTGTCTGAGGTACAATTCCCAGATGGCTTTCTTAAGGCATCTTATCACAAATACTTCTGGGGAGTTTTGTAATTCATCTCAGCAGTATATGTAAACACTACTTAATGGATGCCTCTAATGCTGTCTTCTTGCTTCCAGGATTTTCACTGGGTCACTGCATCAGTGTTGGAGCTTTCCCTGGGGTTGTGCACACATTGCCACACAGCCGAGGGTAGGGGAAACGGTGCCATTTCAGCTCAACTTGATTACAGGTTTTTGACTGAGACATGCTTTTTTTAATCTATTTTTGTTTTAAAGAAAACCCTGAGTCACAAAAACTTAAACTTACCTTGTAAATGAATTGATTTTGAGGAAAATATATAGGGAAAAATATATATAGGGAAAAAAAAAAAGGAATTCTTCAGTGGTTAAGACAATTGTGTGTGGGAGCCCTGTAATCAGCAAAGCACAGTGAGTTGTGGCATAGTAGTCAGTGAGCCTGAGAGGGAATCAGGCAGGGCAAGGACTAGTATCCCTGGTCTCAGTATATCCTATTAGTGCCAATCTGTGTTGTAGAATTAATTTAAAATTCGGTAAATCAGGGAACAAATGCCGATAAGCCAGCAGGTACAGCAGCTGGTGAGACAGGGACCAGTCACACTTAGACCCTTGATCAGGGGTGATCAGGGAAAGACTTGTGCACAGGAGGCAAACTCAAATGCCCCAACTCTTTTTTTGTGTGATGTAGATTTCCTTGTTTGTACCTACTCCAGTGTAATGGAGATGAATAGAATACAAAATTGGGCCATCTATTTATACTCTCATTTTCCCTCCTACATTTCTTCTGATGTAAATGCTCCATGATTGCCCTCCACTAATTTTGTTTAACTTCAAAACTAGGGGTGGTGGGAACTGAGGATGCCCCAAAAGTAATTGTATTAACAGAAAGCGGTGATGTGAGGTCAAGGGGAAGTGCAGGACCAGAGTGCTCAAAATACCATCAGCTGCATCAGGAAAACAGATGTGCTATTACTCCTTTCTGCATATGGGAAATAGTCTCAAGATCATGGTCTACTCTGAATAACTTGAGAAAAGTTTTTATTCCATTCTTCTACTTTCTACTTTTGAGAAGGGATTCTAGCTTTTTTCCAAGCATCCCTGTGTTTCCTTCCCCCCCCCCCCCCGGTTTTTTTGGTCACTGTGAAAAACCTTCAGAAATTCATCTACAGAAATTCTTCTTGGTTAAACAAAAAACCAAAAAAAACCCAAAAAACCCCCAACCCCTTCCCCCCCCCCCCGTTCACAGCTGTTCAGGTGATGTTGAATTGGTGACAGTTTTCCTTTAGCTTCAGAAGCACCAGGGGTAGGTATGTCTCCGGGGCTCCTACTTGCAGTAGTCCATCTGCTGGACTCTGTGGGTTGCTCAGTGGGCACCACAGGGAAAGCTAAGACCAGCCTTTAGCAATAAATTCAAGTTACACTGTTGTAGGCTTGTGCCAGAGCTTAGCACTATGCTAATGAACACTGTAGAGGATGTTTACACACCTAAACTTGATTTACTAGGAAATCAAAAGGTAATGCACATTTGTAGCCAATAATCAAAAATGCAACTGATTTATCTGTTGACAGGGAAGCACTACGAAAGACTAGAGCTTCATAAGGATCCTGCAGGTCAACCTCTCCTGCTTCCAGAAACCCAGCTCTAGGCACTCTTTTGATTCTGAAGTTATGCCCTGCCTAACTCGCTGTGACCTTAGTGAGACAGCGCATATTGCCCAGCAGCCATGCTTCTGCGTTGACTTGAAACAATGCGACCAACTGCTGTTGTGCTGGGCTTTGTTCCACAGAGGTAAGCTCGCTATTTAAACCATATATTGAATTATAACCTTGTAAGAAGGAGGAAAACTAAAGCATATTTCACTGGTTTCTATAAAAGCACTTGAATGGATGTCATTTTTATCAAGGTTTTATGTGTACTATCCAAACACCAAACCGTTGTGCTGTACAATGATATTTAAGGTGAGTTGCTGTACTACATGTCTAGAGGTGACTACATCAGTAGTAGTTCTGTTTGTAGCCCTTGTCTCAGGACTCAGGGCTGATACTTAGAGATGAGGTTTTGGGTGGTGAAGAAGGATTGCTAAGATCAGAGCTGGACATTTGATTTTCAGAGTTATGATGGGCTATTTCCTAGGGGGTTTTAAAGCTGCTCTGGATGAGCTCTTGATATTCAGGTAGTTGAAATACAAAGTGCTCCTATGTTTTTCTGATGCATCCAAAGGTAATTTGAGCTTTGTGAGCTGGTCTTGCTGTTGGGATTAGGGCTGACATTCTCCAAAACTGACTGAAACTGTACCTGTCTTCTGTTAATTAGGTGGGGCTCATGGCTAGAAACCTGAGCTAAGCAGAATGTTAAGTGTGGTGGGTTAGTGCTGGGCTGGGGTGCAAAGGATGTCTGAGCTTGGCTTGCAGCTGTGATAGTGTACCTGGCCTTGATTACATTACTGAAGCTCTTTGGGACATAGCTTTCTTGTGGAAGATTGGAATAAGTGGTATTTTTCCTACCACAGAGCAATGGGCTAGTAGTATACATAAATGGATTGTATATGTGGAAATGTACTGAAGTGCTCAGCAAGCTCCACTAGGTAATTAATTGTTTTTGGGACCTGAGTTTATCTAGCACCACTAACTAAATTCCACAGTAATGCTTGCAGTGAATCCATTCTGTGGTCCTTTAACTTTTCAAGTCTGTGAAAAGGAACTTTCTTCTAATATATGTTCCAAGCTTGGCAGTACTTTCACCAGGAAAGGAACTGAAGGGTCAGGATTGCTGCCAATTTGGGCTGAAATATATGTGGAAGAGATGGTGAGATTTTTGCTGTCTTCAGAAATGTAGTTTAACCGAAGTTTATACTTGAATCTGATTTTAATTTGCATCTGAGCTTCACATATTGCATTTTTTTACTTAATACAAAACAATACAGGTAAAGCAACCCAGAAAAAGCCTAGTTTGCAGCAAAAAAGTGCGCTAATGCTAAAGAAGTGAGGGTTAGTGGCAGGCTAGCTCATGGTGTTCATTCTTGCTTAGATACAGTGAAGGCAGATTAAAGATAAATTACTGTGAGCAAATGTCTTGTTTTCTCTATGACTCCACCTCTTTCTGGCATCTTGCCCTGTCCCCACCCCTTGCACTTGTCTGCATGTCTTAATGGCAGTATTCATGCAGCTGGTAACTTGTGTCTGAGAGAAGATTTACACAGAGCCTTCTCTTCAGTTATTCAGAAAATTTCAGATACAGTATTAATATGATTTGTTAGTTCCCAAACTCCAACTTAAAAATCACAGATTTCTTAAGGGCTAAGCTTGAGTGAGAAAAGTTTTAAGAGGAATGATTTCAACTAGGAGTGAATTCTTAGGTTGTCTCTTTACACCTGGTTACAAGAGTTTATCTTCAAAAATAAGTACAATGCTTATTGTAACATAAGCACACAGTCATTCAGCTTTGATGGAGGCAGTTTGATGTTCTGCTCTGAAGACAGACAAAGCTGATCCAGTTACTGAAACCTACTTGATTCTTTTGGTGTCTCATGTCATAAACATGAATTGTTAATTTCATATTACTCATAACAGGGGCACTGTGAATGTTTGTGGAGTTTATAAGATATCAGTTACAAATGTGATTATACCAGCCATTCCTCAGGACTGACACCAGTTTCAAATTAGAAGCTGACAGGCCTCACCTGCTCCTGAGTTCACTGATAGGTCACCTTCTTGTCATTTTGGCATCCCCCCATCAAAATGACATCTGTGTTCATGAAGGGACAGCGAGGGACTTGAAGTTGTTAGAATTGCTGAAGAATAAGAATAAGGTGTCATCTACTCCAGTTATGTAGTTCTCAACTTTGGCCTTTCAGATGGCTTGATGCTTGTAACACCTGACAATGTTTCCAGATATAAGAATAGCTGGACTGGAGGGTCAGCAGTTGTTCCCTCTTCTACCCATGGATGCTAAGCATTCAGCTCAGCCCTAGCCACAGGGTGTAGACAATCCTAGAGACTTGAGCAACAAGCTTGTAAAATGCCTTTACTTTTCTACATATAGAAAGAGAACATTAGGATAAATAAACATTCTTTTCAGAGGCCCCTGTTACACATCCATACTTTTAAGCTAACAATGTGTGAAAGACAAAAGGTTAATATTGTTCAAAAAACAACTGAATACAAAAGTTTTAAACTTTTTCAAGTTGTTGGACACTTCCACTAATTTCTTTTAATGCCATTTATGTAGAAGAAACCATGATTTTATTTGGAAATATCCTGACTCTTGAAAACCTATTTCTTCTTAATAGAAGATTCTTCATATTCTCTCAATCTAATATAGTTTAGCTAAGTCAGTCCAATTCCTACATCCTGAAGCTAATCCCAAAGTCTGTATTTGATTTCTGCTGTTAAACATGTAAATGCCAGATCCAAGCAATGTCATACTTTGCAGGTTAAATCTTTGGGCTCCCTAGATTTCCAAGGAGTTAGATAAAAAGTTACCTAACATAGGTGTACCACCTATGGAACAGTTGTACAGTTTTCTTTTTAAGGCTTGGATTTTACAGGGTATCAAGTAAATGTGTGTAAAGAATCTCATTCAAGCTGCCTGGCTCATTACTGTACAGAGGAAGTCTCTGAATCATGGGATGTTAAAAGCTTACGTGCGCTAGGTTGGTGGGAAAAGAGAACAGACATGTTTGTGAGAGGGTAGGCAAGGATAAACAAGATGTTGAATTACACTCTGCCAAATGAAGGGCTCAGAGCAGCCAAGGAAAACCTTTTTGTTTTCTCCTCACTATATCAGACCTTTATTTTTGTCTTAGGCACTTTGGCTAACACAGTTGTAAGGACATTCAGCTATCAGAGTTGCCATCATTCTCTGAAATCTGCCCTTGACTTTATTTTCTGCTCCAGGAAATATTATAGTATTGTCATTTCATCCATATAAAATAAACCTAAGGCCAGATTTCTCATGGTGTAAACAAGCATGTCTTCAGGAAAGCAATGCTGATTCATGCCATCCAAGTCTGATTCTTAATATAAAAGGGAACACGCTACAAGAGAGTAAACAAACAGAAGCAAAATGTTGTAGGAACTCATGTCATCAACATAGAATTCCCCCCACAGAGTTCAGAAAGAGAAATAAAAAATAGCTAAGGTAGATTTGCAGAAGCCACCGCATTTTTTATTTTCTTTTTAATGATTTGGATATTGATCATTTTTAATCTTCTTCTCAGAACAACCAAGAGATCTATTATAGCTTGAGCCAGCCATGAAAAGCAGGTCTGTTCTTTAACCTGCCCCAATTCACTTGGACATATTTTATATCTCCAGGGATTCAGCCACGAAGTCCATTAGAGCATCAGATGCAGTGAGGTCAAATCAATTGTCCATACTGCAGAGAAGGTAACCATCATTTACTGTAATTCTCCCCCGTCATGGTAGAGGAGAGGAAAGGTTAAAAGCTGTATTACCATGAGGCTGTCTCATCTATCTTTCAGTATATTGGTAATACCTAAACATTGCTTAAAGAACTGAATGTACAATCTTAAATCTGTGTTAAACTGGATTTAATGGTTAGATTGCCAAATCAACACATTTGCTAATGGTTTTTTTTTCTTCAAGCAGGAGCATTAAAAAAATACCATTTTTAAAACATAAAGCAAAAAATTTTATATTGTCACATCCAAAGCTATACTGAATGTTCATCTCAGGCTGACCGGAATGACTGATATTTATCCTTCCCTGTACATAGATATATTTACCTATGAAGTAATTTGCTGTCATCTCTTTAAGCTGGAGATGCTGCGACAGTCCAAAAACAAGAGAGGAAGTAAATTCAGGATGTATATTTTGCACTGTAAATCAAGTCCTTATGTGTTTGCACTCTAGGATGGGCAATAATAATTGACTGAAGCAATCACTGCTGTGGGAAAACAAACGTCCTGGCAGTGTCGCAGCTGAAGGTCAAGCCTGATGACATAGTAAGCACCTGAACTCTCACTGACTCCTGGGGAGGTGGCGGGTGCTGAGCACCTCCTGAAGCTTGCCTGGCAGGGACAGATTTATGCAGCTGCTGGGCCTGGGGGTGAGGATGCTTTTTCACTCCCACCTCCTTCCATTGGGTCTGCAAAGTCATTTATTTCCATTGCAGTGCTGTGGCATCTCTCTGACTCCTGTGCTCCATGTGTTAACTGCATGAAACCAGAAGAGACAATGCAGTTCTGTGCCAGGGACTGTGTATTCCTCCTCCTCTGAACATTTGCATTGTGGCCCTGATGAATGTCTCATGAGATGATGTGCATGCAGGGGAACCATGCCCACCCCTGCCATGGGTATGAGAGCTATGGCACTGTGGCCCAGTTCTTGTAGGACCCACTGTTGAAGTGGGAAGCAATAATGAAGCTCAGATTTATTCAACTGTCTTTTCTAGGTTAATCTTTTCTTTTTCTTAGGGTTTCTTTAATCCTGAGCTGTTTTCATTAAGAAAGTGATTGAATGAAGGGGGATATCAAGATTTTCCATATTCCAGAAATCTAACATCTGTAGAAATAAGTAAATTTTTGTGTGTGTTTCAGAATCTCATCTGTCAAGCAAACACATACATGGATTTAAAATAGAACCAAAGTAGTAAGAAATAGAAGATAGTTAGGTACTGTTCTTCTAGTAAAAGTGCATAAAATATATTTCTGTGGCTGCCATATATTCATGATATTCTTCTTGGGAGACAGCGGGCTGAATTTAGTGGAAATGTAAGAGTTGGTGTAAATTACAGATTAATAAGTATTTTTATTACGAAACCTATTTTTAAGATTTTAGTTAGGGTTTAATGCTTAGTACAGTGAATTCTAACTTCAGATAATGTGGGTATTCAGTATCCATAAAAAGAAACTAGTAAAAGTTTTATGTGTGCTGAAGGAGAGATAAATGTACTTTAGATGAGGTGCTACATACTATTCACTTAACTGCTTTTCCTCTTCTGTTCTCTTTTTATGATTTACCTTAACAGAGACTCAGTGTGGCTCCTTTTCCTCAGTTTGTGTTACCTACCATCTCTGAATTCATCCCTATGAACGTGTATTTGCAGGTCCTTTGCTAGTCCTCACAACAGTGCAGTTTAGCGTTGTCTCACTGAATAAAGGTAAGTACTATAAATATATACTGGACGACAACTCTTTACAAAGTTAAGCACTAAAACAGCTAAATCTTTTTCATTTTAATATAAAAATTCTGAAGTAAATAGGGAGAATGTAAATCTAAGAAGTAAATTCATCCAAGTCTGGAAAGAAATGAAAGCTTAAAAAGATGCTTTCCTTCATAACAGCACAAAATTAGGACTGCATGTTGCTTGCACGGTCTGTTGCTTCCTTGTTCTGGAGTACCTCTCAGATAGCTCACAGCTTAGTAGTACCCTCTGTGCTAGCACATGTTCTGCAATGCTAATTGAGAGAATGGTCTGCTGGGTTATTTAGCTGAAACAAGAGCCTCAAAGACCAGACAAGCTTTGCTGTTCCTCAGCTTCAATGGATATCACAGCCCTGACTGAAAGAGCACTGAACTTAATAGAAAGGCTCTGGATCTGGAAAACTGCTTACTGAAATCAATGAGGGAAAGAGCTTTAATTCCAGCAGTTAACACTTCATTCTGGCTCTCTTCTCAATAGATACAAACATTGGCTCTGTAATGCCTAGTCATTTTTTTAAGATCAATAAGGCCAACCTAAATTGTGCAGCAAATGTGCATTCACTATCTGCTGTGTTAGCATTACAAGTCAGATCAGACATTTGAAAAATAAGTGTTTGATTTTACAATAATTCTACTGTCTGCAGCAAACAAATGCATTTTTAAGGAAATCTGTTTAACCAGGAAAATCACTAAGGAATTCCTCAAGAGTTGTAGATAGCTCTTAGTTGACAGACTTCCTTAAAGAACTCCTTTTTCTATGTCTACAGTAATTAAAATAAAAGTTGTCCTTTGAGTATTTGACATTGGCAAGATGTATTTAGTTTAATTTTCTCCAAATGCTAAAGAGGTTGCTACAGTTATGTGGAAATAGTTAGGTCTCATGAAAATGAGAGATTCAGATTCTCTGAATTCGTCATAAGGTAATATATTCAGGCGGACTTTTCTGATTCTCCTGCTCATTCTGAGGGAGTGTAGTAATTGCCTGCTTGTTACATCAGTAGTTGGTGGCATTACAGAGAATACCAGTGTAGGGCTTTGGGTATAAAATTCTCTGCTAAGTAACTAAAAAAAGGCAGTCCTGACTACGAAAAGTGATGACATTAAACAGAACTGTTCTGAAAACATGCATCAAACAAGTAGAAGAGAAGTGCAGTTATGAGCAAGTCTTAACCTGTGTGCAGCTTGGGTTGTGTCATAACATGACTGTTTCACATTAAAGATGAAACACTAAAGCACTAGCAGGAAGTTACCATCATAATCCTTTCTTTGAAAAGTATTTGCTCTGTTAAAATGTAAGATGTCTTTCATTAATAAGTATTTAAATCTATATAAAAATGTTTCCTACAGTGCTATAGCCCACCAGAGAAGACTGTATTGCCCCTTCTTCTTCCTGTTTTTTTTCAAACAGCAATAAATAGGGTCAAAATTAGTCACTGCAGATTGCCTGGAGTTTCTTGACATTTACTGAAAATTTCAAACTAATGTGGAAAGTTCTGGAGATTCTTTTTATGTAAGTATGCACCTTCCCAGAATGTATTTTTAGTGATTAATTTTTGTCTTGTGCTGAAGTCCCCCCCCTTCTTGCCTCAGTCTACAATATGGCATCTTTCAATACTGGGAAGTCTTATTTGTGGCAGATTACCTTGACTTTGGTGCTCTCTGATGTCCAAATTGAGTGAATTACACAAGAAATTTGGGGTTCTTACGCTTTCATGAGGCTATTTAAGTCTTTTGAGTCTGAAATAATAGATGAAAAATATGAAAAATTGAAAATGGATAAAAGGTTTTAATTTATGCAAATTCCTGATGTTCAAAACATGAAAAAGGCACTGCTATTTTGACCAGAAGGAAACAAACTAGCTTAAAAAGAAGGCAAACAAACCAAACCTAAGTGATTAATTAAATCATTTGATATTTGCTTTAGGATTATATTTTTGTGCTGAAATTTCTTGTAAAAGTTCTTTAGAGGCTGAGGTTGCACAGCAGTTAATGAGGGAAGGTTCTTGCTTTATGCAGATCTATCTGCCTAGCTTTATAAGTTTGTTATTAACTGCCTATAATTCTATGATTAAAAGATTAATGTGTACTTGTCCAACCCAGTACAAAGATGAGAAAATGTATCAAAATGAAACATTATCCGGAAGGATCTTTTTCATTACAAGTTCAGTTTAAATCAACTTGTCAGATCAATTCAAGCACAGAAGTTAGCAAGATTTTGAAAAACGAAATAGCAGAAGAAGTATTTCCATCAGTCAGAAAAAAACCCCAACTACTTTGTCCTCAGTGTCCTCACTTCCAGCTCAGAGTTCAGTGTTTATGTAATCTACTGCTGAATAGAAAGCTGAATGAGAAACTTGCTTTAAACAAAAGTGAATTTAACTAATTTATTTTCATTACTGAAGCTGAGGAAAATGCAAGCTATATGACAAGAAAAACTTATCAGAATAGGAAACATATACGTAAAAAAATGCAAAACATAGGAAAACCCAAGGAAATGAGATGGTTTTAAATACATATTTTTCAACAATGCAAGGTATCCCTTTCACAGCAGAGCATGGGATATAACATTAATCTTATTTGTCTGTGAGCTAAAGAACTGTATCTATTTCCTTGTAGTCAGGACTGCTACATTACCTCATTTTTACCCACAGAAGCCAAACCGCTAGATTTTTGGAGACTGCTAGCAATAAATTTTTTTCTGTGACAATTAGGTCAGTACTAATCTTGACCATCTTTCCAATGAACTCATGAAAAACTCTAATACTGAAAAGCACCTCATAAATCATTCACAATAAATCTGCAGGAATATTGAGCATTTGTAAATATGACTTCCCTTTGCAGGGTTTGTCTCTCTTTTAGCTTTTCTTCCTGAATCTTTTTTTGCTACAATTATCTTGAAATCTCTATGAAAGAAACAAAAGGAATGGAAACTCAGGTTAGTTGTAATATTAGTCATCTTTCTAATGGATATTCTATAGCTTGTCCTTTTTTCCACTTCCTCTTACCTGGTCCTTTCATAACTCAGACAGTCAGACAGACTCTTACATACCCTTTGGTTGGAGCCAATGGGTCTTACAAATGTAATTTATACAGTAGTTGATGATTTAAATGGCAAAACCCCAAAAATCTTGTGCTTTTTAAAAATGTAAATCTGTCTGGATCTCATTAACAAAGGTTTTTGACTACAAGAGAAACTCTACTCTCCTTTTTGGAAAACCATTCATTCATTCATCCATGAGTTTAAGTACTTCTAAGAAAATACTTTAAAGTCATGGTTTTATCTGGTTTTTTTTGTCCAGTGGCCTCAGCTGAATCCTTGCCAGTGCTGACATGTAGGATGCAGTCAGTGGGGAGACTTGGCTATACTGATGACTACATTGTGAAGACAAACAGCACAGCAGTGTGCAACACAGGAATTCCAAGGAATAGTGGCTTTATCTTTATCCTGAGATTGGGAACTTCTATCTTCTTAAAAAAAAGGTTAAAAAGGGCAGCTGCATATTAAAGCCAAACCTCTGCACATGAATATATCTTAGCTATATTCTGCTACTTTGCTATATTATTATATTATGTATGCAACAAATAATATAATATTAATATATATTATGTATTATATTTTATATATACAATGATATATAATGTCATATAGAATAGATAGTATTATAGATTCTATAATATTATATGGTATATTTGTTATATGTACACGTATATGTTACATATACATATATGTTATATCAATAGTCCATTTTATATATAATATAAACTAGTTTTGTTAGGAACTATAAATACATATATAAATACATATTATATTTTATAAAAATAAAAGATATTTTAATATAATATATTAGAATATAATAGAATATAGTATGATCTAATAGAATTCTAGTTTATAATATGTTATAGCATACTTGAATCCACTGCAATAAAATGGAAAATCTATAACGTAATAGTATATACTAGAAATCTATAATATATAAATATAATATATACTATAATTTAATCAAATATACAAGAATATAAGGAATTATACTAGAATCTGACAGAATATACTAGAATATACTAGAATCCAATAGAAATCTATAATATTTTATATGAATATAACATAATATAATATAATTGAATATACTAGAATATAAGGAAACATACTAGAATCTGATAGAATATACTAGAATCCAATAGAAATCTGTTGTATTTTATATAAAGATATAATATAATCTAATTGAATATACTAGAATATAAGGAAATATACTAGAATTCACTAGAATCCACTAGAAGAGTCCAAGAGAATCCAATAAAAATGTCATATTTTTGTATGAACATAATATATAATAGAAGCCAATTGAATGTACTAGAATCTGATAGATTATACTAGAATATACTAGAATCCAATAGAAATCTGTTGTATTTCATATAAATATATAATATAATCTAATCGAATATATTAGAATCTAAGGAAATTACGAGAATCTCATAGAATCTACTAGAATCTAATAGAATCCAATAGAAATCTCTAATACTTTATATAAATATATAATATAATCTAATCAAATATACTAGAATCTAAGGAAATACACTAGAATGTACTAGAATCCAACAGAATTCAACAGAAATCTATAATATATTATATAGAAGTATAATATAATCTAATTGAATATACTAGAATCTAAGGAAATATACTAGAATATACTAGAAATCTGTCATATTTTGTATAAATATAGTATAACCTAATTGAATATACTGGAATACAAGGAAACATGCTAGAATCTGATAGATTATACTAGAATATGCTAGACTCTAATAGAAGCCAAAAGAAATCTGTTGTATTTTATATGAATATATAATCTAATCTACTAGAATCTACTAGAATCTGCTAGAATCTACTAGAATCCAATAGAAATCTATAATACTTTATCTAAATATATAATATAATCTAATCAAATGTACTAGAATCTAAGGAAATACACTAGAATCCAGTAGAATATACTAGAATCCAATAGAATGCCATAGAATCCAATAGAAATCTGTTGTATTTTATATAAGTGTATAATATAATCTAATTGATTATGCTAGAATCTAAGGAAATCTACTAAGGAAATCTAATAGAATCAAATAGAATCTAACAGAATCTAATAGAATCCAATAGAATCCAATAGAGTCCAATAGAAATCTATAATACTTCATATAAATATATAATCTCATCAAATGTACTAGAATCTAAGGAAATATACTAGAATATACTAGAATCCAATAGAATCAAATAGAAATCTGTTGTATTTTATGTAAGTATATAATATAATCTAATCGATTATACTAGAATCTAAGGAAATCTATTAGAATCCAGTAGAATCCAATAGAAATCTATAATACTTTATATAAATATATAATCTCATCGAATGTACTAAAATCTAAGGAAATATACTAGAATATACTAGAATCCAATAGAATGTAATAGAAATCTATTATATTTTATATAAATATAATACATAATATAATCTAATCGAATATACTAGAATCTAAGTAAATATACTATAATATAATAGAATATAATATAATAGAATATAATTTACTAGAATCTAATTGTTATAAGCTATATTAGTATAATATATTCTAGAATATACCAGAATATAATAGAATATAATAGAACCTGATAGAATCTAACAATATAGTAAAATCTAATAAAATTCCATTACATTTGCTATATAATATAGAATCTACTAGAATATACTAGAATCTGATAGAATCTGAAAGGATGCATTAGAATCCAATAGAATTCTATTATATCACATATAAATACAATATAGCATCTATTAGAATATACTAGAATCTAATAGAATTATACTGCAGTATATAAAAATATAAGATATTATAGGGCATACTAGAATATACTAGAATACACTAGAATCTAATAGAATCTAATAGACTTCTAGTATATTCTAGATATATAATATATATTACATATATATATATGATATAATATGCTAGAATATGATAGAATCTAGTAGAATATACTAGAATCTAGTAGATTTCTACTACATTCTATATAAATATAATATAGAATATAATAGAATACTAGAATCTGATAGATTCTACTATATTGTTAGATTCTAATAAAATTCCATTACATTCACTACATAATATAGAGCCTACTAGAATATACTAGAATCTGATAGAATCTACTAGAATACACTAGAATCTCATAGAATTCTGTTACATTCTATATAAATATAATATAGAATCTACTAGAATCTAACAGAATCTAACAGAATTCTATTATATTCTATACATAGTATTATAGTATATTGTAGTATATTATAATACAATATAACATAATATGATCTAATGCAATACAATATAATATAGAATATATATTAATATACTATAGAATATATATGTTTATAATACGTATTATAGTAGATACAAGATATATGGTATATAATTATAATATAAATAATAAGTAATGAATAATTAATATATATGTATTTATATATTTTTGTGTAAATATATATTTTATATTTTTTATATATGTATATCTCCAATGAAAGATATAAAATCATGAAAATTGTACTGACAGAAGACTTTTTCTATCTCCATCTCTTATTTGCTCTTATTTTCATCTTAAGCTGCATTAGTGGAGGGTAATATACAAATCAGATATCTCATAAGCCAGAATCATATGTAGCTTGATCACTTTTGAGGTAAAGTTTATCTAGACTGCCTAAAAATCCTTATTGGCCTCAATGGATTTGTGTTGAATTTAGTTAATACAAAGTGTAATATAAAAAGCCCTCCCTGTAGTTAATTAGCCTTCAGGTTATTGCAGGCCCCAAGGCATTGTGTTTGAGTTGTCACTGCTACTTGCAAAGATCAGCAGTATTAATTCTCATGTTGCAGAAAGTGATTACATGTGTTTATCTGGCTAGTGTTAATTCATTGTTTCTAGGTTCTAATTTCATTTCTAATTTTCTAAGCTGTTAAAGATGGTGCCAAACATGAAGAATATTGCTGAAATCAGATGTGTTACTGAGATAGTAGCCGTTTAAATTACAGCAGAACTAAACCTGAAGGTTCCTCCAGAGTTATGCTATTGTAGCTGGGGGCAATATCTGTTTCTGTTACACGATAAACCTAAAACAAACAGTGCTCATTCAGTTTGTCTCCTTTGGGATAGAATGGACCTAACGTTATTAATTCCTGTTTTTCAAGAAGAAAACATCAGCTTTACTTCACTTGATAATCCTGTTTTCTCAGAAAACATTTACACGTGTTCAAATACCCAGTGAGCAGTGGCAGGAATTCTTTAGTGGTTAGAGAAGTGGCAGAAGGTTAAATCATCTGACTTGGCTGAGACATTGACTGTTTACCCTTACTGTACAGTAACATCTTAAAAAGAAACTTTGAGCAAAGTGGGGTGTATTCATTACTGGACAAACATGTCTGACAAGTTAAAGAATATGTGACTGGTTTCAGCCAAGACCAAAGTGCTTCATTTATAATGGAGATTACGGTAAGAAACAAATGAAGTTGTCTAAGGGAAAATGATGTCTCCTGAGCCTTTATTCTGGTTTGGCCACAAGTTAATAACACAACCAGCACTTAACAACAAAATGCAAGACTGTATTATCTTTTAGAAAATGCCAGTCATGTGCAATCCAAGCAGGTCAATTACTAGCAAATCTCCAAAGATCTCCTGAAACCTCAGAAGAGTTAGAGATGCCAAGAAAATGTCTAGATGCACAGAGACACAGGAACAGAAATAGGGCACAAACCAATTTGCAGAAATGGAACTTAACCCTTAGAGGGAAGAACCCAGCCTGCTACATATTCATTTCCATTTCATTAAATATTTATGGAGACATATGCATGTAATGTGATTCTAAATTATGGAAAAAGCACAAAGGACATCTGCACTGTTTTAGTCATGCTTAATCTATTTTTTTTTTCTTCAACCTTTCTGTTTCTTGCAGGTGTAATGGATGTGTCAGGGTTTTTTTTCTGCTGCTAACGTGTTAGACATTTGAAAATTAACATGTTCTCTTGAATAATTCTAAATCAGCACACACACAAAATAGTGTAGAGGCCAGTGATAGCCTATTCTTCAGCTCAATATGCATGTCTATGACCTATTAATATTAATAAAACCTGCACATAAGCGTGTGGGGATAATTGACCCCATTAAATTCCATTTACTCATGAAATACTATGTAAAGTTTGCCCCTTAGTTACTGTAGTTTTTATCAAGGATGAAAGCTGGAACAGCATATATGCCAACAGAAGTTTGTTTCAAAAGTAGCTTTGTGAAAGAAACAAAAAGGACTGGGAGGGAAGGGGCTGGAAGAGAAGAAAATACTGCAAAGAAACATGTTCCATCCAAACTTTCAACAGCTAATGAAAATAAAGTTATCTATCTTTCTCATGTTCAGTTGGAACTTTCTGTAGTTTAGTTTATGCACATGAACAATGTATGAATCACTTTTATATCTTTTATTAAAGTAAGTGATACATTCTCCCTGGACAGAAATGGCTCATCTCTTTCAGCTGATTTTTCTTTAAAAGAATCAGCCTGTGCTATACAACTGTTATTGCAAAGTTATGAGCAACCATAATCTAACCCACCCACCCACAAAGGGAATAATAGTGTTAGAACTAACATTGGTATTGCTGTAGTTAGTGCTGTGTAATAGATACTACTCAAATAATTTTCCTGACATTAATTTTACGTACTTTCTTAGTAACAGTCTCAGAAATAGATAAAAATCTCTGGAACAAATCTGACAAACACTGAGATAAAATCTTTTGGAAAAGAAGCACTCAGACTGTATGAGCTGTTGCACTCCTTGTTCTTTGTACATAATACAGAAAATCAGTATCTTTACAGTCTTAGTGTGCCTTCCAGGGCACCTGAAGAAAGGCCCAGAATCACCTTGCTGCCCCCAGACCTGCCCTGGGTCTGCATAAGAGCAATGTCCCCATCAGCTTCAGCCTGACACAATGGTAGTTACACCAGACCAGAATGAATAATCTCCAGACATGAGTTATTGGCACAATTAAAGCAAGATCACAGCTGACTGACATACCAAACAAAAGAGCTTTGGCAAAGCTTACAGTGGAAAAGCATATAGAGGAAATTCACTCTTGGCGTCAAATGCATCAGAGTAAAAGCAGGACGAACTGCTTATTAACAGGCTTAGGCGCTGCAAACCAAATACCAAAGAATGAACAATGGCAATAACATTCTGCTATGTCTTTTTACAGCATGCATGCAATTCATCATTAAGTTATATTCCATAGGCAGCTCCAGCAGCACATTTTCACAGTCTAATTGATACATGAGAGATTTGGCTTGCAGCTTTCAAAAAAGTCAGAAATACAGAGAGTTCTGTTCCATCCAACAAGAAAACTAAAGTCCTGTAATATTAGTTATAACTGCAACAGATTTTTATTACTCTAACACAGCTAGTTCACTCAGAAAGGTCAACAGTATGCAGTTGTGCCTCGGGGGGGCACATTTTACTGGGCTGTTGGGGTTTCCTCGTAAGGCACAACGTGTGGGTCCCTCCACAGAGCTCTAGTAGGTTTGGGAGGCATATGACAGTGTGCTGCAAAAGGACCCCTCTCAGGAATATATTTTTCCCCATGTTAACTAATGTGATTCTTTTTACAACTTCTACCAGTTTGTTTGATACAACAATCAAGTTTACTAGAATCCCTGAGGACTGTCCTAGCTGCTCCTTTGCTTACTTAACCTTGCCATTTTAAGGTAAATTGCTGCAAATCTCGATATTTTTGACTTGTCTTTCTGTGAGGAGTTGAATGCGAGTATGGCAATGTTCGTATATAATTCTTTCCCTATACTTAGAAAGTTAGCAGCTTAGCTTTCCTGGATGTATTTGAACACTAAGCACTACTGGTATCCAGGTATCTTAGTCTGTATCTTACCTCAGCTCTTACTCCTCGGGTAGGCTGTTGGACCATCACTCCAGAGCTAAATGATACAGCTGCTCAAAGTAGTAAATGGACAGCTGTGGCACACAACACCCTCCTCCTCTTGGGTTAGACCATCGCCAGGTGCAGTGCTGTGCACATATGCTAGGGAAGGCACAGTTACCAGTTGAATAAGCTGCAGTCAAAAATATGAGCTTGAGTTTCCAACTTTTCAAGTCCTGCGAGAGACAGTAATATAGTCCTTGGGTGAAACGCAACCTGCTAGGAGAGGTCTTCTGAGCCGAGTGCCTTCATATTACACTTGACCTGTTAGCTGAGTAACACAGAATGGCATTATCTGATTTCTGCAGTGCTTACAGAAAAAATGATTTCATAATAAAAGCATTCACATTCACTTATACAACTTCAGATTTTGCAAGACTGTTATGTTTCTAATAATGAAAAATATGGCTTTATTTAGATGATAAAGTAGCCATTAATAAAGAGCTCACAGGAGCTGGCTGACAAATAAACTTTTTATATGTTAGCTATGTACAGTAAGGTAGTTTGTGGTGACAGCACATTGCTCAGAAGACCAGGCCATATGCTGCTTCCTATTATGCCAATCTAAACCCAGAGAATTTCCATTGTCTATATTTCAACCAGTTCAACTAAGATAAAGATCTCTACATGGGATTTCATAGCCTTTTTGCTACTGTATAGTATTATTAAAAAGGAAAGTACTGTAGGGGTCACATTACTTTCAATATTGTTTCTGCTAATAAATGCACTACAAATGGTTTTGTCTCATCCATTAATCATAATAAAATCATAAAAAAAAAGGGTTGAAATAGATTTCAGTTAAGGTAGCAACCCCATTTCCTACACTGTTATGAAGTTAAGACACATGACACAAGCCAGAGAGGGTTCACTTACCTGGCAGACCACAGCAGGTAAACTGAATTGAAAGCGCACAGAAGCAGAGCACAGAAGTAGGGCAAGATCCACACACAAATGATGATCAGCTTAACTTACACTAATGGTAAAAGGGATTTGAACAGCTAAAACCTAGTACATTGAACTGAGAAAAAAAATATAACTCTAAGTATATATTTCTGGGCTGTAACAGAGCTAGTAGAGAGGAGAAATTATATCTATCTTGGAGGATTTCCCTTCTTCCCCCAATTTTTTAATAATACCGAGAAATGATATTTTCAGTCTAAATCATTTTTTTGTGTGTGTAAACTCAAGAACAATTAGAAATCTGGTTCCAGGTTCAGCTGTGAGAAGTATATATGTACATTCATGTATGAACAGCTTTTCACACAAGCATACATATACTTACTTCCACTGCCCCCGTATTTGTGCTACCAATTTTCTGTGTTTCATTATGCATCCTCACAGAAAATGACGACAATTACACAGAAAAAATTATTCCCCATCCCTCCGTAGCAAACCAATTATAGGCTGTTTCTAACAGATAAATATAAAATAGATATTGCATTTCTAATTCCCAATTAGTCAAATATTGCACATGGAAAGGCAAAGGGACAGATTTTATTCAATTTTTTAGCAATGTAAAAAACCCCAGGAAAAAAAAAAAAATCACTGCTACTCTATTTGTAAGAACTGTAGAAGAAGCTGCCACATTTTTACAATGGAACAGCATGGAAAAATAAAACTGAATTTCAAGAGTCTGTTTCTATGTGAGCATTTTAATTTCACAACCAGATTAGATTAGCTCCAGCATCCTCACTGTAGTGAATGTTCTGAAGGTGCATTCTCATTTTTATGGATGAAATTATTTAAGGAACATTGTGACTTGCCTGATGCAAAAGAATATTGTCTGAAGAAGAAATGGGACCCAGGTCTGTGGCCATTTCGTTGGGTGCATTAACCTCTAGGCTTTCCAGCAGTGGGATGCATACCAGAAAATGAATGTCCCACCTTAAACACATGTATGGTTAATATATTTCCTCTGGGGTAAATTCTGCCTGTGCTTTCCAGTGTGCAATTTACACTGCCAATCAGTAGCACTTCTCTGGGTATGGCTGTATGGACTGGCAGAGTCATGAGGGGCATTGAAAGAGGAAAACCTACAGGTTTACCTGCTCACTTGGTGAAATGAAGGTGTACCCAATCCCTTTCTCCTATTTCCAACCTCCCATGAGGGCTCTTCTGAGTATTAGCACTGTTCACAAAATACATTTATTCCTTCTCCTTAATTTCTTCATTTGAGCTGTGGCAAAGCTCATGGAAATTGTCATATTATCCTTGGAGAAAATAAAGGATCTCCTGGGAAATGCAGAACTTTACTATTCTACTTTTTTTTTTACACATTGACTAAAAAGTTGTGCTAAAATGCAGATAAACCCTCTCTCTAAACAGTCAATGACACCGAGCTACGTGTAGTCGGGGGCAAAGAACACATTTCATACTATTTCCCTTCTCTTTTTGGCACAGCATGGAATTTAACGGTACATATGCTAGAACCAAACAATAGTTTTGACAGCTGTGGGGGAAGGGTGGTCGGCATTGTAGCTGAACTCCTCACCCGCTCCCATGGGGGAGATGGTGCCTTGCAACTAGACAGATGGCTCCTACAGAAGGTCAGCAGAAATGTTCATGCGTACCCTACTTATTTTTGTACAGTGTTCATTGATTCAAACTGCTTCTGAGCCTCTCTCCCTCCTTTCAAATAAGATTTTTATCATGTTTTTAAATCTTTGCCAATTTCAAAAGCTGATTTAATTTCACACAAGAAAGTGTGGGAGCAGCAGTCTCGGTTCCCCTGGATAAACACTGGACTACGTGCTACTTGTGTTTGACTATGTCACCTGGGAGCTCTCTAAGTATGAAGTCAAGACATAAATCTTTTGTCAGTGAAAGGGGTACATTATCTGCTTCTCAGCTGTTTCTTTTCTAAACAGCTACCTGAGGTTGAAGATAAATATTCAACATAGCTTTTTAAAAGAAAAAAAAGAAAGACCAGAACACTTTCTCTCATGCATTGAGCATTAATGGCAAACCATACAGAGCAGGGATCAGTCCTCATGGCATGTCCCAGCTGAGTCCAGAAATGCAGTAGTGCAGTGAAAGGATTCTAAAGAGGCAAAGAATTTAATAATACTTTGGCTGTAATATACTTCATACCTTCTGAATCAGTTTCTTGCAGTGAAGCTGCCAGATTAACTCCTGAACCAACTGGATGCAACTCTACTGGGTTAACAAAGCTGTGCCCTGCTTCCCAGGAATGCAGTCAGTTCAAGCATGGGGTTGTGAAGAGGGTTATGTTGAACTGGAATCCTTATTCTCGGCCAATGTCTTGCTGTCCCTAAGTACCTTCATACTGAAAAGTGTGAAGAAATTAAACAAATCAGTAACCAAATACTAATATCTTCAAGGTTCATGGATTGAGTAGCTCTCCATGAATCCAGTCAATCTCTGCTCCATTTTCAACTCCTGTAGATGCTGAATCTGATTTTTGGTATTTGTGATACCATTTCAGGGTGATCTCAGCCTCATGTGGATAAGCTGATATGGTTACCTGATACTGTTAGCCTCACACTATCCCACTCCCCAAAACATCCCCAGCACTCACCTCCAGCTTGCTTGTGAATTTTGGTTGTTTCTTACATAACTCCTCCTTCACTACCTGTGAATTCCTCACAGTACCCTCTGTAAAGCTGTCAGCTTCTCACTCTGTGATCTGTCAGGTCCAGCAATTTCTTGTGCCATGTCCAGTAGCTTCTCATGTCTTGCTCTGTGCACCCCAGGCCAGGGCACAGGCAATGGTCCCATCGCCTGCAGCAGCCTTGGCAGTCAGCATCACCACCTCAGCCTGCTGCTGTGGGAAAGGAACAGCCTGCTAGGACTAAACAATAGAAACAAAGGCATATAAAAAGTAAAAATAATAAGGTTTATGGATTAAACACGATACCTTTTTCTCATGCTGCTTAGTTCCTGATCACTTATGGAAAGAGTTATTAGGTGAGAGAAGAGAATGTGCCATCCTGTCTCATACAAATGTAAAGCCTTGAGTAAATAAGAGCTCGACAGGGGCGAAGATATTTGTGACCAGCCCAAGGAACTGGAGGCCACTGTGGGAAGCTGCTTTAGCGGATGATGGGCTCAGATCTGACAAAACAGAACTTGGAATCGAGAAAATTACAGTTTAGGAGGAATGTCTTTGAATGAGGAGGAACAGAAAACTAAATAAAACCACAATGATTGTAGGAGCCGAAGATAAGATTATATATATAAGTTTTAGATAGGTCCTCAGAGGAAAATAAAAACATCTCAGTGTAAAAAAATCAGCTACAATAGCAAAGTAGATAGGCTTGCAAGTGTATAGGTCTTTTTACAAGCAATTTTGGAAAACCAATCTATGCATATATAATTTGTGGCATTTTTGTTTTAGACGGTTTTATCCCATTTTTATGATTTTAGGATTAATAAACATTATCCAAGTCAAGCATAAAATAAGCAGCACCTCATTCAGCACATTCATTGGAATTTCCAGTGTATTTATCTTTTTCTGCTGGGAGCATGGTTTCAGCAATGATTAGAAAACAATATGGCAGGAAACTCCTGATGTTAAACATTTGAGTTATGTATCACAGATTGTCTCAAATTCTCTGACTTTTTAGATTTAAATCTCTTCAAAGTTTTCCTGAAGTTTTTGGCACATTTTCTGCAAAATGTGTACAAGAAAGAAGATTCATGGAAGACTCTAGCCGTCTGTTATTGCTTAAACACTGATGTTTAAGGTTTAAATTTACAGGGAACAAATCATTCTACATCAAAACTAAGGTGTTGCATGTTTATTTACAGACCAAGCTCCAGTAGTAATGTGTATTTGTCATGGAAACTGATTTGAATTTAATTCTAAACCCTGTTTTGCACCAGGAAAATGTGAGTTTCATTTTACTTGTGTCTGTTTTCAATTATAATTTGACAAAAGAAATAACCGCATTACCTATTTGATTTGCCAGAACTTTATCCCAGCACCACCTGTTGAGCCCTCGGCACTCGAATCCTGACATATAGCAGAGAACAAAATTATGCAGTTGGCATACTAACCAGCAAGGATGCCAACAAAAGCATAATATAGCCTTTGTACTCAAAGTACAACCAAATATATATTAAGCTACCAACTGCAAAGGTTTAAGCAAGCCACATTTAATTATACATGAACATATCTTTCCAACAAATAACTCAGTAGAAAAATGGTATGGAAGTTAGAAAGGACCCTTTTTGTACATCTTGCTTTGGTAAATATTGCAAGCTTAAAATAAATAAAGTTTCACAATACCATACTAGATTTACATTAGAAATGGCAAGAGGATAGCCAGCTAGCTTATACAAATAGATGGGTTCAAAACTATCAGCTTCCAAGTTTAAACAAGATGCCCCATGTTCATTTCTGGCAGGGGAACTGACCTGGCACAGCACTGGTCTCCCAGGAAGGTAGAAGAAGAGGCTCCCAGCAGTAGTTCAGGCCAAAACCTGTCTTCTGCAACTAGCTGAGATCAAAGTAGTAGCAGTCAACTATGTCTCTGGGATGTGTTTCTTGAAGCAGTGCTTCACCACAGAAGTACTCACAACAGCTTTCCTGGCTCTTCTGACCTGAGATCTGCATAGCAGAGGAGACAGAATGAAGAGAGATAGGACACATCAGTGGGGATGAGGCAAAACCTCTGCTCCCCTGTTCTACAGAGGTCAGTGAAGTCTGCATGGGGCTGTGAATTCACATGGTATTTGCACACTGAGAAGGGCTACCGGTGGTTCCAGCAATGATGCTAGATTTTCCAGAGTTTGTCCAAAGATATGAGTTAAATCACTGCACCATTTTAAGGGACTGTTTTTAAATACTGGTGACAATGACAATTTACAGATTTTTATCACCTCCCCAAAAAGCTTAGGAGAGAATTAAATCTGAAAAGCTGATTATTGCATTGACTGTTGTCCGGAAAAACGACATTAGATATAAAGCAAGGATCGTGTTCCAAGGTAAGGAGAACGAGTCCTTATTCCTGCTCTCCCAGAAATCACCACAGCTGCCCTCAGGCAGATCCAAGGATGAGGACATGGTAAAGCAGAAAGAGCTGATTAACCCACAAGGAAACTCTCCTGATGCATTTGTGCAGGGCTGAGCACACAGGTTCTGATGCTGGCTAAGGCTTTAGTCAGTACTTTCATATGAAGCATTAAAACATTGGATAAGGAAACAAAATGCTGTAGATGAAGTGAAATATCTAAAAAAATCTTTCAGAGACAATGAAGTACAGCTTTAAAATAGCTTCAGGGGAAAAAGAAATCCCAGCCAGTTTTGTAAACAAGGAAACAAACCAGCTGTAAATCATAGAGCAGCCAAAACATTTTACTTACTGTGCTAACTTTTGCACTCTGAGCTACTTAACTCATTATTACCACTGTAAGCTTGTACAAGAGTAAATGGAGGAGGTATCTCTTGGCATCAGTTAGCTGCTACCAGATATCAGACATGCGATATCTGAACAGGACATATCCAATTCAGAAAATGAAAAAGGCCTCTGATAAAAAGTGGAACATTCCAAATTGTATCCAGAAAAAAATGGGGAATAATTTTGCATGTGAATTGCTTTCTTACCAACACATTGCAGCAATCAGCCTTCAGCAGAGGTTGCAGAATCTGTCTTTGGATGTTTCAACTTGATTGGACACAACCATGAGCAACCTGATGTAATGATACCTGCTTGGAGAAAGGGCTTGGACTAGAAGACATCCAGAAGTTTCTTCCAGCCTAAACTACCCATGATTCTAAAACTGACTTAAAGAAATCAGAAATCTTTTCCTTAACAGTTGTTCTTACATTAAATCTTAAAGAAATACCTTTTTTTTTTTTGTCTTATTTGTTTAAAAGTTGGAATTAGGTATTACTATTTATAATAGTTTATAAATTATCTTCTTTTAAGTAAACACGTAAATGTAATTCTATTATTTCTTCACTTTTGTTTAAGGGATAAAATAGAAGTAAAACCTGTAAAAAAGTAAGTATACGGATGCCTATGGTTTGATCCCAGTGAGTGTACTAACTCTCTTTAAACTCTAAAATGGTGGCTTGAAACTTATCTCAACAGCCTTATTTTTTCTGTGTTGAAAATGTAAAGTAATGATTGTTAATGAGAAAAACTTCCCTTCAAATTTGTAATGGAAACTGTAAAACACTTGCTAAGAGATAGGATCTCTCTAGGAGATCTAGGAAAGCCAAATCTAGCTGATCTCTCCTTTTCAATTGGAAATATCCTTTGTGGTAACCACGTTTCATTCAGGAAAATAAGACTAGAGGAAACACACACATGGCAGATAGTTTGGCATCATCAAATTCTATGTTTCTCAGGTGCCTAACAGCCAAGAAAATGTTCCATCATTTTCTTTCAGATAGCTGATCCCATGTAATATTGACTCTAGATGAAGACTTCAGATGAAATATCTAGATAGTGTTTGAATAGGGCATTAAATAAGTCTCCTATAATAGAATCCATCATCTTCTAATTTCTCCCTTGTTCAAAATAACTACAAATCCTTAAATTGCAGTGCGGAGCTCTGAGTTTTGAAATCAAAAACCAGTGAGAAAACTCACCCCAGGAATGCACTGCATTGTTTACTGCTTTCCACAATGTGTCCAAACATACTCCATAGTTTTACAAAGATGCTGAAAACACCAGCACACTTCCTTGCCCAACAGACATGCAAGGAAGCTGCAGGTAGATTGATAAGTATTTCAGCTTGAAATTGAACTTTATACATGTAAAACAGCCATGAAATAATGAAGATTTACAGGTAGATTACAGTGAGCTGTATAAAAGGCAGCACCTCTTCAGGGAATCTTTCAAGTCTTTGCTGAGTAACCCAGATGCCTCAGCCACCGCTCAGCTCCATTGCCATTCAACACGTAATTGCTATTAGTCCTTTGTATTATCATATAAAGTGGGATTCACTATCGAATTTTATTCTATTTAAATCTGGACCATTTGGGAAGAATTAATGATTCTGGAATTAAATCTCAGTGGTTCTTATATTAGTTTTGTGTCTGCAGCACTGATCCAAGCAAGCTGCCTCAGTTTGCATCGCATTTCTCTGATTATTTCAGTGTTCTGATAGCACACATGTATCTTTTAGCAGAAACCAGTGACCCTGGGGATCTTTTCACTTTAAGCTTCAGTTTACCTGTCACAGAAGGTGACTGAGGTCAGCTGGCTTAAAATGACTCATCTATAACCCACACCCCCTGAAGGGATAAATTAAATCCAAAGAGAGTGCCTCATAAATTCCCAGGGAGATCTTAGTATCATAAAAACAGACTTGACACCACTCCAAAGTTTAGCCTCTGCCTGGACAGAGAGGAAGCAAACTCAGCTTTGATGCAGATCCTGCACAAGAAATACTTCTCAAAGTACTACTGAGCAGTCTGTGCCCCCCTTATCTTGTGGCAACTTGTCACTGATGCCTCTGCCAGCTTTCATGGACAATGAGGTACTGCAGCTGATTAAAATGGGAGAGAAGAAGAATGTGTGTTTTCATAGTTCCCCATCTAGTTCTCTATATCTCCTTCTTTACATCATTATTTGTGAAGATACTTCTATAGAACTGGGCTCAGTGTGATTGATGCAGGGCACAGACAAGCGTTTCTATAGAAAAATCCTACCATATTGAATAGAATTCTATCAAAACAGCTCTATGAGCTTAATGGATTTGTAGAATTAATCTTGGTATAATTTTTTGAACCACCTATTAAAGATCTACATCAAGAAAAATATTCACTATTGTGTTTTATGGAGTTTTTTTGCTGGAACTTGTCCTACTCTGCTTCCTGCCCATCATAAACACATCATTCCTGCTGCAACCTGAGCCTTTCACCGTTCTGGAAACTGGTTGAGATTTACCCAGTACTGCTTCCCAATACAAAGTGATTTCCTGTCTCAAATGACTAAACTGTTGCATTGAGAAGGAATTTATTTTCACCGTCACTCTTCGAGCTAGCAAGATGATTCATCACTTTGTTTATGCACTGAAGGCTGCCAGTGAGGAGCATGCTTTGGTAAGGGGCACTAAAACGGGTGATGATTTCATTTGGCAGCACCTAATACTGACTGTTTGCATTGGCACTTACCCATTTAGGCAGCTTTGTAGACTAGGCAACTCAAGAAACAGACACGAAATTATTACTATAAAGTGTCTTCAAAGAATTGTCTTGATTCATGATTGTCTTAAAATACATAAACACATTTTACCACAATGATTTTACCCATTTCCAGGGACACTCAATACACAAGAGACTTTTCCCCTTCATATGGCTGTAAAAACAAAACCACTAGGGCTCTTGCCAAACTTGTTCAAAGTCTACATGGATTTAAGTCAGACAAATGTAGTGGAAAATTATATCCAATGATTTGGGTACTGGCCCATGCACCTCCTTACATCTCAACAGTACCTCTTCCAGATTTTAATGCAGATTTCTAAATTAAGTTCATTTTTGTTTGGATTATAATATTAAAAATATAGACCATATGGAATAGAACGTAATTTTGGCTCTGGAAAATGTAGCTCTTCATGATGTTGGGTTTTTTTTTCCTAACTGGAAATAGTAGCTAGTGATTTCTGCTCTGCTTTGGTTGGATGCTGCTTGTTTAGGGTTATCTATTGCCCACAGGAACAATTGCCCTTCACATGCTATTGAAATAGATCACCTTGTGATGGAGCTAGAGATGACACAATGCTATACAGAAGGTATCTGGTACAGTGACGAAGAACATGAGGCTTGTCCTGTCTTACTACCAACTTCATTCAGTTTCTGCATGGTGGGTAGCTGAGTGGAATCAACAGGGTATTCTATTGGAAATTTTAATGGACTATGACATATGACAATAATTATATAGTAATGGAGAGGTTCCAATTTCCCTTTAAGTTTCAGCAATATACAGGAGAAGAAGGAAAAATTACCTATTTAAAAATCCTAAAACATTATTTTGAACGAGTATGTTAGTTTGCATGCCTATGAACTAATACAATTTCAGATTTTTTGTGTCAATGGCAAAAATCACAACAGAAATATTTCACCAGAGGGGAATTTTGCAGACAACAAGCTAAGATATTTTCTTGGTTGTCTTTGGCACTCCTGGTATTTAAATCTGAGGTTCCAGGACTGTCAATATGTACAGGACTCTTAACAGGAGTTATAAGCAGAGATCAATAGTTATTCCTACAGCAGGTCATCAGGCACATAACTTACTGAAGTGGAAGGCTCAGTGTGTTTGACCTCTCTTCTACCTCAACATATAAATCTGAGGGTAGGGCAGCCATGTCACTGGTCTCAGGCTGGGATTCTTCTGGAAATTCTTCCATTAAGTAAAGACCCTTGAGGAAAGAATCAATCCATTTAACACGGCTTGGTCCTACGTGTGCATAAGAAGCACAAGCACAGCTTTGACAGTTGCTAATACATGGCTGCATTCACAGAGAATTTGGGCTTCACTCTGCTTCCTGGTTAAACGTCCAGTACACTTGTGGGTAAAATCTGCAAGGGAAAGTTTAGTAGGTGTCATTAGTATGGTCTAAAATTCAAAAGAATTACCCTCTGCTGGGAGAATTTCCCCTCCTGTAAGCCCCACCTCCCTTTAATGATCTTTTGGAGGGCCAGGAGACTCTGCTACTCAGTAGCAAAAAGGGAAAACGGAAAGTGGTTATAGGGTTCTTCACCCATAGAATGAGGCTTCAAATCTCTCCGACCTCGGCTGTAACTGCAGGGGTTTGACTGTTCCTGAGCTTCTAACACTTCTGTGTACAGGCACAGTATCAATATGCCTCAACCAGGTGGTATCATTTCAGTTTGGGAACCAACCACTGCAAGCTCAGCTGCGCATCTACTCTGTAACGAGGACATCCGCAGTACCTATCTCACCTTTTGTATATACAGCGATAGCTGTTATACCACCGGCTGTCCTGAAGTGACCCAGGAGCTGACCTGGGCTGCACCCAGCTACAGGCACCGCAACCCGCCCGTTGCCGGCTGCGGAGCGGCCGCAGGCGGTTCCTGCGGCTGCCCGCGGGGCTGGCAGCAGACGGTAGCGGCGCCGCAGACTCCGGGTCCTAGCGCCCGCTCGCCGCTGCGCCCTTTGCCCAGCAGAGGGCGCTGCCGGCCCTGCTTCGCCGCGGGCCTGGCCCCGGCGGGCGCTTTGGGCGCGCCAGCGCGGGGTCCTAACGCCCCCCGTGCAGTGGCCGTGAGGCTCCGTTTCCACCTGTGTAAGCCAAAGAAAGGTTGGAATGCACGCGTTACGTTTTCATGTGCAGAATATACATGAGGAGAAATGCGAGCACCCAGAACCTAGTCTCTAACGAGGTAAAAAATACTGAAACGTTAACATTTAGAAGGGCCTTCAGGTACAGTTTTGATAAGGTGCTATTTAGAAAGACCTGCCCTGGGCAGATTATCATTACTGGCTTTTATGCAAAATTTATCACTGCTCTTGGATTTTGTCCATGCTGGTGACTGAAGGTGGGCTGTCCAAAAAGGGTGTTACATTGCAATAGTTTAATCCCTCCCTCCCTCCCATTTCTTTTACCCCTTCAGCTGAGAACTTTTATTCTTGCTAAACTCCAGGGACACTCTAGGCAGAAGAGAACTTCCCCTCCTCCTTTTTCCTTTTGTTTTTCCCCAAATCACCTATTTCGTTGTTTTCTGCTAGGGTTTTGGCATTTGGGGGTGGGAAAGAGGGATTAAAGAGGGATTAACCTTTTATTTGGGGTTGAACACCCAGAGGTTTTGTTATCTGGATTATCAGGAGTTGTGAAAACTACCTTCACCCACAGCCCCATTCAGCCTACTGTTTTAACAGCCCTGCATGTCCTGGGTGCTCTCTGCCATGCCCAACAGCTTCTCCAGTGAACTCCTCTGACAAAAGGCATCCTCAGCCTGCACACCACCAGAGGCATGGGATATGAGTATGGATTATACATCCCCTTTCCACATTCTGGGTCATGTCCAAAGCTTGGAACCTAGGCAAAGGGATTTCTAAAACCTCTTCCTTAAATACCTCAAATGGCAGAGAGGAAAATAAATCTGGTTTATGACCTGGTGCTTCTTCCTCTATAGATGTGTGTCTTACTGTGCTTCTCCAGTGTTGCTTTGAACTTTGTGTCATAAATACCCACGTATGAAACCCCACAGAAACCTCAGGGTACATTTATACTATTCCTCTGTTCTTTGATTCCTTAATAAGAAATAAACTGAATCAACCATCTAGGTTTACCTTTCTTTCCTTAAAAAAATAATGAAATATGACAGTTTATGGCTTTTCTCCTCTGGATGGCAGTAACTCCTGCTTAAACATTCATGACCCGTGACTGCAATATCCCACAGCAAGGGATTTCCTTTTCTTCGTCAGTGTGTTATCCAAAAGAAACATTTAATTTCGTTCATTCTATGTTTTTTCAAATCTCAATTTGAAAGCCAAGTGAGCTTTCAAATAAGGAATCTGTTTAATGTAAAAATCTAATTGCACGAGTTCTATGTATAAAAACAGAACAGGAATCAGAAGAAAGGAATTGATGCTGGGTATTTTTATCTATTCATATCTGATTACATGTTTCATAAATATTAATGAATGTTGCTGAGAAAATCAAGTTTCTTGACATTAAACAATGAAGCAATACAAAAGATACAGAAATGTCCTGACCTGAGAGCGTACCAGAACATCTGCCCATTCAAAATATTCTCATCATAACACAACACATCTGGATTTCTTCACTGTTCATTTCAACATGAAAATTTAAACCAGAAAACACATCTAGTAAAGGCCATTTACAAACACCCACTGTGCAGCCATGTAAGTTAGTTTAAACAAGAAGTATGAGAGGGAATAAACCCTCCTCCCCTCTTCAGTAACAAAGCTACATTTACATGTAGGACTCTTGGCTTCTCACCTGCCAGGACTAGCTCCTGCCTTGTTTTACTGCTGGTGAAAATGGTACAGTTCAGAGCAACAGTTTCTGAAGATGACTGCCCATATTTACACAACTGAATCTGCACTTTGGGGATGGCCTAAGTCCCTTGACAGCTTCCCACTGACTCTGGCCAGCTGAGGTTTGTCCTTCAGACCCAGAGCAGCCAGCCTGCTCTCTGGGGTGCTGCGAGGGCAGTGCTCCCCAGCTCAGCAACAGCAAATGGTGTCTCTGTTTCATAATATATATTACTCTATCAGGGAGAAAGTAACTGATTCTCTACATGCACATTCAGTTCTTGGTCTATGGGCTGAGATGGTCAGTAGAAATCCAAGAGTGGTTTTTGAGAAATGGGTGTTTTTCCACTAAGATCTTAATGCTACCAACACACTTGCAAATGCTGTATGTTTTCATACAGAGAAAAAGCCCTTGGCTCCTAGAACTGATAAAAACATTTCTGCCCACATCTTTTTCAGTGTAAAAAATAAATTTGGCAAAGTTGGTAAGTTTACATTAATTTCTCCAGAACCAAGACACTATTTACATTTTCCGTTCAAATTGTTAGTGCTGCTCTATATCTACCACTATTGTCCTGATCATCAATAGCATGATAAGATTATGCTCATTGGTCTATCCTTCCTGTATCTGAATAAGTGAAGTAAAACAGTTTGTGGTAAACAAGCTTATGCCATAAAAGGTCTTACCTAAGCATCAGAAGCCCTCTGTGGTGATAGGAACATCAGCTTAACACTGGAAATGATGTGCTTCGGGAAGCAGGGTGTCTCCTGAGTTTCTTTGACAGACAGGGGAACAAACTTTGTTATGTACTCCTGGAAAAAGAGCGGCACCTACTTGTTGACATGAATCCAGCTCCGCAGTGCAGAAGGAAACAATCACTGGCATTCTGTCTTGATTTCCATGCTTAATTGTCCAGGTAATTTTCTTGAGGATTGTTAGCAAAGGTGCTCAAGCAGCTTTCACGTCTGAAGCTATGTGTGGGACATGAACTGTAAATTACTCCAGGCCATTGCCTGCCTGCCCTCTTAGTTTTTTGGAATGTCAGGCAGGAAACCTGAAAAATAAATGTGGGTGTAGGTAAGGTGATATTACAGCTTGCCACAAAGCTGAGCGTTCAGCCTGTCAAAAGGCGAACAGAAGAAGATAAATCACTTGTTGCGCTGGTTTTACTGCAGGTTCATACCTTTGAGATTCCCTGATTCATTGCAAAATTTTCTCTGAAGACTTCATTAAGTTCTGGCCCTGGCACCAATTTGTCAGCAAAAAGATAAAGCACTTTGAGAAGCCGTCCCAGAAGGTTCCTCCTGAGCACATCTGCGAAGGCGCGACGCTGCTCATCTTGACTGATGGGCTCAGGGAAAATACCTAAAAAAATAGAGGGGGAAAAAAGACTCCCAAAAGTAAAGAGAGAAAGTAAAGAGACAATATGTGACTGGTGGCAGTAGAAGTTCCATCTTATCCTATTAAACAGGGTGTTCTCTCCCAGCTTCAGTACGTGAGTTCGCCGTCTTCATCATGGGAGCAGGTAAAAGAAGGGCAGACATAGTAAAAATTACTAAATGGATTAAATGGTCAGCTGCAATTTTTTTTTTACTGTATAGTTTTCTAAGTATAAATCTTGTCCAGGATGCAGGAGGAAGGCTTCAGCCATGTAACACTGGGATACCAAATACCTTAGCTCTCTCAGGCCGCCCTATGAGCAGCATCTTAATGGTCTCTTTCTGAAAAAGATCTAATTCATAAACCTCCTGTTTCCCTTAGCTCCAGACAATGTCTGTATCTGTTTCCTAGGTGGTGATATATACACATGGCAGAGCAGACATACAGAGAGAACACATGCAGCAGTGCATATGCTTAAAAACTCTATTCTTCATCTAGATATACTAAAACGAAGACTGATAGAAAACAAAGATGCTTTCCTGTGTGTTGCAGGGTGCCACTGTGACAGCTGAGGTCAGGACAAGAGAAGGCATGCAGAACATTTCAGGCTGAGGTCCAAACCAGAGAGATTTCAAGTTTATTGTGAGGACAAAAGAGCACTGTGCACTTGAATTTCTAGCTGTTGGCATTATAAGTGTAAGTATAAGTGTACACAGCCAGAAGGTTAGGTTATATCTAGAGCTGTTTGAAATGAGATTTCAAGCAAGTTAAAAATTCCTGTTCATTACAAGCTCCTAAATTAAGTGAAACTGTCTAAAAGATCAGTTTCTTTCTGAATCCTGAATAATTCTTTAAATTATGATCAGATGATATGGTCATTTTGTGTACTAATCTAGAAACACATGTATGGGATTTGTGCTAGCGTTCCCAATGTCTGGAGTTACAGAACTGCCAGTTGTTTGGCAAGAAAAACACTCATTCTGGACTTCATTTTAAAGGAAAGAAAATTCATTTAAAAATCTGCTGGGGACAGCAGCACTATCTCCCAGACTGGGGATGCTTTGCAATCCTGCGAGCTCCAGTATAACTGCAAGACCTGCACTCTGGAATGCCTCCTTCTGTTTTCCTGACTAGCAAGGGCAGCCTTTCAGGGCCTTACAAGGCAGCATAAGATTTCTTATTTTCTTTTGTAAACGCAGTGGTAGGGGTGGACCTCACAGCACAGCCCTCTCAAAATGATGGCAGGATTATCCTTTTGGCGTTGGGATGACAATAGAATCCCTTCTAGGATATGCTTTCTCCTAGGTGTTGCATGAAATTCTCTGCAATGTTATGTGAATGGACAGCACAAATGAAATTCACCATAGTTACTTTCCACTTTGTTTCACCTGAGCAATGTCTTGTTGGCTTGTCTTTCTGTGTAGCATCAGCTGCTGCTTCTACCTGCAGGAAATCAAAAGCAAAAAAGTTTCTCTGCATCGGATATGCACTGGTTTTTAAAAGAGCTGTTGTATAAAAAAACCCCTGTGCTTTTTGGGTTGCTAGATTTGCTTGAGGCAGACTTGTCCTTGTTGATAATACATTAAGCACAATACATCAGCATGCCACAGAAAGCTATTTCCCAGGGTTGGCTATGCCCTCTGTACAGCAGTAAGCAAGAAAGACTAAGGTATAAAAGGGCATACTGTGGTGAAGCATTTTTGTGAGAGAGGACTGCAAGGGCAGACACATATAAAACTAATGCCTTCTGCAAGGCATTAAGAAGTTAGCAAGAAAAGAACTATAAAGAGGAAAGCAATCAAAGGCAAGTATAGAGAACAGGCACACATCCAAAACATCACCTGTACAACAGGGCTGGCTGTTGGGAAAACCCTGAGTGATCCAGAAGAAATAATCCTTTCTTTAAAGTGGAGGCACCACTGGCTGCAGGGATGGGGTTACTTTAACATCTATAGGCTCCCTCCTGCTGAATCTGAAGAATTTATTGCAGAACAATCCGAGCAGTATCTTGGACACGATTAAACCACAGCAGTTCAATGGTTAGGGACTATAAGTGAAAAGAAAGGACAGAGCCAATTTGAAGGAAGCCTATGTCCTGTGATAGATGTCCAAGTTATATTTAAACTGGTTGCTTTGGAGATCACCAGTATATAATACCGCTCCCCACTGCCAGCCTCCCCAGTTGTACTCTGTGTACCCGCACTTTCTACTGGTTTGATTCCCTTTGCACTGTTCCCTGCTGCACTCTATGGACCTTGCTAAGGTTGCAAAGGATCGTCCCAGGTACAAGTGAGTTGTAGTGACACTTTTTGTTGAAATTCTATTTGTAAGCATGAATATTCCACTGTTCTTTCTTGCTGCAGCCAACTTTTCACAACTGAGATAGATGTATTTGATAAAACAAAAACTCCTATGAAAATGAAAATCAGATCTTTTCATACTTCCCTTTGCTTCAAGGGACAGAAAAACTGGAGAATCATTGAGATGGTACTGGGCTTTTGTATGACCTATTTTGCATGTTCTATTAGCAGCAGACTGGCTGTTCAATAACCAAAGACCTGAGGATACAAATATATGGGCAAATATACCCAAATCCTTTGAATTCGCACTAGCAGTAACTAAAATCTGTTTCACATTTTTTATTTTGGAAGACTGAGAAGACTGACCAGAATGCCTTTATATAAAACTTGTTTCATGCAGCAAAGCTGCACACATTCAGGAGTAAACAGCACATCTTCTCCTTCTTTTCACATCTTTAATGTCTTTACAAAATGACTTATTCCAGCATCATCCTAATAAAATTCTAAAGGCATGTGATTGCTCAGATCTTAAGTACAGCATGCCCCCTCAGTGATCCCTCCTCCTCAGATGGGTGTACATAACAGGGTATTTTGAATTGCACTCAGATGGCCAAGATCTTGTGGAGCCATTTCAAAAGCCAAAAATTGCCAGTGCATACGGTTCTTGTCTAAGGAGAATGCCACCACTTTCTTTTGGTAATCACTCAGCTTAAGGGTGTGGAGGTTCCTATGGCAAGACAAGGTCATCCATCAAATCCCTTCTGAAAGATATCTGAAAGCTAATCTGCATTTTACAAAGCAGCTGCAAAAAGGACCAGTGATGCTAAATCACAGATCAGCAAACCATTAGTGTATCTAACACATGCTTCTCTTATATTTCCTCTAAGACTAAAGGTTTTCTTTTGGTCATCTTTCTTGGCAGCACAGAGCAAAGAATGTCATTTTTGCATGAATTAAAACAATACTCTTTCTTAGGAGTTGTTTACTGCATAAGGAATGGAAGAATGACATGATTTGCTTAGTAAGAATTAACACAGGAGTTTTTTATAAAAAATGAAGGATTCTGCTTGATTTCATATCCTTAAATAGCACTAATCAAAAGTATCTCACTGCTAAATAATAAAGTAATCATCATCATCCCTGAGTTTGGTTCCCTAACTCAAGCCTTGGATCAGTCATACCCATTGGGAAGGGACAATTGCAGTTGAACATTATGGCCAAGACTTTTCCCTACTTCACACTTCTGATGGCCAGTTTTCCTCTGTTGTTGCCCTCAACCTGAATGCCATGGTTCATTGCAGATAGCACCTAATAGACCTTCAAAGCAGTACATCTGCACATGGAAAACAAAGCAGCTCAGAGCACTTTGATTTCCTCACATTGTCAGAACAGATACAGAGGAAAAAACCCACTCTCTGACCCAGCATTTCTTTTGCTGAAACTCTGTCACTGTGGTAGGGGCATGAAGAACAGGAGGCAGCAGTGTTGATTTCAAGCTTTAAAACTTAGCTTCTTAGAGGCTGCTTCCAGCAGGTCAGTGCAATGAAAAAAGAATGGGGCTCTTTTCACACTCAGAAACACAGATGAATTGTGAGCATTCCTGAAAGTGTGCAGAGCTCTGATAAGAGTTTTCTCAGGCATGTGTTACATCAACTGGCTGCTACGCCGGCCTTCTAATCAGCTGGCTTTCCTAGCTACAGAACCTAGACAATAAGCTCACGTCTATTGAGGAAGCACTTCACTGTCAGTGGAAATGTTCTTACAGTAATTCATGCTCTAGACCAGGTGTTAAAAAGCACAGCCAGGCCTCAGCTCTAAATACACCTAGATGCTGGGAGAACTGAGGATCTTCTACAAGTCTTGTTCAGTGTAAACTTCAGCTCCATGCAAGTTCCATATATCTCAAGAGTCCCTCCAATCTCATAAGAAAGAATAAGAGAGAGAGAATAAGTCAGCTGGGGAGTCAACAGTAATAACTATTAATAATTAAACAACCTGAGCCCTTTCTAGACATGTTTCTAATACAACATGGAATTAAGTTTTAACAAGATCTGCTTAGCTCTATGAGGACTGTCGTGGTTTAAACCCAGGCCGTAAATCAGAACCACGCAGTCCACTTCCCCCCCCACCTTTCTTCCCTCCGCTTCTGGAGGGATGGGGAGAAGAATCAAAAGAATGCAACTCCCACGGGTTGACATAAGAACAGTTTAATAACTAAGGTATAACACAAATCACTACTGCTACCACTAATAGTAATAATGATAAAGGAAATAACAAGAGAATACAACTGCTCACCAACCGGTACCTCACCCCCACCCTGCCATGATCTCGCCCTTCCGGGAACTCTCAGTTCTACATCCTGGGCATGACGTGCTATGGTATGGAATACCTCTTTGGCTAGTTTGGGTCAGGTGTCCTGTCCCTGCTTCTTCCCACCTTCTCCTCCTCCCTGGCAGAGCATGAGACTCACAAAGTCCTTGGTCAGTCTAAACATCAGTGTTATCAGCTTTGTTTCCAGGCCAAAAGTCAAAAACACAGTGCTGCAACAGCTACTAAGAAGGAGAAAAACTGACTGCTACTGCTGAACCCAGGACAGAGGACCTTGCACAAAATCTTTAGTGGGAATGCAGAGGAAGGATCTCTTGATCTAGAAAAGGCCTGTGAACACAGTTCCTTTCATTCCAATGAGAATGAGTTTGCAATTTCTTGGATTAAACTGGAACAGACTTTGAGGGACTGCAAAGATCTGAGAATACCGAGAGACATTAAGCATTCAGTTTTTCATCACTGGCAATACTAACATCCCTGGGTAAGATTATTCTTTGTCTTGTACTCATATAAATAAGGACCAATTCCACTTAGGAAACGCAATAGCTCAATTTAAAGGGAATTATTTCTGACCGTCAAAAGCGGCAAGAGATTGTCTTGCACTGAAAATCAAAGCCAGCCTGTTGATAGAACAGTAACATGTACTGCAATCCATATCTGCGCACCTCCTCTGAGAGAAATCTAGCATTTTTTTTCCTGAAGCAATTCTGAGATAATTCTATCTTTGTCCATTATAAATTCACATATATTTTTATAAGGAAAACAAGGGTCTTATTGGCGCCATTGGAAATAATCCTTTAAGAGATTTCCAAAGACATGTCCACAGAAACTTTATTTCTGCTCATAAGAAACAATAGATCCCTGTAAATGTAAAGTAAGCCATTACACAATCAAATATGCTGGCATAAAAGTAGCCATGCTCTCACTCCTATAAAAAGTAAATAAATGGTGCTAATAAAGACATGCCAACATGCGAGAATAAAACTTTTGTTTTAAAGCATACATAACCAAACAACATTTTATTAAGCTTTTAAAATTCATCAAGACTCAGTCCTTGGCTGTTTGAAAGTCTTTCTCAGTGACTGGAGCACCAGAAGACTGGGGTGAATTCTGCATTTTCATGCATAGAGGCCACAAAATCATGAGAAAGCTCAGTTTAGTTGAAACTAGGTCCTATTCTTAATAAGTTGCCATAGAAAGAGAGTAGAAATAAGTTTGTCCTGGTCTGTCCTTCCCCTGCAACCCTACCCACTGTAGCTAGCACAAGGGAAGACTTGTTTTTCCACCTACATCTTGTGCTTCTTTTAGCGGTCTGGGCTCACTCCAGGAGGGTAGGGGATTTTAAAATACTGCACCCTGACTTCTTATAGACTTAGAGAATATAATGGCTAATGTGTGTGCATCTATCTGCCAAACAAATGAATACTCTTCCACCTAAAATGTGTTAAAGCATTTCATTGCACTAGAAAGCTGTCATACGAAATTCATATGACAGCTGTTACAGTGGAAATGCCACAGGAATTAGCAGATAGGAACATCTCAGTAGCACATCTAAAGTGATATTCCCTCTCTCAATGCACTCAGACACAAACATTTCAAAAAAGTAATCAGGACATGGGCTAGAAATGAGCAAAAACATTTGGAACCATATACAAAACTTGCTCAGAGAGCACTGGAGTCCAGATTGTCAGTACAATCCTCTTTGTGCCCTAACTCTACAGACAGACCAGTCATGCACTAAGGACATCTCCTCCTCACTTACAAGCTCATGCATAAAACTTTTATATACTTTACAGTAAGCATACTTTATAAGGTTACAACTGAACTAAAGGCCTGTGGATCTCTCCTTTTCGGTATCAGTGATCTTGCATGTGATACAAACCAGTTGTTCCAAGTCACTGAAATATTCAGCCTGCAAAGCTACTTACAGCTGGGCTTATTCTAGGAGATAACTGACTACCTTACAGAAGTTCTGCCCTTTTTCTGGAGACTTTCAAACTGGCAAAGCTGCCTGGGGTAACGCAAGTGTGAGATGAGAGGGACCAGCATCACCACTTGCAAATGAGGATACAGGGCAGGAAGGTGTTTCTGCACCTTAAATTTAACTGAATAACACGTAAGTTTAAACTGTCTCTCTTACGGTTAGACTCTGTTACAGGATACTTTCTTTCAAGGTGCCTGTTAATCCAAGTCTAAATGTACAACGTCAGGATTTAATCCTGGAACAGACTTCAACTTCCCATGTAATAAAAATAACTTGTATTGGCCAAAGTATCACAAAAAGTGTGTATATCAGGTAATAGCTCAGTAAATTCGCGAAATCATCTGAAGGATCATTATTAATAGGAAAAGGTGGATGCATTCATTGCCTTTGGTAGAGAGTTCATTAACTTCCAAGTTAAACAACAGTTATTTCAAGAAAACCAAACAAAACCTCATGGCTGATTCCTCCAATTTTTGACCATCTGCATCACTCTGGAATATTTCTTTTTTTTTTTTGACAGAAACATTTAATTCTCATTCACAGTTTGCTGTGAACAAAAACTTCAACACTTCTAGGAAATTATAAAAGAAAGTGCTGAGCACATAAGGTTCTTGCTACATCTGTTAGGGAGGAGAAAAAAATTATCACAGAACCCTAGAAATCTGGGGAGGGGAATAGGAAAACTGAAGGAAAGGGCTGTATTCCAGGGACAAGCATGTGACTGTGAGGCACAAGCACTTATTCCAGCACTGCTCATGGTTCCTTATAACAACATAATAAGTAAAGCTTGGGCTATATGTTCCCAGTAAAAAAATTCCAAAAAGTCTGCTGAATGTTTTCCTCAAATTTTTTTCCAGGCAAAAAGAATGATCTAAGCTAATGTATCACACTACCACTAACAGAGACTGCAACACGTTGCTTAGCCTGCAGTGCATTAATAGTATCTGGTATCCAAATGATAGGACTCAAATCATATTTCTCAGAGGATAGAACCACATGGCTCAATTAGGAGATTCAGATTAACAGATTTACAGAGCATACAACCATTATAATACACTCTCAGCTAGATTCCAGGGTTTCCTCTATGGGTTCAGTGGTCATATTTCTGTCTCTGGTATTAATTGATAGTTCACTGGTTTGAGCTATGAAAATTCCTTGTTGCCCTATTTAGCAAAGGCTGATCTCAGATATTTTAGAAAACAGTAATGTATTGTTGCTTGGTAAGGTAATGCTTTGATTTATGCATATAAGTTTTGAAGGATGGTTGTGTATAATGGTCTCTTATTTTGACACATGAAGCTGTAAAAAAGAGTGACCGTTTGGCTCTGGAGCATTTCTTTTCTGACTGGATATTTTTTGCAGTGCTAACGTTGGATAACATATTGTTATATGTTAATCCACCTCGTGAGCTGTTCTGAAATAATCTAACCCACTTGGTTTTGACCTTTTTTACTTTGCAAGGCACTGAATGTTTTCCAGGAAGATTATGAATCCTCTCTGCACTCTGAATTTAAGCTAATGGTTAATAGCCTTGCTTTCCTTTGTTACTTTTCAGGGATTGTTTGGAAATGGTCCATTTGCAGTGACTGCAGGCCAGAGGTTGAAAACCATGTGTAATTTCATGGCCAAAGTCACAACTAGAGTAACTTGGCATAACTCCACCGATTTCAAAGGAAAAATCCTTTAATAGTATCAGTTGGAATAATGGCTAGTTTATTGTACATTAGCTGAAGTACTTCCCCTGGCTTTAGCCCTCCTCTATAGCTTTCACTGTGAATAAGATTGAGCTCCATTTCAATGTACTTATATCTCCTTCGGGAAATATTCCTTACTTGCTATCCAGACTAGAACATATCAAAATGCCCAAGAGGAATCTTAAAAAAATTTTACATGGGAAAACTCATCAGAAAGTTCTTAAAATTGCATTTTATGCTTGGTCTCAGGTGTATCTTAGAAGTCTAATTTTTAAGACGGCTTTTCAGTCAGATAGTACCTTTTATCTCAGTGGTGTAGTGTAACATATGCACAGCGCTAATATAAATTACACACTTAATAACATAAATTTTGCTTGGCTTCTCCAATTAAGTAGTTCTGCAAGTCCTGAGCAAAGTATCAATGTCTCTGAATAGATTATGGTGACTTACACCAGATGATCATATACCCAATTATTTTAGGATGCTTGAGGTTCTTTATGAGTGTAAAGGAAATAATATTGCTGTTTCTTTTGAAAAAGGAAAGCTCAACTAAGAAGGTAGATATTAAGAAAAGTAACAATTAGGCCTGAAATGTTAATAACTGGATATCTTTTCTGAAGATAGTTACAAGTATTTACATTTAAAAGACAAGAAAATCTCTGAAAAAATAGAGAAAAATGGAAAATTGTCTTTTATGCTGTTACTGCCTAGCTCACTTCGCAGCTCCATCACATGACAATGAATAACTAAAGAAAACTATTATTATGCAAACCACTCCAGCACAAAAGGGTATTACATATCTTGTACAAAAGGGGATTTCTTTAAAAAGCACAGCACATTCAGTGTTTAGGGTTTGCAGTTGAAATTCACGGCCTTGCTTGCCAATATTATCATGCAGCTGGGTATTATGCTATTGCCGTACACTGAGAGGGAGAAAAAAAAATCACAATAAAGATTTTCAAACAGGTTCATATTAAACTGTTGTATTCTCTTATGTTGCAATATCACTTTCAATGATTTTTAGCATCTCTGCTTTAGCAGAAAGGTCACAATAAATTCTAGCCACAGAGAATTTGATTGCAAACAGAAAACATCAAAACTGCAATCAAAACTGATTTTTAAATCTTTTGATTTAAAAAATGATCACTGGAAAATAGTATTGGGAATTATTTCCATGTTGAAAACTGAGATATTTGATAAGAATGACAAAAATGTTTTTCTCTTATTAAACAGCCATGAGACTGAAGTCTACCTTTCTGTACAGAAAGCTTCTGACAGAATCTTCTACTGGTGCTGTAAAACAACGGTTCATTTTTTAAATTTCAATACTATTTATTTAATCTTTCTAGAAATTCTTTTCTATTCAAATAAAAGCAAAATCATCTGACTCAAACCTTACTGATGATAAAAGATTAAATGTAGTCTCAGAAATCTTCATGATGTAACTATCCAAACATGAATTTGGACGACTAAATTGTATGTTTTTACAGGGTTAAGTGCTTCCTGCAACTTCTGTATGCAATCCAAGTCATAAAACTATCGTGAACCATCTCACTAAGTATCAGTGATTTTTCAAGATGATTTTAAAGGAATGTTTTGCAGAAAACAATAACAAGTCACATAGTACAAGTCAGTTTCATAGGAACAGCTTAAACTGCTGCAGGGGGGTAAAGGCTTTGAAGTGATTCCACGGCATGGATTAGAACAGGAGCCAGTTTCAGACACAGAATACACTATGGGATCAAAACACTAAAGTCATACTAGCTCTGGGTGTAAAACAGAGTTAGCAATAGAAAAGAGAGCTTTCGAAAGCTGTATAGCAATGAACATACAATTTGAACATACCTTCATGATGTTCTATGTGAACAGTGGACATGCATTTGTGGTGCCCTGATATTAATTGTACCTATAACAGACTTGAAAACTTAAATTTCTCTTTGAATTCAGATATATATTTCTTTACATTATGCTGCACTTCTTAAAAAAGCAATAACATCAGAAAGTCAAGCTTTGACATTGTACTATTGGCCCTAGATCAAGTGGTGCTACTGACCAATTTGTACAAGTGGCACGTTAGCAGCTCAGAGAGCACAGGCATATCATTACCCATCTTCTCTTCATGAGTTACTGGGTCATCTCCAAAAGCACTTACCAAACGATTTCAGGGTTAATATCATCATCGTCCTCATGCTCAACATTCCCAGTTCACCTTACTTAACTGTTGTTATATCCACATTTCCTGAAAGAGAGAAGGAACAGATCAACTGGGGTTGTACTTCCCCTGCCCTGTGCAAGCTTCTGAGCTTGTGACACTAGCAGTATAGAACATCCTATTAGACTGTATATAGTGCCATGTACAATCTTGTATAAATACTAGTTTACTCATGCTTCCATTTAAGTGTAATATTTTTTTCACTTAGCAGCTTTCTTTTTCCTTTTAAATTCTTAACTTTTCTGTAATAAGCAGAAAAACAATACAAAATGAAGAAAATGCACTAAACAAGACACACTAATTGCTAGCTGTGATTAATTAGTAATTATAAGCCCACCCACATGTATAGCTTCCACTGCTAGTGAGTAATTTACTTGCACAAATTCAGTAAAAGCAGACAAATTTCAAAATACCTTAATCATTATTATTTTAATCAACAGATGAGCTTGACTGTTGCCATTACTTCCAAAGCAAAAGGGGTAAAAACTGAAGGGACACAGTAGGATCCTGTTATTTAGACAAGTAAGGAACCAGAAGCCTAACCAAAACCCTGTAGCCAATACACAAAATATTCAGTCTTCATTGCCTACATTTTGCTTTCAGGCTCTCAATTCAGTCGTTCTTGATTTACCTGGCTGTAGCAAAGGAGAGGATTTATCGCTATGTTTTCAAGCATTCTTCAGTTCTAACAACAGGAAGCCAGTCAAGCCCTATGGCAGATTCTTGACCGTTTGTGAAACTACAGTGTGATGGCTTTCTAAGGAATTAAATCACAGAGGCTTAATGGCATTAGGGTCCTGAGTATCCCTGGAAGGAGCTAAGAAGTGAGCTTCTCACACTACACTGGAAGACTTGCACTTCTGCCTAATGCAACTTCACTGTGAGGCCATATGCTCTCAGTTCTCCCCTTTAAAATGGACCTGCCTGAAATACTTTTTGCCTCAAAATACTGTTAAAAAAAAACTTCTTCAGATCTTCCAGGCCATGCTATTAAAAATTCTTGGACATCCTCTGTTAATTGTAGTAAGTTCTGCTGAAATGTGGGGGTCAATTCTCACAAAACAGTATCTGCAATTACTGTACCACAACCTAAAATTGCCAATAAGCTTAAAACCAGGGACCGAAAGTGAACTGCATAGTTTTCCCTTCAGTTAAACCATCAGCATGGCTTTAGAACAAGATTTGAAAATAGCACGATCTAAAAAGTAATAATGTTATTCATCACCCCTTCTTAAAAGACCTTTAGAGGTTCTCCCTTTTCCTGTTTATAAATTATTAGTCTTTGCATTAAAAAATTTCTCAGGCAGGAAAACAGTAACAATTGATTTACATGGACAAAATCTTTTCTTAGTTTTCAGCCCAGCTTCCTCTGAGATCTCATTGACCTTCAAAGTTCAACTTCTTCCAAGAAAGTTTTCTTTGGGATTAATAGTCTTTACCATAAAATCATTGAGTGCTATAGCTATTACCAGTGCTATAACTAAGGCTGTATCAGCATTTCCACATAAACTTATTTTCAGAGATTTATAGCTTGGCTTTAAAAATATAGTTTTATGCTGAAACTTGGTAAAAAAAGCTCAGTCTGGGAGTGATTTTACTCCTTACTTTGAGAAATCTGTGGGTGTTTTTAGACTAAAATTCTGAACAAGACCTTGACTTGCTATCTACATCCCATTGGTGCCTTGGAAAAATCCCAGCTTGACTTTCTGAGAGCACAGATCCACTTCTGATAAATTATGGAAAGGCAATGTAGAAAGGTGTTTTAAAAATGGTTCCTCCCTATGTTAAAGATTCTCAAATTGAATGTGCTCACTGCTTCTCTGAAAGACATTTTAATAATTTGAAAATTATAGTATTTTTCAGAAGATTTTAGCCAGAGAGACTAATGTGAGACAAACACAGTGCTCTGCAATTACAGAGGAGTCTGAATGTTTCTGTTAGTGTCTCTATGCAAAGTAATCGATGAATCTGCTGGCTAATCAGCCACTGGAAATACTAATGAATTTGGAGAACGGGAATCCCTCTATAGAGGAGGCCTAAGAAAGCCTAAGTTGAGTAGCTTTGAGAAACTGTGGCCTTCTCCCTCTTTAGCATCCACAACAGTTCCCTGGTGGCTGGGGCTGGGTGCCAGGAGGGACAGATGAGGGAGAGGAGGCAGCAGGCACCTTTTCTCTCCAGCATCCCAAAATAAAATCTTCACCAAAATAAGAGATGCTTTGCAATTTTTTTTAAGACAAAAACCAGCAGAAGTACCTACGTGCTCTGTTTTCCAAAAGCTCCTTCAGAAGAGGTTTGGAAGCACCATCTGGAAGGAAAGATGACAGAAAGATGCCATGGAATTTCCAGTGTCCTTTGTAAATAATTCCTGTAAAGGGATGACTTGGTCCTGAATCATTGCAACTGGAGGTGGGAATACAAACATGACACAACATGCAAACATGTTCAAGGCTACAGGCTACACACAAAATCATTTCAAAGAAAAATGTACTCAGCTAAGATGATAAGCCTGTGGAACACAATGGCTCCCATGACTACTCATTTATTCCACAACAGAAATTTAAACAAAGCAGAGATAATACCCCCAAAATTGGTCACTAAAACTAAAAATGTCCTGCCAGTCTTTCCTCACAAGTATAGAACAAATCCTAATGCCTGTGTCCAGCAGCAGGACCACTATTTCACTTAGCCAGTGCAATTAATACCTTACCAATCACTTGCCATACGAAGGAAAAAGCCAATACACCCTCTAGACTATCCCTTTGTTTTCAGACATGTCAGTGACTACTACAGTTGTGCCTCCAATCCAGACAGATCACCCTTGAATTCGTTCTGTTCTGTTCTCAAGCAGAAATATATTGGTTCCAAACTACAGCAAGGCAACATCCTCTGAAAATGAGGAACAGAATTGACAATACTGCATCTGAGTAGGAAATACCAACCTTCATATATTTTGGGAGTGCTCTATTTGAATCTGATCCAGAAAGCTTTTTTTGGGAGCAACTCATTATAACTATACATATTCAGTCCAAACTCTGAAACTTCTTTTGAAGGCATAATGGCAAAGCAACCTCACAGACAGGATTAGAAGGAAGATAATGAGGTGGTTTTGCAGATGTCTAAAGAAGCTCTTTCCAAATGTGAAGGATGGCATGGGATAAAGCTTGAAACTGAGCGACTGAAAATCTAAGTAGTAGATAGAAGAGGCTGGTATCATGGGCTAAAGAGTGAAAGAAGTGATTTCTTGATCCTGAGTGAAGGATGATAGGTTGGATGAGGTGAAGCTATGAATGGCTTTGAAAGTGAAGACAAGCTGCTTATATCTGATAGAAAAGGAGTGTTATGTTTGGCAGTCAGAGTGATGGACTAGAAAAATGATCTTTGCAGTGCTGTATAGAATCATGACAGCAAAACTGAATTTTTTCAAAAGCAGAGGAATGGATAATCAACAGTGCTTAGTGATAATTTACATATATATCAATTCTTGCATAATAATCATCACTGAGTAAGTTCTATAACTCACTTCCAAAAAGACAAATATTTTAATGATTTGTTTTTTTTTTTTTGAAGCTTACACTGAAGTATATTGCATACGAAAGTTGGCATTTTGTTGGGTATTTCTAATAAATGCTGTTTCCTGTCAGCATTTTTACTGTAACATTCTTGTAAAATTTCTAGTTTAATGAAAAATTACTTAACAAAAAATCCTTTTTAAATGCATTTTGTTGTTTGTTTTTGGCTAAAGCTTTTCATTTAAATATGGTACCTGAAGGCATTCAATGCTTCTGTCCGTGGCAATTACATAATATCATAGCTGGTGGTCTTGGTTTATTCCTTTCTGGACTTGGGTAGCAGAGAAAGGTTGTTCCAACTTGGAGACGACTCTGGAAAGTCTGTACATGATAACACAGGTATCAAGTCACTAAACATACCACCTCTTAGACATACAGATTTAACAGCACTTCTCCACTTTGTTTGGAACAGTATTACATTATAGTGGTTTTGGTTGTAGTACATAAGAAATTAATTTTATTCCCTATTGTAACATATCCTTCATTTCCCCCATGCAGAGACTGACTGCTGCATACACATTCTTCCAGGGCAAGGCTTTTCCTATTAATAGACAACTTGGCTTCACACACTGAGATGAACGAACAAGGTTTCGAGTGCCTGCCTAATTTAAGCGGACCATATGTCATAAGCTATAGTATCCTGTTAGTAGAGAATAAAATAAAGCAAAATTGAGAGGAAAACTAGCTTTCCTACCATTAGCTGACCTCCCAGACTCAAATTTGCAAGATGTTTATTTAAGTGTGCTCAAAGCTATTTACTTATTCTGTGCATTACATGAAGTGATGCACATTTCTAATGTATTCTTTATGGGGGTGCTGCCTCAGGAATAGAACTTCAGAGCATTATCACAACACAATTAATTACTTACCGATATTGAGTTTGTTTTCTCCCCTTCCCTCCCCTGGAACTGCCTTCAAAGTGTGGCTAATTCAACATTTTTCTGCTTTGGCCTTCCAACTTGTAAAAACTGGAATACAGTTGTTTACTATTTATTTAGCTTCCTGTGGCTGTAAGATATTGCAAGCTTTCCTTTGCTAATATAAAATATACTAGTGGATGAATATAATATTTTTAAGCAAATTATATTAATCACTATTTTTACTTAGCCAGCCCATCTCTGCTGCACAGTTGAAAGAAACATGGTCTTTCAGGCTCTTTGAGTGGTTATATAATAATCAGCATTCCTCACAAATATTTGACTCATTAGCACTAGCAATCACATTTTCCTGCCAAGTAGTGCAGTGCTGGGTGCAAATAGAGTTGGAGAAGTAGAAAATGTAAAAATCAGCATTTACTTGATCCAACTCATCCCCTGTGTTTCTACTGTATTTTTTCCTTCTTTGCTTTGTCTTTCTCTAAATATCTCTTGAAATGTACCACTGCCAGTTCATTCAGTTTAGTGAATGGGTCATGGTCAACTGACAGGCATACATTCTTACACTTTCGTAGGTTTTTAGGGTGTGCCATTCCAGTTTTCCAGTGTAAGTCCAGCTTCCATTCTCTTCATGATCCAAATTGGCAGTCAGTGGTTTATGTTAGTATGAAATACAGAAAAGGAAGAAATTTCACGGCTAATGTAACTTGCAATTCCATCATTTTCTTCTTACACTACTTGTGACCAAAAGCAGCAGAATAAAAGATAGAGTGTCTCAAATGAAAGGGAAACATCTTCGGAGAAGAAAATCTTTGGCGAGACAAAGTTACTGGAAATGACGAGGAGTTTTGTGTATATGTTTTAACCAATGATCATCTGGTTGTCTTATGAATCTGTAACACTGAACACTGCCTCAGTTCAGATACTCAAAAAGAAGAAATTAATACAATAAAAATGTATAAAAGCAACAAATGGGAGAAAACATATCTTTACAATCCATTATTCACATTTGCAAATACTATAGACAATCCTCGCTTTTCTATTTAATTTATTTAGTAATGCAGACTCAAAGGTAATGCTAAAAAGTTAAAAGACAACAGCTAAGGCAATAGGAAATAAGGCTGAATTTAATGAACAGCAAAAATAATACAGTACAGAGCTCTATGATGTGGTACACCGTTCTAGAAAAAAGAATCCATGGACCAGTCCTATAAATACTTTGGTGTTTTATGCCTGTGGAAGATGTCCATAAAGACAAAACCCATACCTCTTTGGTATCCAAGAGAAGAAGAACATTTGAAACATCAGTTTGATTGCAAGTTAGACAGGTCTGTCAATCTTGCCATGCTTCATAGTAATGCATTACCTGCAGTGACCTAAAAATTTCCGGCCATTTGCTGTTTGGCAACCCACCAAAAAGGCTGACTTGCATGATATGCCAAGCAGAATCAATGGCCAGAAGTCTGACACTTCGCAGGCATATTAAACTGTGGCATGTAACACACAGGTTCATCTGCATCTGTGCCATGAATCCTGTGTATTTAGGCCACACTGTCCTTAGTTTATGCAAAAAGGAGGCTAAGTATTTTGGTATTTCAGTTTTAAAATGTTAAGAAAAAGACCTTTTAGGATGGCCTCACGCAAAGAGTTGTGGTCAATGGCTCAATGTCCGGCTGGAGATCGGTAACGAGTGGTGTCCCTCAGGGATCGGTGTTGGGACCAGTCTTGTTCAACATCTTTGTCGGTGACATGGACAGTGGGATTGAGTGCGCCCTCAGCAAGTTTGCCGACGACACCAAGCTGTGTGGTTCGGTTGATACACCGGAGGGAAGGGATGCCATCCAGAGGGACCTCGACACGCTTGTGAGGTGGGCTGATGCCAACCTGATGAAGTTTAACCATGCCAAGTGCAAGGTCCTACACCTGGGTAGGAGCAATCCCAGCCACAGCTACAGGTTGGGCAGAGAAGAGATTCAGAGCAGCCCTGCGGAGAAGGACTTGGGGGTGTTGGTTGATGAGAAAATGAACATGAGCCGGCTCCAGTGTGCGCTCGCAGCCCAGAAAGCCAACCGTATCCTGGGCTGCATCAAAAGGAGCATGACCAGCAGGTCGAAGGAGGTGATCCTGCTCCTCTACTCTGCTCTTGTGAGACCTCACAAGAGTTCTGATGTCCTCAACATAAAAAGGACACGGAACTGTTGGAACAAGTCCAGAGGAGGGCCACGAGGATGATCAGGGGACTGGAGCACCTCCCATATGAAGACAGGCTGAGAAAGTTGGGGCTGTTCAGCCTGGAGAAGAGAAGGCTGCGTGGAGACCTCATAGCAGCCTTCCAGTATCTGAAGGGGGCCTACAAGGATGCTGGGGAGGGACTATTCATCAGGGACTGTAGTGACAGGACAAGGGGTAACAGGTTCAAACTGAAACAGAGGAAGTTTAGATTGGATATAAGGAAGAAGCTCTTTATTGTGAGAGTGGAGAGACACTGGAACAGGTTGCCCAAGGAAGCTGTGAATGCTCCATCCCTGGCAGTGTTCAAGGCCAGGTTGGATGAGGCCTTGGGTGGCATAGTTTAGTGTGGGGTGTCCCTGCCCATGGCAGGGGAGTTGGAACTAGATGATCTTAAGGTCCTTTCCAACCCTAACTATTCTATGATTCTATATTCTATCTTTTACTTAAACTAGTATAGACGTAATTTAAAGAACCACGTTGGCATGTGCCATCGACAAGATTTAAGTTTCTTTAGGAGCCAAGCAAACAAGTGCCTGGATGGCACTGCTGAATTTGCTTCAGCTTGTTCAGTGCAAAAGAAAAACTGAAAAGTCAGTCTTTGACTAACTGTGTGTTCCCTTTGAAGAAAGAATTGTGATTGTTGGCAGAGGAAGGAAGGAGCTAGGACAAAACAAGGGAAGGAAGAAGTTCTTTAATTTCCACCAGCGAGCTCCTTGATTTTTGCTGCCAAGACTACAACTCTCATTTACAAAATAAGCATGTATCTATTTATATATTATTTAAATTTAATTTAAATTACAGACAATTACGTATCTTTTGGGTTGAAATCTTTGAGTATTCAGGAGAGGGAAAAGAAGGGAAGCGTGTATATGAGGCAAAAGTCATTTTGATGTCAACAAATAATAGCCCCAGTCAGAAAGTAAAAACTTTGTGATTACATTTAACATATTTTTAACTCTGTGCACATTTCTTTTCTTTTTAATGTTATTGCTTATTACAAAGCCATGGTCAGAGATCTCAAAATACTTACGACTTAGGTGCTTCAATCTCTAAATATTTAAACTTCTTTTAAAAAGTATGCTTGAAAATCAAAAGTGAAGGAGGCCTCCCTGTGCTAGTTGAAAAATTTATTTTGGATGTAACTAGGGTCAAAATACAAGAACTATCCTGAGGAATCTGATAATTGCCCCAGTTATTTAATATAACATATGTTAAGACTCATGATGATAGTATAAAGTTTGAAGTTATGAGCTAAGCTGTGAAGATGTTTTCTGCAGCAACTTTTACTGTCTCAGCTATTATGAACAAATTTTGAATGTGTCAGTCCTATTTTCTAATGCCCAGCTGAAACACATGCATACTTGTTTAACTAATGAAAAAGAACTTAGCAGGGACACCTCATTACAAAACTTAGCAGCCACCTAATTATAACTTGTTTTAAAAATGTTTATCTATGCAACCTTCCCAGATGAAATGAGAGAAAAAAAGTTTGCAAACATTAAAAAATTGCATTACTTTTTTGCTGTCATATTATAGGTACAAGTCTCACCAGAAAGAAATGCTCAAATTTGTGCATAAGCAGCTTCTATGAGATTCTAAGAATCATTTCTAAACTGAAAATGGAAAGAATCCACTTCTACAAAATATGACCCTTATACAGTAATATTGCTAGAACAGAAACTTTATGATAGGGACACAGTGTGGGAACACAGCTTAAGGAATCTGTAGCAAACACAGCTAGAGATCAATGGTAAGGAGGCTATTTGACTCAGTTTCCATTGATGTAATGTCTTAAATTTATTAGAAGAAAAATATCTTCTCTGCATGATGTTAAAATTCTACCTTCTGTTTTTTCAGTGCATACATATTATAGAGATTCTGAAACAAATCTTTTCTCTGGCCCTAAGGAACACAGGGGGAGTAACGGGCCAAAGCGTAGAAATAGAATGTTAAAAATTTATGTAAATAAATAGTGAAATGCAGGGAATGAAGCAATGTTGCAAAGAAAACAAAAATCAAGCAGCCAGAACTTGCTTTTAAAAATTTTGGAGTTTTGTTAAGTTCCATCCTGCAGAATCACATATTGAACCAGATTTTGGAGCAAGCTGTAGATGCCGTATGCATACTAAAATATACATATGATTATAAATGTAATTCAAAAACTTACCTATAACAGTGTCACTATAAGCATTCAGGAGTTCCATTCACATAACCAAAGTGCAAGCAGAAAAAACTGTGTCACTCATCGGAGTCTTCATTTCAGTTGCCAAATACCCTCAGATCAAGAAAGCCAAAGAAAACAGAAAAGGCAGCAATCTCTAAGAAACTTCTTAGCTCTTTCCAGCTTGTGAGACTTGGAATCCCATAGGATGTTGTAAAAGCCAGCCAGTCTCCGGGGAAAGCACTGCAAGGTAGAGAAAAAAGTGTTACATTTTTGACATTTTCCTCAAATATAAAAAGATACAATTTTTTATTTTTAAGGCCCATTAAGTTTGAAATAATTTAGTTTTAGACAACAGCGTTTCCTAACTTATCCATAACCATCAGGGAAATCATAGAAAGACTTCATAAGGTTGGCATCAGCCCACCTCACAATGTCCTACTTCTGTACATGTGCCTCAATTGGCATTGCTGAATGAAAAACTTTTGCCCTGATGTAGTCTGAAAGCTCAGTACTTGATAGTGAAAGATTGTGGAGTTAAAATTCAGGTTTTAACGGCTCTGTTAGAGTTCATATTTGAATAAATATTTAAAACATAAGATCCTACTTGGAAGAAGCAATAGTCTTTATCAGGAATCAGAAGTTGTAATGCATGTTGTATGCCTCTTTCTTTCGATCTCAAACCCAGGTAGCATTTTACTATGAATCTATTTAGTGCCTGGAAATGTCTGAACGCCCTCCTCTCCTGTTACTGAAAACATATTTGGTGAAGGCTGAATTAAAACCTTCCTTTCTAGTTATATGAAATTTCATGAGAAACCTTCCCCTACTGTGCACAGACCTATTGGGAACAGTAAAAAGATAGAAAACGCTCACAATATGTAAGTCACTGACAGTTATTCTTGTTTGTTTATTTAAATCTGTTATTGGAAGGAAAACTGAAGACATGAACTCCACAGGACTTTACATTGCTGGTTTTCAATGTGCTTGTCATTTAATGAATACATAGTTAGGTCCAGTCAGGAACAGAGTCAGCGGAACAACACCTCTTGATAGCAGCTGACAACAAAGCTGTGGGTGGGCTTGTAAATTCCTGTCTGGGGAACTGACTGTGATTAAGAGAAAGGGAATTACAGGGAGCATACAGAGTCACAGGAGTGAAACTAGCAGGGCCTGTGCTTACACACTCTGCTCTTACTTCAGAAGCAGTACAATAGCAGCATTTTAAGGATGTTTCCTGAAATTAATATCCAGCTAGACACACTTAAACACCTCCATAAATAGGGGCTTACAATATATTGAATAATAACTATTAGTCTAAATTTTGTTTCTTTTGTGGAAGCAATAGATGACTGTTGTTGTGACAGGTTACCTCTGAATCCTCCTTTATTGCTGACAATAACTATATAATAAACTATAGGTATTAAAACCACACTCCTGTATTTTCTGTAGGGGGCACTCTGATCAAAGATTTTGTTTTCTAATAGGAAAAACATTGGGAAAACCGGTTTTGCCAGACCAACGTGTAGAGCATTAATGATCAATGTCCAGAATGTTTTCAGCGCTGGTTAACTAGAATTACTGTCAATTTTTTTCTAGTGGAGTATTCAGAATGAGTCATGTAGAAACGAATACTTACGTTCCCTCTGACCTCAAACATCCATGGCCTTGTACAAGGTCACATAAGGAGACTATGGAAAACTTCCACGTAACTTACTTGCTGATTTTTCTCCTTAGTTCAGCAAGCTGTGTATGCGATATGTACCACATGGTTTTTGGTGCATTCAGAAGCACATTAAGTTATCATAAAATTCATTTTATAGCTCTTTAATATTGAATGACAATAACTGAAAATATATAAGGAACGTTGTGGCAGGGAGATAAATTGCAAGGGACAGCATTTTGTTGCTGCTGCTGGGGCTATTTTTAAATCTGGCAACGATTCTGTCACTTTTACACACACTGTTTTCCCCAAAAAGATATTCTGAACACAGCATAAAATTCCCAATCTAAAGACTGAGAATTTCAGAAAAATAGAATGCAAAAACAGCTGTCTGGGTTCTTGAAATCTTTCTTGGATCTCCTAAAATGATTTTTCCAGAGCTACTGTCTTCTGTGTTTTCCAGACATATCTAAAGCCTTAAAAATATTTCTTATTGTCGTGGTTTAACCCCGGCTGGCGGCTAAGCACCGCACAGCTGCTCATACCATCTACTATGAAGAAAATTAACTCTACCCCAGCCCAAGTCAGCACAGTTACACAGATACAAATGCACATGATACAAATTAAAAATCATGGTTCAGATCAAAAGGACGATGAGTCAATCATATGTGCAGCAACATAATGAAGCAAATGATAAGAAAAACTGAAATGGAAGATTAAGGAGTTTTTAAAGCCTGAATAGGAGAAACTCAGATCACACTGAATATTATGTTTCATACAAGGAGTTATTTTACCAGTTGAAAATGTGGACTAGCAGGCAGAACCTAGAATGATGACATTCTAGTACCCAAGAACCACAAACATCTCTGGAATTGTATGCAGTTCTTAGCAGCAAAATTAAAAAGTTCAGGGCTCAGAACTTCCTAGCACTACAATGTCTTTCAAAGGACAGAGTGAAACAAAACTGTTCTGCTTCAGAATGAATCTTCAAATACTTAAATTTGCCTAGAGTGAGAATAGTAGAAATACCACTGGAAAGAACATTTTAGTATCAACAGAGCAATATAATGAAATTTACACTAGACAGAAAAAATTAGATGGGGGTTGAAAAGGACAGAAAGCTTCATCCTATTCACCTGTGTTAGCTTAGAGGACAAACATGAAGATCTTTATTTATTAGGTTCCATTATGAATTTTCAGTTGCTCTGTTAACCTGGCACTGAAGGCAATAATCAAGTTTGATCATTTTAACTTTTAAATCAACTTTAAAGGCCAGTAGTACTGAGTTAAATAAGAGCTATCGCTAATACGGCTGCACCCATTCATACCAGCACAGTACTTTTTCTATTATTCAGGAAAAACAAAAGATGAAAATGCTATTGGAACAACCTCAAGATAAACAAATAAATGAAATTAGTAAAATATGCATTTTTAAGATAAAAAAGATAGCAATTTGAGTGGGATACTCATTAGCACATGTGAGTCTGGGTGGTCTTCTCTTAGCAGCCCCAAGGGCTAGCTACACTCTTTGGCCACTTGGGACTTAGAGCAATTTAATGACTGCTTTCCTGAGAGTGACAGCCACAAATCTGGGGGTAACTGTGTCACTGCTCTTGTCTTCCCCCTCTACTGACACAAGCACTACAGCTATGGCAGCTCTGAGCTCTGCAGGGCCACACATGGGCATGAAGCCTTATCTCATACTTCCTAGGAAATAACTTGTGATTTTTTTTATTCCTTGAACAACAACTCCTTGCCTCCTCTGAGAAAAGATGCAGTGGAAGCATTTAACATGTTGAATTTGAGATTTGGGCCACCAGCTAGCCCTGCCAAAGTTTGTTATATGGGATAGAAACCTCTCTTCTTGACAGAAGTCTCATTACAGATGTGATAAGGATTGAGGAGGTAAGGAGAAATAAAGTAGGAACCAAATCCTCTTCGCTACAGGAGGCTGAAACTAGGCCTCCACATAGTTAGCTACAAAAGGGGGAGCTTCAGTGAAAGCATTTTTATGGCTGCAGAAAATAACAAACTATAAGCATTCAAAACGATGTGAAATACCTCATATCTATTAAAAATACTTCTGTTTTCTTAAACATTTATAAGGCCTACGGCTATCTACTACCAGATTCTACCAGGACCCTCATTTATATTCTTGTTACACCCCATATCCTTGTTGATGTCTAACCATAAATCTCTATCAGCATAATAATTGTAAAATATCATGTAATTAATTCACGTAAGTAAGATGGTTCTTCCAGCTCATAAAACCCATTAGTTATAATGGCCATATTAATTACAAGAGTAAGACCAACCTGGGCATTTGGTTGGCATTAACTTTTCTTTTCTAAGAATGTTGTCAAATGCCAAACTCCCACAATCCTTGTTTCATTTTGATTTCCTACTGCCTTCAGCATCAACTAATCTTTTGTCTTCACAAATGCAGAATGCTAGTGCTCCTATAGGATACTCATCTGCAGCACAGATCTCTCAGTAATGTTATGTAGGTGTTACTGAGTCTCCCTTCTTAGATTCCTTTTAGAGAAGTCCTACAGATTTGTAGACATGAGATTTTTACAAAAGCCTACTGAATTCAGGAAAATATACTAATCTTCTAAAATTGGGTCATTTCACGGAAATACGCTTGTTACAGTGTTATCAGATCCATCTTCCAGGAAAATAGTCAGATCTCAATAACAGCACTTAGTCATTCTTTCACAGCGTGACTCCCACCCTTAATCATCATCAGTAAAGCTAGACCTTGCCTGTTTGATCCTGCTAGAGAAGTTATTAAACCATGTTACTTTGGCTGAGCAATATCTTAATGAGGAAATACTGCAAAATGGAAAACTAAACTAAATGTTTTCTAAGCTAAAGGTTTTGATGTAGTGGAAGAAAGCTTCTAAATCAAAAACGAATGGCCCAAAATTCAAACCAGAAGGCGCAGTCATTGCTTATCCATTCCTGCCTATCTTCAGCTTGGAAGAAATAATAAACAGCATAAAAGGCTGAAGACCTACCTGAAACAGTAAGGGTAACATCAATAGTCAGATGCTAAGGAATGTGACTTTGCCAATTAATGTTCTTATCTTCCATAGTCTAATTGGGAGCTTGCATGAATAGTTAATGGTTGAGAATGGGTAGCAGGGAAAGGCAAGTCAAGATCTGTCACAATGGGATTGCTTGCTGTCAGACAGTGCCAGGCAGGGCGGTGGCAGCTCGGCTGCCATGGCTCCCCACACGAGCTGGCTGCATCTGTGAGGATGGGGGAGCGTGCTGGTGCCCTAAGGCAAAATTCTACCCGGCTGATGAAAACACGGATGGGTGGCTCATGCTTTCCTTAAGACCTTTCCATATTGTTAGTTTTAATGAGGCAATGCCCGATACCCATGCACATCTTCACACAGCCCTGCCCGCCCTTCTGTGCTCACTCACTGAAATGAGTGCATCATTTCAGGCTCTCAACCCCACAGACTCTCCAGTGCTTCATATCCCCATCTCTAATCTTGAACAGATCCTGGACTTCAGCACAGCTCTCACACAAGCAGATGGCCTAACCAAAGGGCTAGTGCAAACTGCTAATGATTCTGTTTCTGGAACAAGAAAGAAAAAAAGAAAGAATAAAGAGAAAAAAATACAGAAAACAGCAAAGACAACTGAATCTGTTTGAATGCTAACATTGGACAGAAGCAGCATCTAATCAAAGTGTGTCTAGAGCAGGAAAGAAAGGTAAAACTGGCAGAAGTATGTTGAAAGCAGTTTGGGAAGGCACTGTAAAACAATCAAATATTTTGTAACTTGAACACTGTCTCAAGAATGTAATTGTGAAGCAGCCAACAATGAAATAAATCTACTGTATCAAACCGAAATAAGGACCAAACAATTATACAGTGTAGTCAATCCCTAAATAATGTAGAGTAGGTACCACAGGAAACACAACTGATTTAATCTGCAAACTATGTGGCTGTCAATTAGGAGATATTAATATGTTATAAGCAAATATGTTGTTAGACACAAATTTATTATCTATTAAATGATACTGGATAAAAACACGCTACAGTCTTGTCATTTGAGTTATTAAAGGCATGTTTAATCTCTAATTTATATGGGGTTTGGTGTTTCTGGGTCCATAGTAAATAAAGAAGAAAAAGAATTATGTGAGTAGCGTAAAAGTATTTCAATTAACTTTTTATTGTTCTATCCGAAAACATGTATTGTAAGTCCTATCCTCTATCCAGAATTAGACATGGACAATAATTACCTTGTCATTTATGGCATACTCTTGTTTTTAAGAAGTATATGAAGCTTGCCTAAATGGACTTTAGGAGTGATTAAGTGATTAATAGAAGTTCTTTTTTTTTTTAAATGGAGCTATGTTATGTGTACTGCTAAGTGATGCAGTTGCTGACACTAGTTAAATAACTGGAAGTTGGCTGCACACATAAATGGATGGAGACCACATTCTGTCATGAATTTGTTCAGTATTTAAAGATCCCAGTGAAATATTTTGAATGTTGATCAGCCAAAAGCTGCATGCATTTTAACAGAGAAATCTTAATCTTTAAGACTGATAAAAATTAGATAAAATTAAAATTAGCTGGGGAGACTTTATGTGACCATGCCCCTCCCTGATTTATTTTTAATTTTAAAGGTTTAAAATATTTTTGGCTTTCATCTAGTGATTTTATGAGGAAGGCACAGACATTCTTCGAAAAAGAGACCAGTATATAAGTTTTCTTCTTCCTTTTCTCTCTGCAGGTGACTGCCTTAAACAGTAAACCCCAGAGTCATGTTCCTTGTTGCTTGTTCCCATCTGTCTTAGTTTCCTTCCTGCAAGTCACTCTCAGTCCTTAAAGAAATAAAAAAAGCCATAAGCACCAGCACTGAGGACAGGGCTTCATAGCTTGGAAAGATGAAAGGTCCTTCTTTAGAGCTTTAACTGAAGCCATAATTGTAAACTTATCTTCCAGAGTGTCAAAGGGAAAATGTTCGCTTTTTCTTGCACAGGTTTTCCTACATATGAAGACATTTTTTCCTCTTGTTATGTGTTTCAAAACCAGAAAGACAAGGGAAAAAAAGCCCAACAGCTATTTTCTGTACTAGCATTTGCATTCCATCCACAATATTTGCACTGGGCATGTTTAGACATGTCCCTTTTTTTTTTTTTTTTAAGCTTCCCCAGTTCATCTGGAGCAACAGCATTCAGACATTGCATCAGTTCAACACTAGGTGAAAAAACTAACTAAAATCTGAACAGGCCTTTTTATCACTTGATTAGGTGCTTCTAATTAGGGTAGCTGATTAATTGATAATGAAAGTATTTAACTCTTTTCCACCTAGTTTCCTGTGTGTGTAGCTAAAGAATTTTCTCGGGGCAGTAGGTGAAGATAACTAATTTTTGAAAGCATGATTGCAGCTTTAATAATACAATAACACTCGGCATTTAATCATTAACTTTTAAGAATAGCTGTTGTAAGTTTAAAGCTTAGTACTTTATAATTTTCATATGGTTTATAAAAATATTTTAAATTACTTCAAAGAATTTAATGCATTAATATATGCATCCATATGTGTTTCAGGAATTAAATATTATAACAGAATATTAAATTGGAATTTATATATTATTCAAGACAAGTCTTTGCCCCTATCCCGTATGACCAGATAGCAAGAAAACTGTGGCTGGATGCTGTTTCCTTTCATGGGGTTACAGCATAAATAAGGATCTGGTCACAGTGATTAAAGGGATTCTAAAAGTTACAACAAACCCTGCAATCAAGCATGAGATTAACTGGTAGATCAACTACACACTAACTCCGTAGGTGAGCAGGAATCAACCTCCGGCAGCAACACAGAAGTAAGCTGCCTCTGGCAACTGAATCAGGATGACTCCATTACCAGTTGTTACTGGAGCAAAACCAAGTGCTGCCAAGAGGTGCCAAAGAATGCAGGGACCCAGGAGTCTGGCCTCCTGTTCATACCAACACGCTAAGACAGAAGATGGCATGCATAAAGCAGAGTGAGGAAAAAGAAATATTACTACTCTCATTTCACAGAGCCTTTGGGAGAAGCTGTCCTCTTCTGCTCACAGTGAGTGCTGTAAAAGTAGCTGCTTTTAGTAGCCAAACTAAATGCAGAATGGCACTGTGCCACAGACATCTCCTAAATGAGACATGGACAGAAAAGGAATACAGTCAGATGGTCTCCAAAGCCACTGTCTTAACCACAGATCCCTTTCCATTGCCCAATTCTCCCTCCTCCCACTGCACCTCTCCCTCCATAGCTGTGCTGTCAGAGGCGATTCATACAAGAGCAAGGAAAAATGGACTTTGTTAAAATACTATCCTGTGCAATTCCTTCTGCAATTCCTTCTCACTTTTGGGTCACTGGAGTGGTATGCTCAAAATTTTGCTTTTATCAAATTCATCACCTTCAATCATCCTCTATTAAACCCAGCAGCATCCCTCTAAACTTCTCAATGGTATTTCCTACCAGTTCTTTGGTATTGCTCTGTATGAAATAATTCAGATATTATATGTAACCTGCAATTAGAGATAATTGGGTAACATCCCCAAAAGCCAATTAAAAGACTATTGCACTTGGTGATTTATTTTGGGTATGAAGAGGGACTGGTTCTGCCGTCTTACGTTAGTGAGACTATATACATCCATGCACACACAGGGGTTACTCATGGATTTAATGGTAGCAGATCAGAGTGATAAGCACTGTAATTCAACAATATAGCATCACTGTCACATTTTGAACTCTGGATAAAAAAATACAGAACAGCATATTTACACTTCATTATGAAGTAATGAACATATACAATTCATTTCACATCCCACACTAGAACGGTGCCTGACAGAAGGTGCACTTTGATTTTTGTTAAGCGCAAAATCCACATTTTGCTTTTTCTGTGCATTTTAGGATACCAAACCATAGCATGGAGTCCACTGGGAGCTGTGTTGTTCTAAGAGAATCATGCAAAAAGAAAATATTTGTGTCTTGGGGGAAGGGGGAAACCAGGAATTGGGGTGGATTTCCTCCTCATTATTCCAGATCTCATCACTTTATGTAAAATAGACCAGAGCTATATAATTGTCTCTTCCTTGCCCTCTCTTGTTAGTGTGTATTTTCTTGGGACAGGGATGGAAATGCAAGTATTCCTAATTTTTCTGCTGTTTAGATAGACCCAGAAGCAGCTAGCTGATCTGGACAGGGATACTGAAGCAGAGTTCCTTGCACCCTCACTCCCTCTCCTCATAAGTACTGGAGCAGCGCTCCTTGCACCCTCACTCCTTCTCCTCCTAAGTACCATAAGCACAGAAAGTCCCTTGTATTCAACCTTGACTTTATGGTAATTAAATCTCAAAATAGACAAATGCAATATTTCAATTCCACAACTAAAAAGAAAAACATGATTGCCATGAACTGACAACCAGCAACTAGATCCTTTGGTTCCTAGGGGAAAATTCACTTACATACATTGTACTTGACCAGCATTTCTTTTTCTCTACATCTCAATGTGTTGGTAATAAAACATCTACCAGAGAGGATACAAGTGCTATAGATGATTGCCTATATAGATAGGAATAGGCAGGAGACTGAATACTATATTTATTGCCTTGGCTGTTTATCCTTTAAGCTAAGGTTGTACGCATTAACCTAGCCACTTTCTAGGTTTATTTTAAAAGGAAAAATAAAACACACAGTAACGCTAAAGTTTAAATGATTCCAGGTGTGGTGTTCAGTGACCATTCAGTTAGACTCTTGTGAAAACTTTTGTAAGAGATTTAATTTACTGTTTCTGTGAGGCATTGGTGACTTGCCTGAGTTTATCTGCATGAGGAGTGCAGCTCTGAAGGCATCCCCAATGCCGTCTGACACAGACGAGACCTGCACAACCAGCAGCGTGGAACTGGTACAGTACCTGTTCAGCCTGCTGCATCTCTTTTGACATGATAACATCAGGAACAGATCTGGCTCTGCAAAGAAAGGCAGCCAGAGGACTAGAGAGGGGACTGGAGGAAACAAAGATGGCAGCAAAGGGGATGGGTCCCGGTCATGCCAATGTAGGGCACTGCAGTGCCTAGGAGGACAGGGACATGGCACTGAGCATGTGGAAGAGAGGGAAAAGGGTGTGTTAGGGGAAGACTATTACAAACATCAGTCAAAGAAGGACAGGACAGACCCATTTCTTCTCCCTGAACCTCCTCTGCAAGTTGCTCAGCTGTGTAACAATGATGGGTCAGCAAGAGTCAGGAGGTGGTAGAGGACTGGAAGGCAAGAGACTGGCTATATAGCAAGAGACTGGAGGAGCCTGCCTTTGCTAGGAGAATGGAGGCAGTAGAAAACTGGTCTTGATCTGGGCTGTTGAGCTATTCACAGTAAAAAGGCAGGCACTTTGAGATGAATATGTGGGAAGGAAACAGGAATTAAGGGAAAGAAATGGAATCAATGTATTTGAAGGGATTGGGAAATCCAGCACATATTGACAGATCTGTTAATGGATTATTCATTTATCTTTTTTATGCATGCTTGGATTAGACATTTAGAAGTTAATTAACATCCAACTATATTGTACTGTGTACAACAAAACTCACACCATCTATGCAGGGAGCATCCAGGGAGGGGATTGTACTTCAGCCTTGCTTTCAGTGTTATTTGCTTGGAGACAGCTTCCACCTGGTTGGGTCAACCATTAATTGTATAATTGTTGTCATGTGAGAGAGCTGTACCTGGATGTTGGAGAAAGAGACAACAGAACATGGAAAACATCCCAGGAAAGAGCAAGTATTTTAGAGATGGCAAAATTATGAGGTCCACAAAAGCATGAATAATAGCTACTTTTTTTGATATATATATATCAAAAATTTTTATATATATATATATATATATATATATATATATGTATAAATGACTTTTAGACTAAGGCACTTCTATCAAGCTCCCCAGAGCTGTATTAATTTTCCGGTTCTGTCACCAGCTTCCAATGTACTTTTGCAAGCCACTTAATCTTTGAGAATGTATAAAATATATGTTATTACTTTCTAGAAATAAAATTACGATTGCAAGAGTCCTGTCCTCTCAAATCCAAAGCCCACGACCTTCTTAAAAGTAAATCTCTTTTTGAGATTTCAGTACTCTGAAGAGTGCTAAGCATAGCCTAAAATCCATCCTGGGCCCCCTTCAGATGCATAGGGTCATCTCTTCCAAACAACTCCTGGCAATGCATGAACAGCACTTATAAAACACCGGCGTGCTGCTTTCACGGTAGTGGACAGAACTTCCTCACAGTCATCCTCTGAAACAGAAAGGGTAAAAGGAAGTTGTATTTCCTTAGGTGTAGCTAAGCCTGTAACACAAACAGAACTCATTTTCTTCTCTGCTTTTCATTTATCCCTAAGAAAAGTACCGCCTAGCTATATTTAGCATTCAGAACCAGTCAAGAGAAGGGGCACTGGTCAGGGTTCGTGGTTTCTTCAAGCAGTTTGCTGATCACACCATCTTGGGTAAGTTATTCCCTGTACACAGCCATTAATTCACTGTGTAGTGAATTCTTTGGGTTTACTCCTTTTTTAGAGATCAGTAATACTCCTGTTCTTTGTTCACCAACAGAAAAACTCACCTAGCAAGATACCCAGGCTGGGCCAGAGCAGAGCATGTCTGGCAGGTCTGTTCCCACCTCAGAGTCCCTCAGGGAGCTGCCCACCACCTTCCAGGCCAGAGCTCCTGCATAGCTAGCTCTTCAGTCAGAGGAAATCAGAAGTTTGGTACAAACTTTGTACCTTTATAGCTTCTCTCCAGCACAACTGGTCAACCACATAGCAAACAGATACATAGTCTTTTCCTGAACAGTGATGCATCAGGACTGTTTCCCATGGTCTGAGGAGCTGCAGGAGAAGGAGTCTCAGCACCACCAGGCAATCCTTCTAGGATGAGGTGGTTTACAGGCCACCCACAGTAGCAATTACAAGCCAAATTAACTCATAAACATTTAATGCATGATTTAAATATAGCAGTAATGCCAAAAAAAATGCCTGGGATTATGTCCCATACATTGAAGTTCCTAAGGCTTGCAAGTCTCTAGCAGGGGGATTCTTCACTTTATTTTTCCCAGAGGATGGGCTATCATTCCTACATTTTTTAGAGATTCACCTGTAAAACCAAAACAAAGCCTGTTGAGAGATTAGAGAACTTCAATAACAGAGAAAAGAGCAGTGGTTTTCCTTTGTAGGTCAAGATAAGGATCATTATTTTTACTTTCAGGAAATGAGTTTAATTTCTAAATACCAAAGAACAGTATGAATCTTTTTCTGACCAAAGGCAAGCTAAATATCTTTCTGAAGTGGTAGACATGCTGATTATTACAGGTAGTCCCACTACAGGGCCGTCTTAATTTTCTCCCCTGAAGCAAAGAGAACTTAATTGTCTGTAGATGTGATGGAATTTCTTGAAATGGAGCTCAATAACTACTAAACAAACAGGCCAAAAAGTGAATGAATTTAGGGGAATGAGTTGAAATAGTGAGATGCATCATGAGATGTGATTAATGACACCAAGGGAAATATAAAATAACATGTTTCCCTGGAAATGGGCTGTAAGTGCACAATGTCTGCACAATATTGTGCATCTGCAGTTCTCTGTCCTGCCACCTAATATCCAAATTGTCTGCCAGTATAAACACAGCTGCTAAATGTCTTCTACAACTGCAAAAATAATGAATCTCCACTTTCTTCCCAGCTATTGAAGTCTATTTTTACAGAGACAAATGCAGTGTTTACGCTTGTTCAAAAGAAGACAATGTCAATGCCCAACATATATGTTTTGTTAACACACTTTCAGATTCAAATATCATAGATCAAAGAAACAGGATGGTTGTTTTATAGTATACTTAGATGAGCAGAGATGTAAAGTTTTTGGCTTGAATAATTTCTCATCTGGTTTTCACATAGACATTCGACTACCCATCAGTATAGAATCACTGTTGTAGATGGCTTTGACCATCATTACAGCTTTACTGAGTCTAGCAGGATTGTGAAGGAAGGATAAGAGATCTCCTTTATGTAAACTCTGCTTTCCACATTGTGGATTGGCCTGCAGACTCTGCTGTTGGGTAAGTACTGTGATCAATTTCTCCCCAGCCTGGAGACATAGGTCTGCAGCAGCTGGGGGCGTGGGAGACTCTAAGTAACAATTTTCATGTTATAATACTAGCCCGGACCATAAGAAGCAATTTAGGATAATTTACTACACATTGCATTTACTGAAACTCCTTTTCAGAAAATATAACTAAGGAAAACCCAAGTAAAATGGAAAATGATAATCAGGATTTTCAACCACTGAACTCTGCTTGGTCTTTGCCTGGATGGAGACAGCATAAATGGGAGAAAAAAAAACAAACCACCAAACAAGAAAACCCTGAAAGAAAAAAAGAGAAATATGTCTCCATAACCTTAAGAAGGCTACCGATCTATTTATATGCTTCCTGGAACGCTTAGTACGTTTAGTCTTACTGGCCACAAGAAACCACTTTTGTTGTGCAAAAGGTTTCACACATGAACCGAAGCCAAATGTTTTTTTCATGGCACTGTGGGAAGAAAAAACATCATTGAACAGTTTTGTGAACTACAGACAGAACTCAGCCTGTAGACCTGCCTGACAAAAACTTCCTGAATTTAAGAAAACATTGCCACTTCCTCCAGCCTCCTTCAAATCATAGCCTTGAAATTCACCTCTTTTGTTATATGGAGAGAAAACTGGCACCAAATCATGATTAGACAAGTATGGAAAGTACAATTACTGCTCTTGATTAGCTAAAAACTATTCACACACTATCATTTTTTGTCAGCCTGTCTCTTCCAACCTATACTCCATTTTTATCTTATCCTTGTGATAGAACTCACTGGCTGGCAGTCTGTGGGGCAAGGAATATGCTTTCCTCTAGACCTGTACATGAACTAGCTTCAGCCCACTTTTCCACTGGTTGCAATAGAAATACCAGAGACTTCTAATGAATGTGAGGGGCATCTTTTCCTGCCAGAAAGCAAGACAGATCAAAAACATAATAAAATCATAGAAAAATTCAAATTTTACATAAAAAACAATCATTAAAGACACATACTAAGATTCAATTGGTCAGACCACCATGATAAAGAGTAAGATACAACTTTAATCCTTCATTGGAACTGTCAATTATCTTTCTCTATTTCTAATATTTTTTCCAGGTATTTAATTGCAGATGTTCCTAATCCATTACTCTATCAGGCAGAACACAGCTTTTGGATATCACTTTGCCAATGATCATTCGTGGATCTATAGTTGTGCTTAATACAGTTCAAAGTTGTGATGTGGATCAGATTAACATGTTGGGGAGAGGGAAGGGGCTGAGACCCCTATAAATAGCAAGTCCGCCCTTACAGCAGGTAAATCTATCTGCACCTTTGCATCGGAATCTTAAAACACTCAGAGCATTTCAACTAGAAGAAAACAAATTGAAGTGGAACCCAGACTTTCTTGCTAAGCTGAAACGCACAGTGGGATCTAGAAGCCCAGCTCTCCAAGTTAGTCAGGTATAAGTTTGAATTCCAAGTCTTTGTATTTTTTTTTCAATAGCTTTATATTTTTAAGTAAAGGCTAGAGCTGAAACAAACAGTTGCTCCTGCTGAGAAGCTGTGTTTGCATGCTGTTCTCATCCTCTGGGCTGGCCCTCAGGAGCACACAGTGGTGCTCTTCCAAAGCAGCATGGCTTTGGATGCCACTTCACTGGGGTGGAATAAGGTCATCGTGCTAGGTACAGCTATCAATTGTGCTAGAGTAAAGGCAAGCCGATGCCTTTAAAGCCTGTGGATTTGTTCTATCCCACAGTTATTCTAGCATAAATCACACAGAAATTTGACTACAGTAGCAGTATGGGAAGAAGGGGGCACAAAATGCAACGAGAATAGATGTGCTGGCAGACATATCATAAGACCAAGAGCAGGCAGAAAAAAGAGCAGACGATAAATACTGCAGAGGTAAGATTCTTGTCTTACAAATTCTGTCTGGAAAAACAACAATTGGGAAGTGGTCAAGAACCAATAAAGAAGCAGAATTGAGCTTTCCTGGTTTTTACATGAGAAACTTAATACCCTATTATGAAAGACATGAGGAGGATCATCAGCATTTATTCTCTAAACATTTCCCTTATTCATTCTGCTTTTTAAAAAACTCAAATCTCTCACATTTATAAATGTGCTAAAACACAAAGATTTTCTCAAAAGTAGACAAATATGACTGCAAGCTGTCAAGGTAACAAAGGAGGCATGGATAGGGGCTCAGGTCACTGGGAAGGCACCACTTACTAGGAAAAGCCCTTGGAGAATGCTAAGAAAAAGCTTGCCAAAATTCACTGAAAAAAAAAATTAAGTGGCCTGATCATTACAAGAGATCAGCTTGTGCAATGCCCAGCCACTTCAGCATGAGTTGCTCATGGGTACTGTCCTGTGATGGCTGGACTTGAGGGATTTTAAAGAGCTATATACAGAAAACTAAACCTCACACAGATCTATTTCCCCTATAAGGCTACTGGAGGAGGAAAAAAAAAAAAAGGAGAAGCAGTTTTCAACTCAACTGTCTTCTTCCTGCTCTAACAACATCTTTCATGTTGCCAACAAAACAAATCCAAATGATCACCACAAACACACACCTCTCAGGAAGTCTGCCCTCACTGTTGGCTTCAAACATTTGCTGGCTTTTTACAGTGCTGAAATTATTCCTGCATCAAATCCTGGAATTACAGTGAGACACCACCCTGTCTGTGGTTACAGGCTGCAGAGACAAAGCCTTGGAGAGGGTGCTGGGTGCTTCCCACAGGAAAGCAGGGGTGGAAGGGGGCTTAGGCTGTCCTCTGCTTCCACCCTTCTTGTCATGGATCAGCCCTCCTGGTGGGGAGAGCATCAAATCCCTCCAAACCCCAGGGCTGCCAGCCTGTGCAGCCAGTATGTGCCGGGGATGTGCACGAAGCTCCTTCCCCTCTGCAGTCATCCTCACTGCAACCTGTCATCTTTTTCAAATAGCCTCACAACATTTTAAAGAGCAAAACTGTGGTTAGGATACCTTTCATAATAATAAATAGGAATAGCAGTGCTTTTGTGAATTTAGGTCAATGCATCACCCCTAGAGCACATTATAAATTCATCAGAATCACAGCCTGAAGAAAATTTTATTCTCTGGCATCAGCTTCTTTTAGCCATGCCACAGATCTTTAGTAGAATTTAAACTCCAGATTAAGTATTGATTGAGTTTAAATAAATTATAATAGGTTATGGCAGAAAGCTGGGCTATGACTGGTATAGATGGCTTCACTTTTTACCTCCCTTCCCAACTCAAATATTAACAAATTTATTCACTGCATTATGACTGTAATGAACAACCAATTCAACAATGTGTAATACTGAAGTACTAATTTAAACATCACCTTTACCAACTTGACACAAGAATGAATAGAAATTATAAACTAGGTACAGAATAAACATAGCAACCTAAAGGATTATATGAATAGCAATAAATTCCTAAAGAATTAGCTACAGTGAAAAAGTCAATGTAAAACTGTAGCTTCTACTAATATTTGATTATGTTTCAGATGCTTTGTTCCCTTTTTTAAGGTTCAAAAAATCTCTCTGTAATGATGGCTACCAACAAGCCGTAACACACAGATATACTCTTCTGTCACGTTCAGTAACATCAGCAGCTTGTGTATCCAGCACATTATTTCTGGACGACTAACAGATGAGCATATCATTTTAAACTATATTTAATAGGGAACAAAAACTTGCATGAGCAGGTATTCAAAATGTAACTATGATATAGTTGCCAAAGCCAACTGAGAAAAAAAACAGGTCTAAACTTTATGGAAAAGAAAACAACAACTATCTGCTGTACTCTTAAAAGAGGACAAGAGGACACATAAGGACATATAGTTTTGTGTTTGACCTATTTTGGTTGATTTAATTTTCAGATTTTGTAAGCCAAGCTCCAGTGAGTTCCTGAGGAAAAAATTCTAACTGGCATTTTACTGTGAGTCAAACCTCACACAAAAAGTGCTTTGTGCATCAAGATAACATTAGGAGCTGTCTAACTGCACGTACCAAAGGACCAGTTTGAACAAAGAAAAACAGAGCTGTAATGGACTTCTAATAGTAATAATACCTTGCACTTCTGTACTATGTCTCAATTTGAGATCTCTAAGTGTTTTGCAGTGCATGATAATTTAGACTATTATTTGGAAACTTCAGTGGAAAACCTTTATCAGAAATTACTGATGAAGAAACTGAGGTACAGAGAAGCTGAATAACCTTCATAAGGTCTTATAGCAAACAGGATGCTGCTGCACTGCCAGGAATGCCACTCAGTTTTTTAGAACTTCCCTTTAGCAAGGTCATTAACTCCCATTTCCAAACAGCCTATCTGCCAGCTAAGTTATATGTTTGACTAACATTTCCCCAGCTTCATGAACAACAAACACATCTTTTCATTTAGAGATAGCTTATTTCCTATTGCTGTTCTTACCAAGCTGATGAGAGGAGCACTCATTCTTTTAATGAAAGTGCAGTTTGGGATACAATAGCAATTCAGATAAAGTCCACTTAGAGATGGAAAGAGTGGCTGGAACTGCATATATCACCATGTTGCATATAGACATCCAGTGTGACAAACTTGAGTCCAGTTGACATGGTTAGCAATTGCCCATTTTAAGAGACAGACTTAGAACTTTATGAGCAATATTATCTTCCGATTGGAGACATAACAAGAGCATGATAATCTTTTCCCTCCTAAGTCTTTCATTGTGAACAGAAGTTGGAAGCTTTGAATTTAACTGTTTTTTCAGCTACTACTGAACAGCTGTGATATTTACTGCTTTCTTTCCATTCTCTGCTAAGAAAGATGTGATTGCCTTCTTTCCAAAAAATATAATAAATGAATGATTTTTCCAAATGTCTCTTTTTCTAGTTAGACCTCACACTGCAGTTAGAATAATCCAGCCCTTCTTTGAGGCATTAATAAAATCAAGAGGCAATGGAGTTAGATGCTGCAGTGCTGTACATTTTAACCTGCCTATAACTAGCTTAACTACCACTGAAATCTTGGTATTTAACCCCAGGGAAGCCAAGCATCTGTCTGGCCAAGCAGGGTATCTAGTAGTACTAATATATGTAATGCATTGCTGCAAGGATGTATCCAAATGCCTTCAGGGATTAGCACAGAAATGGCATGAAGTTGAGCATTTTACCTAAGCCTCATCTGTGAAAAGGGCTGTATAACCACTCTCCATATGTGGCAGCCCTGCGTGAAATTGAGAGTGATGACAGAAGGGTGAGGGACGGAGTTCAAAGATCAGGCAGTAACAAGACAGAATTACAATTATACCTGTTACACCATAAGAAGAGGTAGGATGTAGCCATTTCAGTGGGGTTTCTTTAACATTAATCCAGAATCACTGCTTTAGCATGGTTATCCATATGTGAGGGACCTTCTCATGGTCTGGATGTAACCTGTTTTCCTGGGGTAATGAACGACACTCAAATTTGGTAATCTGACTAAAAAAGGCACAAACCACACTCACCTTAAGCTACAGTAGACACTTTGGTCAGAGAATCAGGTTCAGGAATCATCTGCATGCATTTTCCATACATGTATCAGTATGTACGCAAAAGCACTCAGGAAGAGAGAGCAAAAGATACTGCTAATAGCAGTTGCAGTGCTAACTTATTAGGGTCACAACTGAGCGGGTTAAAAATGATTAAAATCTTCATAGTTGTGGAGCATGTGTATTTTAGTGATTTCTAAAACTGGTGTTCTACTACTAAGAAACCTGTAGTTTTGAAACCAAAAATAAACAGCATAGCATCTCACTTTCTCTCTTCTCCTGTTTTTTAGGGGTATAACAACTTTCCAAGCCTTTGCACAGAGAACTGATACAATGTGTGAAGCCAGTCTATGCAGTGGTCACTGTATCATACATATCAGATACATTAGCAGATACCTTTTCTATGCATTTATGAATCTAATCTGGTAGGTTTATATTTATGTTGCATTGTTTTCTTGAAGACCAATTCAATTTTAGATCTATAAAATAACAGAGACTATGCAAAAACCCATGTGAGGATGGCTAGCTACGTCTGAAAATTCTTTAGCCTGAAAGCCTGGCAAGAATATGACGGGAAGTGTTAAAGCAACTTGACAGAAATCCCCTGCAGTGCTTAAGGAAAAAAACCCAGCTCTCCCTCCTCCCAGCTAAATCCTGGAACAAGGTCAATGCACTAAAAGGCTCTGGAAGTAATTTTTTATAAATAAATATCCTGGGGAATTAGTGCAGCAAGCGCCACAGCCACATCTCTAAAATAAAGGTAGTTATGAGTATGTAAGCATTTCCTTTACACGTTAGGGATAGCACACATCAGTCAATGCAAGATTAAATGCAGCTCTGATGATGCGCTATAGAAGAAAACAATATTTTTGGAAGAAAACTTTGATCATAAGCTTGAATCAGCAAGTTGTTTAAGGGCATGCCTAATGTTAAACCTGTAAACAGTACCACATCTTTCAGTATGCTGGAGTCACAGACCCCTGAAAGGGCAATTGTGGTCTTGAGTGAAGTCAATAGCACAGCAATAAATGCAGAAGTCGCCCAAATACAAGCTAATGCTGAGATATCAAGGCTTTGGCGACTGCTCTGCTGACCAGATTCATACTCCCTGACATTTGCCTCTGCTGACTCCTGCCTATCATGGAAAGTGCCCTTTTTACCCATCTGATCAGCTCAGATACTGCATTATTGCACAGCAGTAATTAGTTTTCCTTTAAAAGGGATCAAAAGTTCTAATCTCATATGACTGCGATCAATGGCAACCATTTCCCTCATCAACAGGGCATGAATTACACAAATATTCACTGTAAATCTAATGAAAGCAACTGAAGAATAGCATTTTCAGGTAAAAAAAAAAAAAAAATCCATTCTTTTGGAAGGAATGTAACAATTCAGGGAATTTACGTGTTTTGTCACATCAGTGGGAGGCTGTGACCTAGCTTAGATCAGATTCTTGAATATTATTTCAACTCTTCCTCCTTCAACTTTAATTTTATCCAGATAAATTTTTCATTTACTGAAAAGAGAGGAGTATAGAAGCAAAGGGATCATCAAGTCACAAATCCACTTATCTTCACTGCATCTGTGATGTTGTTCCCTAAGCAGTAGTAATCTCCTATGTTCAGGAAACCTGCATAGGTTTCTCACAGGAAAAACATAACATCTAAGCCAGTATGAACACAGCAGTAAAGAACTGGAAGAAATCAAAGAAAACAAACCCCAAACTAAACAAAAGCCCAAACCCAAACCTTTTAACTTCTTCCCTATCAGAATATCAAGTAACAGTCATTTAAATAAAGAAGATATTTATGCCTTCCTCTTTTGGAGGTAATTTCCTAAGGTTTCAAATGCAGCTAAAAGGCTTACAATTCTATATTAGCACAGCCTGATTTTCAGTTTTACTTATCACTGCCTGCCAAGCAGTTGGCTTGCTTTTTCCTCTTGAAAAGTTTCAGGTTCTTTACAGAGAAAATATGTTTCCAAAATGCAGTTGAGAATCCTGACATTATAATCATTTTCAGAGCCACTATGTATATTATTAATTGTGTACATGATTCTCTTGACTGACTCCATTGCACATGCTGAGATTACCAGTTACCAAAACATCATTATAAATTATGAGGTAAGGAGAACGAAGCCAGCTTTATATTTCTGACTTGGTGAAGGTGTTGATAGCTTGTACTGAATGGAAATTCTTGTAAAAAATAAGGTTGGAAAATGTTCTTTTTCCTGACCTGTTAAAATGATAAATACTAAATAAACAGCTGCAAAATGGTTCCCTGCTGTCCAACAACTATTTTTCTAAACATCTAAGAAAGTAGCCATAAATACAGCCAAGTTTAGGTCTGATATCCAAAGTATATAGGGAACACACAGAACAGTGATCACTTCAGAGTTTTTCCAGTGTATTCTTTTAAATTGCAGGCAGGAAGAGATTTGCCTGGATGCTTTAACTGGACATTACCAAACAACTGAAAAGTACTATATACAGGACAAACTCAGCAAAACGCTTAGCCAAAAAGGCAACTTATGTGCACTAGGAGATATAACAATGGAGTATATCTCACAAATCTTTTGTTGTCTTTACATAGCAGTTTGAGCATGTTGGGAGCTGAGTTATGAACTAACATTGATTTCAAATACTGAGAATAGTGGTAGCAGAAAAATGAAAAGTAGATGCATCTGGCTAATTTAAAATGTACGAACTAGGGCTGCAAGTCATTTATTTATATACAACCCCTTCCTTTTATCTTGAATATGATCATGACTGTCTCCAATAAGTAGACAAGAAATTGCTCAGCACCATGTTTCTGTTAACTCCTTAGAAGAGCAAACACAGTTCACATTAAAAAAAAATTGTGGGATTCTTTTCTTTATAGAATAATGTAAACAAACATTTTCTTATTTAATCAGTTTAATGAAGTGCTATTTACTACCAGTTTCTGAAGCACTTCAGATAATAAAACCTAAATCCTTGATCCTAGAAGGAATTTTAAGTGCAAGCTTTTTGAAAAACTAATGTTACCCATTAGATGTTTTAACTATGGCTTTAGGAATTTTATGAAAGTCTCATAATTATTAATGTCTTGATCTCTATGCCTTAGAAGTGATTTTTTGACCTCCATTACCAATTGAGACTCTTTCAATGGAATATGCAATCAATACATGAAAACCATCCCATGCATTAACACTGAATATACCAGAAGGTTAAAAAGTGAACAGCTTTTCCATGAAGCCTTTTTGGGTTTTAGTTTTCAGAATTTTTCTTAATCTAGGGGTGAGTAGATCCAGTTCTAGACCTACCACTCTAAATTCCACTCAGGCATTTTTTAACCCATAAAACATGACATAGCATATACTTTCCCAATTTCAATATGCTGCCCTCAATACTCTATCAGAAATCCACATCACATGACAAAGGCCACAGTCTGCAGAAGAGACTCTGCAGATGGGACATGAGAATCTGACAAACTGGTTAGGGATTAAGTTCTGTTTTAGGACATTTTTGAAACAATTTTTTTTGCTTAATAAAGAAAATGTTGAGCATGTTCCATAGATGTTACCTTACCCTTCTCTAAGCAGTTTCATTTTAAAGTCCCTTTTCTTTTCTAAGTGAAACACCTTTACCAATTTAAAACTCAAAACAGGAAGGGGAAAAAAAAAAAAAAAAGAAAGCTTTATTTCTTGCTTACATTAAGATTATTTTATCAATCTCTAATTGTAGTTCTTTCTGCATTTTATTTGTTAGGCATAACTGGGTCAACACTTTCGTTCTTTCAGGTTGAAAATCCTGTCTGAAGAAAAGCAAAGTTACTTGTCATGAAGCAAAGCAAATGGCTGTGAATAATTTATAAGAAAGTAAAAATATTCTGCTTTTGAGATTTTAACAGGAGAACAACTTCAAGTTATAAATTATTATAATTAGCATGAAGTATGCTCTCCATCCTCTTTACTCTGATCGTTGCCACAGTATTTTTCGCTCGAATGGCTAGCAGAGTCCCAAGCACTGCAGACAAGGACCCTGCAGGCCCATGGCCAGTGCCCTTTGGACTACACTAGTCACTAGGCACACATCACTACTAGTCACTATTACCTGCGACTACAACCCTGCTCCACAATTGTCTCAAGATGTTAATTTGGATTCTTGCGGGTTTCTCAACTTATAAAAAGTAACACACAGGTGTGTGTTAAGTGTCTGGTGGGATGTGAGGTGAGGACTGTAATACAGCTGAAAGCTCCAAAAGTGAAAACAGTGCTCACATAAGATTGTTAGCAAGACACAACACAGAGATCCACACATCCACCATTGAGGCACAAAGGAGCACTGATAGTAGATAGGTAAGTAGTTAAATTCTTGATATTTGTTTACCTCTGGCTCCTAAAGACATGGTGTTCAGAGATATTTGTTGTCATAGCATGAATAGAGTCTTTCACTGTATAGAGATAGTAAAGTTGAGAAATATGATATATTTAAGCCAATAGTAAGATTACAGCAACTTGATTTGATGAGGCTTCAGTTTCACTAATGCTCTTATTAAAACATCTGCAAAGAATGTGTCAATTCTCTGTGGTTCCAAGAGAAGATGAATTACTTAATATAAAACTCTCTCACTTCTTTCTTTAAAATCTTTTATATGCTTTCTACAATCCAACATATCCAGCGTGCTAATGCTGACATAAACCACCACGATTCCCAGCATATTTTTCTCAATAATAGACTTCTGACTTTCATGGTGTAAGTTTAGAAGCACAAGTGAAATAACTAAAATGTAAGAATGAATATATACATAAACCAGCTTACATAAATAAGTTCATATAATTTTTTGCAGTTGCCATTGGAGTCAATAAGTTCATAAGCCTTCCTGTGACAATCTTTCACAATCCTGACCCACTTCGCACACTAAGATCAGAAAGGCAAGAGAGGAAAAGGCCAGGGAATCCATAGGTTCTTAGCAACATAACAGATTCTAATCATTTGCACATGCGAGATCCTATTCAATATTTTCACATAAGGTGTGGTCACATACACTAAGACTATTGCTACACCAGTGTGTTCCCACAGGAAATAATTATCAAATCTTACATGAGGAGTTTGAACTGTGCAATACCAACTGCTCATGCTTGTTGCCCTGCTGTTGATAAATGACTTGGTGATAGCCTGAGTCTTGGGGGAACCTGAACATCTCCTGCTCTTCAACCTTAGCCCTAGCTCAGAACAGTTCTTGATATGAAACTTCTGCCCAATATGTCCCTACCTTTCCTCATAAATAAATTCCTGACTGACATGCTTATGTTTGTCCCCCTCATTTGTCACTCAGTGAGGATGCTAAAGTTCTTTGATCAAAAGTGGGTGGTGAAGTTGGCATTCATTTTGAAGTGTAGGACCTATCTAAGTAATAGTGCAGGGGTCCCAAGCTTGCTGGAAACAGTCCTGCTTTAGATCTGCATTTCTGGGGGAATCAATTTCAAATTTAAGCCCTCAAACTTTAGACTTAAGGAAAGGCAAAATATCTGTGAACAGATTCTGAGCATCCCAACTGATCAGCCCCAGCAACAGAGAGTGCCATGTCTGCATATTACCTTTTTGTATTTTTACACTCTATGCATATTTTATGGGTGAATCTTATAGGAATATAAAATTTAGATATTACAAACCTTCCTCCAAAGTGAAAAAAGTTAGTCTTTTTCTCATGGAATGCCACAGAGTTATTATGGCAGCTCCAAGCAAGTTTCAGATTAATGTCACGGTGATTTCCCTTGAAGGGTTGCTGGATACCATCTCGCATTTATGTGCTGTTAAATTGTTTTCATTCATCCACAACTCACCATTTGTGTAATCATCTTGTAGAATATTACTGCATTGGTCTTGCTAGGCATACTGTACACCATGATGTACCATAGAGGGAGTTCAAAATTACTCTTCATTCAATTTATTCAAGTTGTATGGCAAAGAGAGAAATCACATTTGTTCTGGTTGCCCATGCCTTCAGGAATTCCTACTGATTTGACCTTTTCTGACCTTTTATTCCAGGTCACCAATGAGATTTCTTTCAGTTTGGCAGCTGTTAACAATCTCAGTGGAATTGCACCTGTCTATGGCAGAATTATGCTCCAAACTTCACCTTTTGTCTTTGCTACCTACAAGCTTGAAAGAAAACAACCACACTTTTCATGTTTCATTCTTATCCAGGCACTTACTGTATATTTACCAAAAAATGTCAGTCCAATTAGGCAACTCAGATCTGTACGTTCTTGTTGTTTCTAAGAGAAAGACGTACTTTGACATTTCACCTCAGAATAATGTATTAAACTTCAGGAATTAAAGTTTATTAATGACATTTATGCTAAGAATTAAAAGTAAACTGTCCTAAGCCACTACTAAGTGATATCCAGTACATATCTGGGCTGCAGAATTTTCAGGACTACACTTGCTGACTATCCTCTCTTTTCTCTAAGCTAAAAGCAGCCTTGGGTGGGTGCCGATCACCCTTCTTATGATTTTCGAAACTCCTTCTGTGATTTTAATACCCAATTCCATTAACTTCTGCACTGGGCCTGCTAAACCCATAGGGAGGCTAGAAAATCTTTAGCTGTATGCAGGTGCTTCAGAGATTAGGATGCCAATCACTCACATCTAGCTACTACTATCAATATAAGAAGGCAGGCAAAGACAGCAGAAGAGACAGACAGAGAGGCAGGCTTGGATTAAGAGAGAGACATATTCATCCCATGAGCTTTTATTATTTTTCTGAACAAGAATAATTTAAGCTTTTCTCCATCTTTCTTGTCCTAAAGTTTTGGAGCCCAAAGCACCAGGCAGCTTTTATCAAAAGGTAGTATGGAGAAAAAAAGACATTGAAGGAAGGAGTCTTTTTCATCCCCTTTTTATTACATTATAAAACAAATGATCAATTTTATTCTGGAGATCTTCTTACAACCAGAACACAGCAAACATGTAAGAGCTAGTCTTATCATATAGTCTTCGAATATTCAGGGATCTTTTGTTGGAGAAGTTATGGTTTCACCTGGACATTGATAGCTATTGATCCCTCCTCCCTTACAAAGTGATGGTTGTTGGAAGACAGCTGACTTTCTTAACAGATTTTACTCCAATGTGATCAGTTATTGCACCAACTTCCCTGTGTTTTCCTTCTTAGACGTAGATGGAGGAGAGAAAAAGAGGATAGTCTGTGATAGTAACCATATTTTTACATTTTTGGTCTTGATTTATGGATTTTTCAATGTTTTCCTTTAAGAAATTATGTCCAAGACTTTTTGTATTTGGAAATATTTTCATATGGGAAGATGGCTGTTACAGTGAATGGCTGAATTGTATTGCAGAGACCACTGAGAGCTGTCAAATTAAAACCAGGGCTGTCTGAGAATCTAAGGGAAGGCAGGACATCCTATAAATTGAGAATTTTTTTTATACCGTCTAATAGAGAGTCATTAAGAGTTTGATTTTTGTAGGTTTTGGGGTGGAGAGAAATGTCAAAGGGAAAATTCTTGGTTTTATAAAGACTTTTTAATGCCAGAGATATTTAAGAGTATAAGACTTATACACACATTAATGCTCATGGAAAGGAGATGTGCCTGTTAAGTGAAAATTAGTGTAGAAAACTTATGCTTTGATGCAAGATTTATTGATACTGTAGTCTAAGATTTCCCACAACCTCTTTTCTTTGTCAGAGAAGTGTGTCTCTTCCTCCAAACCTGGTCTTCTGGGGCTAAGTTGCTACTTGGTTTTCAACAGTTCAGTTTAGGACATTGCTACGCTGAAAGGATTTTTACCTTTTTTTTTTTCTAAATTAAAATAGTACATTGACTCATACTGGTGGGATTTTTTTTTTTATGGGCCTAAAATGAGACTGTGTCTGACTCTTTATAGCCTTGAAGCTAATATTCACTGGTGAGAAAAGTGGGAAAGTGGGTGGACAACTGAGAGTTTGTGGACAACTTCAGTTAAACATCCTTTGTAAAAGTACAAAGGACTGAACATGATATAAGGCAGCTAAGAACTGAAATATTTACCATCATAAATTACTTGCTTTAGTAATAGCCATCCTGTGGGCAATTACTGAGAAAGCAATAATATAAAATTATGCTTGTGGATCTTAGATGGATAGAATTGCTGAAAATTTTCTTTTACTTCATCTTAAATAACTTTTATTATGGCAACTACTGATATCTGTAGTGTAAGTCATTTTCTCCTATGGGCAGAAGGAATAGGAAACCTCTGAGCATATCACAGATTGAAATGAAAAATGTTGTGGGAAGTTCAGTTTTCTTTGAATGAGTTTTTTCAAACTGGACGTGGAAAACCACATGAGAAAGGATACGTGCATACATTTGTAGAAAACCGCCTTTGCCTTCTATAATGCCATTTAGAGATTAAAGATGTTTCTCTTTTCCATGGGACAACTTTGAGAAAACCATTTGGACCCTGTTTCTCAAGTGAAGACAAAAAAAGGAACTCAATAAGAAAATGCTCCAGAACTTTCTCCTGAGAAGCCACTAGAAGGCAGAACTAAGAATAAAACTAACAAGAGCTACATGAATTAGAACCAACATTAATCAGCCAGAAAAAGGTACTTCTTAAAGGCTGAGAAATGTAGGAGCAGAGAATTGACAAAAGTGAAGTCTAACTAATATTGCAAAGGTAGTTAAGAAGATTGCTGAAGGATTTTCAACTGTATATAAATAGAACAAATAAAGGAGATGTCATTAAGCATTTGGTAAAAAAGGATGAAACATAGACTAGATTCATGTAAATGCATAGAAGTACAAAACCACATGAAAAACATAGGATAAAAACCTGCATTGATTTTGTACAGAACTGTTATGCCAGATCAAGCCATCAAACTACTTGGCAGAACTGATTTGCTTGACAAAGGAATTATAAAAGATTAGATGCTTCTGATTAAGTCATTTGAGGGTGGCGCCACATGAGAAATCATTAGTTCAGTTAAGGAGTGCAAATGGTCATGGGACTAGTAGAGAGAGACACCGTTGTGTTATGCAGAAAACAGAACTGTTGGACTGGAGACTCCCTTGAAGCTGATTTTCCCCAAGGGCTTGTGTGGGAACAGATGCTGTTTCATGTTTGCAGTAATGGTTGTCATAGAAAAGAGAGAAGTATATAAATGAAATTTAATAATGGCACCTAAGAGGGATGAACTGTAAATCCTGGAGTTACTCCAAATATCATGAAGGAAATTATAGGTGATAATGAAAAAAAAAAAAGTTATAGGAACAGTCAGAAATTCAACAGTGAAAAATTCAAAGGGAGTAGTGATGCTGTTAACCAAGAACATTTCCATCTGGAGTGATGGAGTAGAAAGGGACAGGGTATGAGAAGATCACAGGATAGTTATACACCCCTTGTAAATCATTTGTGAAGAAGGCAAATGCAATCCCACAGTGACCTAGGTGTAGTATTTTCAGTAACAAGCGAATACAATACGCTGTTGACAAACTGTATAGCATGTACAGTTATAGTCACTCATGCTCAGAAAAGCTATGTTACAATACGTGACAGATGAGGGTTACTGAAACTATATTTGTTTTACTAAGTAAAAGAGGAACAGTGCTGTTTTTAAAGAGAACTTCCCTAGTAAGCAGATCTGGAAAGCACACATCCCAGTTTCCATTTTTCTACAGAGCTGACTTTATTGCATGTTTTTATAAGACACCTGCTCAGGTCTTGGAGAGTAACTGGCTGCGGCTTTACATTTCCTGGGTGCTGCTGCATCCTTATTGCTGAGCCACCAATCTGCCAACGCAGAGAAACAGGAAATTTCAGCCAGCAAGCGTGTCTTTGCCAAAGCCAAGTACTGTAGTATGAACCATGAGGTTTTTGCTTTGCTTTCTCAGCGTGCTTCATGGTGGAAAGCAGATTCTGCAGTTAAGTGACTGCCTTCCGTCTGAATGAACTGTTTTGTACTGGATATAAGAGCTTTGGTTGGCACGCACGTTTATTTACCTCTGGCGTTAAATTTAAATTACAAGACAGCAAATGATCATCCTTCCCTTTGACAAAGTAGCCAGAGTAAGACTTCTGCAACACAACAGTGACAAGGAAGTGGAAAGGGAGAATGTGTTCCCCACCTGTGACACCAAACAATGTGGCTAAATCATTCCATCCTGTAAATGCCCCCTCATCAGTACACAGCTACAGTTCCCACAACAACCAGATCCTTATTTTGACTACCCAGCCAGCTCTGAAAACTGCACAGTCCTGCAATAATCAGTGAAGTGTAAGATTTTTCTGTGTGAAACAACCACCTGCTGACTGTGTGCCTGCTCACGGGTGCTTACTGTGCACCAGCCAGTGAGCAGCTCTGTTGGCCACAAGGGACAAATCAGTCAGCAGCAGATATGTTTTGCAGGGTGGAGTCAGGCTGGTTCCCTCCTTATCCAAAGTTCCTTAGGACCACTGTGATACAGATAATCCTTCGACTTTAGAGCTGCTCAACAGGCAAGAATCTATTTCAACTTCAAAAGAGAGAGCTCTTTCATAAAGATGGCACAAAAATAAGTGGTGTGATTTATTTTTTGTCTGTTATCCCAGTTATGCTCACATGCTTGTCCAGTGCACCCACAGCTCATGACTATGTTTCTTGTCTTTCCTTCATCATTAATCTGTAACCGGTGAATCTATGTGCATGCAATCCTATGTGAGACAGAGCCAGCAGGAGACAAAATGAGGCAAAGAGGATTGCATCTGACAGAGCTGTTCAAGTAAATTGTTAATTTTCTTAGAATACCAAGGGACCTGTCTGCAGCACCAAATCTCCATAGCTTGTAATCTTATGAGCCATCTGTCTCCCTGTATACTAGAGAAGGCTATGGAGTTGGGAGGATAATGAAATATTAGGATGTAAATATTGAGGGGGTGGAAGATTATTGCAGTATCTAATCCTGCATCTTGCAAGATGATGGGTTCCCTAGCATCCCACTGTGGTAAGGGAATACAGTGTTCAAAATCTTCAAGTCTGGGGTCTGAAATGTGTACAGGTTTAGCAAGTTAGATCAGTTTTACTGTTGGATGTGTGAAAGTCTATACCTGTGTTTCTGTAGCTTTATTTTTCTCTTAATTAGGTATTCTACACATTAAAAATAAAAATGTTTTACTGGCTTTTTATGTTGTGTTCAATAACCCAAAGCCATAATAAAAACCATCCTCTCAATCCAGTGACATTTCAGACATGCTGCAAAACTGTGGCTTTACTGGGTTTTGCAGAGGACAAGGACTGGGTTAAAAGTATTTATTATTTTATTTTATTTTATTTATAGGAGGGCTATGTCTTGGATGAAAAGAGCTCACAGCTTTTTAGCAGGTTAGTGCATACATTTACTTTCTAAAATGAATAAACTTCATATGTAATGGGACGTCATCTTTTTAGTCTAAATTAGATATTTGAAATGAGGCCTGGTCTGTGGTCATGAAATAAATTTCATTATGTACCTGATTCCTGAAAAATAATGAGACTTATCTGAAAGACTAATAAATGTCTTTTCAACTCACAAACTCTTCAATGTAATGTTTAATGTCCTCTGTGGCTTTATAATCTCAAGGGAGACAATATATTCTTGTGGTATAAGATCAGAGAAGAGCTTCAGGACGCTGTTTAATTTCTAGTTTCAGAACTGAGAGGTTTAAGAGGTTTCCTAGAGTACAAAATACATCATATCTTTAGAACTGGCCTTCCATCACTTTTCTTTGAGTTTCCTCATTGTAGCAGTATTTATATGCCTATGTGAAGCAGTTTGAAATTTTTGCCTGAACTGTACGTAAAATTTTTATGGGAATCTATTAGGTATTAATTATAATTTACAAAGAAACTGTCACACATGCTTCAAGCCATTACAGTTACATTTGTTCTATGAAATGTAACGATCACATTTTAATAAATATTAAAACAAATGCCTTTTCCCAAACTCTGGAGATTTATCAACTGTAAAAAAACCTACAAAACCACTGTGTTAATTTTCCTTTAGCCATTAAGGTTAACAAAGCACTGAACCTTTTCACAGAAAGTCCAAAGAAGAAAGTATACTTTTTACCTTAGCCCAAATCAGCATCTTAGAGTTATCCTATGCTGCTTTTTGCAATTAACTACCAACGCATTTTTTTTTCCAGATATACAACAGATTGATACGACTTTTGAGACAACTATCAACATGTTTCTGGGTGAAAGAAATGCCACAAATGATCAGCTTCACCAAATTACATGAAAAGCCTTACAAAGCAGCTAAGAAACGTCAATTTTCCCCTTCCAATAAACCCCAGTGAAAACATGGCTCACAGATGTTTAAGGTCACTATATGGATTGCTGTCATTATAATCTTTGTATGGATATATAGAATCATAGAATAGTTAGGGTTGGAAAAGACCTTAAGATCATCTAGTTCCAACCCCCCTCCCATGGGCAGGGACACCTCCCACTAAACCATGTCACCCAAGGCTCTGTCCAACCCGGCCTTGAACACTGTCAAATATACATTTATATACAAATATACCTTTATGTGCTGTCACTTACAGCATTTTCCACACTTTTCAAGAGTTCCTTCTCCTCTATGGAGGATTTTTTATTTCTGTAATTCCAAATCTTAAAAAAAAAATCCCACTAAAAGCAGATGTCTCATACAGGATATATTATCTCTTATACAGGATAATTACATGTATCCTGTAACATTAGGCTTCTCAGCTGAATAGAAATGATGAATATTGACAAAGATTAATGTTTTGGTGCAATCCCAGAATATATATGAACAAGTTGAACCCAGAATCAGATTTACTATAAACTTTATAAAGACACAATGGAGTAATGAAGAAATTTACAATGTAATTAATGGGCCAGTAGCTAAAATAATTTTATAGCTTTGATAATTTAGAAATAGGTTCTCTAAGGGACATTAGAAATGTACTTCAGACATTTGTTACAGAATAAATCATGTTCTAGTTACTGAAATGTTTCCAATGAGCTAGAAAGCACATGGCAGGACACAGTTAGCAACCTTGTCAGAGCCTCCAAAACTCAGGTACATTACATAAAAGCACTTTCATTTATTTGCTCTTTATGGAAATAAATAGTTTTTATCTGAGAGATATTCATTCTTAGACAGTTAAAATCCTACTAGCTTTTTGAAAACGAGTCTACAACTTGGAAGAATACAGATTCCTTTCTTTCTACAAACTGCTGGAAGATTTTATAACCTCTTTTCTCCAACTGAAACCAACAATGAATTCAATCCAAATATCCAGGATGCAAAACCAGGGTCCTATTTAAAAAAATTAAAATATCTAAACCTAAAAGTTCTGTATTGAGAAGACGCTTTTCAGTCATCAACAGTCCGATCTTACTACTTGACAGTTAAAGATACTTCTCAGACGTTTTTGGTGTACTTTTCATTTGGTGTCCTGAACAAGAATGGATGTAACCCTCTGCCCAAAACCTACTCGCAACAGCAGTCCTGCTAATAGGTGGTTTTAAACACCATAATAATGTTTTTATTTCTAATAAAAGCACAAGAATTTCAGTTTAACTTATTATGTAGTCAATACCTAAGAGTGTTCTTTGCCATAGGCAGTTCATGCTGTTCTTTTGTAATTCTATCCATAAAAATGCTACATCCCCAAATTACCATCCTCGGTAGCTGACAATCTGCCATATTTCTCTTGGAAGTATTACATCTCTGACATGTTATAGGATAATATGATAGCAAAAGCCTGGTTCTAAGGATGCACAAGTACATTAAAATAAATCTTACCTTAGATCAATGTGAATACAAAGCTCTTGTAGTGTGTCTTGCTATATTTTCCGTGCTGCTTTCAGATATTACAAACTAAATTGTATCAGGCTGGATTAATACTTCCAGAGATTACCAGTTACTAAATTCTTCATACATTGGTACAAAAGATAATTAGTTATTTAAGCATTTATTCCTAAATGAATACACCCAAATCACTGCAGGATAGGGTATGCTCTAACATGCTGCTCAAACTGCCACCTTTAGAAAGAGCATAAACCAAATGTCCAGATAAGATCTGCTTTCAAGTACCATGGCATTGGTAGCTTTCCAACTGAAAGACTGCTATTTTTAAACAAAAAGTAAACAAAATAAAATATGAAAGTACAGTCTTACTGTGTTTCCAAGCAAAATTTCTCACAGCTTTTGCTCTCACGGTACAGCACTGCAGGAGTTCATAACATGATGCCCTCCTGCTTCCTGGCTTGATATAGAATGGCAGGACCTGTTCTACCGGGTAAGACGCCCTGCAAAAAGGCTCACCCATAGTTTGGTGCTATTTTTCACTTTCGCATTTTTTCTAGCCCATCAAAATTCTAAGAAAATCACTGCAGGTGAAAAAAAAATCTGAGACACTCTTGTAGAAACAAGCTGATTGTTATGAACTGCTAAAAAACTTCTATGTTTAAACTAAAAATGTGTTAAAATAGACCTTCCAACCTACACCCATGCTGTCCACACAAGCTTCAAGACAGGATTGAGTAACCGTAGGTAATTATATGTATCCTGTAACAGCAGCTGCTTTAAAGTTCCCCTCATGCTCTGGCTGAGGCTTGCTAGAGGCTTTCAGGTCAAAGTATGCAGGACGACATGTAACTTTTGACTGCTAGGCTAGGCATGGCAGAACAACTCATTGCCCTCCCTGCAAAGGGTGTATGTGATGAGAGGGAGGTGTAGGTCTTAGCAGGGAGCTCCCCCTCCCAACACCCCCTGCAATTTGCTCACTGAGATGAGGCAGTTGTATCCTCTCCTCCCTTCTCAGCACATGGCTATCACAATGTACTCATCACTATAAAGTCTCTACCATATTCCTGTAAACAATTACAAAACTAAAAAGGCAGAGAAAGCCTTCAACCTGCATGATGCCAAAGCACTGTTTTTATTAATATAACAAAATCAATCACAGTGAAAAAGTTTTAGAAAATTTTATATGCAACACTCTATAAAAACAAGAATTTTGGCACAACATTGGCAAATAACAGTAGTGCTATGAAGTCGCTCTAATCATGTAACAGGCGGGTTTTTCTGTTTAGTTTTCATCACATTACAGACATATTGTTTATGTATTGCTTCTTGGCATATCTTTACAAGAAAGAAGGTGCCGCCTTTTCCAGAGGAGGCATGTTTTAATTAATCTATCTCTGCCCATGGGTAGTCACTGCTTATCCTGGGTCATTTTTTCATGATATTTTATGACAGTCATAGGATTTCTTTCTAAAAAAAAGGCTGTAAAAATCAGAAACCTTTAAACATCTCTCGAATTCAAATGCCTCTGACTGAAACCCCACAATAGAAAATGAGAGTGCAGAGGACAAGCCAGATCAGAGCGTGGCTGGGAGTACTGTAAAACTTGTTCTTTGTAAATCAGACAAAAGACATGTTTATAAGAAAGGAAAAGAAAAAAAGGAAAGCTATACAGCTTCAATTCAAACTGAGCCATGATTTAAGAGCCCTGCTGCCTCATCAAGAAGTACTCTAGCTCCCAAGCCAACACTATGACTTTAGTTTGTCTTTTTGGATTCAAATAAACTGCAACAAAATACATTTTACATGCCCCTGATTCAAGTTGTTTTTTTTCCATTGATAGGATAACTCTATTCTTTGCATTTGAAGGGGTTTTTAACTTTTGGCACCGATTTATAAGTTTCAAAATTCATATTAATAAAGAGTTTTTAAGAAGAAATCACTGTGGCAGTTCGAATATCATCTATGTTAATCCTAACAAACCTCACTCAGATAACATTAATGTGCTGATTAACAAGTAATAAAGCAAGGATGGGCCTATTCTTAATTTATCCTGCTGTGTTCAGATATTACCCACACATATGGCAGAGAAGATTACCAGCACTTCTGAGACCCCCATGATTCTTCAGGCATAACAAAGCAGATTAATGACAAAGTAATAAGGTCAGCTCAGGTATAATGCAACCTTTTCTTCTGGATTGCTTCAGGGCTAAATTTCATTTTACTTGATGATTTTGGCCATAGTTTTAAAGCAGAATAGTGGTGAATTCTGTGTCTGAAGGAGATGAAGGTTCCACAACCCAGGAGATGAAACGTCTCATTTACTCTCTCGCTAGTTCGTGTTCTAGATAACAAAAGCTGGTACCTGCCTTTACACAACTGTCAAGAAGAGAATGACATGCTCTCCAGATGTAAAAGTTAAAAAGAAAATGGCACTTCTGAAGCACAACTAAAAAATAAGGGACATAGCACAAATCTGATGAATTTTTGGCCATTTGGGAAGCATTGCATCAGTCACATGTGCAGATGAAAATAATTAATCTAGCTGCTTAAACAGACAAACTGCTCATTGTCATTGTGAGAAAGAAATTAAGACAGAACAGTAGGTTAGAAAAGCTAATATTGTATCTGATAACACAACGGTCCCAAATGAATTTGCTCTTAGAGAAGATAGTTATTACCTATAAAATTAAAGACTATAAATGTAATATAAATAGTGCTTGAGAAAAGCTGGTTCACCTCCAAGATTTCATATACAATCTCTAGTTGTTTTCTGACAGATTAATTATCTCGTAATAAAACCATAAAACCATCTAATTAAATGTAAAGTGAAAAGTCATGTACTCCCATGTAATGGAAACATCAGCAGTGATAAATGCTGTGCAGCCCTAGTGAATACATTGCTATACCTGTGTTTATTGGATGGCAAAGCGAAACAGGTGTGGTCTAGGGGGTAAGACAAAGGAATCAGGTTTCTAGGTCAGGAATAATTCCTGACATTTAATTTCTTTGTTTATGGCTATACTGATTTATAAGCCTACATAACAAAAATAAGACTCCATTCATGGTACTGTCAGAGGCTGAACTCGCCACACTTTTGAGACAGAAAAAGCTCTGAAAACCATCCTACTTAGTTTACATAAAATCCTTTGTTACCTGGCTTGCAAACTGACTTCTGTGCCCCATTTTCTAAAGGATCAGGTAAAAGACAACAGAAAATGAACTCTGAAGTTAAAGGTAGTGCGGCAAATCTTTCATTTTCTTTATGTTTGCACCAACTTAGCTGCCAGCCTTTACTCCCTCTTTTCCTCTTGAGATAGACACACATATTTTTCTGACCTTAGGAAAAAGACGGCTAGCTTGGTTCACTGCACTTGTGTTTCCATTGAGTGATCTGTGTTAAAACCCACAAATAGACAAGGATGCCCATGGTAGCACTATGGCCTCTAGTAGTTATTAATCACAGGTGCAGTGCTGTTGCCTTCTGCATGCTCTAGCCACAAAGTGTGTGACCAGGCATGACATGACAGGCAAACAGATGCTGTGACAGCTGTGTATATAATTGTTCCCATATTAGAGCAGAGGTGTCCATTTTATTAGTGCTTACTCTCACTACGAAAGCAACTACCAGTGTAGGAACTAAAGCACCCAAATGCTAAAGTGCAGCAGAAGCACTCTATGGACTTGCAGCTTTTATTAACAAAGGCAAGAAAGTGAGGCAGGTCACTGATTCTCAGATGATATCCATGTGAGCTCCTCCCTAGCATACTTCAGTCCAGCACAACTTTGGCTGAAGGTGTCACTCCTATGTCCACGGTCAATATAACTTCAGCTCACATGAGCAGGACGGGACACTTACATGATGCATCTCACCTGTACTGCTGCACTTTAGCATTTGGGTGCTAGCTGATTTCCTAGTGAGAGTAAACACTAATAAGATGGACACCTATGCTCTAAACAAACCATTACAGTCACAGGTATTGGAAAATATTCATTTCACTATGTTGTGAGAAAGAGTCAGAAGGCTGCCTGGAGATTCAAAAAGGGTATTGTAGTAGAGTTACTTCAGCCCCTGCTCCTCCATCTGGACCTTCTAAAATAGCTTACTGTCACTGTGTAACTTGTTACAGCCTCAAGAAAAATGTTCAAAAAGCATTAATGTTTCTAACCAAAGCCCTGAAAATAAGACATGCTATTTTTAACACCAAGAACTTTTTAGGAAAAAAATGGTAGTTAGGTTATTTAGCACATTAATAATAATGTACATCACAATTTCATGTTTTCCAGTTCATGCAGGTTTCAACGAAACTTAGATACACGAGCTACTGGTTCAAAAAGGTGGGATATTGAAACATTGCAATTTATATAATAGATCATCTGTAGATTCCCGTATTTTCTGTTTTAAATCTTCCAGGTTACTTGAACATTTACCATGAATGACTGCTTACCCAAAGATGCTACCTTTAAAGAAAACTACCTTTCCTACTAAGACAGGACCGAGAGTGAATGCCTATATTACAGGAGAGATCATAGGACTTCCTAAATTAGTGTCTGTGGAATAAACAGAAAGGCTTACCGCATGCGAAAATACATGTGTGTTGAAAAGCTTCTGGTGAGCTTTGTTTTGCTGAAGATAGATGAGAGATGCTTAGAGCTCTGAGCAACATTCAGTTAGTCAAACAGACACCTAGAGTCAGTAATCGAAATTAAATTTTTATAGAACCTATTTCTTTAAAACCATGAAAATGACACTTCTGAGATCTTAAAGCTTATCACCAACCTTAATATGCCGTTATTTCTGTTTCTTCGGCATAACAGAATAAATAACATTGATTTTAAATTGGGTGGGGGAGGAGTGAAAAGGAGGCAAAAGGAAGGTTCATAGGAAGGAAAGAGGTCACTAAGATCATCTCCAGAAAATTTGGACCTATAGCTAAGAATATTACAACAATTAGTCTTATCACAAAGTAAAATAAAAATGAAAAATTAACTATCTAGGAATTCAACTAAGGCTCCATCAGTTTATGGTACTTCCCAAGCTGCTTGCTAAATCCTTTCTTACTTGAATTTTTTCATTCCCTTGCTCAAAATACACTGATTCTCAAAGTCAACATTCTAGACAAAGCATCCTAATGCTCTCTGCCAAAGCTGACTACTACATCATACAAAAAAAAGGACTACATATATTGACAGTTTTCTGAGGAAGGGAATACAGAGCGAAAAAATCAGCACCATGTTACATTGTCTAGTCTGTCCCAATTCTGCAGCAAATCCCTTCACCTGCATTACAAGAAGTTTTACTGTTAAGGTTATTTCTGTGGACATGGAGAAGTGTAGCATATTTTATTGTTTCTGTTATTGGATTAAAGATTTTCCAATGTAGTCTAAAGCACTTGAAGGCTTTCTTGTGAAAGCAAGATATAAAAATGTATTTTAAACATTTCTCCTCTATTTGTACTATAACAGAAACATTTGTACTATAATAAAAAAACTACAGGGTAAGAGCTAGAAATTTTTAAGCATTATTATGTTGAATAATGTTTATATTAATAACAATTAGGTAGAATAAAAGCATGATGTGAGTGTGATTAAAAAGAGTGTACATGTGGTATTTATTAATAAGACAACATAATTCTTGACAGCTATCTAAATATCTTGAGAACCTTTTCAAACTCATGGTCCATCTAGATACAAAATCTGTGTTTGCTTATATGTTGTATATCAAAAGAAAGATAAATATGCAAAATCACCAATATGTATATTCTAATGAAAACAAGTTACTCAACATGAAAGTGGAAAGATGTCGATGGTACTTTTGAGAGATTTTCAATGATTCTTAGGTGCCTAAAAATGCAGATGGCTTTGTACAGGAATTCTTAAAATGTTCTAAAAGACCCACAGGATTTATGTACTTACAAAAAGTCATTTATGAGAAACATCCTTGCTTGATTTAATATGCAATTATTTAATATTACATACTTTCTACTTTAACTGAAGTCTTAAGCTCTAGTCCAGTACTCCATCGATTTAGATAGGGCCCAGTATTATCTTACCAACTGTTTATAGGCTTAGGGCTATGACATCTAGCACTAACGTAGACATTGAATAATAAAACTCAGCTAAAATATACGTGGCTGCTCAAAGGATAGACAATACACACCTTCCACAGTGCTCACTGTCAGAAGTTGAGCTGTGGAGCAGGTTGCCCAAATTGAGAAAGAACAACCTCCATCTTCAGAAATTTCCAAAATCTGGCTGAACAAGGCCCAGCCAACCTTTGAAACTGTTCCTGCTTGACCATGAGGCAGGACAAGGTGACTTGAACAGGCTTGCTCTTATCTTGGTTTTCTATGATTCTTTACTTGAGAAGCCTCCAGAGGATAGAGAAGATCCTTTTGCCCAGTCCCCATCTGGGTACTGACTAAGGCTCGCTCAAAGGTTATTTATTAGAAAGTTAAGTAAGAGTCATCAGAGGACTCAGTATGGACACAAGCTACCAGGCTCCAACACAAGGTGCCATTTTTAAGGGAACAAATTTATCCACTACTTTGAAATAAATAACTGAAATGTTAAATGTGGCATTTGTCATTTTACAGTATGTCAGAAATTACACCTTCGTGTGTGCCTCAGCATGACCACATGAAATGTTACTGGTTTTAATTCTTCGCCCAAAATTTGTTTGATTATTGATCACAAAACAGGAACTTGCACTTGTGCCATAGCACCTCAATGACAAAAATCAACATTTTAGTCACATAAGAGACAAGCCATAGAAAAAGCAAGAAAGAAATTAAGTCTTTGGAGATACTAGTTTCGAATACACAATAAACCTAATTTCTGCGTCTACCTAATTTCTAGTAACTTGCTGGAGTCTTACATTAATTTAGAAAACTCCTCTTACAAAAAAAATTACCATAATCTTCAGTGTCAGAATATGTTTAAATACACACTTATCATTAAACATAAATTTAAATTCCATGAAGTTCCAAGTTTGTGTGTGTATATATATATACACACATAATATTAGGCATTTTTTCAATGTCTTTTCTGAAGGTGCATATTTGTTTCACTGTTCTGCACAAATATAGTCACTTTCCTTCCTAAAGCTACTGATCTTCCTGAAAAAATGCTGCAAACCATTAACATGTCATGCGACTACTATTATTTTCATCTGATTCAGTATGTGATGTACTGGTGGCTGCTATTGTTGTCCCTCAAAATAGTGCAGTAAAGGGCTCCTTCACACAGTAAAAGAATGGAGAATTGACATGAGAAAGCAATTATGTGGGAAACACTGAATCAAGCATTCCCAGGTGGTATATTTATATTGAGAATAAACTGTAAGAGAGCCAAGCTGGAAGTCTGTGAAACTTCCACCATTGTTAAAGGGACACTGTTCCTTAGTCTGGGGCCCTCAAACTGCAAGGGGATTTTACAAAATGTAAGATGAAATACAAAGTATCTATTAAATCTCAAAACACTAATTTTATTTCTTTTAATATAAATACCCATCTCAAATACTAAGAAGTCTAACAGTACTATCGTGCAGGGATATGTGAGTCAGAAAATAAAACTAGATGGAGAGAAAAGTCAAGCTGAGTGTTTTCCTGTGTCACAGTCTGGGTTTTGTGAAATACAAAAAACAAACAGGAGAGAGATCCCAGAAGTGCTTGAAAATTGTTTCCATTGTAATAAACTGCATTGTCAGGTCAGCATTTTCTAGTTTTTATAAAAAGTATGAGTTTGGTTGACAGCAGCCCTTTGAAGAAAACAGTCCCTTACATTAAATGTCAATGAAAAAGAATGAGTAACTTCAGATATAGCAACCCCAGCAGCAAGAGCATCCAAAGCAGAAAACAGATTGGGTAAGATCTGCAGATACTCCAAGAACTATTCACATCACAAGTATTAAGTTTTCTATAAACAAAACCCCTATTTTAATAAGAGACATTTTACTTCAGTCCTATTTAGATTTTTGTACAGTGAGGTGTAAAAAATTAAAAATAATAAATCTAGCAATTTTGTGCTCACCACCAGAAGTCATGTTTAATAGCATATGCTTTTTCTTTCAGCAAAATTTCTTAAGACCAGATGGATTAAAATTGTGGCTTTTTAGTCTCTATTTCAATTATCTAAACTTCAAAATTGTCTCTGACTTGGCAGTTTGCTCCACTTTCATCGCTTGCAGAAATCAGAAGCCTCCAAACTTTTCATTTGAATAAGTTTGTATTTATCTTTAACTGATGTTTTAAAACTTAGGATAAAAGTTTATGTTTTCTTGTGCATATTCTCTCCAATTTGAGCAAGAATCACAAAAACAATGTGAACAGAAAAAGTGGAGAGGAAAGGTTTCTCTAGACATCTTTAAATCTCCTAATTATTTGGGTAAAGTCTCAAACCAGTTATTTCAGCTGAATTTATTCACCCATATTGAGGCAAACCTACTGCAAATCTGAATGGAGTGAATTAGAGATCAAGAATAAATATGGTGTGATGAACATGTAATCCAAACTGTAACAATGTTAGGATACTAGGGAGCTGTGGTGTATTTGTAAATATTGTAAATATTTTAGCATTTTCATCCTTTAAATAGAAGTTGGTTAAAAACAGAGAATGAAATCTGAATAGAAGCAAAACCAAAGTGACATTATCATAATCTTGGTACTTAATGAGACTTTTGAAAATGGTACATAAAGTTACTGTGTACATACAAAATTGTCCCTTTTTTGTGAAAAGTATGTCTGGGCATGACTTGACATTGCACCTCCACCAGCTTTGTAGTCATTACATCCACCTTAAACATGCAGTAGCAAGCCTACCTGCTGCCTCATATTATCTAGTTTATTCATATACCTGATGGCCAAATGAAGTGTTTTGCAAAACCAGTCATCTATTTCACTTGACAAAAACGTATGTTGTTAGAAAGATTTGAAGTGGTCATTAGAGAAAAAGAAGATGGTTCTGGTGAATAGCCAGAGCCTGGGACAAGTTGAGTTTTGGACACCAAGGATATTAGTCATATAAAAGCCTGGGCCCGGCTTCCCTCAGGAAGAGGCAAAGTTCCCAGTTCTTTCAGACATCTGTTTGATATTAGCAAGCTCACTAGGAAAGGATTCAAGGAGTGCGGAGCTGGCTCAGAACATCTCAGCTACAGAGGCAAAGTCCAACTTTATGGCAAAGGGAGTTTAGGGGGCCAGAGGGGAAGAGGACTTGGAGGAGTCAGCTGAACTCAAGAAGAAGTGAGGGATAGAGCAGTTCCAGAGCAGGAAGAATCATCAAGGTAAGCCAAACATCAGGATGGAGAGAGGAGAGTGAAGTTTCAGGAAGACCTAGAGGCAAGCAGAAAGGCATTAGACCATCCAGGGGTATGGATGGGAAGGGGCTACAAGTGACTCATGGAGCACAAGTGGAGGCAGACATTGGCTTCCCTCCCTTTTTTCTACCTGTTCTTCTTAATCCTCTATTTTTTGCTTAGAATAAGGGACTGCTTCCCTTGCCAGGGTCTGAGATACCTGATTTCCTCAGCCCCATCCTCTGCTTCATGTAAGCAGAAGTGGCCTCTTCCTCCCTAACATGTGTTCAGTTCTTATCCTCCCCCAAGTTCCTGAAGAAATGAGAGAAGAGACCAGTGCCAGAGGCCAGACTTGGCCTGCTGCCTACAGTGGAGAGAGAAAACTATGGATGGGCTGAAGAGGCAAAAAGGCAAGTGCTGGAACAGCTTTGCAGCCAGTTGCAGAAGAATAAGGGTTCCCAGAGTGAGACCCCAGCGCTTCCCCACAGGGCAGATGACAGGGACACTGCTCAGGATGAAGAGGCCAGTGTACATTGTCTCAGCCGTAGATGATGCAGGCAAACGTGGTCCCTTCCCAGAAATCATCTAAAAGCAGCACTGGAGAAGCAGCAGTGCTACGCTGGAAGAAAATCTGATAAAGAAAATGAATTCAGTGAGAAAAGCAACTTCAGGGTTGCAAGAACTAAAGAAGAAAAATGCATCAAGATGATTACAGAAATTCCTGGAATAGATAAGTGGGTGCAATGGACTAAAAAATGGCAGCTTTACCTATGAATAGGAAGATACCTTTCTAAGCTAGACAGTGTGAATAGATAATTTCAGGAACCACAGGATAATATAAATAGTATTTTCTTCGAATGATTCCAGAACTTAAGCAATGCCTAGAGAAAGCACTTGTGCTGAGGAATACCTAGTCAAATGAACTGCAGGAGGGTGGCAGCGTACCCAAAATTACTTTTATTTATAGGAAAAGTTTATGGATATTTGTTAGTTCAGCATCCACACTTCTGATTCATAAATATTGCAGTAGTTAGCTGACTTTGACACTCTTGTAGACCACAGTATATCAGAATTCATAACTGGCTGATTTATCTAAGCTGGCAATAACAACAACAAAATTTGTGGTCCAGGGACTGCATCCAAATTATTAATACAAAATTATTGCCCACAGCCAGGCCTGTTTGGGTTTCATCAGCATTCAGAATCACCACCATAGCCTAGAAGACAAATAAACCACTAACACCTGAATGAGTGAAGAACTGAAACAAGCACAACAATGCTTTGTTTCTCCTCCTGCTGGGCAAGCTCACAAGTTACCTTAAATCATACAACCAGCATATGGTGTGTCTGGCAGATTAGTGGTGGCACACACAAAGCTGCACATATCTGCCCCTTCGGTGCATCAGTTGGTATGTGTTGGCCAGACAGGCGCTACCCACAGCCCTGGAGAGCCCAGCTCGAGCCATGCCATGGGCAGCAGGACACGGCTGCTCGCAGCAACTGGCACCAGATACAATCACAGTGGCTCAACATATCCCACAGCTCCCACTGAATGAAAAACTCCATCGAATTCAGTAGATGTTTGTAAAAGTTGAGTGTGGCCATTGAGATGCATCTCAATAGTAATATTGTGGGATCTGCTGAGCAGCAGAATAGTGGTAGCACACAGCAAATAAATAAATGCAAAGTGTCTGCATCTGGTTGAAAGAAAATGCAGCAGCAGAGTCTGTTATCTGCATAATGTTCCCAAAACAAGCTATAGGGCTGCACTCAGATTTCAGACAGCAGATCTGGGTCTTCTCTAACTGAAACAAATGGGTGTTTGCCAACCACTTCAAAGAAACTGTTTTAAAATGAGACCGTTAAACAGCTAAGGGAGCTGATGTAATCATATTTTAACCCAATTATCCTTTCCAATATATATTTGTCAGCATTTAATCCCATCTGCCATTGTGCTGCCCAAGAGCCTAAATTGTACAGGTCCCTCAAGAGTTCTCTGGTCTTGGCTAACCTAACAAATTCTGTGCCATATGCAAATTTTAATTTGCAAATGTTCTCCCTCATTTCCAGACTCTATTAAACAACTGGTGTTATTATGGGCACTCCTCAGTTAATTCCTTGCCACTTTGGAACTTTACCAACTCTTCTGTTTTATTTTCTACTAGTTTACCAATCTCTAATCTATGACAGCAATCTACCTTTGTACACTTAGGCACTTTACTAACCACTTTTGAGAGTCTTTGAAAAAACACTAAAAAATGTAAATAACAAACTAAACAGTTCTTTTTTCATTTTTATGCTGAGACAACAAAGGGATGTTAGTAAATCTTGAAGTATTTTTTCTTTTCAATATAATATTCCTCTTTATTGCTTTAATAACTTTTTATTTCTGCAGATGTTTAATTATTTTCTCTAGTTATTATTTTAGTCCATTTACCTTGGACTTCATTGAAATCCTCTGGTTCCCAAATTCTAGGAATATCTTTTAAACTTTTTCAATAAATAGGTGCAATATCTACTATCCAAGCTGATACAAAGTCAGGTAATGGCATATTTTATTCCAGTAGAAAATAATCTGTGCCTCAACCAATCTTATTTAATTCAAATGTAACTATAGCCATAGTTGGACAAAAAGTCAGCTAAAAGAGTTTTATCAGTACAAGAAGTTACGAACTTTAATACTAAATGATAGTTCTGTTTTTATGATTTAAGATTAAAGGTCTATGGTGTTGTTTTTTTTTCCTGTATCTCTAATTCAGTGAGGCATTTCAAGGTGAAAGATCTTAATTCTCATTTTCACTAAAGACTCTATTAATACCACTCTTGCAGGAGAGAAGAATCTTGGTGTATGCAAAAATCAGTTCCAGTTAGATTACACATATGCTTGAGTCCTATGGTTGAGTTGAAGCTTGAGAGGAAAAATATTTCACTTGCACAAAAAAATCTATTGCTATAATCCCAAGTAGAAAACAATTTTCACCTGTATCAAGCAAATTTCTTGCAGAACATTAAAAACTTGAATCTTTATTTCAGTTGACAGATGCAGGTAGCTAAATTTCTTTGAGCATTACATCCCTGCATTTCAGGGATGGACCCATGCTAAGTGCAGAATTTAACATTTGGAGCCACCAGAATGGTTCATTACTATAAATGTCTGCAACACTAATCAAGAGAGACAATGTTCTAGTCTGGATAATAATTAACATTTAACTGATTGCAAAGGTAAAAGCCAGGACCCTCAAAACACAGGCATCAATGAATTGAAAGAAACAGGCACCAAAATTTTTTTAACTACTTGAACTCTTCCCTCTAGAAGACTACTGTAATGCTTGAGGGAAGTGATAACACTTTGCAGTACAGCAAACACTGTAATGCATCTAGTGAATGGAGGTTGTATAGTACCTGGTATATGTTTTGTACTTCAAGACAAAAACAAGCTTACTGTAACTGAATAGGAAAAGAAAAAAATAGAAGATTCCATCAAGAAGCTTAAATGTGAGGTAAAAGCAACAAAGTGACTGTGGTGTAATCCTTACTGCTTATATATGCCAGAATAATATCAACAATCCTTTTCCAGTACCACTGCCAGCAAGCAAGGAATAGTACTAGACTAAACACAGAATGTAAAAGAGCGTAGAGAATTGGGGTTTGTGCTAAAAGAAACATGAAACCCCAATAAATGGAGCAGAATGAATTGCAGATCATTCAGAGCAGCATTATAGGTTTCCCACATGGGTACCAACAGTGGAGGTTCCATGAGGTTTTGGCAACAGTACAATTTGCAACAACAACAAAAAGTTTGCTGAATTATTTAAGCATGAAATCAACACATCTCAGACAAAAATAGCCAATGTGTGTTAAGCAAAATAACCTTAGAATAAAGCACTGATTCTGAGAGGGTATGCAGTGGCTGTCATTCATCCCACCTGATATACTCTTGTTTCTCTGGACCTAAGTTAGGATATCCAAGGCAGAGTATTGGGAGGGAAAACCTCTTCAGCCGTGGCGTATTCCCCAGGGTGGGCTGTGAGAGGGAAGAATTTTACAAGGAAATACACCTCCTTCTCCTCCCTTCCTTTTGCTCCATTTAGCTTTGATTAATTCTTATTAACGTGATCTCTACATTCCCTCATTTTATTTTGCTTGTTGAATATCGTTATTCACAAGACACAGGTGCCTGTGGTTTTTCAGGGACAAGAAGATAGCTTTGGAGGTAACACATAATTTCCTTTTCCCCCTTAACTAATTTTCTACTAAGGCGAAGAAAACAATTGTTCTTCACTGGCAACTCGAATTTGGGTTTAGTTTTTTTGGTTCCCCCATTCCCTGCATGCTATTCTCACAGAATAAGTATCTAGATTTTTTTTTTTCTTTAGAACTTCTGTTGCATGTGGCATGGCCCTGCACTCAGCATACAGCTCACACAGGGAGTGCATGGGAGAAACTGGGGGTGAAGAACAGAGGTGTATTCATAGGCTTTTCAGGTTCCAAAGTCTATTGCATGCAATCCATTGCAAGCATCACACATTTTAAATGAGATAGAAGCACTGCCCACACCTGCAAATAACAGAATGGCAGAACTAACATGAGCTGTAAAACATGCACAGCATTTGCAGGGGTAAAGAAGCGGCAGGTTTAGATCCTTGTTTTAAAATACTAAATTTTCAAGGAATATACTTCCAAGAACTTTTGTGGGAGGAGCAGAATGAGCCAGGAATCTTTCAGACCTCTGCCTTCTCCCATTATTGTCAACCTGGGAACATTTACCTTACCACACCTTAAAGACAACCGAAGTAGGTACAGGGCCCAGTGTCAAGGTCTCTGTCTCACATGTAAAAGAGAGTGGTAGCCTTGGGATGTTGAACGGCAAAAGGCATACAATGGCTCCCAAAAAATATAGCTTAGCTTGGTGGCTTTTCTCATTAAGGACTTTGCCATCTTGCAGGGATTAGATTTTTCCTCACAACCATCAGTCTCAGGTCCCCTTTTCCCCATGACAACTGATTTCCTTCTCCAATGTCCCTAGCTATGTCTCTCACACACATATTTGCTAAAGACACCATGACACTATGACACTTTCACAGCTCAAAAGGATTGAACACAACCCTGAGTATGAGATTTTGACAAGACCAAGGTGAAAGTCATACTCTGTGCAGCTCCATCAGCACAGCAGGGCTGTGGATACTTATCTTTTGTCTTTGCCAAAGCTAGGGCAAAAGATATTCTCTGATATCACAGCTGGGAGGCAGGGAGCCCTAAGGCTTCCTGGGACTCCCCTTTCTCCAGGAAAGAAGAGCAACTGAACAGCAATTGTATATGTTGTTGGTGGTCTGTGGGACCTGTGAGGGGAGCAGGTAGTGAAGAGGTTGTGCTAGGGAGAAGACTCATATGCCAAAGAAAGGAGAATAGGCAGTAAGTTCTGGTGTCCCAAATACCATCCTGCATAGCAGGTGCTACTGAAGGCAAAGTCTTCAGAGAGCAATGGTGTCTCATTCTAAGTGTTGTTGAAAAGATATCTTACTGCAGTGGACAGTGTGATCAGTTGTTTGGCACTGTGAAAAAGCTCACAGCTCACGCTTCATCAGAAGTCAAGAGTAATTGCTTTCTGTGGAGCACACAGAAATGAAGCTCTCTTATCAATATAGTAACTAAAAAATAACAACAGCAAAGCCTGAATCAGAGAACGCTATGCTGTACAACTAGCCACTAAAAGCTTCTAATGGCAGAAGGTTACAATAAAAGATCAAACCATCATTAAATTACTTTAGTAATGATGATTTTAGAAATGAATACAGCAATTTCTTACCCAGAAAGAATGCTGCTATATGAACATATATTGCATTCAAATATTAAAAAATCACTTCATTGTTTATTTCAAAAGTATTTTGGAATTGCTGATTGTTAGGATGAAGAGTCAGAAAAAAAAAAAGGCATTAAACAGAAAGCCACTTATAGGAAGAAGTTTTCAGTTAATTAAGAGTCTGACATCAGAAGATTGTATTCCAGTGACTTGACATAAGAAAAAGACAGAAAAATGTCTTTCAGGGGGCACTGAGAAGGTCAGCTCTTTCTACTGCAGCAGATCAAACATCGCAGCTTTGAAGCATGACAGAAAATGAAACTACAAGAAAGCAGCCAAAAAGCAATCTGATTATATGAAAATAAGTGGTATGGCAAAGCTGCAGTGATACCTCCATTTTGGAACTAGCAAGATCCCCCCTCTTAGCTTGCTAATTTTCCAGAAATCCCTGCCAAAATTTTTCTTTATTACCACTACTTACACTAATATACACACACAACACACATGGACAGTTAGACTTACACAATAAATGCTTGTATACTAAATCCTCCACTCCCACAGACTTCACCCTCTAATTCTCTAGGGGGCTATATATGGAAGGAGTATTTATTTTTCTACAGTGGTGTAAAATTAAGTTAGTGAAAACGAGAGTTGGCCCCGATGCCTCTCTGAAATTTGCTGTCCTACTTTCCAGCTATGCAAAGGCAGTAGGAGTGGGAAACTGCAGAGCAAGAGGCCGCCAGTGCCTCTAGCGCTCCTCAGAGTATTCGGAAGGGTTTGAACTCAGACCACTGCAGTATGAGCTATTGTTTCCACTGTTGTTCCCCTTGTAATCTATGAAGGCTATTTAATGTGGTGTGGGAGGAGGAGTGTACTGGAATAAGAAGGGTAAACTAAGGGCATGAGAAAGATTATGCAAGTGCTTCATGAGGATTTTCATTGTGTGCCTTTTTTTTTTTTTTGTAGTTGTAAACCAAAAAACCCTGATACCTGAATTTTGAATGTTACATAAACCCCCTGACATTTTCTATTGGTTGCTCCTATACTATTTTTAAAACTAACTTATACCTTCTCTTAAAATTTTATTTGAGATAAACTGCATCTGCATTCACAGAAGCTATAGCGGGACCAATGCTATAGTGGATAATATGACAACAATGTGTTGATGTAATTTCACTGGACGCTAAGGAGCTGCGTTTTAAGAATCACTACATTCTCTCCTAAGATGATTACAGAGGTGCATGTTCTAGATTGATTAATAAGGTTGCAGGCCAGTGTGCAGACCAAACTGCTGGAAAAGTTATAATCTGAATCATGTTCTGTACGTTCTCAGCCACCGTACGATTTATATAAACTTTTAAATTTGACTGCAGTTTAGAAAGGTGAATAAAATGAACTTTTACTACTGTCAAGAAAGAATTTTGCTTTAATTTTAATTTATAAGTTGTTCTTCCAAAACCAGGTTCTCACGTTTTGTTAAGGATCTGATTTCCTTCTGGTATGCAAGAATAATTTTCTATGTGATTTCAAGAGACTATAATGTAAGTCACTTCCTTTTAGTAATATTCACCATCAGTTTCCCTTGTTAATTTTACATTAAGAATTGATTTGTTCCGGTCTTTTTTTCCTGACATCCACTCCACAACAACTTACCACCAGCAATTTATTTCCTTATGCAAGAGAACTCCCAGTTTGCACCAGTGATGCAGGGTCAGAGGCCCTTTCGGAAGTGCAACCTCATGCCTGGAATTCTACAATGCCTTTTAAAGTATCTTAACCTTTTTTGGAATTACTTTCCCTTTCTAGGCTCAGTGTCACTTTCCAGAGGACTTTAAACTAACATTTAAACTTACAAAACTTGTTTAGCAGAAAAGATTTTGAAAGCCGTAAAATGACAGCTAACAGAGTCTACCTTAAACCAGTCATCTAAGCATTCTCTCCCACAAAAATGACCAGGCATCCTGGATGGTGTTTGTCAGTATAAGCATTGGTATCATACATCAATATAACAAAAAAAAAAGATGACAAAAACCAATTGTCAGCATTTTGAATCAACTGTTAGAAATACAGCTGTATGCTGAATCTCTAGTCATACTTGTTGAAGAAGGGGATACTCAGTAGGTACAGATCCACATACGCAAAACTTCTTGTCTTACATGTAGAAGGCATAGCTCCATGCCACAGGAATCTGCCTGCAAAATCAAAGTCCCATCTTACTTGTAAAACCACCTGACAAGATCAAGACCTTTAACAGTCACCTCTGCACTCTAACCTAAACAGGTATAATTTACCCCTTGGACACACAAAACTGAAACTCTATAACAAACTGAAAAATAGAATATATGGGCTAGACTGCTTCTAGTATACAGCCTAGCTTGAAAATCCATCTCCTAAACTACTTTATGACTGTTACTTAAATAAGTAGAGAGAATAATACACATTAATGTTGTCAGACTTGTGAATATAAAAGACAAAATGGCCTACACACATAAAATCTGACATGATGCAAGAAAAAAAATACTTAGAACTTGATTGCCCTTACTTTGGCATATCAAACAATAAAATGAAGGATCTAAGGACTTATATCTTAAAAATCCATTTGAAAATGGGTTACTCCTTTTCTCTGAATTTTTATTTCCATTTATTTGATACAGGCTTAGTAGCCTTAGTGTTACATTTCAGGAAGATAAAAAAACAAAGTGCTCTTCTGTGTCACTTATCCACTCTTTAGGATACACAGTGCAGAGAGAAACAGAGGTGTGCTGACCACAGAAAGCAATAAAAAGAAATGTCTGTAATAAGTGTTCAATTCAGATTACTCCTGTTCTTAGGGATACCTCATATTTTAATCTCCTTGTATTGTCTTATCTGTTTGCATTTGGATTTTAATCTCTTTAAATAGTTCACTCCCAAATACCAGGTGCCCAAATTTTAGGCCTCCAATTTTCACTTTTTTTTTTTTTTTTTTCAATTTGAAAAATCTCAGCATTCCAGTTTAGCATGTGATCCCTTCGTTTTGTAGGGCCTATTTAGAGTTTGAACTTGCAGGGCCTCTGCAAAACAAGCACTCATTGGCTTGATTAGGAGTGGAGTAAAAACGTTTTAGGAACTCGGCAGTACAGCTTTTATTTTCACCTTACAAACAGAGAATGGAGGCATGTGCCCTCATTCTTCTTGGTGGAACAGAATGAAAGAAGGCTAATGGGAAGGCCGATTTGGAGGTGATATTTCTTTTTTGTCTAGTCTAAGTGAGTACAGTTTTACTTAACAGTGAGCATGTTTAAAGGCCTGGCCTCATTTTTTTTTTTTAATTATTATTATTTAGGAGAGAGCTTTGCTGAAATATACATTGTGATTAGAAGGTCTTCTTTTTCTAGAAAAAGAGCCAGTCTGAAAATTGCTGTGCAGTCAATACTGTAAGTAGATTAGAGGAATACTTTTAGCACTTTGAAGAAGTAATAAGAGCATGGACTTCCTTTTGTACTTGCATGAAAATGGATGGCATGCAGAGTAGTAGCTGTTTGATTGACATGAAATAGCTGAAATCATGTGGCTAAGAGTTGCTGGTTTTGCTCTGCCCTTTGGGTTAGAGTACAGAGTGCACTCACTGTTTAAGTCTTGATCTCGCCATCCATAAAATGTGAAAGACAACATTATCTGGCTTGCAGGGATGCTGGGAGATTATGTAATGTTTGCACAGCTATTTTAAAATATGAAGTACTGTGAATTATGCAGTATAATTGCTGAGAATGAAGACTTATACTCTCTAAAGAAAATGAGAATGCAAAACCCTAAAGAAAATTGTTTTGGAGAGCATCTTTAACTACCTTAATCTACTCTATTTTTCTATTTGCTAATTAGAATTATTTTAGTCTGTTAGAACTTGATCAGAATAATTTACATGAAAAAGACACCTGACTGTGGTTGCCACTGAAGTGCAGTCAATCCCAACGAGAAAATCATTAAAAAGTTATCACAGTACTTTCCAAAGGTCCCCCCTTCTTCCACCTCATGCCTTTATAAGCTAGTTAATAATTTAATTCTGTGCCTATGTTTCAAGTTGGTTAAATCTGGGCTGCTAAGTGGTGCTTCCCTTCCAAGGGATTCATTTACTGAGAAATCTTCTTCACTATGATTTAGTTTTTCATCTTGTATGGATGTTGCTTTACTCATCACTAATTCACACCACACATCACAGGCTACATCAACATCTGCATCTTCTGAATGGAAAGTTTTCATTTCTTCCCCTTTAAGAATATCTGTCATTCTGAAGTCCCAGTCATCAGCTCCTAACAACCTTTCCAGCTGTACAAAAATGCATTCTGAATAAACATTGGGAGGAAGGAAGCATAAATATTTGACAGCATTCACAGCAGAGGCAGGTTATTAAGCACTCTGCATTTCAGAAGAATACTTCAGGCTGTCTCCAATGAAGTATTACAAGTGAGACTCCAAGTGTTTTTAAATCTAAATGAGCTTTTATTTTGGAACAGGCTATTACTGGCTGGATATGAGGAGAGAAGATTGTGGACAGGCATAACACTTTGCCATTTCATTTTCATTTTGGCTGCTTTTGTGATTATCATAGTCTGTACACCTGAAACTTTGTTACTTGCAATTTTGGGCATGCCTGAAATGGACATTGCAACAGAACTTAAAACGAGAAATTAATGATTTCCTCCCTATGGAGTTAGTTAATGCTTATCCCATAGGTCCAAATTTTAAGTGATTTGGTCATCTGAAAGACAGTTTCGTTGTCTCATTTTCCATATGGAAAACATTTAATGCTATTGTGTACTAATACAAAAACTACAGAGGGAAGCATTAAGAAGAAGAGTAAATTGCTTTTACTCTCTCTCAAAACCTTCACTAGAACTTCAACAATTTCTCTAACGTCTATGTGACTACCCATTTAGGTATCAATGGAGTAGAACTGGAGTGCAATATGGAAGCACTATTGGAAGTCCAATCTAAGGCACTTTCAAAATCATGTTTTTAGCCATGAGACCCAACAGCTTCTTGGCAGAATTCATAACTCATTTTGAATTCTAAAGTTTCTAACTTTTCCTAACAGGCAGACTCCAAGCTAACCTCAATAACCTAATCTCAATTAGATCAAATATATTCCTTCATCAAAAAAATAGCACAAATATATGCAATTCTTCCCATATCTATATCAATACAAGCTATATCTGTCACAAACTTGTTTTGTTGACACATACATATAAACATATGCATATATATGACTGATAATTGCAATTGCTGTTCTACTCCTATTCTGTAGTATTAAATTCTATTTAATTTTTGGAAATCTTATGGTCTGGGCTGCTGAAAGTCAGAAAATCCTTGTTCCAGCCCTCCTACACCTGTGCAGAGCTCTTCTGCATCTGCACAGTTAGTTCAGCTGGGGCCTCTGGCATATGTGCCTGCACTGGCAGAGCCAGTTCTTCATTATAAAAGATGTAGATTAGCAAGATTTTTCCAGTGATGTCAGTAGAACACTTTCGGTGTTGGAGTTTGGCAGGGTAACATTCCATATTAAAACATGGATTTTTGACTAGACATTGGCCTAAACTTAATCTCTTTTCCAAACAGTCCCAATCACTGCAAAAATACTGAAAAAAATTACTTGCACAGCGGATTTGTTTTACAGTGATCAAAGATAGCTAAATAAGTTTTACCATCTGAATTTCTATTGGATGCTCCTTTTCTGTTTAGCTTAATGTGAAATTTGCCATATGGTAGGGGATGAAACTTCCGAAAATGCAGTATCTACAGAGCATCCCATACAGCTCTTTCATGGGAACATGCAGGACACATAACCATCAAATCCACTCTGCACCTTCTTTTTTTTCCCCAAGTAAGACTTGGCATAAGCTTCTCACCACATGTTATACTGAAGCGTAAAAAGCTGAAGTACATACCCATACTAAATTGACAGTAAAATCAGCACAAGAGATAGTGCAGTCAAACTGACTGTACATTTATGAACCTTAGTAGAGTAGGAATTATCTTGTACATATAAAAAACATCAGACGCTAGCCAAAAAGCAGATACATTCAGCACTGAGCACTCAGTATTTAAGCACTTAGTTCCTGTCATTTAATATAACAGTTCTAACTACAGGGCAGTAAAAAAATCAGGCATCAGAATAACCAAGCATATCAGTTCAGACCATAATGACAAGCTCCTGACAGAAAAGGACAAAAACCAGATAACTCATACTTCTGAACTACCTTGAGGTATAAGTACAGGCTTAAATGCAGAAATATATAGTAAAGCTTCAGTTTTAAAGTTTTATTATAAGGGATACTCATACCACTGCTTTAAGTCAATTATTTGAAAGGGCAATTTGGAATATAAAATGTTTTTCAGCATTGGCATTGATACGCAAATGCTTGAGGTTTCTTCATACATCACACTGTAGTACAAAGTTGACCTCAGAGAGAAAAAAGCAGCAGGAAAAAAATATACTTTACTGCTTTTAAGAAAAACACTTAGAACAATATGAGCATAACTAATGTATGATTTTTAGTATGCCAATATTAAATTGATGACTGTGGCTTATAGTAAGCCAAATTTGGGACTGAACAATCCCACAAAGTTCTACTGCCTATAATAGCTTTACAAGCAGTACTAGCCAGCATGAAATTTGCCCAGGAAGATTAACACTTAAAAGAATACATTAAAATATGGAAGCCGTTTTAAACTTTCTAGAAATAATTTAAATATATGTGGATGAAATGTAGTTAAATAAATTTTTTATTTGTTAGCTAGTCTCGCACACCCTGAATGTATGTACATTTGAAAATCTTGTTTAACCTGATTTTTTATAAGCATCTTGTTCCATTTCAACATAATCTTTTAAATGTGTTACAGTAACGAGAACTCATAAGTCACATAAATTCAGCATCTTCAATTTGATGAGCTAACTAGTGCAGTGGCATAAATTGCATTTTCCTGCTCTGAGACTAAGTACATTATTTTTGTCTAATCCTCTGTTTTGCACCAAATCCTTCCTGAGGAGTCTTAAATACACAGAGCAAAGAACAACAGAATTTTTTAATTTCAAATGGGGGCATTTAAGTGGGCTATTCCATTACCTGCAACTACCAGACATGCCTAATGTACACAACAGAACAGACTTGATGTTTCTTCAGACCTAGTAGCAAGTATTATGGGCAAGACAACATGGTTAAAGAGTATTTACATATCTCACATACAAAATCGAGAAATATGCAAAATTAAAATCCATTCCAGTTATATGCAAGGGGCGCTTTGAAGCTCACTTCACTAAGGTAAGTAAACACATGTACCCTACACTGTCAGGACATGTCAGAAGGCAATGCACCTTTCTTACTGTGCCCTTGCAAGCATACGGCTAGCATCTATAGAAATGTAGCACATGCTATGCTGCAACTTCAGCGACGCTCCCAGAGCTTGCATGCGAAGTCTAACACCATACCCAGAGTGTTACTGAGACATCAGATTGTAACGCATACAGGTTCAGCATCCAGTGTGTCAGAAACAAGGAAGTTTGGTCTTCAGTGTAGGCTGTGTTTACCTATTCTGTTTACTAAGCCAGTGACACTAAGATCCATGCAAGTGTCTTCACTGTAGCTGCCACTCAGGCAGTTCAGATAAGCTAGAGGAGGTAATCTGATGAATGCCATGTGCCATGCTGCTGAAGCCTGACAGATGCAGTCACATTGCCTGGCAACACGTGATAAAAATAATAATAATTAAAGCTGACAACCGACAAGCTCATAGCCACTGTTAAAATCAGGTGAAGCAATGGGGACAAAAAAACCTCTCTAGAGAATAAACATCAAAATTACATTACACAATACTCCTTACCCTAGAGCTGAGGCTTCTTGATCAGCACTGGCCACCATGCCTGCGCCCTATGTGGTGGCTGGTACCAATAACAAGCAGAGCTGGACTAGTCTGTGGGGTGTGGCAATGTGCGGGGAGCTCTGGCTGCTCTTGGGGAGATTTCTTTGTTCTAAAGATCATCTACATTTCCTCTTTTTTTCCATAAGGGTATCTTGAAGGAGTCTTTTTAAGTGCTTTTCAGCAAAACTGCTTTTTGGAACATCATTTAACTTGCAGTGAAATCAACATTGCTTAAGTCATAAAACCATTCGCTAATTTCATACTTGCATCTTCAGAAAAAAAACAGGAAAATTCTCAGTCAAAACCAACCAAACAAACAAAGAAAAAAAACAACCAAAAAACCCAACTGTCGTGGTTTAAGCCAGTCGGCAAGTCAGCCACGCAGTTTCTACTCCCCACACACCCCTCTCCCCCCAAGAGATGGGGAGGAGAATCGAAAGAATGTAACTCCCATGGGTTGAGATAAGAACAGTCCAGTAACTAAGGTATAACACAAATCACTACTGCTACCACCAATAATAATAATAATGATAAGAGAAACAACAAGGGAAGAGAATACGATACCACCCGCAGAGTATGAGCCTGACCGAGCAGAACGTTCCTTCTGGGTAACTCCCAGTTACATCCTGGGCATGACGTGCTGTGGTATGGAATACCTCTTTGGCTAGTTTGGGTCAGGTGTCCTGTTCCTGCTTCCTCCCGGCTTCCCCTCCTCCCTGGCAGAGCACGAGACTCACAAAGTCCTTGGTCAGACTAAACATTCTGACCAGCAACTGAAAACATCGGCCTTATTATTATTATTCCCCAGGCCGAAAGTCAGTTTTGACACAGTGCTGCACCAGCTACTAAGAAGGAGAAAAACTGACTGCTGCTGCTGAACCCAGGACACCAACCCTTGCGCTACAACACAATTCTAAAGATGAATTGCAGAATAAACCCAGGAAAGACTGAACAGATAGCCTTCTAGATATTGGTTTCATAAGCAATTGTTCCACAGAGAATCCATGGTATTCATAAACATGGGTTTTATTTATGTATCAAAAATGCTATCATTATGCATGGATGGATAGAAAGTATAAATTAAATATTTCAAAAAATGATCAGAGTTCTCTTCCACAGCTATACCAGAAACTGAAGTCAGCTGGAAAATTAGTTCTGTTGTCCTTGGAATTTCTAAGCTGTTAGGTGAGGCAGGCATTTTTAAGGTAAATAGAGGCTAAGAAAGCAGCCTGTTTATATTTGAGAAACTCCATCTTGCCAAGATAAAAATGATGTTATCCAAATGTGGTTTCTTTTAGTTTAGAACCATGGTTCTTTCTCCAAATGAAAGCCAAATGTAGGTAATACCTCAAGATTGGTTTGGTTGTGTTATACTCCTCAAATGCAAAAAAGAAAACTCTAATTTCAGTCTGAATCTATTTAAGAGTAAAGATTGAGGCATGCACTGACCAATTTTTTGATGTACTAGCACTGGTTGATGTTATTTGAAACAGCCCCTAATGTGCATGGAAGCCTCCCTCCTGAGGGCACAGAAAGAGGCTCATGCTTGATGAACTTCCTTATTTATTTCCATCTGATGCTGAACAAACTTGTTTCTAGTCTCTCAAATTGAGAAACATCTTTCTCTTCTTTAGGATTCAGAATGCGCTGATATTTTCTACACCATGATATCTCTCATAGGTTTGGATGAAATATGAATTGGATTCTAAGGTACAGATGTTCAGTGGCTTACACTGGAAGCAAACATTACGACAACTCTCTGGTTACACTTTCGTTTTGACACCTGCTTTAATTCATTTACTACATGCCACATCAACTTATTTTTCAAACTTGCACCATTATAAGTTGAAAGCTTTGTAAAATAGGTTAGCATTCTTATTAATACAATCTTGCAAATAAACTCACCCAGTAAATATTTGTTTCTCTGTTCTTCCATTAAGCAATATTATCTACAATACCATTGTTTCATAGAAGAGAAGGCCCAGGGGAGACCTTATAACAGTCTTCCAGTACCTAAAGGGGGCCTACAAGAAAGATGGAGAGGGACTGCTTACAAGTGCATGTAAGGATAGGACAAGGGAGAATCATTTTAAACTGAAAAAGGGTAGATTTAGATTAGATATTAGAAAGAAATTCTTCACTGTGAGGGTAGTGACATACTGGCACAGGTTGCCCAGAGAAGCTGTGGATGCCCCATCCCTGGAATTGCTTAAGGCCAGGTTGGATAGGACTTGAAGCAACCTGGTCTAGTGTGAATCCTTGCCCATGGCGGGAAGGGGTGTAACTAGATGACCTTTAAGGTCCTTTTCAAATCAAACCATTCTATGATTCTATGAAATCCACCATTTCTCCCGTGTCTGAAGTCAGGCTGACAAGACCTATAATTTCTCAACTTATCTAACATTTTAAACAATGGGACAACATAATTTTTTTTGTTTTGTTTTTCCCCATGACTCTGAAAATCCTTTCTGTTCCCAAGACTTATTAAAAGTAAATTTTAACAGCTCAAAAAGTTCATGAGACATCTCTTAAAACACTCACGGGAAATTTCTGTACCTGTTGATTTAGGTGATACTGTTTAAAAATGCTCCTAAATAACCACAAGAAAGGAAAATATTTCAGTCTATCCCATGAATACATCATCTACCTCTTTCCTCATTACAGAATAGAAATATTTATTGAACACCTCTGCTCCTCCCGGAGTAAGAATGTTACCTTTTCATCTAGTAATTATATATAATTGCTTTGTTCCTTTAATCTTAATATATTATCATTCTCTAATAATAATAGACTTTTCCATAGTTCTTTTGCTTCCCTTATAAACTTTCTACTAGTTCTACTTTTTTTTTCATTTTCATTTGCTGAATTGCCCCCTCTTCAGGATTTAAATACTTCCCTCCTACCCCATATGTTTCTTTTTAAATCAGTATAAGGTTTTATTTCCTAACTTTGAGGTTTTAAGTTTAAAGATAGAAAAGTAAAATCTTGCCAACTACTTCCCAAGCATGATCAATATTTATATTCTCTCCTTATGACTTAACTCATAATCAATTACAGATTTATGAGCATTAGATAGGATTTTATTATACTCATATACATCTCAAGTAATCATTTCATAATCAGAACAACCACCAATATTTAGTTCCAAGATCAGTTCCTATATAAGGATTACTATAGATTTCCTATAGAAGATGTAATGTTTATGAAGTCAGCAAATGGATAGTTATAATTTATGAAAGAAATTCCAACATTCTCTGGCACACAGGTTTAGGTGTCTGAAGGTCTATGATAGTCCAATCATAAACATTTCACACTATGCTCACAAGCAGGTTTTTCTGGGCATGCTTTTTGTTTATGTTGGTGTTTGTCACAGACTCCCAAATCATACACATGCTGCCAGTGAGAGCACTTTGACAGCTAACCCATGCACACTCAGGAATGTGTTTTCCAGCTAGTGAGGAATTTGGACCCTGTTGGCAATTAGTGAGTTCTAATCCTACGGATTACATTACTAACAAAGTTGAATGTATTTGCTAACAAATGACAGTTTCCAAATTATACTATCACTCTTAAAAAAAGAATCATTTCTCATATATCATGATGCCTTAAGCAGCTTTACTCCTAATACTTTGATTTTTTTATCAATACTTACTTTCTCTGCCTCCCTACATTTTCTTGCAATTAGCTTAATCGGCATCCACTTAGCTTAGAATGAAAGTCCCTTAGAACAGGCATTTTCAAAACACACATCACATACCATCATGCATGATATATGAATCACTTCAAAACGATCTTCCTGTACTGGGGTGAGGAACAATCAGGACTGCTGTTGCTACTACCCTGCATAAATGTAACTCATTGCTGCAGGGTTGAGCCTGGAAGACAACTACATCCAACTCTGAGGATAAAAGGGATGTTTCTAGTCTTATATAAAAACAAGAAAGAAAACATGGCATATAACTTGCAGATTCCAATCACTGCCCCATTGTTGGCCATCAACATTGAACTGTGACTGGAAATAAAACCTCACACACCCTAGGGATACTCCTTCCAAAGCGTCTTCTGTTGTATGTAACTCAGCCTCCTTTTCTCAATCCCACAGAACAGATAAATTGGTTACTTAAAATTTAAGAAAACTATTAGAATGGGGGTTATTTCACTGTCAGTTACAGCTGCCTAAGACCTTGAAAAATTAGGCCACTGACTTTCCTGGGTTTCAGTTAACCCATTAATGTAAAAATATTTTCCTGTCTTTATGAAATCTGTTAGTGTCTGTGAATCAAAAGTGATGGGCAAGCATAAATTATCATTACTTTAATTTCCTGTTTCAGATACTCCAGATGAAGGGAATCATTCTTTTCCATCCCTAGCATAGCCTAAGAATACCATAAATCTGGTTCTTTTTGTTTGGTTGGTTTTTTGTTGTTTTGAGACAACTGCCCATGCAACAAAAATTTGATAAGGAGACTCCTTTTCAGAGGCTTATCCAAATGGAAAATCAACATTTTCAAAATTTTCCGTTTGTAACTAAAACTGGAAAAAAAGTGGATGATTTTTAATGACAGTCTACACTGTGCTACTCCTTCAGTGATACTTGCCCGTGAACTACATCCACTTTATTACAACAATCTGCATACTTTCCCGCGACCCATAGGACATCTAGGTCTGCTGCAAGACATACAGCAATTCTAGATCTTACCAAATATGTAAATCTTCATTTTCACTATGGAAACTCAGGTTCACATTTGAATATTTCACAGAAATATGCACTTTCAACCATGGCTGCAGGCTATTGTCCCATTGTGTAAATCATCTATTTTTAGAACTAAATGTACAATTATACAGCTCAAGTCATGCAGAAGACCCATGGAATTTGTGCATATTGCTCATACAAGGGTTGTATTTTTATCCTTTTTTTTTTTTTTTTTGTTAAAGCAAGTATTTGTACCTAAATAGATCTGAAATGCAGATAAATAGCTGTGTTCAAATTATCAAGGACTGTAAAAGAGGCCGTGTCAAAGGACAGTTTCCTTGGGTGACAGAGAGTCAGTATGGTACATAAAGCTAAATTACAAAAAGCTTTTATTAATCAGTAAATTGCAGTATTTCTTCAGTTACCAAGGAACTTGGCAAACATTTCTCATATTAGGCAATTAAAAAGGCAATAGCACTATTGTTTGGCAACTTCAAAAGCACTTAACTTCAAAATTACAAATGAAAACAAAGACCAGAAATAAAAGAATTATCTTTTGTTGCTTTTGACTTCTGGACTTGCAATCAGAAATCAGGGATACATTACACATCAAGGCTACCTGGGGATCACTGAGAAAAGTGATTTCAATTAACAATTGCGTGCGAGAAGCTTCTACACCCAAATGGAAAAGAATGTCAGACTGTTTATGAAATAGGGGGATTTAAACTATTTAATAAGTATTACAGTCTCCACAAGTCCTCTCAATGATATTTGAAGGAATAAAGCTGTGATGTAGCTGTGTCTAGCAGAGAGTGCCCTGACAATATTCAAACCAAATCAAATTTTCAAATGCAATGTGGACTACTCTGAACACCAGTAAGAGGAGGAATCCTGTAATAATAACACCTTTGTTAATTACTGATACCAAGAATGTGCTAAACATATATAGACAAATCAGTGATGGAAGATAATTCTCTTTTTTGTACAGCCTCTAACCTGAGCAGGATTTAAAGTTCTGGCAAGTCCTGCTTCCCTAAAAGTACCTTTGAAGGTCTGTGGCTCTGACAGCTTCACTTACGAAGCCTGTCATCCAGTAGCATGTTTATTCCTTTTTGATGAGAATCAGGAGTTTCTGAAATGTGTTAGAATTCCCATAAATAAGGACAACGTAGTTTTGGGTGACCTGGAAAACTGTTTTGGGCAATTACCCTCAAGAAGCTAGATATTTAAGTGAATCTTTTAAGCAGGCTTTCTTTGTTGACTTTCTATGGAAAACCTAATAATGGACTCAAACTCCATTATTTGAATGGTTTAATTTTAAAAAACACTGATCACAGTGGGAGTACCTGGTGCTAACTCATTTTAAAAGCAGGGACAGTAATTAGAACGCATAAATGTACCTGTTTGTTTTTGAAAATCTTGCACTTGAGCCTAAGATTGGTCACATCTCTCCTGAAAATCAGCTTTCTCACAGCATGTCTACTAGGGCCTTCTGTTTCCTTCCAGCCTGAAAAAATGAGAACAGCCACCACTCTTAGTGACTGGTGGTCTTATCTTTGTATTAATTTGAAACTGGAGGGGAAAAATATAAAAAGAAAAAAAGACAAAAAATCCTTAAAATGTTGTTTCCGTCCTTGCTCCCATCTTGATCTTGATCCTACTAGTAAAACCATTCTAAATCAAGGTTTGGGCCAAGTGTCTTGTTTTACTCTAACCAGGCTATCTTCTTTAAAAAACAAAGAAGTTGGGATGCTCAGTGGGCCAAGCAATGAGAACTTCCCAGAAGACATTATAATTTATCAAACAGCTGGAGGAAGCCTGATGGAGGAGTCTGCCATGATTATGATTAATCTCTGCTGAATAGTTGATTGACTGAAGCTGTCACACTGAAAATCTCTCTCCTCCTGGAGCTGCTGCCTTTATAGCTTTTTCCATGAGGAGACTCCCGTGCATGTCTTTTCCCTGACTAGGTGCTGCCTTTTTTTTATCGGTTAACTGAAAGTCCTCACCTCAAGGTATTTTTTTTCCTTGCATTTGCTTTTAGGCCTGTGTAATCACAACACAAGTCTAATAGGGAAATACAAAACCAAATCTGAGCTGTTCTTAAGACAGTGTTGAGAGGTGGAGTTGGCTAGAGTTCAATTTTGTGCTGAACAGCTCACTGTCACACGATAGGACTTGTTTCTGTATTTCTGTTAATATGGCTGGAATAGAGCACACTTTTTCATTGAAACTTATGTATGCACAAAAGACAAACACTTCTAAGCCTGTAGGAAGACAGGTCATAAAATGAACTTCCAAGAGATGTGGAAACCTATGTTATCAGTCCTTTTTCCACTGAAGGGAATACAGTCCAATTTGAATGTTGCTCTTGGAAGCTATAGTTTCATGTGTTGGCAAACACATGCTTCCTCTAGATATTCATCATCATATTGACTCAATACACCTATTTTACACAGGAATCAGCTACATAACAAGGAGAAAAAAAGATGATAATAAAAAAAAATTAAAAAATAAATTTGAAAAAAGGCATAAATCAATAGTCTACCTTACTGCAAAGCTGTGTTTTCTGCACATATGCTTGGGCAAAAAGGATGACTGGGAATTCTAAATCCAGGACAGCATCTATTTGAAAAACAGATTGTCATGCGTAATGTATAAGATCCTGCATACTACTGTATTCAGCAAACACAAAAGAACTTTCAAATCATATTGTATGCCAGGTTTCAACACAACACAGGAGCAAGAATAACGGATGATTATGTTGTAGCCTCTTTTGCTATGGTCTAGTGCTACCTCATGCTGCCCTGCCTCATGAAGGCACCTGCCCCAGTCACATTCTGACTTCTCCTGGTCAGGGTCATGTCAGAGTCACACTAGCTCCTGACAGCCAGACTGACACTCAGTAGATCTGATATCTGGAATCAGAGTGACCATAACAGCAGTGACACATACACACATTTATGTGTGCATATGTGTATGCATATATACATGGAAATTTACATACAGACTTATACACACATACAGATCTAAACATATGACTTATTAATACATATTTTAAGAAAAATAACAGGGATTGCAACCTTTTTTCTTAAAAATGAGCATTTGCTTCAAATCCTGCTTAAACTTGGAGCAGAAACACTGAAAAAATGGCTTTTGTTAATCATGCTTTAGGACAGCCTCCTGGAAGAGATGCTGGCCTGGCAGGAAAAACTGTGCCACACCTACAGAGGATTACCCAGGTCATCCCAGGGAACAAGTCCACTCAACACTTCTCAATGTCTTTGGAGCAGGTCAAGAGGTGCAGCCCCCTCTACTCTCATCCATGTTAAACAAGGACTCCACTAAGAATTCCTGACACGCATATCTGTCCTGAGACTACCCACAATAGGGATTAAAGAGATGTACAATTTAACCTCAATTCATAATCCTGCTTAAATCAGGAGGAAAATAAATCACTAAGAGCAATGACAGTACTGTTCTCTGTGCTCTGCCTGTGACCCCAGCAGATCCCTTTGGAAGTACAGGAAAGACTGCTGCAATCACTAAAGGAGCATGCTGCATATCCACTATGTGCTGCATGCTTTCCATATTTCCAGAAGCAAACCATGGTACAGTTAGCAATCATAGATTGCTGACTTTCTCCAAGAAATAAATTACTTACTAGACCAAGTTAACTGAATCCCATATATATTCCCACTTGTTAGACAAGGCATGCCTCTCTGCTTCTGCAACTGTTGCTTACCCTCAGAGGCTATCCCTCTTTCTGCTTTTTCATTACTAGTATTAGCAGATTTTTGATTCCACAATCCTGGGTGCCAGCTGTGTCGGGATGCTTTCTAATCAGTATGTCCCATTTACGGGGCAAATTTACAGGAAGAATGTGGCAGTCATTTAACAGCTGAGATCACTGAAAAGATGAACTTCAGGATTTCCATCCTTTTTGTGGGCATCTTAGCATTTGCAGTTCACTGGGCACTTGTGATCTAACCTTATTCAGGTCAGAGCTGGCAAAGCATAGCCTTTGTGGTTTTTTTAAACAGTGGAGTTGTTCTCCCCCTTTTGTGAGGAGAGGATTTCTGTGAGATTCATCAGTCCAATATCAAGCCATAAAGTTATTCCTGTAACAGCATTTGTACCTAAACAAAATAAAGACCAGCATTTAGAGCTATGCAGACATTCTGTACCACTCCACATTATACTGAAATGAGTTCTCATCCTGATTCAGTCTATGTAGGTGCCCCCTCTTTGCCTTTATTAAAGTGCATTTTTCTTGGTGTGTGTGTGTTCATGTGTGTAACTGGAATACTGTTCCCTGCCAGAAACCTATGGCTCTGGGAGAAAAAAAAAAAAAGGTAAAAAATTGCCGTTTAAGGAAGAGCCTAATCCCATTAAAGGTCTGATACAGCTGCAGGAGAGATAAACTGGACAGCCATTTAGAAATTTAGGTTGGTTATAATATCCTAAGCTAATCTATTTCTTACTCACTGTATTTCCTAATTCCTTTCCTAACACATTGCCTACAGAATTTCATGGCAAATTACTATTTTTTAAACATTATATGTTAGCAATAACTGGGGTGTTCAGATCTGCACCTTCAGAACATCTGAAGACATGTTCAGAGATGAGTTTTTTCTTCAAGTGTGTTGGATGGGGGATGGGTGCAAATTTGATATTGATTAGATTTATTCAAAGAAATAACTTCTCAGAAATTTGACATATAAGCTGATTTTTATAGTCTCTAGAATTATTCAACTCCCCCCTTCCAAACTCACGAAATCTCTCTCATTCCCTCTCATCCATAGTCAGATGGTCTAGCCAGCAGTCTGATCCAGCCGTGCTCTACTTTCACACTGAGTGACAGTAAACGGAAAGGAGCATTTGCACCACTTCATGCTAGCTGCAATCACCCAGTGGTTATGGCTTCAACTTGGATGGGATGAGACAGAAGCTTCACATGTGCCACAGTGACTGCAAAAATGCTTGCCTAATACAATGCAACACTGCGCTATATAGGCATCTGTGCAAAGATGGTGTAAGATACTGCCGTTCATATTTAGAGAGAATTTATACTCGTTGTGCTGTGTTCAGAGTGACTTTTACTTGGGGGAAGCACAGCGATGGATCCAATATTGCTGTTGCTGAGCATAGATGAGTGAAAAGACCACAGAATAAGATACCCTTTGAATGCATTCTGTAAAAGCAGAGAAAGAACTATTTTTCTTCTTTATTTCCACAATACCTCTTTTCAGATTTATAAAACATTTATATGAAAATTTGGCAGAAAATGCAACTCCTTGTGCTCAAAAATGAGAAAGGAAATTTCCAAGGAAATTTTTGGTTTATTTTGATCCAGCTGCTTCTTATTTTGTTTCCAAGCAGAAACAGAACGAAAGTTACAATTAAAAGAAAATTCCAATTTAAAAAAATTGCTACTTTTACCAGAAAAAATTTCTGGTTTTGATTTAAACTCCAGCTTTTGTTGGCAAAACATTTTCAGCCAAAACATTCCAGACAGCTTGAAATTTGAAGATAATTCGAGAATTAGAAACATGACCACCTACCACATCTGTAAAAGCTACTTGTTGCAGACCTTTAAAATGTGAATATCTATCCTTGCAAGTAAATAGACTTGCCCCACAGGCAGACCTCTCCATCCTAGGTAATATTGCCAAAAGCTTCTCAACTGATATATTTTGGGCTCTTGATAGCCCTATTTGTAATGCTAATGGAGAGCTTCTGTGCAGGAAAGCTGAAATCAGCCTTGCCATGCAAAGGTTTCAGAAGCTCTATTACCTGTGAGCAGGGACACACCATGAACAGCCTAGAACAGCAGAGACCCACTGTCCTTTGGCTCTAAGGTTTTGCTCTTGTTCACACTCTGCTTTTACTTTTAATGCAGCCTACATACTAAAAAGGAGCAGATGAACCTTCTGTAAAAACCACTTCCATCATGCAACTTCCAATGTTGTATTTTAAATCAAAATATGTATTTTCATACAGACATAAAACATAAAGAACACCAACAGTGCTCCACTTTAGTAGATGCACTTTAGTTTCCAAAATCATAGAAAATAATTGCCAATAACCACCTCAGTGCAGATGCATTGGGGTGGATTACAGTAAAATATATTTCATTTCTTTCATTTCTTTGTTCTACCTTAGTGCCATTTAACTGTCTCCCTCTTTACACATATCAACACTGCTTTTGTATATCCTTCATCTTATAACGTGCTTCACCAACAGGCTAAGTAAACGTTTACAGTGATATATAACGCTTACTGACAGCGTCAAGCCAAATAGACAATGATCCAAGAACAGGCTTGATTTCCCTCAGCCTCCTCTCCTCAGGCAAAAGTTTGAGTGAATAAATGAACCCTGTTCTGCACCTTGAAGGTCGAGAGAATAGCTTTGACAAGCCAACAGGGAAACAAATTCTGGGGCTGACAGACTTCCTCCAAGAACCATCCGCCTCCAGCATTCCAATAACTGAACTTAAAGATTGCTAAGAAAATAACCCATTTAATATCTATTATCACAGAAAAGAATTAGAGAAATCACTGATGCCCAGATAATCAGCATGCAAGCTACAGACCCAGAGCTCCTAACCAGCATTTGAAATCATGCTACTTGAAGGTTTGGTATTTGAGAGCAGTTTCTTGTATCTGTTACAGGGGTTTTGTACAGTTGTACAGGCTTGAATGCTCTGGCCTTTATGTTTTTTAACCCCTTCAGTACTTCTAAGATATTTAAACATCAATTTGAATTAGCAAGTAGCAACAGACCACCCCCAGTATACTATCAAGCTGCTTCTGCTTTTAACGTGGTTTAACACCCATTTTCAACTCATCTTTAGATCCCCCTTTCCCTTAAAAAAACCCCATTAAATTCAGTTCTCACCCTGTCTCTGATTTCTAATTGATTTTACAGAAGTAACAATAGTTTGTTCAATGGACTACACAAGCTGTACTGTGAGGTTCCCTGGCAGAAGCTGCAGCTCCTCATTCTGGCCCAGCATGCTCACCAGCCCCACACAGGCAGAGGGAATGATCCTAATGAGCACACACAGTGTGATTGCCTGGTTCCTGGGGTGCACAGTTACATGCTTTAGGCTGTCACACTACCAGCTAGGCAGCTGACGGGCTGTGCAGCTCTGCAGCACATGAGGCACTGATGCCACTTCTGTGGCCACCTTTCTCCCATACCCTGCAAGTCTAGGCTGACTTCTGAGGCCCTTGTGACAGCAGAGGTATAAAAGTGAGAGCATGGCAGAGAAAAGCTGACATAATGCCTTCCAGGAAAGTGATGAAACAAAGAAGAAATGAATGTTTGGACTTTTGTACTCTTCAAGCCCTACATTCATAATATTAATATTGCTATTTAAAGCTGTTTAAAAGACAGTGCATCTGCACTAGCTTCCTTCACGGGTTTCAGAAGTCAGGGATATTTTGGGAGAAAAAAACCCAAAACAACCAAGAAACATTTAAAGTTCTGTCAGAAAGATATTCCCCTATTTCCAGTCCCTATCTCTGTCTTCATTTGCACCACTTAGCCTTATGCCCTAGTGTGTGGTCTAAGTGTACCAGGACCCTGCTGTTGATGCCAATCACAACCATCCTGAGCATGTATATTCTTGAACTCCTGGTTCAATAAAAGCCCTGGAATACCAGAGCACAAAGTACCAGCCTTGCTCCTGGTTCAGGCAGTATTTGCACAGCTATCCACACACAACACCAGCAGGACGGTGAGAAGTACCTGCAGGTATTGGTGGCACCATCAGCCAGGAGGCACTAAGCTACTGCTGCTCGGGGTAGGAGAGGGCTGTGTGTGCCTGCCTGGTAGACCCTCAACAGCAATCCTCTCCACTGCTCATTTCTCTAACCAGAGGGAAATGAGCTTTTCCGTTTCGTCTATTTAGTCACACCTCAGCACATTTTAGCTGGTCATAGCCTAAACTTTGAGATACTCTATACTAAACCCACACCCCTTGTTCTTTGTTGAAAAGCCTGAATCAAATGCTTCTCTTTTGTTGCTGGTCTTGCTTGTTAATGAAGGAAAATAATATAGCCTTGAACATAAAGTCACTGAGAATTAATTGTTGTCATTTTTTCATTCACTGCTTAAAGCAATAAGGACTAGCCTGAGACTTTTCTACAATATAGCTGCATGTACTTTATGGAATTCATGCCACACCTTTGATTTACTTATAATTTAGCTTATTTCTATGTTCTCCATTTTAGTCATTTTCCCTAAGGTCCTAATAGGTAGGTAAATTTTAGTATAAAAGATGCTACCCATTCTTCTATAAATTATTTCCACTCTGCCAGCTCACCAGCAAAAAATGATAGTGTGGATGTCTGCCGTAAACTTAATGTAGCTGATTATTTTTGTGCAGATGGACACAGTAACAAATAGTGTTACAAACATACATCTAACCTCTCGTTTTACGTATCACATTTCTGCAACTCAATTTTATTTATGCTAGCTAGTTTTGCTGTTTTCAGTGCTCCAATCATTCCAGGACAATCATTAATCGTTGGTCAAGCAAAGAACAGAGACTTTCAGCTAGGAATCATGCTGGCATTAGAGAGAACGTGTTTGTAAAATGAAAAGGAAGTCCTTGCATCTTTGTCAATGAATTCTGCAGCTTAATATTTCCTATAGTCTTAGAAAACTATATTCAAGATATTTTTTTGTGAACTGCCCTCCTAATTTCTTTTCTTTCTCATCACATCCCCCTCCCCCCCCCCTTATCTTCTCCAGTGACTTATACATTTTCTTTTCCAGAAACTCTGAGAGAAAATACCTCTTCAATGCACTTGCACTTGGGGCATCACGTGAGTGATGCTTCCTAAATAACTGACCCACTTCTAACAGCTTTTAAATGCTGTTGACATTTTTTTCTTTTTTTCTAAATCTTAGTTAGGAAACCGTTCAAGGACATTTCAAGATAAATGTCTAAAACCTTCTGTGTTACATTGCAAGTCTAAATCCAAGTTCCTTTTTCAATATTAGATTATTTGGTTCTCATGACAGACAAGCAACTTTGCATGGTCCCAGCATATTGCAGGGTTAAGAGAAACCCACTTTGCACTATGCAAGCAATTCTGGGTTGAAGGCATGGAGTCATGACTGCCATTTCCTTTAACTTCACCTCCATGAAGCTCAGGAAGATGGATTTCCTCCCTCCTTACCATGCTGACAAAAGGAATACAAACTTGCCAGAATGGAACGGTATGGGCTATCTCCTCCTTGGAAGGTACATGCAAGAAAACTGCACTAACACTTTGGTCAAGTCTGCACTCTAACATTACTAGTGAAACTACAGAGCATCTACTTTTCTTCACAGTATTTACTGCATTCTTTACAATGATATTAAACCACTTTTGGTTTAGGTCCCTTCCACAGTTCCTGGTTTTAGTTATCTTTGATAAGCAAAACCAAACTTTTTTTTTTAAGAAACTAACTCACTGCACATCTCTTTTGTGTCTGTGCTGGAAATTGCAGGTCTTCCTGCAGTGCTAATGCACATATGCCACACTGTCCCTTCACTATTGCAGCCTCTCCAGTACCGCAGGGTGCAGATAGCTATAATTTTGGAAAATGCTGGATCCTCTGTATTTATCTGGTACATTGTCATGTCAGCTGGACTAACATGAAGCTGTATGAAATCCAGCAGCAGCACAGCTGTCCCTTGAAGTATCTAGTTCTCATGGATCTGCTTGACTATAGGTACTTAACATAACTGGAGGGATGAGCAGAATCCTTAGTTTTTATTTTCTTCTTACAGGCTGTTTTCAGTGTGTGTTTGCACATACATTATCATGGGGGACGGCAGTCCTTTCCTGCTCCAAGAGGCCACAGCTTCCCTCAGCTCCCAGCCATCACATCAGGAAGGATTAGCCTCACTCCCCCGCACTGCAGCGTCTGGGAGCACAGTTGTCCCACTCACCTCCCTCCACATGGCCTCACCTTCTCTACCCTTTCGAGTCCATTTTCAAATGACAGGTTTCTTCCTGCTGTCGTGCTGACCCTTGATCCACAGTGGTAATGGTGCAAACAGACCAGTCAACATCTGACAAATATTGTGATAGGCCTGGGGGATGGTTTTGCTTTTTGGAAAGAGATTTGCGATACTGCTGCTTGAACACTGCTGTGAAAAGCCATTTGACCCTCTATTTCCACAGATTTGTGTTGGAAAAGAGATACAGTGTTTTCTATTTTGGCTAAAACTATCCTATAAATACTTACAAAGTTAATCATGATGTCAAGTGCTAGGACTTGGAAAAAAACAAAATCATAGGTGCTGTGATAAAAGGCAGTCAGTAGTGTATTGTAGCATTCATTGCTTTTCTCTTCCAAAGTTCTGTCTCCTACTTTATGGAAGTATTTTCTACTTCATTTATTTATCTTAGTGCTATCAACATATCACTTTCATTTCTCACCCATCCAAATTACTGATAAAATGAAATACACTCCCTGATTTTTTTTGACCTGCTTTTTGATTTGAATGATTTAAGTATTTCAAAATAGAGTACATGAAAAAGAAAAGACTTTAGCTTTACGTTGTCACAAGCCTGTTACAGGGAGGCCTTGCAGCTCAATTTCCCATTGTAAAAAAGAGACATTCAGCTTGTATTTGTACTTCCCCGTCTCTCTCTATTTTAGGCCATACAAAGAAGGGGACACAGTCTGTCAAGTACAAACTGAGCTCTGGCACATGTTCACAACAGTCATCATCAATTCAAATTTCATTTTAAGGGAAATTCTACTGTGTGAGCATGTCTGAAAAACACATAAAGATAACATTGCTCTACAAGTCAAAAAGAGAAGTCAAAACCTGAACTATGCAGTATAAACACAAACCATACATGCTGATGATTTGAAAGAGGTAAAATGGTGTTTTTATGAACTCTTTGCAGTACAATAATGTCATTTACATAGAGCATGGAAACTTCCTACGTTAGTTCCTATATTTAGACCAGCTATAACCTACCAGTATTTACCACAAGTACATTCTAAAATAACACTATACTTTGCCCTGTTATCAGCTTTTTAATTATAGAACTTCTGTCACTTTAAAACTGCTGTGAGAAACTGAACACGTTTTAAAATTATCCTCAATTTATTACAAAGAAAATATAGATAGATCAAGGTCAGTTTCCTAATGTTATATATATATATCTTTCAATTTTTTATTAAAGCAAGAAGCTGCAAGAACTTCTACCCATCTCTTTGAATCATGTGTACTTCCATATTTATTCTCCTGATCTATAAAACATGCATAAAGTTTCTTTCCAGTAATAGCAGCAGTAATATAATTTTAAGCAGTCCTAGGGATCTCTGAGGCTAAGGAAGACGGAGGTCCTTCTCCCACATCCCACAGGCTCTGCAGTACACCCTGCACTGGTGTTCACATGCATGCGACAGCTGTACTTGGCAATATTATTCTTAATTCTGCATTTCAAGCTCAGGTTGCAGTGTGGCCCACATGGTGCTTAGGGCCAGGAAGAGGAATATAGCATCTGTTCCTGTTGCCCACACACACGTGTTCCCTGCCCTGGTGTGCCGGGGTAACCTGTAGCACCCTTCAACTTAGCCCTGCTATCTTCCCCTGAAGAGCATGGAAAAGGCTGCCCTCCACTTCAGCTCTTTTTCCTTCTAAAGCTCATGAAAGATCCAGAGCAATTCTACTCCAGAGTTTAACAATATGGCAAATATGAGTACAAACAAAAGTATGGTTCAGAAAAAAAGACTAGATACTTAGAATAACCACACAATTAAAAAGAAGGAACCAAAGACGAATATGTCAAAATAATAGTTAATTTACAACTCCTGAGTGTTCATAATTGCCATGAATCAGAGACAGGTATTTTGACAGAAGAAATACAGAAGTACCATAACATGAGTAAAATTCCTCCACCAGCTTTGAGTCTGTTAACTTGTATTAACTCATTTTGTTGAAATTTACTCATACTCATACCATACAAACGCCTACGATTTAAACCTACATCATAGCACAGAAGGCCATGGTAAAGAATTTAACAGTGAAAGAAATGGAGACTGTACTTTTAATCAAGGTAAGAATTAATTTCAGCAGGTGTTCAGTTTGAGTAAGTTCTGCAGATTTATATCTGCAAAATTGTATGGTGGTGAACCATAAAGTTACATGCTGGAGCTCATATAAGATGTTGAAATACTATTTTGTCTACTAAACAAATAAAACCCCCCTAAACAAGCAACAAAAGCAATAAAATAAATATAATAAATAAAATAAATATTTAAAAATCACCACCAAACCCCCCCCAAACCAACCAAAGCAGAAAAACTCCTAAGAGGAGTTTCACCACTTCTGACTAGAAAGCGCAGAACTACTGCAAAGGAAATAAGCTTTTGGAAAGCAGAAAAACTACTTTAGCTTTTTCAGGGCCGAGAAAGGCAGAGGCAACATACTCAGGTTTACACACGACAAGTGGCTGTGAAGGACTGTGAAAAGGAATCTTTGGCATCTGAGATGATGGAAATAGCTAAGGAGAAAAGGAAGCAGAGGTCAGGGGAAACACTTTGAGTTAGGTGGTGCCTATCCTTCGAGGCTGAAGTAAATGGGTTTTTTTAAATGAAAACCAACAATGTTAATTGGTCGTCTCAATAGCATGTCTTGATTTCTGCAATTCATGGATGGAGTTTTATCTGACTTCCATGAGAAGGGTGCTTGAATGCTTCACAAAAGGTGACCTAGTTACCTTCAGAATATATTAATGAAACAGGGCATTGCTACTCATTTTACAGATTGAGAAGACAAAGAAACTAAATCACTGACCCAATGCATCATAAATCATCCCTGGTAAAGCACAAAATGGAGGCCACACCCTAGATTATGTTGCTAATCACTGCAGAGCCATCATTTCAAACTGAATTATGCCACCAATTAAATAATACCATAATGAGAAATGGATAATACATGCAGATTTGGAGGTTACTTGGCTCTTCTTTTGTTGTTTTTTTTTAATATACCATACATCCCATTAGCATGTAGGACAGTTTGGTGGGAGTTTGCAACTGGTAGAAGAAAGTATTGTCTTGCTGATGGACAGCTGAGGGTTACAGTAAGCATCTTCATGCCATAAGAATTATGTAACTTTGGTAATACAATCTCAACATTGAAACACCAGATGGAAAATAAATTCTTCCCAACATGCCTAAGCAGGCTGTATTCTTGTTCATGAACGCAAGAATTAGGACAGTTCCCTAAAATATTTTACAACATGGTCTGGTAAACAGGTGCCCAGAATGTATAATCTACAACTGTCAACAAACTGAGCATTATCACTTCTCTCTCTGTAAGGCGCAAACTGAAGAACGCTTCTGTACCTACTAGTCGTCAAAAATTGAAGGCGATATTTTTTAGATTCGATACCCATCTTCCTAAGCTCTCAATATAAAAACATGTCTAGGCAGAAGTGAGGTACTAGATCTATCTGAAAATACCAGGAGAAAAAAAAAAAAAAAAAAATCACTGTCACAAAGGAAGTCTATAATCTAGTCAACATATAAATATACAGAACAAGTCAAAAAGCATGAACAGACAACTGTGCATACTGCCAACAAAAAATCTTGACATGCCATACATACATCTTCAGTAGCTTAGGACTCATACGACAAAGACACTGTAGCCAAACGAAAAAGAACGAATGTATAATTCATGAGGAATGGCTTTCTAACACACTAGAGCTTTTGGCTGTCTAAAAATGGAATTGTGAAACATAAGAAGCAATAGTATTGTCTCTAACATTACAATCATGTTTTACTTTTCTAATATTGTCTTCAGTAAAACCTATGATTTGGAGATGATTTCTGTGATTTGTAGAGACTTTTTCTCCTGTTGACTTATGCATCTATACTACAAAGCATAACCTTATTCTTACCTTTACTTTGCTCTATGCAAATGATTTAGAAAAGACTATATTTGCTAGATTTAAAACGTTCTTTTGAGCTATGATTTTTTTTATATATATATGGCACACATAAGACATGAGATCACAAAATGCAGCAAAAATATTTCACACAGTCAAAGCTTTCTCACATTGTACAAGATGTACATAAGATAAAGTAACAGTTGAGGATGAACGCAACAAAGACTACCCAATCTGACCCTTCAGTTGTCCTTTGGATCCCTTTTTCCACCTTCCTCTGCCTTTTCTTTTTGTTCCCTAATGAATGTAAAAATCTGTCATATAAGTGAACTGCAATGTTACTAAAAGAAGAAACCCATCTTCTTAAAAATCTCTGCAAAAATTAAAGGAATTTATTGCTAAATAACTAGACAAAGCAAGACAACAGAAGCAACAAAGAACAGAAAGGAAATATATAAACACAGAGTTATGTAAAATAATATGTAACACTTGCAAAGAAAACTATAATTTTTTTTTTTTTTTTTTTTTTTTTAAATATAGTTGACAGGTAGCTTTGAAAATTAAAATAAATCTCACCCAGCTGACAAGAAAGCACCTCTTAGAGGAGATTACGGACAAGTACACAATTAATGTTAAATACTAGAGACTTCCATCTTTATGTTAATATACAGATCTCAAGCCTGCTACAGCCCAATGGACATACAGAAGCTCAACCCCAGAACTGCCAGGCTATATTATTTTCAGTACAGCAATTATTTCCGTGACCTACTTTTTACTTGACCACTTTCTTACTCTAGGCAAGAATCAAAGCATAAAGCAGGAAAGTTTTTATTAATATTATGAAAGATTTCCTCTCTGTTTTAGACTCTTACCTTTGAGTCAACAGGGAAGAAATCTGATGTGCACATTTTCGGTTAAATTCTGCAATTGCAAATCAAAGCAGGTAACACAAAGGTTTCCCAAAGTAGGAAACTTGGTTTTACATTGATTCCTCCTCTAGATTTTCCAGTGATTAAGTGGTGAATGGAGAGGCCAGGGTGTGGAGCAGTGCACTTAGTTTTGCCAGTTGAGGACTCATAACAGGAAATGTGTGACTTAATGCAGCTCATTACTTTCATTTTAATATGTACTTTCAGTTTGAGAAGTGAATTAATAATGGTCTCATCATTTAAATGTCATGTCCTTATTAACATAAGTTTCCATTTCACTGTTATTCTCCGGTTTCCTCCTTGCTTCAGGTGGAAAAAAATTCATTACAGGTGCTTTACAACTAGCAGCTTGCCTCCTGGTTATTCAGAACCACCTACACTAGGGATACATGTGAGCAAGACAAGGGTTGTGTTTAGGAAAGGCTCTATCCTTATGTACCAAAGCTGTGAGAGTCAGTGCTAGGGACCTGCTTCTTACCACCTGCTGGTGAGCATAACCCATTCATAACAACAGCTCTAATTTCAAATTACATCACTTTTCAGGCTATGATAACTAAGGACCAACCTTGTCCTTTATTAAATCTTTTGCATGTATCATCAATAGAAGTCTTCATTTATTATTTATATTTCCATGTAGGAAGAAGCCTCCCTTTGCAGCTGCCTGTAATCATTTCACCATCAAAACTCTCACTACTTTTAAACTTGCCAAGGGCTACTTCTCTGAGCTCTATTGTCACTGACTCATCAAATCTGAAATGATGTCTCTGACCTTTGAATCAGTTGTCTTATTTCTCTTTTGACACCAATGACAACTAGAGGGAAAATGTAGATGAAAGAGTCAGAAAACAACAGTGGAAAGCAAGCTGACAATGCCAAATCCATCCAGGAAAGCATCAGTTCTTAAAATGTTGAATGTTCTCTATGAAATAAGGATTCTCTCAGCAAATGCTGCTTCACTGGAATTCAGCTGTTAGGCTCTAAATACTATGACTAAAAAATTTAAAAAGCAGAGGAATACCTGTAGCCTTCTCCAGTGACTTTCAGTGAACACAGTGGACCCAAAGTCCTTGCATAAAGCCTAGTTTTACATAAGGCTCAAATCTCTCACAGAAAATGAGGCTGAAGGAAACCATACAGAACATCTGCAACAGCAAGTCCCTTTTCAGCTGTCTCCTATTGCCACTGTATTCACTGTACCTAGCTAATTGTAACTCCCCAGAAATTAGGCTGTGAGGATGCCTCCTCAAGCAAATTACTTGATCTGTCCATGTCCAATATATTTGCCCTTTTGGACCAGTTACAATGTACCCCAAAATTATGGAAGTTGTATAACATAGTACAATAATTAGCTTCACACAGAGCCCGAAGTTTGAAACTTGAGTGCTAATAAATGTTAAGCCAGTAAAACCTCATTTGGGGTCATCCAGCCTGAAATGCTGTGCTGAGCTTTAAACATGGTTAAAATTCACCCAAACTATTGATCTATAGATGAATCTCATTTAGGAATTATGGTTTCCCTTTAAGAATCAATTTGAGTTCTCCCAGGCAAATGGGAAGACTTGACTTTCACATGTTTAATAGCTAATATTATCCAGGAAGGAAGGCGGTTCTCGCATATGATAACAAATCAGTTCTGCATAATTTTTACTCCAATGCCTGTCCTTCTGATCTTTGGTCTCCTTGCAGTATATTTTAAATATGGACAACACTCCTCAGCTGTTTCTTTTTTGTTCTGTTCTCACTGGCAGAGACTATCAGGACAAGGCAGTAATGTTTCAAGAGAAAATAAAATGCAAAACTCCAGAGAGAGCACTACTCTGAACTGTCAATTACAATAAATTTTAAGTATGTAACAAATATCAGCAAAATAAATGAATTCTAACATACTGGTAAAATGAGGGTGGTGCTGGGAAAACAAGTGTGTTGGTAATAAGAAATGTATGAAGGGGAAAAGACAGAAACGTCAGAGGAAGAAAGAATTTATCCTACTTCTGTGATTTCTTTAATAAATGACCTATTTCTAGTTTGAACCTGAATTCTCCCAAAGAACTACCATCACCCCAGAAGTGGTTCCAAAGTTCAGGCTGCAAATTAGTCTGACATTATTGACAATATTAGAAAGAGTTTGCTTATTTGAAATAAACATGGATATTAACCAGTTGACGATTACTAAATTTAGTCAATTAGTGTGAAGTTGTAAAACCATATATTAAACCCACTCTCACTGTATGATGTTGTCTCAGAATATGTCATTCATGTACAGAAACAGAAAGAGTTAGCAATGAATGAAGGACTTGTGTTCCAAGATAAACTGGGTACTAATGCCTTCATGCAATGTGGGGTAAATAAGATAATTACTTGCTCCAAAGCAGAAACTTTTCTTCATCCCTTTGTAGCTCATCTCAAATTTGTTTTTTGAAGTTTCATGTCTGTGCTTGCTTTGAGAATTACTTTAATTTCTGTTCCAGCCACAGGGTTCTTCCTCCTAAATAACCATTTTCAGTAAATATTTTTGAATAAAGGTGTTTTATGATTCTCACCCACCTGCTTATAGGCATTAATTTTTTTTTTTTTTTTTTTATTTTACTAAATGGGCAGTACAAGAAATAAAGCAACTTGTTTCTAACAAGAGCTTTAGGAGAAGTTTTGATGAAACAAATCTAATTATAACTCTCATTTTAAGTACAATAAACTATATAATGGTAGTATTTTCACCTCACACATTATAAGGAAAAAGGAGTGAGCATAGCATTGCACACAGCCTAAACTAGCCTGTAGTTTGAAAGAGAATCATAAAGAAGACTTGTATATTCCACTTGACTTAATTTCCTCCATTTAAAACTTCTCAATACTCAAATCGATTATCCTGCATATGTATCATCTCTAAATTTAATACTAGCCGCTTCACAAAATGTCTGTCAGGCTAACAATCAGCATGATACCATAACCACTATATAATATCTCATGCTACTGAACAAAAAAACCAACCCAGCATGTGTTCTATACTCAATAGATAGTACAGATATTTATGATGCATTATTAAATAGAATTTACTCTTGCATGACTTCTAAAATATATATTTCAAAAGATTACAAGTCTGTGGTTTCTGTGAGTGCCATGGCATTAAATTTGAGTACTGAGAGAACTCATAGTTTGTCCATGTAGTCACAAGTAACACGTACCAGAAAAAACAATCACAGATAACCATGTTAATAAAAAGAAAAGCTAAAGGTTTGAAGATTGCATTATACTCACTTAATGATGTGTTTCATCCATGGTGAAACTGCGTTATTACATAGGTAGGCTGAGATTCTCAAATCTATATTAAGGACGCGTACACTGGTTTCTTGAGAATAAGGCATTCAAACCTCTCGGGTGTTTAAACTGTTATTCACTTTATGAAGAATTAGGGCAAACAGTGGTTGCCAGAGATAGTTTACACTGCCAAAATCATTACAGTTCTAAATGTCACCAATATTCTGTTCTGCAGGTGCGAAAGGAAAAATTCCTATCGGAACACTATTTTGTTTGAAACATCCACATATTTCCATAAAAATAGTTCAATTTAATATTACTGAATTATGCAAAAGAAATAACATCTACTTAACCAACTCAGTTTGCTTGGATACGACTTGTACATTTCAGGTTCAAGTGTTTTTGGTAAAACAGGTTTCCAAACATATAAAGGCATTTGGAGATTTTGTAAAGACAATACAGAAGGAACATCAATGCTTTTGCAGGGTCTGTTTTTTTAGGAATGTTACAATATTTCACAGTGTGTCATAAATATTAGCTCTATAACAATTTTGAAAACCTCTTTTTAAAAAACCCAGGATTTTCAATGCATGTTTTCTATTTCACATAAAGTCTGTCTGTCACTTTTAAGGAACACCGTGTCCTGGAAAATTGGAAATTTTATTTTAAACAAGAAAACAAGAATTTTCTATTCAGACACAATAATCAGTTTCCAGCTAACACAGTCATCAAAGAATGAGCAATTCACTAGGGTAACATATGCAGGAGCTTGTTTGTATATATGGTCTTCTGCCTGAAAAGAGTTAAATAGAGCATATAAATGGTGAATACAGAGCATCTTGGGATACAAAACAACTAAAATGGGTTAATTAGTGAAAAACATGCACCAGAGTGTAAAGACTGAACTGTAAATGTTATGTTTTTTTAAACCTATTATATCTGCTGATTGTATTTGGGATTATGGGTAATACCAAAATAAGAGATGTTAATTTTCTATCAGAGTTGGGTGGAACATATTAAAGAGTAAGAAATTTTCATTGTTTGAATAACAGTTTAGATGCATTCCTATTAAACATACATTAGTGAATATATTTCTTTGACATGCTCATGTAGAAGCGCAGTATGTAAGTGACCTAGATAATACAGACCTTGTATAATCAATGACAAAATACTGAGACAGATAAGCCCTGAGATCTTTGATCAAATATATTCTTTGGCAAATAAACAAAACATGTTATCCTGACAAAAAAAATATTCTTCGGAGTATTGGAACTATGAATTCCCCAAGCACAGCCCTCAGAGGCACTCTGCGGGAGGCTTGCTGTCAACATTAGATGGGTGAGAAGATACCGGTCTGGCTAACAGCATCCCCCTCAACTCCAGTCCCTTTGTGCAGGGGAGTGCTCTCATTCCTGTCTAATGCTGTCTATTGCCAGCTTTCTGAGTGAAGACTGTATATCCCTTTGTGCTTTGCCATGTTACATAGAGCTGACCTGGCTGCTGTCATTTTGACAAACAAGAAATACATTCTCAGGCTGGTAGAAAGATAAGTCTTATACAGAGAAGTAATAATCTGATTCCTCTCTGCTTAAGTGCTGGCAAGGTGTTTTAGGATTTTAAGGACTTTTTCCTTTTATCTAAAAGGGTCCTCCTCAGTGCTGTTGCTTCTAAATTGCTATGCTGTTCTCTCCACCAAATTAGTGAGATATGCAGGTTCTCTGAAATGCACACTAATATGCCATTTAATTCAAAATGTTCCAAGTTTTCTAATCTGCCTCTCTGCTTGATTTGCTGTGTACATATCTGGGGGCTTTGGAAGGAAAAGACGTCAAAATATTTCTTTAGAAGAGATAAATCTCCTCAAAAACCTGTAGACTCATGAGAGCCTAAAATACACTAAACTCAAGACAACAGCAGTCATTCGGTTAAACCAGGACATTTGGTTAAAACAATCTCCCAGAATTGAGAAAATTTGCAGTCATAATACTGTTTTGTAAAGTCTTTGGAATGTAATGCATCGTGACATAGTTGTGTGGCTATCCATGATCTGTGATCACCCTGTTAAATTTATCATCTGTATAATGAGCTCATACAGAACCCTAAACAGGAGACAAGAACAATGCTAATAAAACATGAACTCATCAATGGAGCAGTAAAGTTTGCCATGGTTTAAATAAAAGAATTAGTGACGCTTTCAGTATTTAAGAAATACCTGTGGTTTTTAATACCAACACTGAATTAAAACTGTTAAGCCTTCTTTTTAACATATGCATTTTTAAAGTAAAACCACGTAACAATTCCAAACACGTAGACAAAATCTTTTTTTATACGGATGTTCTCAATTTGGGTTAGGCAATTGACATTTTAAATAGGGGTTGGAAAAGGATATACATCAGGGTATGCAGATAGAAATGTTAAAATACATATTTTATTTTGACAAGTAAAAGCTCTGTCAGAAGGTCTTTGATTCACAGAGCTGGAATACAGTCACAGTTTTGAAACATGATCCTCTATCATATTCATTTCTTAGACAGGTTAATGTCTTAAATACAAACAAACGTACATCAGACAGAATCCTAGCCTGATTGCTTGAGGGGCTGTAAGAATAATAAAAAAGCCACATTATTAAGGAGATTTAGCATGAAATGGAGTGATAGGTGGGTTTTTTCAATTTTTACCTATTTCTCTGAAAAATGAACTCTGCCATTATTGTGTCTAACACATGAGGTATCTAATAAATGCATTCAAATTAACACTTTTTTCATTCAAAGGTGCTGTCTAAATATTTCCTATTGCCCAGATATAACTGAATGGTGATATTACAATCAAATGTATTTCAGAACCACCCAAATAAATTCACCATACAAAGAAAATAATTATGGTTTATACTAAAATATTTCCATTGGAGAAACAGATTGCAGCTAACATTCAGTAAGAGGTTGTTGTTTTTTTTTTAAGAGAAGTATTAAATCACTGGGTCTTCTGAAAGTGCCACCTCCCAGTGCTAACAGTATTCCAAACCTTTTTTTAAACACTGTAATTGCAGATTTTTTTATTTTTGTTTTACTTCTTATTTTTAGTCATCTTGTAAATCATCCAGATAGAGCCAATATGTAACTAAGTATGCATAAAATACATAGAAGCTAAGAATCTATCAGAAGTCTGGAGGGTTTTTTATCCTCCCCAACAGCTTTCCTTTCAAACAACTGAGTATCTACCACCCCCAAACACAGTGTGTAGTTCCTTATTATGCCCTAGGACAACTTCTTTACTTTGAGTACCAATGGTGTCAGCTTTGTACCATCAGCACTAGCTGGCAGTTCTTCAGGGCCTTTGGATAGATTTTGTTGTATTTACTAACGGGCAAGAAAATCATGTGATAGATTTTCCTGTAAAATTCTGCTGATATGACAGGGTCCCAAAGCTACTAACTCAATTAAAACCACACTGAAAAAGGAAGTGAAGCTGCAAAGCTCCTGTGACTCGGTGTCTGAACAAGTTGCAGATCTTTTGCATCACAAGTATTTTGTGATGACAACGTGTAATAACAAAAAATGGATACAACAGATCAGAAGTCTATCCAAGGAATTTGTATTCCCAAAGCACAAAGTCAGTAGATACCATTTTATCTGTGTTACTGTCGATATCATCCCAATAAATGCTAACATTCTTACTTGCCCATGGATAATCTTTGAACCAAATATAGATAAATAATCAGCAGGGAAACTACCCAATACAGTTTTCTGTAGTTTCAGAAATGTGATTATCTGTCAAAACTCTGTATCATTTCCAACCCTTAACTTGAACTGTCTTGAGCCGTAGCATGTTTTATTACAGTGTAAGCAAACATACACTCAAACTACTAGCAGATAAAATAGTGAAAGCTAATGCTTCTGTTTTGCATGCTCATGCAGTCAGCCACAGTATCAGGACTCTGAAAACAGTCAGAGCAGTGAAGGCGCTTTCCCACCTCACATTTAGAAGACAAAGGTGAGCTCTGCCATACCTATCTCTCTTGAAGTCAAAATAAAAGTCAATATATTTTTAAGTGTTAAACTGAATAAAAAAGTTATGCATAGCCCCAGTAGCAATATCTCTTTTATCCCTATACAATCAGACTCAATGACCTGTTTTTTCCTACAAAACTGTAGAAGGACTTCAGCTAAGTTCATAAAAAGAATCCATTGAGCTAATAAAACTATCAGCAGGTGTAGAGTACGAAGTCAGGCAAAACATGAGCTGGTATAAAGAGAGGTTTGTCTGGTTTTATCTCCACTGTAGGGGATGGGGTAGGCATGTGGGCTCAGGCTTGCAGGAATCCCTGTAGCCATACCAGAGCTGCTGGGGCTCTTTGTCAGAGGTGGTGTTTCAGAGAGAGCTGTTATCCCCAGAGTTGTTGCTTGACTGGAAACATCAGATATCACATTGATGCCATGGCTATGCAGAAGTCAGAAATAGACAGGCAAAAAAGCAGGATATGAACTGTAGTGTGAACAATCAGAGGCTTCACTTCTAGGAGACAGGATGATGACAGCAGGTTATTTCTGCAGCAATTAGAGGAAGGAAAATTCCTGTGTACTTTCAGGGGGATTATTGGATGCAGAGCATTATTACTGCCATGGAACTAGATCCAGTGCCTGTACATACACAGATGTACCTCAGTGTTATTTTCTTGGGAAATTCCCATACCAAATACAGAGTAAACTGAAATTTTCCCAAAGGTATATATGACAAATAAGTAATTGTTTTTGCTGTGCCGTTACACAAGTCAAGATGTCCCACACCTGTATAGTAAAACTCCTCTCAGCACTGCAGCATATGTGGCAGTTGGCCAATTGGGCAGCCGGGACACACTGACACTACATTTCTCAGTAGATGGTCAGTTAAGCTCTCAGAACATAAGGACCATCTGCCTCTTTAAGTTAGTATTTTTTCTGTCTTGCTGTCTATCACTCCATACAGCCATCATCTGTCTCTCTTAGGGTGCATTTCCCCGCTTTTATGGTCCAGTAAAACTAGTTTAGGTTCTTAACCTGTTGCTATGCTGCTGGGACAGACAGCTCCCTGCCTTATCCCTTTACTTATCCCTTTAGTGACTGATCCTATGAAGCTGCTCCTAACACTGCAGTAGAGGACAACCTCTACAACTGCTTGTGGACTGTATATAGGTGTAGCAAGCCTTTTATATTTCTTTGTATCACAGAGAGACCCCCAAGTATCACTAGAAACAGAACCATTCAGATAGGTCACAGGAGTTAGCTCTTTTAGGAGTTAATCAAGTATTTCTGGAATGGATAAAAACTTTATCACATAATAAAGAGCTAAATAACAGTAGGCTTATCTTACTCTTGGCTAGAGACTTCAAGTATCTTCTGTTACATTACTACTCTAAATGAAGGAACAAAACAAAGCAGACTACATAAATGGTCTACTAGAAAAGCTGCAATTAAAAATATGACCAGGCAGAAAGAACCCTGCCTTTAAAACATAACTGCGAAGTTTGCCTAATTAAAAATCAAATGTCCTAGCCACAGCCACAGAGCAAGAGTCTGGATCTTCAAAATAAAATTTCTATTCCATTAAAAAAATATTTTCCATATTAAAAGCACTTGATTTGCTGCAACCAAATTTCAGTCTCTTATTAAAAGAAAATGCAAGAATCAATTAGTTACTAAGAAAAGTTAGAGAAAAAAAAAAACCAAGATGGAATGTTAGAAGATGCACACTCCAGAGTTTAGCCTTTTCTTATAGACGATTAATATGCTCAAATTATTTAATTGAAATATCATGCATCCTACTACATTTTGTTCCTGAACCAGTGAATACATATACACTATGTTTGCAGGATAGAAAAATTCTTGGGAATCATGGCTTTTACATGGAGATGAAAATAACAGATGCATTTTAAAGTGAAGAAGGATACACAGAACTGGGGACTTAGCAATGGTCACTTTAATTAAAAGCATGGCCATATGACCTGTTTATATCACACAAGAGTATTATGAAAACATTTAGATAAATGTTTGCACTCTCACTTTTTATATTTTGACAGATTGCGTATAAACTCTAATTCTAATAAAATACATTGTAAAGCCTTGCAACCACTATGACAAACAGCCTTGTAAGTGGGTGAGGAATTCCATTATTCTCTCTCAAATTTAACTTCCCCATTAGCAGGGGTGCAATCTGATAAACTAGAGGATCAAGATAGGTCAAACATTTTGGTTCAGCTTATTCTAAGTAAAGTGCCATTCAAAAAAACCAACATCTCAAACAGTCAAGTCCCAGGATTACATTCCAGCAAATACAGAAGAAAAGGACTGCAGGTTTATTTCTTAATACTTTATACTAATTACGGTATGTTTTCATCATTCGGTCAGAAATATGGACCCTTATCTTGATGCACAGCTACATCAAGCAAACATGCTGCCAACATATATCCAGTAGCTTGACTTGAACCTGCATGCTCATGAAGAAAACTAACTTCTCCTCCCCGCATGCCTTGGCATGTAACTGCCACTCACAATGGTGGGATATATGCACAAGCTTCCAAGTGGGAAAATGTGTTTCTGCCTTTGATATTCCACACAATGCAGCCTGTTTACTAAATACTGGTTAACGATAAACCATCTTTCAGAAAGCTTTATTCCATTCAACGTGTGAAGACAAGTTAAATTAAATAAATCATAGAATCATAGAATAGTTAGGGTTGGCAAGTCAATCCTATTTTAAGTTGGCGAAGGAAAGACTTGGATTTTGATACTAAATTTACCATAGAAAATCAGTGGTCTGTTTTCATCCTCTCTTTAGGAAGCTGTTTGGTTGCCAAAGATTTCCTTGTCTGGGTTCACCAAATACCACCTTCTGTAACTGTGAATGAACCTTTACCCAAAGAAATCCCCATCTGAACAATAAAGCAACCTTTCCATTGATAACTGGCCAGCTGGCAAACTCTGTATTGACCTCTATATTGAACAGTTCACTAAAGCAGATATGGAAGTTGGAAAGAAGGCACAAGGAATAAAAATGAAATGTAGCAAAAGGAAGCATGCTTTGTGTCTACATAAAAGAAACAAACAAGACAAATCCTGTTGTCCTGTAGTCATATGATACTCAGAGAGCACCACTTCTATCGCGTAAGAGGAGTAGGGAGGCCCTAGATTTGCTTGGAGGTTACACTATTGTAAAGGGAGACAGGAACAATTAAACACACTTGGCAAATTCTGAAGGATCTGAGTATATCCTGAGGGCTTCTAATTTTGCCTAGTAATTTTATAATAAACTGTAGACAGCCTTTAATCTGTGCTTTGTGTTCAGTGAAGACACATCAAAGGAAAGAACAGATCATTTACAACCATATGGAAGCTACTCACCATACACCTGGGCAAAAGATACTACAGCACTGCTAAACACCCTCCCCTCAGCAGCCCCCCTCCCTCCTTCCATCATTAAAAGGAAAACTTGCATACATATAAAATCAAGCTTCAGGAAATGTGCAAGCAGACCATGCTCCCTTTGTTCACCTCTAATTACTCAAAGTCTGCAGCCTCTAGAACCCCTCACACCAATCACCATAGTTTGTGCTCCTAAGCTTCTGCTCAGCCATTTCAACTCTGGGTTATGGCAAATTCTTCACATTCAAGTAATGAGATGCAACTGTGAAACTGACACCTTCTAATTGCTGACATCACTTTTGGAGTGCATCTGGAGTCACAATGAGGTCCCTAAGCTCTCATCTTTCTTGAACATGCATGCAACTGCATAGGAGAAAAGGATCAAAGTTTGGGGAGAATTTTCTCTTAAGAAGTTTAGCAAGGAAGGAGAAGAGTTGATGTGATGCAATTTTCCATGATCTAATGAAAACTCTTTGTTCAGTTCTAGGAAAAAGATGAGTGCTTTTCACAAGGGAATATTTCTCTGTATCAATTAGCACTGATTTTAGATCCTCCACTGAACAGGTAGAACAACGGCGCTGTTATAACCTCTGTATATCTTCAAATTCTAAAGTAATCTTTCTGGCCTATAAGAATCAGCACATTAACTCAAATATCTCATCAAATTAAAACTGAGCTAGCTCATGAAAAAAAAGCTTTTGGTGAGCTACAATCAAAACTTCAGTTAAAGACAAGAAGTTTCTAATTCTTTTAGTCATGAAGGTTGCATTCAAAGTTTCAAAGGTAGTGTTCTAAGAAGCAGATAGCAGAGGTGATAGTTTTGAGAGGGATTAGTTGTGTCCATTCACCAGAGAGAAGAGTTAACTTCAAATCCATTTGATCAACTGAATTATTGATGCTAAAAGAAAATAAAATTAGAAACATTGCTGCTCACAAGATCTGCATGCATTTTTGTTATATAATTTTCTCATGTACTGAAAAGAAGTTGTAAAAGTTCCAACATTAGTAAGTTCCATAAAAACGGATTTATTCTTCTTTTCTATACAACTGTATTCTTTCTGCTTTCCTGCATAATAATTTTTACATTCCACATCTTCCAGTCATCAAAGGAATTATTGATTTAAAGAATATGACTGTTATCACTATTTTTCTTTTTTTAAACACATTATTCCATTAACAGTTTCCCCACAAGTGTTATACTATATATACACATATATATACATTATATATATAAAATAGTATTTCACAAGCTATAGCAAGATCTTTCTGAAGGGTTGAATACTTTCAGGGACAGAGAAAATTTCATATATCTGTAAGCAAAATCACATAATGTTTACATACTAAAAATGAGGTAGGATCAATTTCTGATGTAGGAACATGTATATATAATAACAATCTAAATAATTAAAAATTAGAATTGCAATTTAAATATAAAATATGTAAACAATAAATAAATATAATGCTAAATCTGATTAAAATTAACCAAAATAAAACTCCGTAACAATCAACTGTCACTTCTCCCTAATTCTCTTTTAATAATATAATATAAATTAGAGGTTGAGTATTAAGAATAAACAGTAACCAGAAGTGTTAAATATTTTAAAATGTTTCAGGAAACAACATGACATTTTCCCTAAATGCCAAATAAAACCATATATGACTATGTATACCAAGAAAGTAAGGCACCTAAGTCTTTAAAAGCCACCAATAACTACAGTAATAAAATGAGCTCTTCTATAATAGCAACAACTTAAACTATGAGCTTTTTTGGCACTGAGCACATGAGAAAAAATGAAGCTCAAGCATCTCCAGCAGTGTCAAGTTTTCACAATTTGGAAATGTAGTCATCAGTTCTACTGAAAAACAGCCACAGAATCAGGCTGTGCAGAACAGCGCCTTTGTTGCACTTGGTATGTACTGACAAAAGACTAATTCTTTGCATTGTTAGAAGGACTAGCTGCTTCAGAACAAACCACTACTATTGCAACTTGTTAAGAACAAGCTTGGAGAAAACTAGATAAGAGCACTTGAGTGATCTGTACAGAGAGACAATTGAACCGGAAGTGAAGTTACATACACGAATGAACTATTGTGTGGTACAGCTTTAATTGTCTGAAACAATTCCTTGGTCTTGTTTGTAATGATGATATTCTGTTTACTAAAGCTCTTATTTGATGGATGTTTCAAGACATACAGCTTGCATGCTAACGGTCTTTAACAAATAGTATGCTGGCAACATGTGGTGCCAGGTACTTCACATACAGTATGGAAATATTCATTTTTGAAATATGCAAGCTTGTTTGAATTTAATAGTAAATGAGGTAATTTATGATTTTAAATACCTGTGCCTCACAATAATCGCTACACAACACATGACATTCAGGAATGGCTATAGATGGAGCTTTTCTGTACAAAACCCCAGATCACTATGTTCTGCACCTGTTGCTACCAGTCGGACAATCTTGCACTGTAATTCTTATGTTGCACTAATAACTGTCAGATTAGTATTTAGCTGCTCTTCCCCAACAGTTGGTATAAACTGAAGCACATACATCCCTTGAGATTTGAGCCAGCAGCAACCTAAGCACATGCGTTACTACATGCATACTTGGAGCCTCACTTGAACGTCAAACAAACTTTGAGCATGAAAGAGAAAGGTACATTCATGTAATGAGGAGTCATCTTTGTACCTCTGAAACTCTGGCTGGAAGAGGCTTCCAGGGAAAACAAGTTTTCTCCAAATGTAACCTAAGGGTAGAGATCTTTTCAAGTGACACAGAGAGAAGGGAAGTAGGGGAACTCTATTTATGTCAATGCTGTGAATCTAGATTAGAAATGAAGATTTCAAAATAAAGCATAATGACATGCACACAATCAGCCAAGCACACTTTTCCAGATAGCTTAAGTGTAAATGAACATACAGGATCAGATTAACAGAAGTGGTCTTTTGGGGGACAGCTTACCAGTAAGAGGGCTCTAAAATGCATAATCAGAAATACCTATACTAAATAAATATGCTTCTTCTGCTATTGTCTATGTAGTTTATTCACTTCAGTAAAAAGAAGGGCTGCCTAATCCCATCCAATATTTTCTGATATCAAATCATTACTAGTTCTTCCTTTTCAGCAAGTACTTGCTTAATTAGTTTTATATTATGTGTATATATCTAACTCTGGTTCATATTTATCTGATTAATACTTATAATATTTTCTACTGTCCAGGTACTAACACATACAATTAGATCAAACAATAGATTTTAGTGCATCAGCACTTCCATACCAATAAGGCACTTCATGCTTATTTTCATGCTTGGAAGAAGACTAGAAATGTCACTTCAACATCTGAAATGTTATGTCAATAAACATCTGTAAATAAATACATAACACTGTATTAGGCCAAAACGGCAAAGAGTCCTGCACACAGAAGGGTGAAAGAATTAAAGTCTGCTAGGAAGTATGCTCTGTGTTTGATGATTTTACTCCAGGCTTAGGAGATAACATCAGACACTTGTTGCATTTCTTAAGTTCTTCAGGAATTCCCATTTTAGCTATGAAAGGCTAATTTCCTTGCATTGTATTTCTTAGTACTTTTCTTACATGCTAGATTGATGATATAAACGCTGGGAGGAGAACAGCATGATTAAGCAAATATATGTTTTTATCATTATAGCTATTTTCACAGCATGGTAGATGAATTATTACATTTTTAAGGGTAAATAATACTACTCCTGTAGAATTCCACGTTCATAACCAAGGTCTGCTTTACAGAAATCCAGCTACAGTAATACTAGTTGTGGTAGGGGTTTGTATCCTAATAGTTAACATGAATCTTCATCCAAATTAAATAATAATACAATTAAAAAAAATTTTAAATTCTCATCTTATGTTTTATGCCAATATCCTTTTGTGATTCTAATTTGCTTTTATTGTGGGAACATAGCTGACAGCTTATTCCTGAATTAGGTCCTGCATACTGTTTGCGACAGCTGTAGACTTGAATCATGGCCTGTGTGAGCAAAACACAAATTTCCTAGACGTGCATCAAACTGCATTCAACCAAAATGTGAGATGACTGTTAAAACCATAGCCCCCAAGCCTTCAGCAAACATAAAGCCTGTCATGTGAAATTCAATGTGGATCTTAATGTGTGGTGTTCTATTGAGCTACTGTACTAGATTTGAAACTAAATTTAGGTATTGGAGAATAAAATTATAATCACAAAGCCTTAAGGGGAAAAGAGAGAACACAAGAATAAAGCAATATTTTCTTAAGGTAGTAGTAGTGAAAAAACATTCCATATAAAGATAATGCCTTTCTTTCTCCCCTCCATAAAAATCTATGGCCGAATTTATTCCAGACATTATTCAATGACCTCATCCTTGCTGCTCCTACAGTCTAAGCTGACATTGTTAGCATTTACCACCTTTGAAAAAAAAAAAAAAAAAAAAAGGTATCTTAGTTCATACATGAAATGAATAGACTTAGAAAGGGAAGGAAAAAATAAATCCCTACCTGATTTTAGTCATAGTGGGCAAAAACCTCAGGGATCAAAATGTCTTCTGAAAGGCAGGTTGGAAAAGTGTTAATGCACAAACAGAAACCTGAGTCAACTTTCTGAAGAAACCTTGAGGGTTTCCAGAATGTCACTCAAACCTGAGATACAATATACAAACTTATGATATGGTATAAACTTTCATTGGTTTATGGCTATATTAAAGTGCACAAAAACTTTGTAAAAGCTTACTGAGGCTGGAAAAGCATCAGCATTTTTATATCAAAGCTTCCTCATTGCTTCCAATAAAGGGAAAGAAGTTATCTTGCACCCTCAGCAAGCAGACAGGCATTTTCTTCAAATCAGGCATTGCTGTTAGGTGCTGGATAAAACTATGTGCTACTTAATTTTCCAATATTCTCAGCTTTCACAACTCTGATTCATTTACTTAGAACACTAATTTCAGCTTAAAATCTCTACATAAATTCTTAGTATATTTCAGGTTTGCTTGGTGTTTATGTGCTTTTAAAATTTTTAAGATGTAAGCCCTCCTATCATTTACACTATATGCATAGTTACCAAATGTATTAATAATTCTGCAGAATTATTTTCAGCCCAGCAAGTTTAAGAGACATGGGGATATCTAACATACCTGGCAACATAGCAAAGGGACCAGTGATAACAATATAGGAAGCAGAGAAAGTGAAAAGACACAGAAGATAAGGGTAGAAGGAGTTTAGTGATGTGGGATGTAAATCCATCGGATTTACAGGATCCATAAAACTGGACTTGGCTGTTCATAGAATGACTTGCGTGGGTTAGCCATATAATGGATGGCATGGCTTCAAATAAGTCAACATGTATAAATACTGTACAATACACCAAGCCACGTTAGATCTATGCTAGCTATAACTTCTGCTCCAAAGCTATTTCCATCAAAACTCAAGAATCACTATCTTTAGAAACGGAAAACAGCCACAGGCTATCTTAAAATTAGAGTTGAGTGATATTGGAGTCCAATCTCTTTCAAATCTTAGCATTTGGCCTTTATACCTAGAGCGGGTGAGCTGAAATCCAAGATGGAGCTAGCTTCTCACACTGAGAAAGTCTGGATTCAGAGCTGACCTTTTGGGGTCTTGGTCTTACATAGTTTGTGAGCTGGTGTGGAGATGGCATAACATTATTTAAGACAAAGATCATAATGGTACTACAGTTCCTTTCCAGTGCTACTGAAACATTAATTGCTTAAGACAGTGATTAAAAAATTCCCATCTGAATGTAAAACCATTGACTTACTTCATATGGGAGCTGAGAGGATTAAAGCCTGGGAAATGCCACAGTGAAATACAGACCCGAATGAATTCAAGTAAAAGAACAACTCCTTTACCTAGCAACACCATCACCCTCTGTCAGACAGAGCATTAGGAACATTTTCCCTTCACACTTCTAAAGGATGCTGTCTCCCCTTCAGGCCTGAGGAGCATTACTGGTAAGTTAGCCTGATTCAAGGTTTTCAAGCTGCCAAATCATGTTCACTCTATGAGAATACACACGCAAACTGCTGTCTGCTTAAAAATACACTAATGCTAGAATTTATATAAGGCTGGGATTAAAAGAGTTGGATTAAACAGCAATATATCCATCAGAAACTGAAACTAGACCTCTTTCAACATCTGAAGCGGAAAGGAAGTAGGTCACTCAATTCTCTATGCTTAAAATTAGGCATTTAACTGATATCAGCTTATACCACATTCTTTAAATCATTCATGGAAATTGACCAATCATTCAAGTTAAATATCTGAAGTAATGAGAACTAGGCATCTAGAGACAGACATTAATTACACATCTGTTAATAACCAGGTTTTGATTTAACAATCAAACATGCATCAGACTTCTTAAAGTTCAAATTACCTGTGTTTTGAGAAGAAAGCAGTAAAACACTTTTCTTTTGTTTTGCTCAGGCCTATGTAGCTGAGAGGAGAAAAACAGTCTCTGTGAGGAGAGCTAGGCTGCTCAGCCTCATCACATTCTCAGCACAACATGTTAAGGTGTGACAGAGAAATGGGAATTAAAAGTGTCAGGTATTAAAAGGTGCTCAACTTCACTGTTAATGCTACAAAGGTGTTAATAAAGGTCTAATATATGACCTCACCTTATGCTTCCTTAAAGTTCCGAGTAGCTTAGAAAGACCAAAGTCAGGCTAATAGATACTACTTTCAGTGAAGAAGTATCACTTAATCATACATGTTAATAGTATAGGCTTGTTTTAATCACCACCTTGGGTAATTGTTTTGGTCAAACACTATTTACTCAGAAACAGGTCACTCTCAAAAATATTCACAAAAGAAAATACTTCATACTTAAATACCTCAAATTTGCCATTAATATTTATTTTTAGTTTTTTATTGCAAGAGTATTTGGGGACATGTTTAATGAGGAGACTGTCCTAATGGTACAAGTGTTCTTGAATTGTTTTTGCCTTATGCAACCATAACAGGAGCCAGCTGCTGATGTTAGATGTGGATTGGCTTTGATCTTTACCAAACACAAGAGAAATAAACTTTCTACATTTCTTTTTAGTTATATACTTCATGGTCACCAGAATCCAGAGAGCCTCATGTGTCTGACCTAACTCCTCAGTGGAAAGGGGTACAGTGCAGCAGAGAGGCAGCTCTCTGCAGACACAGAGCATAGGTACAGCCAGTGAAGGGGGTGACAGGATGGTTCAAAAGGATATTTGCTGCAGGATCTTGCAGCTTTTCTTTCTATCACCCACTCTCCCCAAGGTGACATATTAGCTAACTTCTGGGGTGTTTTTCTGAGGAAACGTAGCTGTAGCTAGAAATAGGAACAGAACATGTTGGCTGATATGAAAGTCCCTGAAGCTTGTGTGATGCCTGGCTCAAGCATTTACAGATTGCCAGATTGCAGCCAGGAAGAAATTTCACCCCAGGGCTGCCTGGCAGAAGTGCTTGGGCTGTTGGTCTCCTCTACTAAGGCAGACCCTGCCTTGCATCTGAGGCTCACCTGGAAACTTCATTTAGCAAGCTCCCTGCTACTGCTGTGTCCCATGATACCTATAAAGCTTCTGAGGTCTCCTGCCTTCTTCCTATGGCACATTGTAATTGTGACCACAGATCTTTTATCATGGGTTTAAGCTTGTTACAGGGTATTAGAAGCGCTGTGCAGCCTCTGGGAGGAGGAGCAGATGATGTCCCTTGGGTCCGCCTGGATTAACTGCTTGTTACACAATTGTCAGTCTGACAGCCCAGTTGGTCCTTCTCATGCTCTGGCTTCTAACGTGTAAATCATGAACCCGCCCTAGTTACAAAAAAAAAATTGTTGATTTTTTTTTGTGATTTTGCTTTGTTTTCTCTTGGCAAGACCTTCTCTAGATCCACTTTCTTTTTTTTTCCATCCTGCACAGCAGTTCTCTTCAGAGACAAGTCACAAGTAAAATCAAGCTTAAGCCTCCCCCCTCCGCCCCAACCTGTTCTATTTAAACAGATGGCTTAAAAACTGAGGCTTAAAATGTCTTATTAACCAGTGTAAAACAACCTTTTTGAAAGGAAGAGATACATTTCATAACATTACACGTATCCTGCAGAAGCACAGAAACTGAAGATGGAATCCCATCACATAAATTATTCATTCCCTGCCAAGGCAGTTCCTTGTAAGTTTTGAATAGTCAAAAAGTTAAAAAAGTTTTAAACTTAGAAAAGTTTAGAAGTTAGAAAGGTTTTAAATAGTTGTAAATGGATGACAGAAATCAAGCATTCCCTAGCTTCTCAGCAAGATAAACCATACGGATATTAAAGCACTATTCTAGTCTCTCTGTTTCTGTTTCTGTCTTGGACTGTTTTCTTTTGCTAAAATATAGTCTTTACTCAGAATAACAGATTATTTGTTGTTACTTTTCTCATAACAATGTAAATGAAACATTTGTATGTGACAGATTTATGCTGCCTTCTCAAAGGAGGGGCAGTTTGGACATTGAATTCAGGAGATGAAAAAAATACAACCTAAATTGCAGACTTCCCTGTTTGTGATAAAATGACACACATCAGTAGACCAGACACGCAGTTTCCTGTTTGTTTCTTTTCAGAGAACAAGGAGGTTGACAAACATATTTGTATATATAATAATACAATGTTAGCCATCTTCTACCCTTGAATCTTTTCAAGTCATGTAACATTATAATGGCAAAACCATTAAGATTGTACATTTTAATAGTCAGAAGCAATGATACTGATCTGACGTTTGCTTGCTACCTGCACCCTTTATATACATGTCCATAACTTCTGCTCTATCTTTATAACAAGGATTTCTGCATTGCAAAGATCATTTGCTTCATAAAATTTAAATTCCTGTCCAATGAACAATAAAACTGTATGTCACACATTATGCAACACAGTGGCCAAATAAATTCAATTTGGGTAGCACCATTAAAAAAGATTAAATCACATCTTTGCTAGTGGTCTGAGAAATCTTGTATATTAAGAATGTTTCTGAAAAGTTTCTGAGTATAGATTTTGAAACTGCTGTAAAGAACCCTTTCCCCTGGTTAAGAACTAACAGTCTCAGGGCAAAGCATAAATCACTTTTATTTGGCAAATATCACTTAAGTGCCAATAAACAACGTATACTTTATGTGCTATTCTTTCAGCAGAAGCCACGCCTGCTGCACAGCAGTGCAGGCTGCATAAGGATCTCCATTTTAGATGTCAAAATGTTTCAGAAGAATAATAGCTTTGAGGCTAATATTAATTTTAATTAGAGGAAAAAACCCCAGGATTTTCGGGGCAACAGAAAAGAAGGATTATTCCATTCCTTAAAAACATTGAAGCCACACGGCTTTTTAACATCTCACTACCTAGAGGGTGAGAAATCCTGATCAATCTCTAACAGTCAGCTTCCACCTGATCTGTATCTCAGTGCCTAACTAAACAGATTCATTTTGGAAAAGCCTATACAAGGGCAGAGTAAAAGCTATTGTGCTTGATTTTCTTCACAACTGTAGACAAACATGCTCCTCCCCCATTTTCCATGAAGGAAAGCAAGTCTGAACTACATGTCTATCCTGACCTATACAAATTGGAATCAAACCCATCCTTGATACGTTGTAAAACCCGGGAAATAAAGGGTGAAGAAAGAGCTAGTATTATTGTACATTTCACCCACTAAATATTTCACATTCTGGTGCAGGTGAGGCTGCATGGCTGCCCCTCTGCCTCACCCTCTTGAGCAGTATGGCTAGCGACCACCTCATGTCTGCCCACATCCTTCATTCTTCTGCTCTAAGCAGGAATTGAAACTTTACCTTCATGCAGTTTATGCAGGGTGATACCAGGGTTTGTTTGTGTTTGGTTGTCTTTTTTTTCTTTTCCTCAACTCTTTACTGCTCCATTTAGAATTGCAGCACAGAGACTGTATGTCTGATATTAATTATACAGTAGAATTTAATGCCCTTCCCAGACTTGTTACGTGACTGTTATCACGAAAGGGAATTTTGTGTTTGCAGTCTTGTGCAGACTGAATAAAACTGCAGATTAGGTCAACGAGAAGGTTTGTTTTAGATAACTTCTGTCATTACTTCCCAGCAGCAGTGAGCATGCTCAAACACATCCAGTAAATTCCCTTCAATTCTCAGTAGGGTAAAGAGGAGTCTCCATGTAATTGCAATGGTTAACACATATAAAAGATGTCTGATGCCTCCTAGAAAGGACAGTAAGTCTCTTTCCTCGATTTTCCTTTTCAGGTTTATTTATAATTCAAATATACTTTCCACATTCACTCATTTAAAAACAGGGGCTCTATCAAAAGGAAACAATACACTAGGAAGAAGCACTGTGATACGTAATCAGTTTTCAGCTGAGACTTCATTTACCATACTGAACTAGTTTCACACAATGAGACAACCTTATGACCAAATGAGACAAAAGAAAATCCCTTGTGGGGATGTAGCACTGATCAAGGGAACTTCTTTTGCCAGAAAAGACAGTTTCATCATGGCAGTTAGGGGCTTTCTGACTAGAAAGAAAATTGCATTGGACAAACAATTCTGCTAGAATTGCATGTACCACATTGTTATGACAGGGGCTTTAATTTATTTTGTAGTCTACTGTAGTGTAGCCCCACATAACAAAAGAAAATATTAGGGGATATACTTATATTCTAGTACCGAAAGGAAATGTCATCTTTACATTAAATGCTTTTCAAGTTAAACGTATGTATTTTGATCCCACTGTGATAAACTAACACTATAAATTGTCCTTTTATTTGCAATAGTCTTTCAGTTCTTCCACTTAAAAAGCTAAATTTAAATAGATCCAGGCACAAAGACCCACAAAAATCTAAGTGATTCCAAGTTTTGTGGCAGAATCCTCTTTCACAGCATTCCCATGGTAGAAGACAGACACATGTTGAGAGTTTACCATTTCAGACTGCTTCAACCTTTGCAGCAAATTTTGGTAAACATTCAGCTAAGTTACTAAGGCTTTGGTGGTGTGGACAGACATTTACCATGCCCAGTGGGGAACTTTTCACTTTCTAATCTTAACAGAAACGCTAGCCTGCACCACAAAATAAAACCCATAAAAAAAAGAACATACATATTTTATTGTAGGTTCCCATATTGTTTCTGTAGCTACATCACAACAATGAACTCTGTATTCTCTCATCACAGCATATTGTCATGCTGGTCCTAGCTCTTGGAAAAAGGGAAATACAGAACACACGTGATATAAAAGAAAACACATATGCTTTAGATTAAGCTGATCTCAAGATGTTAAATCCCAGACCTGCTTCATAGAGAAGGAAAAATGGGTATTAGCACCGTATGATAAGCATTCAGTTTAGGATTAGACCATAAATTGTAATGTGGTGTTTTTTTCCTAGATAATGCATCCTAATTTGGTTCCATCTTACTTCTGAGACACACCGTCTCATCAACATTTATTCAGTTACATTCATTACACCAGTATGAAGTGCAGCTATTTTTCTGGCAGCCTGCTGCTTCCTCCTTTTATCCAATGCTGAGTGAGATCATTGTTCTCATTTATTTGTTGAGAGTCAAGCAGTGAGCTACTTATGTCTCTTGACATTAAATATTTACTGGGCTACAGAAGAAGTTGATTCTATAGACACCTTTGGGTTTGGTGTTCAATTATAATGTGGAAAGTTTAAATAATATTTGACATTTCCCTAGAAAAAAATTTTGGTTTAAGTTTACTTTGCCCTATCTATTCTTCTACTTTGCTATAGCTGAAGAATGAAATATATTACATTTTCATACCTTTTCTTACCATATGGATATCCACCCACAAAAAAAAATATTTACCCTCATTATTAAATTCTTATGATAGTTTTTTTTATTTTTAATTGAGACTGTAAACTGGCTAAATCACTACTGTATTCCTTAAATGCTCTTTGGAGCACCTCCCCCTCAGTCCAGCTTTGGGTGACTCATAAGAACGAACATTCCTAAAACAGCTGTGAAACTATAGGTACATATGCATATCTTAAGAATGCATGCTGAAGTAACTAATAGACTTTCCTAATTAGAATGACATAATTTGCCAGAAATATCATTAAACAATTCACCAGAGAAGAAGAGGAGAAGAAAGGAAACAATAGGACTATATGAGATCTAATGTTTTCCTCTAACTAGATCCAGTTGAATATGACTGGCAAGAAACTAAGATTACCAGGTTTACAGTATTTTCTGATGTTCCATAATTTGTTTTATTACACAACAAAATAAAACAGACTCTTCACAATCAATTAAAAACACAGTAAGATTAAGAGAGTGGTTCACTTGTTTTCTGGAGCAAAGCTTGGACCTTGTGTCAGCACATGTCAGGTAATTAACCCAAACACCTGGGCCTTCTGGGCTCCTCTGTTCCCCCTCTCCTTATTCCCAGCATAACCTCCACCAAAGTTAAGAGCTTCCCATGAGAAGTTCTGTTTTCACGTAACCAAGGCTTCTGGACAGGGGAATGTTTAGTTAAAATATTTCTCACATAGAATGGCTTAGTTTGGAAAGGAACTCTGAAGATCCTATGGTCCAACTCCCTGCTCAAAGCAAGGCCAATTTACAGTGGCTTGCTATATTATTGGTTTAAATGTAAATGCTGATAACCTTTATAAAGACTTTTCACCTTCCTCAGCTATGTTTGATACTTGTGTACACCCCTTTGCAACTGTAATTATCAGAAACAGTCTGGTGACTAACAGTAGGTCATTTCTAGCCTACACCTACATAGAAAATCAGTTGAAGAGATTATATTTCAGGTAACACTACATCATAAATTTCCCCACTGAGTTTATTAGAATTACTAGTGCAGCCAGCACTTTTCAGTCACTCAGCAACTCTCCAACTGCTCCATCAGTGTACTGTAAGGAACAGTTTGCACTGTGTTCAAAGGGGCGTGTGTAAGAGGACACATTGGTGGAATTGGCCACAACCCAATGTTACACACTTATCTTCTATCACACAGCTGGCCCAACTTCTGGACAGTGCTCTGCAACATTATTTCTCCACAATATTTATATATCATTAAAATACATTCAGTCCTTCAAAATGTGGCTATTTGTACTGGAAATGTTCAGAATTTTAGCAATGTGTAAGTATTTTCCAATAGATCCAAGTGTGAAAGGAAACAACCCACAAAAATTGCATGGCCCAAAGTTTATAAACTGTTTGCAAACAATACAGAAAGAAAATTATTTATCCTATCCATTCAGTGAAATTGAGGAATAACAAATACATGTGCAGTAAGAAAACTTCTTTCCAAAGCAGGCCCTTTAAAGTTATATTTTTTCATTTAAAGACCAGCCAATTCTTCAGATAGCCCAGTGACTTTAATAAATGAATATCAGCAGTTCAAACTGCTTGACAGCCTAGTTTCTCAGACTTTGAGATTTAAATATGACCTGCCGCCTAGAATTTAAAAAAATAATTAAAAAAGCTTCAAGTACTAAAGTGTTGTCGTTGTTTTAAATGACAAATTAGTGGGATAGAATTCAAGACACTTAATTATCACATTAGTTAGCCAGATGGTTTATTTGAAATACCAGCAGATGAATATCTGATTTTTGCTTTAAGTTGTGCTCAACAAGTTAGCAAAGGCAAAGGACAGCAAGAGTATCAGACTTCCTTTTGCTTGCTTTAACAAATAAAATTTTGTCTGCTCAACCCCCTGACCAACGTTTCAAAAAGAATTTATAGAAATAATGGTAGCCAAAGGAATATGAATGTTCCATGACTTCTCAGATATCTTTGATCACTTAACAGTCTTGTTACCTCTCTGACACTAACTTTCCACTAACTTTTTCAAAGAAAGGGATTTAGAAGAAAACTTCCATAACTATGAGAAGTGGTTTAAACAGTCTGCACCATCTTTTTAATCTCCCCTAAATGTTTTGGAAACAAATAAGATTCCTTGTTGCATGACTTCAAGGGTGGTGTGGAGAAGCCTTGCATCAATAATCACAGAATAAGAACTGCTGGTATGACTTGGCTTGACTGTGCTGTTTCAGCAGTTAGCTCTCTAGTGGCTTGTTCAAAAGGTCTCAGCACATTCACAAGAGTTTCCATTAGTGTCTGCTCCAGATGTGAGAAGAATCCATCAATTTCATTTTCAAAATGCCATAGCATGCAATAACTGCCTTTGCTCAAACAGCTTCTCTTAATAGAGAATGTTAAATTCTGTCTGGTAACTGCATCCTGAATAAGTTTGTGTTGGGGGAAAAAGTCATTATTCTTGGAAGAGTTTCAGAAGTTTTTTGGCTTTCACAGGCTGCCTGAACTATGGACGGATACCATCTGCTCTTATAAGAATATACATCTCCAGTGTATCATCATACTCATGTATGAAGTATATAGACACAGAAGGGCAACATCTTAAATCCCATCCCCACTGTGAAAGTAAGTGGAAAAAAATCTTGGTACTTGTTTTCATTTAGTGGTTGAATTAGAGGAGTTGAGACATTAACAGTAATTAAATGACCCCAAAATATTTCTCAGATGACCCTTTAAGAACAGAAGTGGCACCTGATGTACCCAGTTACGTGCAGTCCTTTACATAATCCCTTCTCTAAAGTTATAATACTGGTACGATACATGGAACAGAATGTCCAGCAAACACGGCAACCAAAGATATTTTACATACAATCATAAATACAGTAGCCTTTGTAAAGTGATATTCCCAAGCAGAGAAATATGACAACATGCCTTTCCTTAGTGGACATGTGAAGAACAGAAATATTAAATGACTTTTTCAAAATGACACAGGTATCTGTGGCACACAAGAGTCATGCCTTGTTTCCCATGTTTCAGACCACATACCTTTTGGATATCTGCCCAAAGAAGTTAAAACTCTTGTTCGTAATTGGAAGAACTTGGGGAAAAAAAAAAAAAAAAAAAAAAAAAGCCAAACCAAAATAACCAACCTCAAAAATTCCAATCCCAGGGATTTTCAACGAGACTAAAATTTTTTTGTGATGAAATACAAGTACTTTGAGGTGTTGCCCAAGAGGAACAACACATGGAAATATTAACACAAGCAAAACATTAACTAGGATTTCCAGTAAAGACACCACAGTCAATTCAGTTCTTGGTATCAAATAGCAACATCTGTACTAAGCTAGGTGTATACTACCCCCATCACTTTTATTTCACATAGAATGCACATTGTCAGTATGAGAGAGAGGGCAGGACATTAAAGTCAAGCTAATGTGTACCAAATGCATCATCTATGTTTTTTTATAGTGCTGTGGTTGCCTGCATAGTAGAAGAGTTGTTTTTCCTAATATTATCCTTGCAGAGGCTAGATATCATGAAGAACTGTAGATTATACCACGTCCCTTTTTCCTGCGGGGGGGCCTTCTTTTCAGTTAACATACAAGTGCTCAGTTTTGTTGTCACGACAAAGTTTTTTGGATTGCTATCACCCTTCAGGAGCTTTATCCTGAATGTAGGCAGCATAGAACCCAAAGAATGATATCCTTGTAAAAGCAGTATTACCTAAAACCCACAAGTGCCTCACTTACTATGACCATAGTTTGGGAATAACCAAAGTAATCTACAGTAAAACCACAGACTATTTGCAAGTAAAGTATCCCAAAAGGCCCCTGTCTATTATTGCCTTGAGATCCTGAATTCCAACAATGTCAAATTAATCCCGTATGGCATTGCTGAGTTTCCCATTTTCAGTTAGGCTCCAACTCCTGACTGTAGCACAGTCTGCAGCTTTGCACCTCTCAATATGTGTGAACTATCACGTCTCTGCCTTCTTTTTCACCCTTTAGCATATGACATAATGTAGCTTACTCCTAGCATGCACATTACTCCTAGATAAAACCTTTACCTGTTAAATTAGAAACATGCATCAACATAGGATGTCACAAGTATCTTGAAACCAAATATTATAAATTAATTTACAGAAATACACAGAGAAACCTGAAGCTTGCACTATAGAAGGAAGATAAAAAAAAATCAAATCAGTTTTGGTTAATATTTAAGACCGCTACAAATCATAGAAGATCGTTAGTTAGTTTTTGGAGAATATATTTGCACTGTGTTTTTGCTTCAGAAAGTCTCTACAAGCATGTCATCCAGATGCAGGTCAGTTTTCCTATCACTGGAGAGAAGCAGCTCTCCAGTGTGTTTAAAAGACACCTTGATTAGAGTGCCACAAAGAACAATGAGACGTAGCTTCTACTTAGAGGTAGGGGGAAGACAGTCTGTTCTTTACAGAAGAATGTCACTTTAAACTGTTATTGAAAAAAATATTTTTAAACCTGAGAAGAAAATGATCAAAGGTGGGACTGCAAGTCATTCATTCAAAGAGACATTCACTACACAAGACAATTTACTAAACATTGCTTCAAAATATATAGACCAAAAAAAAGTAGTGACCACCCTCGCCTTGGAAAAAACAAAAGCAGAAATTAAATGTCTTGTCTGTGATGATGTAACAGGTCAGTAACAGAAGTAGGACTATAAAATGCACCATCAGTTAAGTGAATCATGCACTACTCCTATAAACTATCATATTGCTTCCCTTAAATCTTACTTGAAAGAAAAATATTGGCTTAAAGAACATGCTGGTCTGCTTTGTCTCCAAATACATACTTCAAAGAAAACTTGCAAATATTTATTCCAAGGGTGCTAGTGGGCAATATTTTAGAACCAGAATAGCTACCAACAATATGTCATGTGAAAGAAGTGTTGAAGTTACTTAACAGCAGAACACTGGACATTTATGTGGGAAAAATAATCTGTCTAGTTTTTGAGACAGACTAGCAGGAAGAGGGAGAAAAAAGAGGAACTCCGAGCTCTCAGCTCACAACCCTTGTAGATAACTGAATGACTTGAAGACAGTGGGAAAACTTGCCTAGTCAGAAGCAAAATGTAATAGCTGAAAGAGTAAAGAAATCACGTGACTGGGTGAAGAGGAGATACTGTCATAAATGGTTTTAAATGTCTTTTTATAAGTTTCACTAGCATCGCTTATTAGCAAAAAATGTTTGTAATAAATTAGGGAGCTATGTTCTTTTTCAAAAATCAAAGAGCCACCATTTATCTTTCACATTTTGTCATTTTCTTTGCAAAGCTTGAAGGCCATCCTGTGGAAATTTGATTACTTATTTGCAATTTATTGTTTCCTTACTGTTAAATCCATCTTTTCTGTGAAAACGCTGAGCCTTTGTGAGAGCTGTAAAAAGACTGCAGCTAATCAGTCCTTTTTCTGGAAGGATTCTCTCAGCTAGAAATGAGGTATAAGATCTGTGGCTTTCAAGCTCTACTGTCTAAATTGTTCTTCCGCAACAGCTGGGGAAAATGCTTTCAAGAGTTTTATGTTTCTTCCTGTGTGGTGATGCAGCTTTCCTCTAACGACTATTTCCCATCAATGCCACAGACACCTACCTTCTTAACCACTGGTTTAACGGTTTGTTACCACTTCCACCTTTCCGGAAAAAAGATAAAAAGACAAGACTTGTTTGGGAGAAGGTTTACAAATATCTGCACACCAGGCTGTTGAAGGAGATAGTATCTCAGTCAACTTCAAATTAGGTATACAACTCTTGTCTGAAGAAAATAAACCATAACTGTCCTGAATGTGTGCAGACAGTAGGTGTGATCAAAATGATCAGTACATACTCTTTCCCATGCTAAGACTACAGTGGTCTTTACTGAAAACTTCACAGCAAGAAAAAGATAAATGACCTTTTTCTATTAAGGTAATTATAAGATAAATAGTTAATACAGTGAAGTCCATTGCTCTGAATTATCCCATACTCTTCTGAATTACAAGAAACTTTAAAAAGTGTTTCTTAAAAGCAGCAAAACACATCAAAGCTCTGGGTCTTTTTTCCAAAAGCCTCTTGGAAAGCTGCTACTGACTTGTCTGGGAAAACAAATGTTTGCTTCATTTTCCAGAAGACTCTGGAGATCCACCCAATTGACTTCTTAAACTTAGCCTGAATTAACAGAATTATATTTAACCTTCTTAAGGTAAAACTTTCACCTACACATTTATTCAAAATTGCAGTGAAACATTAAACTAGCTGGTGTTTCTTTAGATAGTAACTGAGTGTACCATAACAGCCCAGTAAATCAGTGTGTTATAATACTGACATATACAATATTTGTAATAATTAAGAGTATGCTCTCTCTCATCTCTGGTTAACTTACTTGTTATAAAGAAAAGAAAAAAAGACACCTGCAGCAGAAGAGCCTGTACACGACAGAGTCTGGTAACCGTTCATACAGATCACTATTCTGCGGACCATGCCTTAACTTCATTTAGGGTCAAAGAAAATTACATGATTCAAAATTCATCTGTTTTTAGACCTGCTTCTAATGAAAATACAAACCAGTTTCTATACACAATGTTAATGATCGCCTCCCCTGAAAAAAAAGGAGGCATTTCTATTTAAATCAAAACATGCAGAATAAGAGTGATGACAAAATATCAAAGAAAAGCTTTTATGCCTTTATAAAATCAAAGGCTAATTAAAAGAAAGAACATAATATAAAGTCACTGCTGATATCCTCTGATCTCATAAAACACAGATTGTTGACATCACTAAAAGAATGGTGAGGAGACAGTAAAGACTAAAGCTGAAAAGTGCTAGTATTTGCTGAGTAGCAGAGATATTTTCTGCAATCAAAGGCAAAATAAACATTAAAATACCTATTTTAAAACTTTTTTCCAGGGGAAAGTAGAAGATCGTTCATAACCATAGGATTTCAGTCAGTCAAACTAATACAGAGAAGTGGATTAAATGCAGATTAAAAATAAATTCTTATTATCCAAAAAGGTCAGTTTTGAGACAAAGAACAAGACAGCAAAATGAATGATCAGGGTTGACAGAGAATCTGTCTCTGTCAGAGAATCAGTACTCTGGCATTAAAAATCATGCCCAATCAAGAAACTCAACTACAGCTCAGTAGCTACTCAGCTACTGCCAGTGTGGCAGCTGGGAGCACTATCAAGGTTGGTCTCTGTCTCTTACAGGCTTAAGGGGGAAAAGGGCATTCTAATCAGTTTGTGTTTATTAGCATCACTTGATTATGGAATGTCTCTGCTACTGCTTAAACACAACAGTCAGCATCTCCTTTCCCTCCAACAAAAAGCATTACAGCAAAAGCTTTAAAGCAGTGTATCTTAACATTAGAAAGAGATACTGCAAATCCAGTTTGCCAGGCTAGAGCACGGATTCAGATTCATTAATTCCATTATTGTAAGAGGTTCTGTATTATAAGAATACAGGGAAAATAAAGAATGAATTTCATAAAAAAGACAAGACCAAAAGTTAGGTGAACTGTTCAAATCTAAGTGAAAATTCACAACGAACTGAATCCTTAGAAAGATTTTTATGGTCTAAGAATGAGAACCATTTGTGCTTGCTTGCCTATTACAGCAGTTCAGAAAAGCATGTTGGATACTGATTTGGGGGAGTTAGTAATAGAGAAAGGACTAAAAAACTTATAGTAGGAGGAAAAGAAGAACAGTAACTGGAATCACTCACAACAAAGATTCAGCAAAGGCAATAATATAAGTAGGTGACTATTTTTATTCCCTCCACTTATTTAGAAGGGTATCTTGAAGAAAAATACTGAAATCCCAGGTTTGTATTTTTCACAATCATTTTTATCATGCAAGAATCTGAAGATGATTAGCAGCAATGTTTTCATAGCACTTAGTGACAATAGATTTACTTCTACTTCCAATGCATAATTATATGGTATGATGTCAAGATTATTCAGCCACATTAATGCTTGTGTTAACACATCGGACAAGTTCATCCTATGGTTTATGTTTTCTTTTCACTTTTCTAATTCTTAAAACATCTCATTTATTGTTTTCATGCTAGAAATTCAGATGAGATACTTAGAACTGACACAGAATTTTTCTATTGCAAAAATCTGCCATTTTTTGCATTTACTACTCTCAAAGAAAGCAGTTAATTATTTACTATTTGCTAGTTTTATATATTTTATATTAACTAAAGTTATGGATATGACCTTAATTCAACAGAAAGTTTTAACTTAGACACTAAGACCTTATTTAAATATTATTTTTAAATTAGAAATTTTATTTTATAATCTTTTTCAGTGAAAGAACATTTGCCAGTTTTCAAAGACAGCAAAGATCATTAAGACATTTTTTCTTGCAAAAATATTAAAATTAGCACATTTTAATCATATTGTGCACGCAACTAGACTTGTAAAGAAACATCCACTTTATACATTTGTTTCATTTTTTTAATAACGAAACTATAAACCACTAAAATTAGAAATAGCTCACTGTTTTGCGTAGAAACCATATGGCTGTAACAAAATGAGAATCAGTTTTCAACATGCACATTCAACAAGTAAATATATGTCCTTATCAGACCATAAGCATTTGACTGTTTAACTTCATACTTCACTAAAAGCTTATTTGAATATTTCTCATACACAGATATGCATACATTTGTCAGTGCAAACACTAACCACCAGCTTGTTAGCTATCACTTTTTCTCTTCCTCCATAACATGTGCAGAAACAAATGGACCCTTTCGTCTTTCCAGCTCACTAACGATCTGCCACAATGCACTTTGTCAGAGCACAAAATCTAGGTTTCATTCTGCATTTCCAGACTTTGTGTAAACTCATTTTGCAACTTGAAGATAGAGTTTAGATTTTGTAAACAATATTAAAACAAAAATATTAAGATTACAAGAATGTTAAACAACCTTTTCTCATTTCTGTGCCAGCAACTGCAATAAGATGAGGAGCTTTCAGTGACACTCCTTTCAGGCCTCATTCACTGCTCCCATACACTGTGTTATTCACAATTTATCCCTGCTTTCATGGGTAACAATAGCATCAGCTGATAATATGCTAAACCAATGGAGTCTCATTTCATTCACTTAGGGATAGCTTAAAGTCTTAACTGGTGGATTTTTGGTTTTGGACTGAGAAAGAAGGGTGGGGGGAAGGCTGGATTTTAGAATTCACATGCTTTCTTTTGTATAGGTGGTGAAGCATTAACAGAAACTGAGACGCAAGCAGGTTTTGAAAGTAAAAAAATTAACATACATAATCCAAGGAGACAACACAATAACTTGAATAGCACTCATTCACACAGAAAACTGAGGAAAGATAATCTGCCTATACTGTAGATATTTTATGCCTCCCTCTGTATCTGGTCTTTCTGTAGATGGCTGATACACCAACCCCTATTACACTTCTCTAAAATCTCATGCCAGAGAGAAAACTTGTCTGTTTCAGCTCTCTCATCAAAACAGCCTGCAGACAGCTCCATGCCTTCAAAACTGTTAGAAAATGACTGACAATACCACTGCAGTTTTAAGGTGATTTGTCCATCCAACGGCACCAGAAGGAACATTCATAAACAAGGTGTACAGCGTCCCCAGGTACATGTGCAAATACATCTCATAAACTTAGTTTCCACTAGGATACAAGCATGGCAAATTACAAAATAACTTGCAATTAAACTTCCTTTGAATGTATAATTTCAAGTTGGAGAATTCAACCTTCGGTCATTCGCACTGGCAGATGCTACTTTCAGCTCTCAAGTCAGGGCTGAAACATCTCATGTTACTGCCTGCCACCACAAGGACTCAAATCCAGAGGCATGAAATTCCTAATAGGGAGGGTCACAAGAGTTTCTGCCATTCTACTGTATACTTTACATTAAATTTTCTACCTCAATTTATTCATCTTTGCTGAGACAAGAGGTCGGTGGTAACATTTCACAAATTCTCACAGGTCACCAGGTTGGCGTATACAGCTGACAAAATACATAGCTGCCTTCCCCCTTCTCCTCCCATTTGAACATAAACCAAAAATATTACCTTTGTATTACACAAGCAATCCCTTTCCTGCACAGTCTAGAGCTGCAAGCCTTCCATCAGTCTTTTTCACCACACTTTTAAAGCCACTTCAACATCAAGGAGCTCCATAACTGCATGGCAACTGGCTGGCTGCCAACCAGCTGCAAAACAAACGCCCCTTGTATTGACATTTGAGGTTCCTTGATCATATTCAATAAAGCACCTTTGATGTTAGCACTATTGGTTAATATCATCTTACAGTCTTGAGGGAGAGCTTATCGAGTCTGTAAGACAGATCATAAAGCCAGAAAGGACCCTATAGTGTTAGAATAAAACAAAGTTTGTGTCTCGTGAGGCAAGAATAGTATTTATAGGTGAGAAAATGTCAAAATACACACATCACCTACTTTTTGTGTAACATTTGGAGAACCACAGATCCTACCTTGTCTAACAAACACCAAGTCATTTTCTGTTGCTATCCAACCTTAACAGAGATCTCCCCACAGGACACTAAACAACCAGCAATGCTTGGGTTCTTTTCTGTCACTTCATATCCCCCTGACTGTCATCCCATATCCTCCTGACCTTCTTTTGCTGTAGCAAGGCAGCTGCCTCTTTCTTCCCCTTTCTGGCATGCTCTCAGAGCAAAATCTGTCACCTTGCCCACAAAGTGGGACTTCAACACTCGGCACACACAGAGCAAGATTTATAGTGCTCTGGCACCGTGAGCTGTCTGATTTAGCGACACCTCTTTAAGTACATGAAATTGTAAAAGCAGTGAGACTGACAAACTTCCTAAAAGTTTCCAAAACAAAAGGAACACTGGCCCAGGAAATAAAAAGACAGTGCCTTGCTTCAGCATCCTCTGTGCTGGGGAGTCTTCAGCCTGGAGAAGAGAAGAGAAGCCTGGAGAAGAGAAGGCTGCATGGAGACCTCATAGCAGCCTTCCAGTATCTGAAGGGGGCCTACAAGGATGCTGGCGATGGACTCTTCATCAGGGACTGTAGTGACAGGACAAGGGGTAACGGGTTCAAACTTAAACAGGGGAAGTTTAGATTGGATATAAGGAAGAAATTCTTTACTGTGAGGGTGGTGAGGCACTGGTAATGGGTTGCCCAGGGAGGTTGTGAATGCTCCATCCTTGGCGGTGTTCAAGGCCAGGTTGGATGAGGCCTTGGGTGACATGGTTTAGTGTGGGGTGTCCCTGCCCATGGCAGGGGGTTTGGAACTAGATGATCTTGAGGTCCTTTCCAACCCTAACTATTCTATGATTCTATGAAAGACCTCGGGAAGCATAGAAATCTATAAATTTACTAAAACATGGAACCTAGAAGATTTTGGTGGTGGCAGAGGTGGCTTTATTTCCCTCCTGCTGCATTACCTTCCATGCCCAGCCCTATACTGGAAATCATCTCCACTGACAACTCAGTGAAATCATCATATTTTCCTCTCATTTTCAGTTTTCTGTTCTGCTGTGTGAAACACCCCGGAGGTACAGGCTTCTTGTCCTCTTTTTCAGCTATTGCAAAATTTCACCTTTCCCAGCCCTCCAGACCTGGAACAGCATCTAGTTAAATGTTATTCCCAGAAAGATTCCTTCTAGTACCAAGCTGGAGAAAACAATTTCCCTAAGATACTAGCCATAGCATTTTATTCTGGGCCAGGTCTGGTTTTAAGCAGGTAAAATGACCCTAATGGAAGAAGCCAAAGTGTTGTGGCTTCAGGCCTGGCCTACCTCCAGCATTGCTATCAACAGATGTTAGTGAGCAACTACCAAAACGACAGGTTTTCTGTTATACTGTTCTAGTTTGCAATAACCAGAGGCTTATTGGCTCACAGAAAAAAAAAAAAAAAAAAAAAAAAGAACAGCAAACCAAACCTCTTTTTGCTTGTGATAACAGAGGGAAAATTCAGGAAAAGGCTATCACAGATAATTTACATGAGAAAATAAGACATTCATTTTTGTGAAACTGCACAGACACAGATGGAGATCATCTTCATCATCTATTAAATGGTGGATTACACTCTCATATTGGCCTGGGTTTTTTCAGCAAGGCATAGAATTCTGTGTCATTACACCTAGCCCCATATGAAACAATTGACATTATTCTGTTCCTTGGGGCAGTTCCTCCCTCTTACTCCTCTGTCTCCATAGTTTAAGGACATCCGCTTTGCTTTTTCAGTCCCACCACCTGTCCACATTCAGTGATTTTTTTCACCATAGGCTCAGCACCTTGTGCACATGTGGGTCTGCAGTACCTCCCACCTCATGAGCACTGATAGCACAATGCTGTCCACTTCTCAACACTGGTGAGTAAAACCCTGGGAACTGCAAAATCTGAAATACAATTCACTCTCATATATCATAAAAACACTAGAAATGGATTTCCAATAATAAAAATATTTCCTTATAAATCTGCACACTGGGAGGGGCACCTGTGTGTTTATTTCCCAGCCTCCTAAATGAGATGTTTAGCCTAATGATTTGATGCTATCAGGCAAATGTTGTAGAACAAGTAGCAGGTGTATGCACTTCAGACGTGAACTGTTCAGGTTATCACATTGCATCAAACCAGCATGCAATCACTGTCCCACGAAACAATCTTAGCAATGAGGAATTTCCCAGTGCTGCAGCTTCCGAAAGAAGCAGTATGCCTCATTCCTGCATTTTTGTATGATTGTGCTCCTTCTTCAACTACATTCTTTAGGTGAACATGTGAGTTATTTTACATTCACTTTGGTAAGAATTTCTTAGTATGATTTGCTTTCTTTGAAATAGAAAACTGTAGAATAAAATAATCAGAATGAACTATGACCCTATTACAAGTAAAAATCCTTTTAGCAGAAAAAAAAAAAATCATAAATGAGTAAAATTTCTAATTTCTGAAAGAACTGAGTAGGTACCCACCTCCACAAAGGGTTAAAAGTGTAAGACTACCCAATTTTTTTTATATCATGACTCTGACTCAGTTGCCTTTTAAAAGTGTGTATTCATTAAATCATTAAAAGTTGTCAGTTCTTATTAAAATTCACTAAAAAACCACTGCCAACAACAACAAAAAAAACCCCAAAAACCCAACAAACCCAAAGGAATAAGAAACTTCCTGAGATTCAAAAGAAAGTTTCTTCAGAAGAAAAAAGAAGACTTTAGGTGTAGCCAGCAAATTATATAGGTGAAAAGAAAAGCAAATAGTACACCCGACAGCATTATCTCAACTTCATAAATTAATTTTAACCACCCTTTCCAAATATTCACTTTCAAATTAACTCCTCAAGAGGAATGAATTCACTGAATGTTCTCAATAACTCAATACTTGGGTGCTGTTTTTTAAAAATTAATCTTCTTAGACTACGTCCATGTCCCCTTGGCAACCAGCTCCATGTAATAGTCTACAAGCCTTTAAGCTCAAATGCTTGTGGAAGATAAGTTCAAAGGCACACATGTAAGTATTCAAGGAAGGTATTCAGGTTCATCAAAAGTATTTGCAACAAGAGTACTTATCCACTTGAAGAACAGAAGGTTTGCTACAAAGATTAGCTGGCCATCCTAATTCCAACAGTACACACCAATTGCTTGCACAGAACACCTGATGGTTAATTAAAACAGGATATTGTTCCCAAACAGCTCTAATTCTCCCCCCATAAATCAATACATTTTGGTAAGCAATTTTCTGAGCATCACAAAACACTTCTGGTAGGGAGGAAAACCCTTAGAAGAAGGAAGAGAGGGTTGCAGTTGAGCTGTGGTGGAAAAAAAGGGTTAAAGAACGGGAACCTCTGGAACCATCATTTTCACTATGTTTAAGAAGGGGGTACAGAGGCATAAAAAGGGGAAAATCCCATGACAGTATCAAATTTCCCTTCCCTGCAATAATCATTAATGATTTCAACTGTAAAAAAAACCAAATGCCCATGTACAAAATAATGTCTCTAATGGTTGGTCCCCTTTCTAAAGGAAATCAAAGGTAAATAGCTTAGAGAACATTGACAACTATTTCTAATTGTGAAAGCTTTTTAGAGATCCAAATGAATAGCTCAAAAGTCTGAAGAACCCAAAGAAAGGTACTTTCAAAGGCAGCCAGTCTCCAGGGGAGTCAGTGAAGAAAGTGGAAGAGTTGGAGTCCTGATACTTCTAAATAATTTAACAAATTTGAGTTGAGCCAAAATAGAGCAACCAGTGTGCTTTCAACATTGGGTGAATAAAATTAGATCTTTTAAAAATACTGAAAAAGTTTCCTGCTTTTTTAGCATTTCTATATCTGATTTGTAGTGTATACTAAGCTAATATTTTTGTAATTCTGGCTTTACACACCTGATCTCCACTGCTGCTAAGACAGAAAGAAAACAAAAGGATCCTCCTCATGTTAGAAAGGATTTGGGTAAAGGGTTAGGAGCAGAAAATTCATACAAAAACTTAGTAAAATGAGATAATCATTTTAAGCATCAGTGTTCCAAGAAATTCAAATTTGCCTAGCTTATATGAGACTTGTCTGTCATTACAGGTAGTAGATGTTGAGGATAAGATGCCTACTGCCTACTTCCATTTTCCCATTAAAGTCTCTACAGTTTATTTATATTCGTATTTTTTCTTTCATTTTCTTTCAGTAATCCTATAAAACCAAAGAGGTAGCAGTGATTTAGCACATTGCTTATGTCTGACAAACATTAATATGCAAGAAATAAATGGTATTTGAGAACATTTTAACAGCTAGAAGGATCTGCAATGCGGACATTTAGTTCTTCACATTTCTGTAAGCCAGTAAAGTTGCTTTTTAGAATTGCAATTTAGTATAACAGTCATTTATGGTTACGAACCAAACTTAAATATTAAATACTAATGTTAATAATGGCATTTTAAAAGGCAGCACACTTGTGTTCACTTATGTAACTACACTAAAGGTGAAGATTTTTGTTTCTTTAGTGCAAGACAAGTTTTTGGTTCACAAAATAAAAAAGCTGAAGCCAACAACCTGGGCTTTTTTTTTTTTTTTTTTTTTTTCAAACCTACCCTATGTTTTTCTAAAATAACAAATTTAACCTTCAAAGACGAGTACGGCATAAAAGAGGCAGTCAACTGGTAGTTTACTTTGCTTTTTATAGGCACATTACTCTTTATTTTCGATGAACAAGGCCACACAGCTATTTTAAAGCCTGATGACTCTGTCTTTTTTAGTGAAAACCCTCAGCCCCTCCCTGTCTCCTCCCCAAATCCTCAGACTGTCTGGTGACTTGAACAAAGTATTGCCTTTTCTGCGCAAGCGTCTCTCTCCTAAGTCAACAGCTATATACCGATCCAAACACCACAGCCCAGCCTATACCCTGGTGAAGGTAGCTTGTCATTTCCTGTCATAGGATACCCTTCCAAATTACCCTTTTCTTTTTAAGAGTTCAGAAAATCATGCTTCAAGAAATGACCATTTGTATTTCCTTTTTGATTTAACATGTTAAAAATAAACACCAGCCATCCTTCTTGTTAAATCCAGAGCCAGATGAGGTTATTGTAGATCAAAAATAAACACCAAATTATTTCTTCTCCCAGCTATAACAACATACATTTGAAGTTGCAAAAGAATGCAATCTCTAGGCTAGATATTTTCGAAGGTATACAGAAAAGTAGAAATGGTATTTGAATAAATTGCAGCAAACAGTTTCCCCTACTTGTAAGATTTTATGTTGGAGCATGCATTCTTGATTGATAAAAAACAAATGTCTAAAAGAATGCTTAATATACCTCAATTTTAAATTTTAGTAATCCAAAAGGTGTTGAAAGTAAGAGCAGTTAAAAGTTACAGGCTTTCACACCAAGCTGTTTTGCCTTGGAGTTCACACGGCTTTAGACTCAGATGAGGAATTGCCACATATGCTGTACAGTTTTCACAATTTTCATCTCAGAAGAAAAGTTACAGCCTCAAATTCCAAGCAATGAAATTGAGAATGGAACTTTGTGAAAAGTGGATCTCTCAGTAGAGCGGCCAAACCAAAAACTTTTAAGCAATAATAGATTTAGGCCAAATGGTAATAAAATATCTTCCTTTATTTGCAAATTAACTAACCTTTATTAAAACTTCATTTTGACTATAGATAGTTTCAATCTATGAATGTCCTTTTTAAACCTGCAAATATTCACTTAAAATCAAATCAAATCATTACAGCAAATCAGCTCTTCTTTCACATTTTCCTTGACAAGGAAGTCAGGATACCTCTAGATCCATTTTATTACCAATTTACATGTCACTAATAATACCAGCTTGCTAAAAGGCACCTGGGTAATGTGCTACCTGGCTAGGCAGACTCAGCGGCAGCAGAGCCAGCTGAATTTGCAAGGATACAGGCTGGCCTGTGCCTCGTGGTTTGGTGTGCAAACATTCATTTAGGACACATGCTTACCCAGAAAAGAGATATCTTATTCAATCCTAAAAACATTGGCATGGCAAATTGAGGACTTCAATGCAAGTTTCTTATCTCTACAGTTCCGGTCATGCAAATATGTCAACACATGTTTAGCCTCTTACATTTGAGCAATCCTATTTATTACCAAAGTTATGCACATGTAGATTCTGACTGTCAGTTTCCATACACAGTTAATTTTATGTCTGTCAAGATAAGTTTAGAAATATCTATGGTTTAAAGAAGGTCATTAGTAATCATCCACCCAAAATTACAGCTTTAAAATGTTTGCTGAGGATTAAAATGGAAACAGAAAGTGTTCAAAGTTCTCCCATTTCTCAGCTCTAACCAATGATGTAAAACTAATAATATTACAAAAGTCTTCTTTTTTTTTTTTGTTTACTAGCATCCCTAATTTCTGAATATCTTGGTTTTTTTGTTTTCACATCTGTTTTATATTGACCTTTCACTACACTTGAGATTCAAATGTGGTGGTGGGACTAAGCAAATGGTCATTCTTGCTTCTCTAAATCATAAGGCAAAGTACTGACTCTGCATAAATTCTGTGCTCTGTTTCACGGAGAAAAAAAAATATAAAAGGACAACAGAAGTTGAAAACCCCTCTAACAATCTACTTCAGCACAACAGCATCAACGTGAACAGTAAAAAGTCTCATGCCAAACCAAATATATGCATACATTTTAAAACAGGGGTGTTCTGCACAGTCCCTAATTAGTCACCTCATTAGTTCATCTTTTACTTTAAGCCTGCTTTAATGTTTTGGTCAGTTTCTGAGGTCTCTAACAAGGTCTCCCATCACAACAGTGAAATTTTTCTTAAATTTGTTGAAGGTTATTGAACATGAATCTGACTGCAGGAAATTCCCCGTTATAAGAAAAGCACATGGACAACTTCCCAAAAGTGAGAAAAAGCATGGCTTTGATACGTTGTTGATTTAGGTTAAGGAAATCTGCAAATGTCTTAAAATCAGATCATGACTACAGATGTGTTTTCCATGTTTACTGTATCTATCTAGGTCTCACACATGACAGATCTTCATTACATTGGCTGCTCCTTTATTATTAATGAACACTCCAGTTTTATCCCTTGTTGTATAAGAAAGGCTCATGAACTTGCAGAGACTACTTTTCTTCTCTGAGATAACTGAGGTCATTACTAGCACACTCTGACTAATGCAGTGCCCTGTATACTTACTGCCTTTGCTTATGTTTTGCAGTGTTGAGATTTCAGTAAAAGCATTATTGTTGCAACAGTAAACTCAGCATAGGAAAGCATTATCATTGGTGTTTCTTTTCATTATGAAGTTAAAGAAAGGCTTTAGGGTAAAATATAGCTTTTCCATTAAGCTCCTTTTCCAACTATTCAAATATGATGCTGTAAAAACTACAGTGGCTTTTGCTAATTCAGTGACTGTTAATTTACAATCAGATCAAAAGGTCAGATTAAGTGTTTGAACTTTCTCTTTCCTCACTGCCATATTTTAACTAATTCCACCAAACAAAACATCAGCCTTACTTTAATAAAACCTCATAACTTGCTAAAAAGAAAAGTTGAGTAGTTTTCTATTTGGATCCAAAGTTCAATGAGGTCAGTAAAAATACTCTCATTAAGTTTAAAACAGGTTCCGGCTCAGGCATTTGTATGTTAGTAACTAGACAACCAAGAAAGATGGATGTCTCTTACAAAGCTGGGGGCATTTTACATGAGCTTTTTGCCATTTAGCATGTTAACATATGGGTATCAATGACATGGAATGCAAACGAGGCACTGCAGTATTTCACTGAAGAGACTAATAGCTATTGAAGTTCTTAATTGATTTGATGAGGGGTATGCAATTTTTAAACTCAGGAAACCTAAACAGATAAAAATCCTGTTGTGATATACGAATGAATATGGCCTTAAATTCAGAATAACTGCAAACATTCACAGATGCATTTTATTTAACTTTTAACTGTACAAACCCCAAATGTTCTACTGATTGTTTCTCTCCTTCCATGTTCTCAGCTTTTCCTCTACACCAGAAGTCAAGAATTAATTCCAATAAGGGTTAATAAGTAAAAAAATCATAAGTTTTTTTTTTAAATGAATGCCAGACAAATTCAATCTTTATTACTGTAAATTTTATAATAGAAGATCCAGCTTTGTTTCTGAGCATACTTTAGCCTTGCTTTTTAGTTTCTTCAAGAGAGAATTTTGTATTAATACTTAGACAAGTAAAAACTTGATGTGGTCCTTAATTTTAAAGTCTGAAAAATCTCTTTGACTTTAATAAAATCCCACATGCAATTAAGACAATAACCGTGCATTACACATCCTAGACTTTCACAAAGTTTCATCCTAGTACTGCATGTTCACAGTAAGCCACTTACCCATGTTGACATGTAAGGTTACTGTTGGGTATTCTTTTTGCTCAAGCATGCAAGTACATAATTAATGTTTGAAATTTAGTGCAATCTACGGTCATAAACACAATGTTTTCTACACCTATATTACAGCAAAAGAAGCTGTCAATGCAATGTTAATGAATGCCTTCTAGTGCGACCAAAATAATTTCTGAAATTATGGAATGTGCATTAATAGGCATCACTGTGATTTACATAAACAGGCTACAGAAGCCAGCTACAGTGAGCACAGGCTTGGACTATGATTCAGAGCATTGCTGCAGAAAAGGACATGGGCGTGTTGGTTGATGAGAAACTGAACGTAAGCCAGATTCAGTATGCCTTCACAGCACAGAAAGCCAACTGTATCCTGGGCTGCATCAAAAGGAGCGAGACCAGCAGGTCAAACAAGGTGATCCTGCCCTGATACTCTGCTCTCGTGAGACCTCACTTGGAGTATTGTGTGCAGTTCTGGTGTCCTCAACATAAAAAGGACATAGAACTGTTGGAACAAGTCCAGAGGAGGGCCACGAGGATGATCAGGGGACTGGAGCACCTCCCGTATGAAGACAGGCTGAGAAAGTTGGGGCTGTTCAGCCTGGAGAAGGGAAGGCTGCGTGGAGACCTCATAGCAGCCTTCCAGTATCTGAAGGGGGCTTATAAAGATGCTGGAGAGGGACTCTTCATCAGGGACTGTAGTGACAGGACAAGGTGTAACAGGCTCAAACTTAAACAATAAAAGTTCAGGTTAGATATAAGGAAGAAGCTCTTTATTGTGAGAGTGGAGAGACACTGGAACAGGTTGCCCAAGGAAGCTGTGAATGCTCCATCCCTGGCAGTGTTCAAGGCCAGGTTGGACTTAGCCTTAGGTGACAGGGTTTAGTGTGAGTTGTCCTTGCTCATGGCAGGGGGGGGTTGGAACTTGATGATCTTAAGGTCCTTTCCAACCCTAACCATTCTATGATTCTATGATCTACCAGCATTTGCCATAGACTAATTCACCTGCTGCTAGCCACATACTAATAAAAGCACTAACACAGTAGATAGACTTTGAAATCCGCAGTGCTTCTGCATATTCCCCTCTTGCACTGCCAGCAGTGATCAAAATAAATATATAAAAAGCTTACCATGATTAATCATAGCCAGAAGAAAAAAAGATGTAAAAGAGTGGAAGGCCAGAATCAAAAAGTTTTAGACTTGAGGAAGTTACCTACAATTTGCAAAGTGAACTTTTTATTTCAATTGTGATTTAAAATTATTGGTAATCAAAAGACTGAGCTGCCAGTGTGCTCTTCTTCAAAGAGGTCCCAGAAAGCATACAAACACTTGCTCAAAAGCATTCACTCACTGTCATCAAGAATTCCTTTTCCCGTCACATTAATTTTATACCACTCCTCCATTTTTCAAGCCTCCCACTTTTTCTCTTTTATGGCTGTAAACCCTCAGTGTCCTGACATTTTCTTCCTAGTCATCTCCATTTTCTGCCGAGAGGTTTCTCATTACCTCTAAGGCTCACTTTTTGCACAGACAGCTCCTATGCTGCCCTCCCTTCCCCCCACCCCCAAGCCCAGTGCCAGTCATCTGTGCTAAATCCAGACATTCCAGATGCCACAGATACTTGCCCATTACATTATCTCCCTTCAGCCCATCTGCTAAAATCAAATTTGCTGGATCGGGGACTAAACAAATGCTTCCCCTTCCCTGGCCTCTGGTAGCACTAAGCCATCTTAGGGTCAGTAACAGCAGAACTTTGAACTCTGGACTTTTAGTTTTTCATGAAGATGACCAACTCCACAGATTAAAATTAAACTAACAAATGAGCTCTCTAATCATATTAAGTACTGTTATTTGTTTAAAAATATTTCCAAAACCTCATCTTGCACTATGGTAGGATATAAGTTCAACATTTAAGCCTTAGAATGGAATCGGAGCTACTTAAATAAATAGCGGCAGTATTTGTCAATGCAGTCAACTTCATAGTCCTCAATAACCACACTACTATTTTGTATACACATGCACTACATACCATCTGCTGATGCTTATTTTAATTCACCAGGAAAGGCCTGTGTTTAAGTTGGAATTTAAGTGACAGAATCAGAACAAAAGGAAAAGGGCAGCAGAATAAACTGAATAAATTCCAAATATGACTTGTAAAGGCAGACAATATAAAAGCTATAATCTTAGTTTAATCCCCACACTTTTTAAACATAGTAATTACTAGACATCTGCTGGTAACACAGCCTTGCTATTGGATAACCTTAATTACCCTGTAATATTTCCTGACACTCCCCAAAATATGCCCTATGGATAATAATTCATTCACAGTTCAGCCCCATTATTAGCTACTAATTCAAACAATCAAGACAAAGACAACGAACAGATGACCTTGAACAATTACCCACTCACTGAACAGAATTTATTTCATGCTTTTCAAAGAGTTTACTGCTTTTCTGGTTTCATAAGTAGCAGCCAAAAATTAACAAAATACAAGCCAGAAAAGAGCTGCAGAATAAAAGGAGATTTTCTGGGGTACCCCAGTTCCCTTAAACATCATTTTCTAGCATTAACAACATAATGGCAACTGCAATAGATTTCATTTTCTAAGATTAAATAGGGACCTAGGCAGACTAGGTGCAAAACCCGATACAATTGTTTTATTATACTGGATTTGCAATCTTTTTACTTATCTGCAAGAAAAGTATTGGGAAACTTGGAATAAAAATAATAAAATAATTAAATGCATATAAGTAAAATGAGTGGAATTCAAGCAACTGTTGCAGAAGCAGATACAGAATCAGTGCTGAAGCAGATGACAGCAAATGTCAGGCCTCTCTGTGGGCTGCCCAGGAAATATGTCAAGCCACAGATCACACTTTTTCCTCATTTGAGCTGCCATAACTTAATGCCCTTCTTTCTGATTGTATAGATAAAATCAAATGCATACAATGAACCATTATTACCAAATAAACCTAATCCCTAATATTTTGGATGATTACTTGTCTTATTTTGAGAAATTATTGTTTTAATGAACATTAAAGGGAAAATGGCTTTAAAAATTATTATTATTACGGTAATCAGGTTTTGGACATTATTTCTTCAGCTTAAGATAAGGTTAAGGTGTGTGAAAAGTTATACTTTTCCCTGTACCTCAACTAATTCTCTCTTTAAGATTCTAGGAAGTCCCTTGCAATCCATCTGAAAGCCAAAACATTCAGGTTCAGCTGGAAATAGGACTTGAATTGCTGAACTGGTAGGAAAATAAGGTTAAAGCAAAATCTAGGAAGAAAAGAAAATGTAATTGACAAGTCTAAGTCAAAATGACATCATCATTTTCTGAAGTGGTTTTGAGAAAGACACTGTCATTGTAGGAATCTTGTTGAATTTCTTAAACACTTAAAGTGAATGGCAGAAAAAAGATATTAGAAATAAAAATATAGATGCTACAAAATTTCCCCTTGTCAAAACCAAAAATATGATAACTTCTAAAACCAATTTACTTTAATATGCACAATTCATAACTACTTTAAAGATTTTTTAAATGCAAAGTACCTAAGAACGAACAACCTTTTAAAGCTTAGAGCAGCATAGCTAGTCCCAGTTCCAGCCAATCTGAAAGCCACAAGTAAAAGGACAGCTATAATTCTCCTTGATCTTAAAAGGTATGCAGTCTGTAAACATAAAGCACTCCAAGAAAGATGCAGTGGAAAAGGATTTTCTTCTCCAATGAAAAACACGAGACTGCAATATCTTCAAAGAAAAATATTTGTGTCCACATGGCTTTATAGACTACTTGAGGCTTCTTGTTGAAGCTATGGCCCTGAGCATGCTTTACTTATCAAGAGTGCCTAATAAAACTTCTAAGCTTTAAAAGTCCACCTCCCAGAAATGAGGCATAGGTGATGAAATTTCTCTTCTAGTTCCAAGCAGATCTGTTTTTCAACTTTTCCACTGCACATCTGAACATCCTTTTTGAGGGCAGCATTGAAGTGTTAGCACACCTCCCTATAGTGTTGTACTTTTCTACTGTAATAAGAAATTAAATTCTCACTTCAGGATTGGACACCCTAATAAATGATTGTTTTGGAAGCATTTTTAGTAGCAATACACTGGATTATGTTTGATTTAGTTTCTTCTGGCCTCAAAATTCATTAATTATATCAACATTTGTCCTAAACTTTTCTTTTGGTCATTACACGATTCACATACAAGCATTTAGAATTTTCATAAGGAAGCACATATTTAATATCTAGAACTTCTCTAGTAATGGACATTTGACATTTCCTTTCTCAGACTAAAAGCAGCCTTTCAGGTCACAATCAAGCATCTAAGAAACAAACCCCTTATCAAGCCTTTGTAGGAACAGTATGCTCTGTTTCAAAAATCACTCATGTAATGGATTGTCAACATAAAATATTTTCATGTGGATAATTCAACAAAATAATCTCTTGGCCATGGGTCAGGAATGGCCTTTTCTAATGCATAAATATTCAAATTATTATTTTTTTATGGTAAAGTTTGAAGTACACTTGTTATTAATTTCTATACAGACCAAATTAATGCAACTTGCCTGAAGCTCATGTCCTTGTTCATTCAGGAACTGAAATGTCATGTACAGAAGATAATCTTTTCTTCTAATTAATGTGGTCATGAGACAAATGAAACACAATAGGCAAGTAAGAGCTATGATAATTAAATAAAATGTTGTCCCTCCAGGAACAAAACACTCAAAATAAACTAGTTTCATATAGTTGGTTTTGAAAGGCTCATCTGTTAAAACTGAAAGTCTTCTGCTTAAATTAGATCTCGTTACTAATAGGTATTGTGTTCCAATTATTTCAGGGAAACTTAAAAGTCACTGCTAGAATTCAGGTCCAGAACAAACTGCACAACTGGGTTCTTGTGTGTTTAATCTTAGATACTGGGCCAAGCTCAAAATTAAATTCATATTTCTGTTCACATCTAAGAAGCCTCCTAGCAAGTCAATATCAATCTAGATAATTCCTCTAAACAAATGTTATACAACCAAAAGACACATTAAGAATACAGAACCTCATTTTTAAACCCGTAATCTTATGATTACTACAAAACGGCACAATACCAAGGCAAAACAACCAAACTTATTTAGACTGAAAAGTGCTTACAAAAATAGTATTCTAAGAAAAAAATTACCATTTTGCATCAGTGATTACATTGTTATTTAGCATGTTTGACCTAATATCCTGGAGCACATAATAGTGAGTGTCTTCACAATTATTTTAGAAAACACCTGTTTATTAAATGAACGTTAGAAACAGGGCAGAAAGGTGACCAGATTCACAATCAGGAATTCTGATTCAAGCATTTATCTAGCCAACTACTTCAACAAGAGATGACGTCCTCTCAGACTGGAAAAGGTCAAGCTGGTTACTAACATCTTCATATCAGGAATTAGACCTTCCTCCATGTTATCCAATGTGAGTTTTGACAAGGGATCTACAACCAGTTTTACCTACTGAACCCTTCTGGGGTGGGACATCACATACTTGTTCAGTAATTATCTGTTCCTCACTAAAGCCTCAAAGAAAACGGCTCCATCCTGTGACCCTGGAAATTTTTGTTTCTAAAAATATTCCATTTCAGCGATCTCTTTCAAGATAAAAGCAAGACAATTCCATTTCCTCCAGAAAATCCAGAAAGCGACTCCAGTTGCCTAGCATGCAAGAAACAAACATTTCCTGGAATGAACCAAGTACAATAAGACCTAGCATGCAAATTTTTTCCATCATAATCATTTGTTCTTACCACCAAACTGTGCTCTTTGTTTCATCAATCTAGACATAGAGACCTTTTTGAATACAATCACCATCAAAACTGTGATACTCCCAGGAGAAGTTTTAATGTCAAGTTATTGGTATTTTCCAGTAACACATACTTCTGCTTGGTTTTTCAAATAAGAATACAAAGACACTTAGAAAATTACAGGTACAGAAAACAGTCATATTGCAGTGATAAATTAAACATCATCCATATAGGCAAAGACAATATTCTAACAAAGTACACCTTTTTAGATGCAAGAGAGATGCCCAGACACAGAAAATGCTTTAAGAGAAGCACAGTTTCTTTTCTTCTCAGCTAGACTGTTAAGCAATCAAGGCTTCAGACCTACTAAGGCCTAATGCACACAACCCAATGAAAGAGCTGAACTTCAATTGCTACCACCTGCTTTTAATTTCTTGCTTTTTGTTTTTCCCCCAGCTCTCCTTCACATGAAAGCTTATTTTTCTTTCTTAGATTCCATGGTTTTTTCCTGCTTATGTTTTGGTTCTCCTTCCTGGAGTCATGGACTGTCTGCTTTTATCTATAACATAGCCAATTCCTAGTTTATACATAAGGCTTTGACTACAATGTATTTTTTTTAAATGGAAATAAACAAACCTGTCTGCTTTTTTGCTTCTCACTGAGTCTGATATCCCCTTTATGGTGCCCAATTCTTTCTTCTTTTCTTAATTCCTACTTTTTTATCTTGAAAAATTTATTTGCTATATCATGTACACCATTATTCCTTATTATCTTTATTATATTTTTCTCCCCACCCTTTATTTTCTCATTCACTGTTTCCAATGTCCAAATTTGGTTTCAATATCAAAGCTGTTTGGGTTTTTGTGTTTGTTTGGAATTGGTTTTGTTTTGGTTTGATTTTGTTTGTTTTCAAAAATAATACTTTCAGTTCCTTGGCTTTATATTGAAGCAAAATATGTTTAGTTGTTTGAAATTAGCAAATATCATCCCACCTTCTGAATGGTGGATACCAGCTTGAATCATTCAATCTTTCCTCTCTGAAGCTGAGTGCTAAGATTTCTGAAGCAAATTTAGAAGTTATATCTTTTAGTTTTGCCACTGATATATTACATTAGTGTGTTTTCCAGTTTTTTATTTGATGTGAAATCTCCTGTACACTAAACATTCATAATTTTAACCTATTGAAGTCTGACTTGAACATTGCTTCCTGAAGATTTTTACATCCTCTCACTGCAATATAACCTGTACCACAGCAACGGCCAGAAATTGTCAATATCAGATTTTTATTTCATATATTTTCTATGTGAAGTAGCAATTATGACCATGCATAAGAAGCCACTGCTTGTATAACGAAGCAGTTTTAGCAAAACCGATGGTTTTTCAACTGCTTATGTTACCCACTAAAGCTCAAACATTGTCTGGCAACTATCCTCAAGGGCAATTCTTTGGCAAACTTAACAGTGGGCCCCCTGCCATCCTAACAGATGGGCACCAAGTGTAAGTAGCCATAAGACCATATAAGTGCATTTAGTGTGAAACTTGGGGCATAATTCCCAGCCTTGATCACCATATGGCTTTTCCATACTGGGTTTGTGATAAATGGGATGTGCAGTGCTAACCTAACTTCTAACATGAACAGCATTAAGTAAAATGCTCTCAACAATAGCTCTCACCTTGTGATAAGCAGGGACTAAGTTTGGAATTAGCAGGAGCAGTAGAAGAGTAGGATTATTATACACCAACATCTTCCCCCACCCTTTTATTTCTGTTGATCCACTAAGCTTTCCATGAGAATCTAAACTTTTGAAAACCAAGGTAATGTGCTCCTTCGCTTCCTCCATACTCGCTCCTTTTCAGAGAAATAGAATGCAAACTTGTGAAAGCCAGTGCCTTCAAGAAAAAAAACCTTAAATTGATTCACTTAGTCTTGCAATTGGACTGAATCTAAATTGCATGGTAACTTCAATCTTGAATTCTACAGGTCAGTTTTACAAGAGAAACTCAGGATATCATAGACTCATTTACGACCCACATATTTATACTTTTACCATGTATACTTATTGGATATGGAATCCCAGTCATGTCCCTTCAGGAAATGTTTTTTCTGATAACTGCCAAGTCTAATGATCATGTTAAAAAGAAAGCCAGTATAGCCTATGAGTATGTTTGTGCTCACCATCTTTATTCTAAGCAATTCCAAGTTGTGTATGCCTCAGTGAGTGTGGATTTCAGTTATTACAGCAAAATTGATTTGGGTTTGTTAGCAGGAAGGACTGAAAACAAACAGCAAGTAGTGAAACAGGGATTTAGGTCCAGGAATGTGAATCTTTTAAAATTTATAGATTGGCTTTGAGTATTTTTAAGCAGCACTTCTGAGTTTTAGTTACTGTCAAAAATGATGCTGTTTGTGACCTTTGAAGAATGAAAATAATACAATTTCATCAAATCTTGAGAAAAGAGTGGGAACTCGGATGAATGATTCATTCAGATTTAAGAGTTTAAACTATAGGAAATCATATAAAAAGAATTATCTGGTTTTGTTCTTGCCTTTTCTCTCTATCATACTTTAGGGCAGAATTCATGCTTGATTTACACCAATTTAAAACCATTAAAAAGGAGAAGTCTCACTTCTCCCATCCCCAGTTACATATTTCTGCTGGAAAGGGCAATGCTGCCTTTCAGTGAGGCATGACTTGAATAGTTCCAAGTATTTGTAGAAATATTGTCTTAGATAAAAACAAAAGAAAGAGAGGCTTACTCTGGTATACAGTAATATAGGTGGTGCTGGAAAGTTACAGATGTGCAGCTGGAGGTCTAACACAATATATCTCTCTACGTTCACTTCCTAGATCAGAAAGAACAACATCTTTCATGAATATTCATCTGAGTTTACTTGCTTTCCAACTATATTCAAATAGTCAACTCTGTTGGCATGAACACAGAAAGCAAATGTCAAAGTTGCTTATGTGAGCTTTTCTGGAAGAAAAAAATAAATCTGGCCCTCCAAGAATGTTGGTTGAAACATTCATCTAATTAGGAAGAGAGGTAACTGACAGGCAGTATTTCATCAGAGTCCTGAAGCAATCATAATAGAGAATCAGAGTCATGCTTTTGGTTGACATATATGAACCCTGTCTGAATTAACTTCCTACTTACCTGAAAAAAAGAATTAAATTAGTGCCTATTAATGTACTAGTTACTTAGGCTACCAATATTTTTTCTCTTATACAGTTACATATGACTAGAGCTCATTATGTTAATTTCCTCTTAAAAAGATTGGATCTTTTCATTTTCTTTTTAACTATTAACATATAAAGCCTGAAGCTGAATCAGGTTATGTTTTGAAAATCTGGGAATTAACTGGGCATAATTAAATAGTATATTTTTGCAGACCTATGCATCAACAAGAGGCTTCAAATGCTTATTTAATAGTTGAACAGGTGGGAGAGACAAACCAAACATACCAACGGAATATGTCCTAGTCAGCATCAGAATACAATTAATACTGTAATATCTCCTTGGAAATACAAGCACTGGGAGATCAAGTTCACGACAAAGAGAATGTCTTTGTGATTCAATTCTGGCTGTGTTGAAAAACGAGTCTAAAAGTGCCACAGCTTCCTGTTTATTATCTTTCAGAAACTTCCAGGTCCAATTGACTCAGTTTATCTGAAAAATATTTCCTTCCATTGTCAGCCCTTGAAGATTGACCTTAAATATGAGCCAAAGCATGGAATCCTTCTGATGAGTGCAGCAATGAATGCAGCACTGAAACCCATAGTTGGAATTACCATTACTCCCCTTTCCTGATATAAATTACTCTGTAATCTGTCCAGTGTGAAGACTTAAGTATGCCAATTTTGTTACACAGAAAGAACAAAAGGAAAAGGACTTGGCTAAGATAAAGCTAGGCATGAGTGAAGTAAAAATAAACAGCAAGAAATGCTGTAATAGGCATTTATCAGCTTATAAAAGTGCAAATACTGTACTTCTGATAAAACTGAAGTTACAGAAGTTCTCTTGATTACAAAGACTGGTACTTTTCTAACAACATAACTAACCTGCAGAACTCACTGCCTACAAGTGATTAAGCAAACCAAGAGTTTCATTTTTTTAATGGCTCAGATACTTGTCTATATAGTGAAATTAAAGTGGGTCTTTACAACAAGACAACAGTGCTCATCAACCCGCTGTTTCATGCCATAAATCACAAGCTTGGGTGAGGCCAGGGCTGAGCATAAATTTCCCCAGTGGACAGCTGACATGCAGAAGTTTCTGACATTGGCAATTATAAGAGCAGCGAAAGCCACGCATTTCTTGGCTACATTTACAGGGTTTCAGTTTCTTCACATTTTCCACTTAGTTCAGGTGTGCAGCTTCACTGCCAGCACAGGTCATGACACAAAGCAAGCTAGGAGGGACACAGTCCTCCATCTGCACCCTGTTGGTCATTTGCAAACCAGCACAGTGTGCATGCAGCTTTCCAACGCCCATGTGGCCTCAGAGGCCCAAAATCAGAATTAAAGTTATGAACCTACTACAAAAGTAAATTATAAAATATTGTCTGCATCTTTAAAGGAAATAGATTCTAGCTTGCAGCAGGTATATTCAGAATATTATCTGCATTTTCAGAATTAAGCAGCAACCCACACTCTTGGAGAAAGCAATACATCTTTGAATAAAATTGCATTGCATACAAAACTATTAGAAACACACGAACTTGTGTCAGTTGTAGAAGTCTCCAAAATGCCTTATTTCTGCTTGTGTTTGTTAGTATGGCTTCAATCCTTGTCAGCCAAAACAGCAATGCATTGCAATTTACGCCTTTAACTGCTGGGATCCCGTCGATGGCCTGCTAACACTGACTCTGGCTGCTCAGTTTGCTTTCCCTCACGTCACAGCTGTAACGAGGGACTCCTGAGCGCTGCTCGTCTGATCCTTGACACAGCCGGGAGCTTCAGGGCAGGGAGGCCCGAGGAGGCTGCACTTGCCTTGCTGATGGCAGTGCTGGGCCTGGGGCTTTCCCTCCCTCTGCTGCCCGCCCCTCCCTGCACCAGCGGCTCACAGCAGCACAATATCTCCTATGCATGCCAACAGCCGAAAGGCTGTAGGGTTGCTGCTACTCCTCACAGGTCTTCTAATACAAAAAGCAGTGGAACCCTCATCAGGCAAAACTAGACTCATAATGGAAAGAATTAAGAGATTCTAGTTTTTGTTTCTTTGTTTTGCAGTATTCATTCTCAGGTCACGGTTTTATGTAGACTGCTGAATAACCTGGTGTCCTTAGCCATAGAAAACAGGAATCAAACTTCTTAAAGCCCTTTTGGAAAATTAATTTCAGAAATAATACTTCCTTATTGCTCACCTTATAATAAATTGGCAACACTTTAAAAGGCGTCCAGATTTCTCCCTAACAAGTTTTGGTATGAAGTGTTAAAGACACTGAAATGAGAAATAAATGCAACAGAAATAAGGGTGTGTCTGGGGTTTTTTTAATGACATTTTTCTTTTTTCCAAAATATTTTATTTTCAAAGGTATTGATCATTTGTTAAAAATTGCAAACTGGACAGTGCAGTGCCCCTTTCAGATTCCACTTTTATAATCCACAGAATCCTTGTGTTTAATCTTTTGTTAGACCCTGAAGTTCTTTGATGCAGGCACATTATTTTCTAGTGATTGCCACCACATGAAAAGGGTGTTAATCCTCTGCTAATTAACAACTTGTTGAGGTCGGTGGGGGTCAGCACTTTACATTTTTGGACTTGGTGAATTTTTCGTTCATTGGAACTTCTTGTTCTCAGCAGTTCAGCTGTTCCATAAATTTTTTTTCTGGGTGTATTTTGTTCCATGTCAGCGATAGCACCTGCCTGTGCTCTTAGCCCACTAAGAACATACTAAAAGCTTTTGGTTTGACGTGGGATTCAGTTTCTTGTGACATTTGAGTAGCCATAGTACCTATTCTACCATTACTTTGTTTACAAAGCCTGTTGCTTCATGCAGTTTAAGTGTTTTGTCTAGTTAGGAAATGGAGTTTCCACTGCTTTTGACAGTCGTACTATGGATACATTTCACTGCATGCAACATTCCTCAATAAAAATATAATAGAATACTTCCTCAAAATCGTTAGCGTATTATAAAAAGTATAAAAAATGTAGCTATTGGTAGAAACAAAAAAAATTAAAGGTCATCCCTTTTTATATAATCAGTGATATTTATTTATATAAACATTTATTAACCTGAATTTTGTTTAATTAACTTCAGATAATTCTCTTTCACCACTGCCTTCACTGAGTGCAATGGCTTACACATAGTTGAAATTCTATTAACCAGATTTCAAGAACAGACTTATTTCCCTTTCCACCTGTTATCAAGAATGAAAAAAAAAAAAAGGTGACTTTCTTTATGGCAAAAGTGTTCTTATATAAGCAACATCAATAAGACCTACTTTATTTTTTCCATAACATGCCAGTGAATTCTGTTTGGTTTTCAAACGACCACATAACAACCTTCCAGAGTACTGGTGAAATACAACTATGCTGCCCTATCTGTGTATATTCTTAAACAGATTCTGCAGTTTGAAGCAGTGTAGATAGCAAGACAGTAGATGTTTTGTTTTGCATTCAGTTCCCTCAAACTGGGAAAGGTATGTGAGAAAAGGCATCAGAGAAGCAGATTAACAAAACTTGATGGGGAGTGGGGAGAGACTATGAATGAATGAAGAGCAAAATAGAAGAGCATCAAAACTGTCCGTATCCATACAGTAATTAAGAAACAGGTCTAACCTATGAATCTTCCACAATTTAATCACACATTGTATGAAAAAGCACTTCCTTTCCTAACAAAAGGATTTAATTTTTCTATATACAGATTAGATAGAAGACCTGTCTCATCCCTTTGGAGATAGACAAGGAACACAGGCATTCCCAATCTCTCTCCTCTACAAGCTTCAGTACTTGGCAATTTTATTTTCTTCATGACTCATTTTAACTCTCCTGCCTTCTTAAATAATCAATCATAATCTTTGCAGTCTTTCACCTAACTGCACCCCCCCCCACATTTACTTGATTGGTTTCACCATTATTTGAACACCCATATTTCTGAAACAACCTAACAAGGATGAGGAAATTCTCTTTGGAAGCTTGTTTCTTGGTCTAGCTTAAAATAAACAGAAACTGTTTGGAAAGAAAAACAAACAACAAAACAAAAACACTAAAACAAAACTCAAGGGAGCACTGTGGCTTTCACTCATAATGCCTTCAAAAATAGTTTAAAAAATACTAAAGCATCATCTAAAACTGAAGTACAGATGCAGCAACATGCCTGCCTAGACACTGTGACTAATTGCATGTTATGTAAACGGTATCTCACAGACAGCACTGTATAGATGATAGACCATTAAGACAGTTTACAAAGGGAAGTGAGTGATCTTACCCTTCTGAATCTTGATTAAAGGAAAAAGAAAATTGTATAAATTGCTTGGCTTAAAATGATTTTGTTATCTGAAGCTCTGTAAGATCTTAGCACAACAGAGGTGATTCATGATCCAGAATTTGCCCTTTCTTTTGTTTTTGACAAGCAAAATACCTCCAGGGTGCTGAAGCTCTGTGACTCTTGCTCAGGCATTATGAATGATGGGAGGATGAAGGTTTCCCTGAAGTACTTCTTATGAGTGCACACCTTTGGCTCCTATTACATGAAGCACTGACTATCCCCATAATTATTTTTGAACAGTTATATTGGCTGTTGAGGAGAAGCAACTTTTGAGGTTCCATTTATGCAGATGTATGTAAATATTAAAATAGCCGAAAAAAAAAAACCCCACACTTGTCTTCCTTTTCAGTATTCCCTTTGCAGAACTTCAAGAATTTCCCGTTTATTTATCAGCATCGCTTTTCATTCCTTCACCTATTCAACTGTAGTAATAGATTTTCATGCAGATAAACTAATAATTCACTTGAAAGTAAATTCTTTCCTTAGCCTGTTAACAAAGTAAGGAATTTCAGTGTAAATATTGACATTAAAACAGTGCTATCACTTCAGCATTTTAAAAAGTTTCATTACTTGAGGAACTGAAGTATTAGATAAAGTTAAATTAGGCCACAAGAAAATATATGTTTTTAAAAAAGACGATGACCTAAATGGTGAATTGTGACAGCAGTCAAGTAAATAACTTAACAAGAAAAAGCTTTGCAGAATATTGATTTAATGCATCACTTAAGCAACAGAATATCTCAAACCCGCATTATCCATGCTCTATTTCCCTGTACCTTGGACAGTTTATCTATTCACCTCTCTCAAAGAAACAAGCACATATTTCTACATGAATTGTTTGCCTATGATGTACAGTTCTTAACAGTATGATACTTTTTAGTAGAATTCTACTTTTGTGAAGGATACTCCTTTATACCAATTTTAGCATACTGGAATAAAAAAGCTACAGAAATTTAGCCAAGATACCTTATACATTAATTATCATCTTTACTCCGTGAAAATGTATCACTGCAAAATAAGGATTTTCACTATGTCAAAGGACTGTACACCGCATAGCACAAAGTTTCTAAAAAGGCATTAAAAGAATGCCAAAAATCTGATACAAAATTACACTGATTTTAAATTGTGGCTTGAAATGTTACATTCAGGACAAAGACTGTAAAGACAGTGCTGTCTCACAGAAGGAGGGACAAAAAGTAGGAAAAGGTGCTTACTGTTTTAATTTCTTTTTCTTTCTTTCCTCCTTTTTTCTTCTTAAGAAATTATTAAAGATATTTTTTCTAACAGCCTGTTTTATTACCCAAAGTAAAATCTCTTTCTGTAAAGATTTTTTTTCAGCTGATATTCACCATTATGACTGTTATGCCATTTAAAATGTATGAATGACAGCTTGATAGCTGGAGAGGCATCCAATCTGAATTCTCTGGTTTCCTTTCTGTGGCTACGGAGCTGAAGCTACTACTGCCTGACTCCACGGCACCCAGCTGCCACATCAGGTTCTGCACGTAGACAGGACTGTTCTATCGTCATATGCTTACATAGTTCTACCAAAGCCCTACATGGATGATGAATATAATGAATAGAGGCCCTTTCCTACATGCCTGTCCTGAAGAAGTGTTTAAACCACCTTTTATCCTATGGTTTTGGTTTTCTCTGATTTTTTATGAATTTTATGGAAAATGGGTTAAGAAGGTGAAGTTACTCAGCAGGTGGTACAGGAATTGCACAGGGCTACAGAAACCCCAAGGAAACTATAATTTTCATGGCATTTTGCAAAACAATGAATGGTCAGAATATTTTCCCCAGAACAGGTTTTGAATCTGTATTTATTCATAACATCTTCAGTAATTTCCATTACTGTTACCTAGTCTAAAGATTTCTTACCGGAAACCAGCACAGAACATGGAGGTAAAGTTAGTGCTGATGAAATGAACTGCAGCTGAACTCCTTTTTAGCAACTCCCATTTCACCAATAGAAAAACAGGTTTAAGTTTTCAGGTCTCTTCTAACTCTTAAAGGAGGTACACACAAGATCTTACTTATTTCCCTCCCCCTTTCCCTCCATGCTGTGGTAAAAAGCTCCTAAGCTATTTGTATTTTACCCTTTGTGATATCTGCAAAGCAGATTTAAGGAATTACAGAAGATACCTCCTGGCCAGTTTTATTTATCTTTTACAGCTAAAGGATGCTCCAAGAGTATTGTGGGAGCCTATTTGACCACCCTTAGTGATGTCCCCAGCTGAGCAAGGCAGGGAATAAGACTCATCTGTTCACCTCATGTTGATTTGTCATTTGACATCTGTGTCAGAACAACACCCTCTAAGAGCAGACACTTTGATGCTACTGCAGCTTTATCTCTGTCAGAACTAGAGCTGGGTGGACTATTTACTGTGAATAATTTATTCAGCAGATTTCACCCTTTTTTAAGTTTAAGAGTTCTCTATACACATCCTAATTAAAAGAGATAATTGGCTTAATACTCAAGCACTTCATTCGTGTTCTCTTTGTCCAGAGGTGTCCTGAATAAAGGCAGGGGTGAAATCCTGGAGCCACTTAAGACACTGAAACCCACTTTCCCTCTTGATTTCACTAAGGTCAGGATCTCGGTCAAGGTCCCTCAAGCAAGAAGCTTCCAGTTTGTATTGTGATATATATGAGGTCCATAATTAAACAGTGGGAAGATACAAAAGAATGGAGCAAGGGATGCAGTAATAGGATATTTAGATAACACCACGTTGGCTATACTTAAAAAAAAAAAAAAACCAAACAAAAAAAACAAAAAAAAAAAAAAACAAAAAACAAAAAACAAAAAACAAAAAAAAAAAAAAAAAAAAAAAAAAAAAACAAAAAAAAAAAAAACCAAACAAACCCAAAACCCAACTCTATAGAAATCACTTAAGTTAGGAGGACATTTAAGAGGGCTCAGGGTAGGATTTGATTCCCATACAAGAATCAGACAAATATGTGAGAATACTTTGGTGACTAATTATTTGAACAAGTGCAGTTTGAATTGACTTCCCACCTTTCTTCCCTCTGCCAGCAACTTATTTTTTAACTAAGATCAAAACACTCTTGTTAAAGGAATTATATGGTCTTTAGTGTATAATAAATTCATTAATCAATATAAAATATATAATGGAATATATAATTAAAGATTAAAAGTCATTACTAGAGTAGCAGTTCTGTTCAACTATTCTGTTCAAGTAATAATCTATTTCTGAAAGCATCTCTACCCTGCATGCACCTAGCAAGAATCAGTGTCTGAAGGCAGTATTGAACTATATTCTCTGAAATGTCTAGTGTTTTGCTAGCAATTTCAAGCTCCTCCGTTCTTCAACATTCAGTCACTAAACTATTCTGCTTAAATTATTAAATCCTTTTAATTTAAATTTTCATAAGCTACTAGAGGAGAAGTGCACATCCTTAAAGTAACAGGTCTGGCTTCTTGCAGGAAAACTATGGTATGAGTATTGCATTTATACAGTAGTAACTCCCCTTAAGAAAAGATCAAAATAAATTATTTCATTAAGGAGTAAAATGTGGAGGACAGATGCTTAAAAGAAAAAAAATCCTTTTGAAACTATCTTGGTTTAGGACCACCCAAAATTGGAACAGAAATGGGACAAACTAGTTACTATCTAACCCCTAAAAGACTGAGATATCCAACAGGAATAATGAATCAAGAATTGGCAGGTCTCTTTAGATCAAAATTATTGAAAAAGAAGAAAAATAATTTCCAAGATGTATTATATTGGCCCCTGAGCAAAAGTTGACTTTGAAAAAAAGTTGTAACATATTTCAACTTTAATATGTACCAAAGAAAACATTACAAGTGCTAATGATGTGTTTCCTTGCAATGCTTTAATCTCACCAATAACACTGTAATTCTTTTGCTGACAGTACTATAGAGGTAGGACAATGGAAGGATTACTCTATTAATTTCTGTTACATATAGTGTAAAATATATTCATCTATTTCCTCAGTGGAGAGAGAGATGATTTATCCGAAGGAACTATATATTAAATTAAAAAAAATATTCAAAACTAGACCACCCATGGCTTTTGGATCAAAAGACTTCAACATACAAACCATGAACTGCTAAATAGTATCATTCTTCACCAAATACTAAATAACACAAAATATTGATACATTTCAGATTTTGAATCGAAGAGAATATCTTACAACGGAAGGAAATTAGAATATAAAATGCCAGTTGCAGACTTCTATGATTAAGTGGCAGCTTGATAGAAAATTTATAAAATACATATGTTTATGTACTATTATGGTTAAATTGAGAAAGAACTTACTTGAAAGCAGAAAAAGCTATGTAACCTGTAAAGGTAGCCTAAAGAAAAAAGACCTGTTGCAGTCACCAAGTCAGACTGCCCCTACAAAGTCAATTGTTTTTGTTGTTGCGAAAATTGGGCCAGCTGAGTTTCAGGCCTGTGTATTTGAGGGAAAACAGTTTATCATGAAAGGAGTTAAGGGAAAAAGGCGAGGAAAAAAAAAGGGATAAAAATTGGAGGATTTGACAAAAAAAAGAAAAAAGTCACAAAGGAAAAATAAATATATAAATAAATAAAAGAAGCATCACTTAAAAGAAATCATTAGACTTCCTGGAATATGCAGATGTGATATAGAAATTGTTCAAGTATCTTTCATTTCAACATTACCTTAATGGCAACAAGGGATTTTATCTATTTTAAACTTGAGGTATGTCAGCTTAAAAGCATGGCTGATAACTAGCTTTACTGATCAGACCTTTGTGGACGTTATAATTCTATGGCACCCTAAATTTAGCCAACCTTTCAAATACGTGTATAACAATTTCATCTGAGCAATACTGCAGTTACCAATCCACTGTTTACATAACATTCTGTTTTATCTAAAAAATTTCTCCTCAAATACAATTGTTAACAGATTATTTTAATATTCAGTTGTGTAAACTTGTAAAAATTTTAAAATCAATTAGCTGAAAATCATGGATATTTCCTGATGTTATCACAGTTCTTCTGAAAGAGATGTTGATGAGATCTGAATTCCCCACCAACAGTCCTGTAACCAACATCAGGCTTATAAATACAAAACAACTAATAGCTCAAAGTATACATGAATTTTAATACATAAAGGTCAATAACCCACTGAATCTGGTATGGTTTTTGTAGTAGATATATTACATCTAGATTACCTAAACTATCCACCAAAACTTGGCCCTAAACAGATCATGCAGCTAAAACAGAAATACGTTCTGACTTTCAATAGTAACTGGATACTAGTTTCCTCTCTACCTGCTGAAAATCTTCCCAGTATCTCACATGGTTTCATTCATTTTGTCTACTGAAACAGAAGAGACACAAATATAAAAAAAGTCTAGGTTGGAAAAAACCTCTACAAACAAAACAAACTCCCGAAAGCCTTATAAAATCAGTTATGACATTGACAGCTTTGCTGGTGATTTTTCTTTTTGTAAATGGTAGATACTGCAACCTGGCCAGCTGGTTCATGTGCAGTACAGATGACTTAGCATTTCAGCTAGTTTCACCCCTTTAAGTGCAGTAGCAAACTTTCCTTAACAGCCCTTCCATACAAGATGCATTTGAAAACCTCCTTATGTTAGTTTAGGCTTGTTATTCACTAGGGTATAAAACCATTTCTAGGATAAATGCACATATGCACACAGTGCAAGTGATGTGCATGCTCCCAGGCTCTGGTAATTCCTCTCCTTGAAATGGCTTTTGGGTGCCCTTTGTCCACTTGCCTGCTCTCAAAGATTTTCAATTACTTTGCTTCTTCTCTGCCTTTTTCCAGCTTCTCCAGTATCTTCTGGTTTGGGTTTTGACTGATTTCTTCCTTTCTTATGCATTACCAACACTGAGGGATTTTACTAGCAGTGACTAATATAAGATTTAAATTTTAGCAGATACCACCTACTGCTGACTTATAAAAAGCAAAGGTGTATAGAACAGCAAGAATTCTCTGGCGAAGTTGCAAGCAAATCTATACAGTAAAGTTCAATTATTTCCCACAGAAAGAAAAATGGAAAGGCCTAAAAGTGCTGGGCAACATGAAGTCTACATCACACACAATAGAACTGCATTTGATTTTCTGAGGAAACAGTTAAAATGTTTTCAGAAGAATCCATTTATATAACACAACACATCAACATGCAAGCTGCGTAAGTGCCTTTATTCTAAGCAGCTTCTGAAATAAATTTATCTGACTTTTTTTTTTTGATTCTTTGCTTTTCTAAATGTAGCACACATTCCTAAAAAGAAGCCAAGAGCAAATCTCCTCCTTCTCCCCGAACAGTCATTGAGCTTAGATTTATACAAGAAAAAAAATCACTAGCTTTTTTGTAAAATTGTTTGGGAATGCCCTCCATATGAGTGAATAAAGGCCATCCTACTTTTGTCCCCTCATAACATATGCTTTCTAATAATTCCAAAGAATTAAGAATAACTATTGTAGTGACTACCATTTATAACTTGCTTCAGTTGTCTCTTTACTTAACTAGAGTTCCTGGACAGGGGACAGTGAAAATTCTTCAGAACAGGACCCCTATTAGGCAGAAGTTAAATGTCTTTACCACTTCGCTACATCAGAGGAAAAAGCCCAAACCCATAAATAGAAGTCTATTCTGTCAACGGATGGAATCACAGAGGACCACATAGCAGTAACAGTACAGTGTCCATTCTAAGCCAGCCCTGTTCTCAGAGCAATGTTTTGGCTCACATCTTAAGCGCCATCACAATGACGCTTTAATTTGCAAATTCATGATATTTTCCCCACCATGGTAATTTTATGATGCTCTCATTCTTTGTCTCTTACAATCAGGAATGCTTCTCTAGTAACCAATAACAGAAAAAGCAGTAGTTTATTTTTCAAGAAGAGTGAACATAACTTCTTAATTTCTTTTCAATAGTGATAATATAGAAAGTAAGATGTCCATTGAAATACATGAATACATGTAAACATGCATTTCTCTCTCTGCAGACAACAGCCATGCTAAGTATTAATTTGGGCTCTTAAATGATATGAGTCACAAAAGCATTTGTTTGTATCACCTAAGTCTTTGATTCATGGCTAAAGAAGCTCAGGTAAATAATTGTTCCAGATTTCCTAAATTTTTCTGAAATTCACTCATAATTTGTTGAGGAAAGAGCTAAACAATACTAAATGAATTCAGATGTTTATTCCCTCTCTTTAAATAGCTTTTCAGCATTTTAAAATCAGAAACTGACATTCATGACAAAGATGTATTTAAGCCAAGACCATGTACTGGTCTTAAAACCAAAGAGTTTACAGCTCTCTGGAGTAAGGTTTCTTTTATTAGTATTTCTTCCCACTTTAATTGAGTTAAAGAAAACCAAAAAAAAAAGTAACCAAAATTATGAAGACCACCAGTGCTGCAAAAGAAGAAAATGTCTCCCAGGGTTTCCAGTTCTCTCCCCTCAGTGTTCTGGAGTCCAGATGTGGAAAGCCCAGTGGAGCTGAAAACATTTTTGGAGGGTGGAGAGAAAGTTTTGATGCTACTGCTGTAGCCTTATTTTATCCAAACCAGACAATTACCTTTCTTCATTAGGATTAAAAAGCCCAACACCACCACCAAACTCCACCTTTTGTATATTAGTACTCAAATTATTTTTTATTGAGCCTGGTAAAAAAAATAAATGCTCTGCAACTTAGCACTTACAAGCAAAGAGGCTTTGCGAGGCTGCTGCCTTAACTCAGAGCATATATCATCTTTGAAATCCTCTTTGTCCAGTGTGCAAGTATATTTTTAAGATACATATTTTTCCTGCTCCCATGTTGAGCAAACACATATTGATTTGCTGCAGTGACGCCAGGTCACAAGCTATGGAAGAACGTTCCCATATCTTATGCAGCTACACCTGGAATATGGTGTTGAGCTAAACGATGACAAGGGTGGTCAGTGAGGTGATGATAAAAGTCTATAAATAGCTTAAGAGGGTGAAATCTAATGAGGAATAAGTATTGTTTTAAGGTGGTCTGAACAAGCTTGTTTGGAAACAAAAAGATGTCCTGACACCCAGAGCCAGTCACAAGTTGCTGAATAGGAGCTTGCACATGGTACAAATGCTAGGAGTGCATTTGGGCTTGGCCTTGCATAAACCACAGGCGTATAATGAATTTACTATTTCAGAAACATTATTATGGTAGGCTTCCAAGTATAGTTAAGCACTTCAACTGCTAAATTAGGCCCTAAATTCAACAGTCCACCAACAAGAACCACATGTTCTGGGTATTTAGCTACACTAGACAAAGCCCTAGAAACAGAGAAGAAGAACTAAACCTGCCCAGAAAGGAGAACAGACAGAAACCCTGACAAATCTGTCATACCTCCACTTTCCATGGTTCTGGAAAAACATGCACATGGGACTTGGGAAAGGTCTTTTTAATGAGGGTTAATTGGAGAAGCATGTCACACATGACTGAGTACCGTTTCAAATTACTGCTCATGCTGGCATAACTAAATCAGGCAAATGACAGAACACCAAAATAGGGAATAGTCAATCTTCTTCCCTCCTATTTAATCTTTATAGCTTTATTATTCTCAAAATGTCCAAATATCTGACATTATAGATTTTTATTGGATTTATTGCTTCTTTTTAAATATTATGACCACAGCAGTATATTCCCCAGAGATCCAATAGTTCTGTTAAATCTATTTTCTATTGTCATTCAAATTATTAGTCTATGCTAATTGGAACTGCTGGATTTGTTTGTCTGGCTTGTGTGATGCAAAAGCTCCAGTTATGTGATCCTGATATAGCCCTTTCTGGGCTTTAAAAAAAAAAAAAAAAAAAAAAAAAAGACATCTAGAAAGGAGAAAATAACCACACTTTAGTCAGCCAGAATAGTTATTCCTGTAAAAATCATTGTACAACCTGTAGCATTGCATTACTTTAAAAGTCAAGTCCCTCGCCCTGAACCAAGCCACTTCAGTTTCTCTGTGCTCCCAAGTTAACTGCAAGCATTTCCTGACACCCAGAGCGCAGGCAGAAAAAGGAAAAACATCGACTTGAGAAAAGCACAGCTTCCAATCCCCACCCACCAGCTTCAGTCAAAGGGATGACTTCAGTCCCTTTCTTAACTAATCCTGTCACTGTAAAATCCTACAGTCATTCTTCCACACATAAAGGGAAAACGGACTCACTAGGAGGACCTAGACTCTTTCAGCTTGAACTGTTAGCCAATGGTGGAAATGCAAGAATGCTGAAGTTGTGCCTTCGGAGCCAATAGAGTGGATTTGTGTGTCCCACATGACTGTGTTTCCCCTGTCTTTCACATGGGCAGTATTTAGTTCAATTCAGAACTGCAGATAGTATAGCGTGCAGAGCAGCAATGGGATGTCTGAGCACAAGTGGCTGACTTCCAGGCGACTTCAGGAAGCGCATTTGTAATATTTCTCCTGAATTAAACTGGGATTCTGCACTCTTGACATCCTCCGACCCTCCTTGTCTCTGCAGAAGGAGACACCGACCTGCACAGCACAGCAAAACTGTGAGTACGGAGTCTATTTATTTTTATTTTCACCCAGAAAAGCAAATCTCTTAAAATTGTTAAAATGCCGTCTGCAACTGAACCAATGGTTACTTTTTCTGATGAGAGGAACAAGTAGCTAAAATGTTATTCAAATTCAGACAGAATTCTTGCATTCTTCAAATAAAACAAAACAAAACAAAAAAAAAAAAAAGGAGAAAAAAGAGTGAGTTACCCTCCAGGGCAGTGCCTGCATGTACACTGCATGCCACACTGCTTCCTGACATAGCCAGCATGCTGCTTTGTTCATAAAGAAAAACAAAGACAAAAAGCCCGACACACGTATGTTGTTCACTTTTATTTGTACTCTGTGTCTAATCAGGCCTGATCTGTCCCCAAGGGGAAAAAAATAAAGGCAAACTTTAACTCCGCCAGCAAGGACAGCCCAGACTTTCCAGACATCTGACAGTTATTATAATTAGCTATGAAAGACAGCGAAGACACTTTGGGGCAAATAGCTCTTACATTTGAAACAATGAAGTCGAGCAAGGTTCCCATCCCACCCCTTTCACGGGGGGAGGGGGAGAGGCGAGCCAGCGGAGGGGAGTGTTAGGAAAGGGTTATGGCTGGACTGAAAAAACACAACTAGTATAATAACTGGACTCACTCAGCACAAGGAGAGGCTTTTTGATAAGCAACTTTACCTCTCGATAGCAGCTTGGCATTCACTCGGATTCCTGGCGGGGTGGGAAAGGGTGTGGGGTTCTTGGCAGCATAACGTCAGAAGGTCGGGGGTGGAAGGGGCAGCGGGGGCAGAAAGAAGAGAATATCTATAGCAAGAGACATTGCAGTTGCTTCCCAGAGCTTTGCTGGCCAGATCTCCTTAAGCCCAAGTTGCTTTCTGGGCAAGATTTATGAGAGTTCTCAAACAGAAGCAACAGACAAAGCAGAGTTGTTTTTTTTTTTTTTCCTTCCTTCTTCTCAGGAAAAGAAATTGAACCCAAACGGGTAACTGTGTAATAAGAAGCACTGATTTGCATTTTTGTTCTTTTTCTCTGCCCCCACATGTTCATGAGACCTTTAATAAGATCTTTCCCCCCCGACTGCATGCTTCTTCGCACCCCCCCCTCCCCTACCAAAAGTTAGATTCTGAAAACTACAATCAGAAGGGAAAAAGCAAAGACAATAGAAATCTGACTTGGTCCTGGCTGGGCTGGATCTCTAATAAAGCATGAAGTAAAAACAGCTTCTAAGTGAAAGATGAGCAGACTGCTTTAAAAAAATAAAAAAATGAAAAGAAAATAAGTGCAATAAGGAGAAATTGCTGAAAGACTCCAGACGCTACTAATTATGGCTTAAATAAATCTTCCTGGACAGATGTTTGCTTGCTCCCACTGCGGGAAAATGAATGTTAAAAGAACCTTTTTTAAAAAAAAAAAAAAAAAAAAAATTTAGAGAATTTGACATGAATGTTTTACTTTAAAAAAAAAAAAAAAAATACACCATTTTATTCTTTGTCTGCCCTTCTGTTATCTCCCCCTCCCCCAACCGCCGCCCACTGTGAGCTGAGACACCTGAAGGCTAGACACAATGATCAACAGAGCACTGCGCTCGCCTGTCTGGATTCCAGCCAGATTTCCTTTTTTTTCCCCTCCACAATCAAGGAGCCTGCACGCAATGCATGGCAAGCCCCTCGCTCTGCTATGTGCAGATCACACAGAAGTCTGAACCGCGTTGCAGAAAGATTAAAGGCAAACACAAGCCTTTCTTCCTTATGTCGGCCAAGCTCGGTTTCAACTTGATTGTGATTTGCAAAAAAATATGAAATAAGAAACTTTGCAAACATAGATATGCACCTTATTGTACGAAACATGTGCATGTGTGCGCACACGTTCTAACAGTGTAAATAGGGGCATCCACTGTTCCCCATTTTACAGTGGTTTATACTCTAGCTGTACAGTCAATGCAGTATTTTATGTTAAGTTCACGCACCACTTACATAAATTTGCCATGTAACTCAAATACTATCAACAGTTATTATATACGTACAGATTACACTAAAGGCAAATAGATGGTGTACACAGACCTACATCTAAAAGGCAGTCAAACTAAAATATTTAAATATATTTGGGGTTAGAGAGATTAGCAAGATCTCCTAGACAGTTTTGTGGCAGTTTTAAACAAGACAGTAGTGAAATGCTTCACAAGTAGATTGCCTTCAAGCCACAGAAGGGGAGAGTGGTAGGGAACTAGCTAGCTGGCCTCACAAGCCTCCTCCGCCTTCCTGTTGCCACAGCCCAGAGAAATGCCGATTGGCCCCAGTGCCATCGTGCCAGAAAGTTGGTCTTGGGAATGCAGTACTCCCCATAATAGTTGCTCTCCATTTGGTGTGGCTATGGGTGGGGTTAGCAGAGGCATACAGGGAAAAGGGAGATTCAAAGCATTTATTCTATTTAATTTTAAAATGCATGGTGTGCAGACCTATTTTCTAAAAGTTCTTTGGAACTGCATTATCTTTTGGTCCAAAGTATGGCACGATGCACATGGCAATTATTTTCTGCTTTTCACTATGTATTTTGGGAAAAAAAAAGACTCAAAAGGAAAAACATGTTTTAAACACGTGCATACGTACACTACTTTTAATTTAGTCCCCCAAAAGGCTTAAACTATGTTTTAGTCACATTAACAGGTATTGTAATAGAAAGATAGGCTTTTGCTTTGTTTTGATATATAAAACAAAAATATATTGCTTATAAGCAATATTGAAAAAAGGAACCCAGCATAAGTGTCCCATAAATTTAGTCTCTAGAAAAAAACTTTGCTTCCAAATAGCAGCAGAAACATACAAACAAAAGGTTACATGTGGTGGCAACAATATCCACAGGCAAGGTAAATACACTAGAAGGGAGACTTCAGAGAAATGGATAGAATGAATTTTGCTGCTTTCAAATTTGCATTCATTGATTGTTTGGGGGTTTTTAAACAACAGATTTATCACTTTTCTGAATGAACATTTACATACCTTGTATGAAATATACAAGCAAACTCAGCGCAGTGGTCATATGAGAAGTATATACTTGTAAGTTACATGTATATGCATATACACATGTTCACTAGTATTAACATGCTAAATTCCTTTCTACTTTTCCTGGCATATTATGCTTGAAAAACAAAATTTGTCACTTATGTTTCACAAATGTGTTTCAAAATAATGCCTGCAGCTACATTTTGAAGTGCTGACTTGTATTTTCTTAAAGGCAATGACAATAACCAATCATATATTTTTATCCATTTCCTAAAGACTGAAATCCTATGAAAATCAATTCCTCTAAACTTTAGAAGTCATGTACATCCTTTTATTATAAGGGATTTTAAATTGGCAACTTATTCATTGTTTACCAGTCCAAAAGTAACAACTAATCGCATAAAGGCATTAAACCTGAGTATATGAATACAGGGCCCTTGCCTCCATGTTTAGTTAACACTCTCCCCTTCTTCCAGTAAAGTCTCTTGAGTTTTGTGAATGCTGGGTGCTCAACAGTTTTGGCTTAAGTAGATAGGAGATATAAATGCCCAGTGTTTTTTGCAAATATGATATTATCCTCCAGCTGCTGTTTTCCAGGCACCTGAGATTTGGAGCTATGTGTTTTAGCTTTTTATACAAACAGTTTATTCATCTAAATGTGAAAAATTCTGACCTGTGTTTTTTTGCTGACTTATTTAAACTTTCATATAGTTGATGTTGAAACAAAGCAATCATGGAAGTTTATGCATATTTTTTACTTCATTTGTTAAGCAATTTATGCCTGTTACAGCTCATCTCTTAGGCTATGGCCTTCAGTTGGTTGTGCAAACTCCATGGTGCTACTTGCAGAAACCTCAAGTTCCAATTTCTGTTTTTAAACTCTCCTCTCCCCTCTCCCCCCATACTTCCTCTGTTGCATCTGCTTGTTTGAGCTTTTCCTAGTCTAAGCAGAAGTGTAACTTTTAGCCATAAGAATAAAGAGCTCAGGATTACTTCCAAAATTTTCAGAAAACTGGTTGTTTCACTTATACCTTTACACAGCAGAAGTAATTTGAGAGCCTACCAGAAACATCCTCAGTCTCAATAAGGTAACAGAGTCAAATAAGCTCATGTAATTACAGATCAGAAGAGAACTGTGCATTGCATTTTTATAGATAAAAAGCACAGAGTGTTTTAATGTAAACAGATTTCTCTGCGATATTTTGCCAAACTGCTGCAAAGCTCAAACTACAGTTGAGCCAAAATGACTTTCGGCATGGTACAGTTAGACCAGATGGCCACGTGTTCTTTTCTTATTTAGATGAGACTTTTCCTTTCAATAACATCTTTCTTCCTGACCTGCTTAAAAATTCCAGCGAATGAAATCAGCACAGGATTTTCAATTCTAATTGACCATGTGCAGAGGAAGGGCCAGTAGAGAAATCAGTAGGGCCATTGTAAGGCACACTGCATCAATCTCCCCTTTGTCCTGAATCTTTTCTAGCATGGGCTAAAATAATTAAGATTATTTCATTTATATTATTTGTACAGAAGCAAATCTAGTCGTGTTCAGGCAAAAACGATTGCAAGTTCCTTTTTTACAAATGCACATAACGAAGAATACGTGTGTCTATTACACGCCAGATAAACAGGTACACAGCATCATTAATAACCAAATATTAAAAAAAGAAAAACAAAATGCCAAATCAAAATTCAAGAAAAGAGTGAACAAAAGAAGGAAAAGTGTGGGTGCATTAAAGCATGAACTGCTTTGCTTTTTCTAATGAAGTCATATAGTCTGAAATAAAAAAACCCTAAAAATCAGAATTATTTTTTTTCACTGTCCAAAATGCTCACCCCCTTAAAGTGTCTGTAATCTTCAATCTATTACTTTGCCTGCATCGCTTTTACACAGACACACCACCCACACTATGTGGGATGGTGATCATGGTCTCACTTGTTTCTGTGTGATCTACATGCAAAGTACAGATTGTAAATACTGCATATATCACACACAAACATTATCTACAGAAATATGCACACAGATGACATCATTACAGCCTTACCTTACTATTTTATTTGGATTTAGTGAGATATCTGTGGAGCAATATAACAATATTGTGATTTAACAAGTAGTATATGCTAAAGATGCACAAGGTCATATCCACATGTTTACATAGTTCATGGATAAGGTAAGTGGGTAAAATGAATCCTTTAAAGGAAAAGGGGTGCAGGGGTTGGGGGGGGGAAATCAGTTGAAAGCAATACAGAGCAAGTTGGGTTGGTTTTGGCTTGGTTTGAGGTGTTTGTTTGGTTTTTTGGGTTTTTTGTTTGGGATTGGAGGTTGGTTGGCTTTTTTTTTTCTTTTTACACAAGGAAAAACCTGAACAGATTTAATATTCCTGTACTATTTTGAACAATTCCAGCTACTATTCACAGTTTAATTTTGAGTGGCTGATGGTTTCAGATTGTCACTAAAAGCCTGAATCAAGAAAGAACCAGACAGTTCTACAAAATCATTTCTTAAATATAATTATGGAAATGCTTTCAATAAGGTAGCCTTCTTCAGTTGAATTAGGTTTTTACTGAAAAAAAATCATGTTTTTATTAAAACCCTGATCAGTTTTTAAATGTAAGGTGGAAAACAATCCAGAAGAAAATGCAGTGGGTAGCATGGCCTTTGCTGTATGTCAAGCATCCAGTCCAAGTAACATGTGCATGAAGAAACATGCCTGAGAATATAAAACAAAGCACAGACTTTGGAACTGGCCAGGCAGACATGGTAAAAGGTCTGGTTTCAGCTCTCTTGTAAGATGTTTTCTTGCCTTGGGCGAAGCATTTCAGTGCCTGACTTCTCATCTACGTCATATTAGTACAATTCAAGTTTTGAATTTGTGATTATTATTGCAAGTTCAGCATTGAAATACCACAGCAAAGGGTACTAGAGACACCTCAGATGCTTGAAAAGACTATAAAATCCCAGACAGAACACTAGCATTTTTGTTGCTGTTGTTGCTATGAATTGGCTTATTTTTTGCGTGATTTTTCTATAACCAGACAAGATACAAAGACTTGCTCAAGAGGTTCATGTAACTCAGTTCTAGCTCAATTTTCTCAAGTTTTTCCATGTACTTGAACACTGACTTTTTATTTCCTGATAACATGCAACAAAACATCAGAATCAGGATAAGTGAAAGATACTACTCTATCTGTAATGATGCTCTATATTCAATATTAAGGGCTAAGACTAAGTCATACAAGGCCTAACACTAAGAGGCTAACTTCTGTGGAGTAATAGCTTGGTTGAACAGACTGTTCTATGGTACCAGTGAGACTAACTGCAGACTGAAGTGCTGCACTGCATGACCAGGAACACCAAACCTGAGCCCTACCTAGGCATTTACTGCCTCCAGTATTTGTGCACGAAGGATCTGATCTTGTTCACAGCGTTGATCATATTCTCACTTAGAAAGCCTGAAGGCCACCTAGTGAATCACTTCCATGCTCAAAGTTCAGCACATGCGTAAAGCATCATGTTGAAATAGGCTTTTAATTTCTAGAGAATCCTTTGCTACAAGAAGTGAATACATTTGCTGGGTACTGGCCATTTCTCTGGTGGTCATTATATTGCACTCCCAGTATCACCTTTCTGTTTCTCTTGACAATTCTTCGATTCCCCCCATTGAACAGACTGAGTTAGAAACCCTTGGGCAACAACTCTAAAAATCACAGAAACAGAGACCAGTGGGCCTGAAATGATGAGATTTCACAGAAGATTTTGAGGCTGCCATTTTGTGTCTAACTGAAGCGACAGCATCACACAAATGGATCTGAAAACTTTCTTTTCCCTCAATGAGCAAATACGGGGGATCGCTGTGCAAAAGAAGAAAAACAATTTCTCTGCTGAATGTTTCTATTAAACAGTGCTCATGCACAGTATGAAATACATACTCAGACTCTCAGCTACCCCGTGTCAGTGCTGGTCAGGAGTTCTGAAAATTAACTAAGGAAAAGGTAGTCTGGCAGACCTGCTGGTCATCTCAGCAGGTTTGCAGAAGGGTTGGGGTAGTGAGACGCAGGAAAAAGGGAAATATCCTCTGTGGAAGTATGGCCTCATAGTGCTTCTCAGAACAAGGAGAGGAAGTCAGCAAAATGTGCATGGTTACGTGCAATTGATGGACTGTATTTCATCAGCCTATTTTTACTGTCAAGGCTCCAGAATATATTAGGACACTATCCAGTCTCTTAAGCTATTGGATGTGGATGATGTGATCAGATAAAATGGTTAAAATCAGCTTGGTTTCATGATTTCAGATACTAAGAGTAATAAGTACAAAACAGTTACATGATAAAAGTACAAATACATCTTTGTGTCTTACCTCTGCATTTTTCCAGTTTATAGGAATTGATAAATTCTGTTTGTTTGGAGTTTTATTTAACAAACCTCCAAAATGGCAAGCAAGATTTTCTTGCAGCATCCCTTCTGAAACTTGTTTCACTTATCCAAAATAAAAAAGCTCAGAAGATATTGTAAAAACAAATTTTGTGCTGCATCCCATGTGATATTTTACATAAAGTCTCTGGTTAAGCAGCTTGAAAAAAACCCAGTGCATTTGTTTACAGAGTTTGATGGCTGCCTTTATTTTAGAAATAAAAATCTGATCATTTCCCATAATGTCTCATCCATGCAATGAATTTGTGTTACTGCTTTCAAGATTTATTTTTTTAGTTGATGTGAAGCCACTTTTCTACATAATAATTTGCATTAAAGAATTTTAAAAGCTGGATCAGTGTAATGAATGACAACAGTGAAGAAAAGCAGTCCCCGAGGCAGAGAAAGGGTTAAAATTTCAGATCTTTATGTAAGAATTAAAAATGAAAGGAGAGTTAAAAATGGGATGGGGGGGTGGAGAGCTAAGCTGCTGGTGACTTGAGTGTATTTATGGATTACTATGTCTTGAAAAGAAGAAAACCAGAGTTGTAAGATGACACTGCAGGGGTTGTCTGGACTTTTCACCAAGTGTAAAGTCTGTTTAGTCAGTGTCTTAATGCCTAATGCTGACCTTTGCCCTCTTCACTCCTCCCTGCTCCAGGTGCAACATTTTTAGCAAGTGCTTTAGCATTATTGGGAAGTTTGTGCAGGTTTCACATACTGCAAAGTGCACAGAGCATTTTATACAACAGCATCCGTTACACCCACCCAATATCAAGGCTTAGCACATTTTTATTATCCTAAGTACACAATGACTTGCTTTCCCCATCTTCCCTTATTAGTTATTAGTCCATTAAAGTAATAAAACCAAAAGATTCTTCAAAAGGGTATTCGATTGGCATAATTCTATATGACAAGATACAAGATTAAGCTCATGTCACATACTCCCCAGCACCATGAATTATAGCAGGAGTATGCAACGTGTGCCAGCAACGCTATTGATCTCTCAGATTAATTCTCTTTGCTATGTAAATGAGAGACAAAACCAGAACCATTGCTACAAAACAGTCAAGGAATTTCAGCTCATTTTCCTCCAAAATAAATTTATGTTTTTGTAGTTATTCATTATATTGTGACTGATATAGATTTTAAAGCAAAACAACAGTTTTACAGACTAATATTAAAAAGAGCTAAACTACACAGTGTCTGTATAATTTCAATTTTTATAAAAATAAGGAGTGTAGTAAAATTTATATTAAATATGAGATGCTGTAAATTCTCCAGTTGTCAACGATGCAGATAATATAAAAGACAGCACATGCATATTTAATGTTTATTCATCCATGTTTTGTATTTAGGAGATGGTTGCTAAGATTTCTGAAGGCTTGCAATTTGACTTTGCTGGGGAGAAAGTATACATAGGTACCACCATCTTTGAGACCATTTCAGGTTTCATGCTGTTTCCAGAAAGCTTACATGGACATTCCTTGCTACTGTGGGCAAGGAACCCATTTTTCCTATGCATATTATGCTGCGGGACTGATGGCTTCTTCAGATGTGGAACCAGCATTAAAGATCCATAAGTTTTCCTCTGCATGATACAATGTACTAAAATGCACTTTGTACAGCCACAGTATAAAACTTGCTGGAAATAGAAGACTGTCCAGTACTGCACTTTGTGATCTATTCCAGCAAAGTATGCCTTAAAAATATTTAGAAATTATGATTTAGACACTTAAAAGCTTTAAACAGCTGATGTCTCCCACATTTCTTCCTCACTGAGTTATGCTGCAAAATGTTCATTAAGCTGAAGGAAAAGAACAGAGGAAAAGGAATGGTTTAGGAGGTGAATAGCAGCAGGAGTAGGCACAGATCAAAAGATCAAAATATTCTAGGAAGTGCCCTGAAACAGTTCTCTTATACTACTCTATTCCATTTATAACATTTGGGCTACAAAAGAATAAAGAAAAAAACATATAAACTGTTGTTTATTGCATGACAAACTATTTCTAGAGCTGGGTAGCTTTATCTCGGCACAAAGAGTGCTCCTGTTCACAGTGCAGCTGCTAAGAACTCATCAACACCCCTTGTTTAAGAGTAGGGTACATTAGAATTCAAAACTTTAAAGCAAGCTGAAATGGTATTATTGTAGTAAGCTATGCAACTGGATTTGATTTCTAGCCAAACTGTATCCCTTTGCTCCTGACACTATTTACAAGACATATTTAGTGCAGGTGGTACTCTCCTTAGTTTCACTGAAGGTCAAGTGTACTTGTCATAACTATATTTTTTGCACAGCTGAGAATTCAACTACTGTAGACTGAAAACAGACATTGTTTTTTGAAGGAAACACATAGTACTGAAGAGCTGGACTTGAGATAGACAGAATGAATTTTTCACACTGTTTTCTCCTACTCTCTCATCAAGATCATAACTTCTGAGCTTGCTGCGTATCCGTAGAAGCAGTCATTTGGGTACTTACACTTAACAAAACTTCAGAATCTTTTGCCTGGATAAAGTGGTTTCATTTGTCTTGCTTTAGGTGGCTACTATGAATCTTTTTCAGGACTGCAACCTGAGATTACATTCTTGCAATGTTTGTAAATGACCGATTTTGCAATGATTTGCAAGTATAAAATTGACTGAAATTTGAATTAGTCAAGTTTCTAACCTAAGTAGAGAGAAAAAAAAAAAGATAACCAAAAATCTAAATTCATTTAGTCTCCTGCTATTTTGGAACGTCAAAGTCACGTCCTTCAGAGAAGACGCATGTAAAGCTTATTCTCTGTAAATTCTAAACTGATGATACAATTGTTATACACCATACCAAATCTGCAGAAAAAATAGCATGGTAGAAATAAAACACTATACTTGTCTTGATTCATTTACCCTTAATAATTAACAGTTCCCTTCTACATGCAGTAAGCGCACCTAAAATACAGGAAATTGTATATGGAACCTGCTTTTTCTGTTAATATATATTTCCCTTTTCTGACTTACAACTATTCCTAATGCCTTCCCTATGTGTTTTACCTGAAGAAAGGAAATTAAAGAAAACTATGTTTGAATTGTGCTTGTTTTAAAGTTTTTTTCCATGTTAGTTGAAAAAAAGCCATTAAAAAACCCCCAACCAAATCCAGGTGTCTCCTGTAATTCTATACTACTTCGGTCTTGCATAACAGAAATTTTCTTCCAGTAAACGACTCCTGATATATCACAGATATGGAAGAGATGATATCCTTCCTTCCAGATCTGTGTACAGCCAGAATCAGCACCCAGGTGTGCTCCAAAGCATCAGTTCGCCAAATTCTAAAACTAGAGACAGATTCCCCTGTGAAATCCATTTGCTGGTGAGCTGCTGCTTACCCATCTCCTCTACCCTCATCCAACCCTTTTCAATCATTCTGCCCTGAATCACTGTATTCCTCTGCAAAGAGTAAGGTGTACAGATGTAAAAATTGGAACTGCCTGCCATAAATATGAAAGCTTGCTCTAGATAGGAAGAAGTGGGTTTTTTGTTTTTGTTTTTTTTGTTCTTTTGGAGTTTTTTAGGTTTTTTCTGTAAAAGCATAAATGCAAGTAAAATGTAAATAAAACAGTGCCAGTTGTAGAGCAGTTAATTTTCAGAGATAGATAAATATTGTTATTCAACTGACACAATGAAATGTAGATTCAAAATCCTAATCTTTCTTGTTAGTGGAAACCCCAAATAACCAACTTGCAATCTGATTAGCATCATAGTTTTCCTGCTTGCAAAATTAGAGCCAAGTTTCCTCAAAACACAGAATAGTACGGTAAAGTAAGCATTGTCTCATGAAATTTCACTGAGAGAAAACATGGGGCATCATTATTTCAATTTGTGAGATTCACTGGACGTTTGTTTCTAAACCCAAGCTTCCTTTTCCCTCACTTCATTAGTGACTCATGAACTTTATTTTTTTACTTGAAATTGCTTAAGTTTTATGGTTATTTTATAGGTAAATCCACATTTCAATTCTGCAAATCATCATTAAAAAAAAAAGGAAAAAAAATCCCCACTAATCATTATTCTCTGCCAGTTTTGTGCCTATATTGGGGGAATAAAGTTTATACAACTTCATTTAGAGAATCATTCATCATGATTATTCTCTCAGTACCAGTATTCCAGCTGAATTTTTCAGGCTCAGTGGCAAAATGTTGGCAAATTAAGACCTTCAGCATGAAAAAAAGATTAATAGAAATCTATTGGTCATGTTAATGAAGGAAGTGAAACCTGAGTTACTCAAAAAGCTGATAAAGTTCATGTCCTTTTCAAAGCAGAATTCAGAAGTATTTTTCTGAAAGACTGGTTTAAATTTGTAAAAAACAAATTCCTGAACTTTAAGAAAGAAATAGTTCAAAGGAAACAAGGACAAACACTGAAGTATCAAGTTCATTAATATATCTTGGTTGCATAACAGGTTAAGTTGGTTCTACAAGGGAGATAGCAACACACCTGTACCCATGCAGGTCATGTTGGAGCAACTAGCACATGGGATTACATTTTGAATCATCCCATCAGGCTTCAATGGCTTAGGACTCCAACATGTGTTTCCAGCACACTCCTGGTGGAAGGAGACTGATGCCTTGCATAAGCAGGTTATGAGAATATCAAGGCCATTGAAATTACTTTGCTGAATTCACAAACTATTTGTTGTAATAAGACCTCGCTCTCTATCCTGTTCTACTCCAGTGCCTCTTTCATTACACGGTGCTTACGTCCACTCGTTTTCTTCTCTTCTTTGGGATTTACGCAGAACAGACAGCAATAATTTCCTGCTGGATGCCCTCAGGATTCACTGCATGTTTCGGACATCGCAAAGGGACAGCAGACAGTCAAGAAAATTTGAGACTTTTATAGGAGTTGTGGCCTTTGGCTACAAGATCTTAATGAGCTTCTTACTCCTTTTTTCCTTAGCTCTCTACGACAGGAGGTGGCAAGCATAACGAAGACTAGAATTGTTCATCTCTCTCTGCCAAAGATTTGTCATCCATTATTTTTAAATTTAGAAACTAAACTTGGCGGCATTTCTTCTACCACACATGTAAAATAAGTGAGGTTAACATAGCATGAAGGAAAAATGTGGGGGAGACTACTTCTCAATTGTTCTGTTTGAAAACTCATACTTCAGTTTGTGACAAGCAACAAGATTCACTAAAAAAGGCATTCTGCATTGAAAGATACTGGGCATTCTTCATTATATGAGAATATTTCTGAATGAAGACCTCCTGTATTGTTTTCCATTTCCTTAAGAAGGCCTCAGACTGTACCAGCTGTCTAAACATATTTACAGTCTCTCCAAACTGCTGCAAGCCCACTGTAGTGGAATTTGTGCAAGGGTCAAAGGTAGCATGACTGAAGAGGTTTTCTTTTGGTTTGCTTTTAAGACGCAAAATAGCCATGCATTTTCTGCAAACTACACATACAGCTACACATACAGCTGGCTAACTACAGAAACATTTGTTAATCTAATTTAGAGATAAAACCTCTCTGAATTACTACTAACTGCTTGGCATACCTTTTTCTTTTTTTAATTCAATGCTGCTTTCTACAGCTTGCATTTGACTGATTCAGTCAAATTTTTATCTCCCAGTGTACTTGCCCAGTTACATTTACTTTTACTTACTCATTTAAGTTTTGGTGAAAAAAAAAAAAAAAAAAAAGAAAGAAATATTTTTACCCCATAATAAATCCACATCTGAAGCCAGGAAAAGCAGATAAGTACTAAATAAACAATGAAGTATATTTATGACTTGAACCAGTTTCACAAAGTTTGACAGTTAATATCTTTTCCGAAATTACTATTTGGACTATCCCTCCCCCATCCTCCAGAAAAGACATCTGGCTAGCACTGAATGGAGTTTAGTGTTTGAACATCCCATCTGGTTTCATCATGTTAACATATGATTCCAAGTCATTCAAGAAGTATGAACAATGGATATTGTATTCCATATAGTACCATGTGGATTTAATCTTTAAAAGATGGTGCCACTGGAGAATCTAACCTTTTAGTTAAAAGTCAAAACATTTCACATACTGAAAAATTATTTCTCATAGCCTCAGAAACATCTCACATATTATCCTACCCCAAGAACAACAAGCAGACAATGTCTTCCTCACACAGTGCCATTTCCATTCTTACTTATCATAATACCTACCTTGATAAATCAGGAACATATTTCCTAAACATGGCAGTGAAAAGCAACATTAAGGTAGACTTTTTAATGAGAATACTATTTTCATCCTCAAATTACTTCCAGATTTCTTAAAAACATACTCAGAAGTTTGCTATAAGGCAAATGGAAGTTGGGCACCTTTGCCTTCCAGAGCTGGCAACTCTACCTTTCACCGAGATTAACAAAATCTACAGTCACTCTTCAAAATAAATGCTAAGTAAGCATTTTCTTCAACAGACCATCACTAATCTATCTTAATGATGCTGAAAGAACATTTCATTTCTCTATCCTCTTGAACAAAAAAAAAAAATAACCAAATTTCAGTTATTAACATTTCCTATTCCAACATTTCTTTTAAATCTATATCTTAAGGATTATTGACCCATTGTGCTGTAACACTGATCTTAACAGATATTTTCTGTATTTAGTGAATGATCCCTAGAAGGAACAAATATTCAATAAGTAGCTTGTTAAGAAAAGTTAATAATACTGATTTCAGACTGAAAGAGAATCATAGAAACTTCAAATGTAGAGCAGGTATTTTCTAGCTGTCCTTTAAGCCACCTAATAAAATTTAACTGTTTCATTTGAGCACTTGAGAACTCAAATGGATTTTACCAGCTAAGGCAAGAAGATTGGAAAAAAAAAAAATAAAAAATAGAGGTTTGTATGCTTTTAGTGGAACAAAGCAGGGCAAGCACACTTGAAAATTTATACACGTGTGATCATGTCCTTTTGCTGAATCTCAACTCACATTTTATTTTTGGAGTTAAGATTCTAAAAGATTTGATTTCTCAGAAACCTCTGAAACCGGACCAAAAAGAGGGACTAGTTTATCCTCAAAATTGTGAAGCCAGAATAAGATCCACCATGCAACAAGACATTATAGGTTTGTCTGATGAAAAAGAGACAAAGAATTCCGTAAAGACTGATAAAGAAGATTGAATTACACCATCCAACTTTTTCTGAACTCTGTTGAAATCTATCCTTTCTTTAGTATCACCTTAATTACCAGCCAGCTCACAGGGTGAAGTTAGATAAAAATGGGCAAGAAAAGCGAAGTGGATCTCATGACATTAGCATTTTCACACCAACACCTAAATCAAACATATTTAAGAGGCTACTGATGATGCTTAAAAGCTCACTTAGCATTGTCTGGAAAACTTGTTTACCCACTATGTTGCTTCAGTTGACAGAACCTATCTATACTATCAGGACTACTGTATTGGGAAACAGAAGGTACAAAGGAGGAAGAAATGTACTCCAGTTATGGAAACAAGCAAGTTCTTGTGGGAGGAACTGAGTATGTTGACAGCAAAGCTGAGTTGAAGGTTAGCTGTGCCAGTTGAAGATTTTACTTAAACTGAACGAGTTCATTATAGACTGTTAAATCAGTGGATTATAAGGATTTGACAGTGCCACCTCTGGCTGATTGCAGTAGGGAAGATACTTAACTCCCTAATTTGTAAAGAACTATAAACTGCAAGACTGGAATAGAGATGACCAAACTTTGCTTTTTTTAACAACATCCCACTCTTCCTATCATCTCTAGTGATTAAATCAGAGATAAATTATTGACTATGTTTATTCAGTACCACCTTGGATTTAGAGAACTGAGAATTGTTCATTTCATTTGGCAATACTTCTATCAACATTTTTCAAGTAACACTGGATTGAGTACTCATTCAGCAGATTTATGCAAGCTATAGCAGACAGCCTGTGTTAGAAAGTCTTGAGAGTCTGTTTGCTTAATTCAAGTACTCTGTCTAGAAAGACATTGCTTTACTCAAAACCTATTCATTCAGTTCCTTCCAGGCACAAAGCCTCCAAAATACACAGTACTTTTCTGCTCGTAATTAACATCAAAAGTATTAGCTACCTCCAGCATTTAGAACACCTGAATTACTACAAGCACTTGCCTTGCACTGAACAAAAAGGGAACTGAAAAAAGGGACCTCAGAAAACTGAAGTCCTGAAGTGAGTCTGCCTGAACTGAGTCTGCCTGAATGTACTTTTATAAGATCTTATATTTCTGTAGCCTTAAGACATGAAAAGCATGATTTTGCTTGGGGGAAAAGAAAATATAAAAAAAAAAATCCTGTCTTCTAGAATTTAGGCAGTTGGTTAAATCTTGTTGGCTTCATACAAGCATTTTGCACAGCTTGACTTTTTATAGTGGAAATGCTTGACTTCTCAGACAAGATCTAGAGTTACAGTTGGTTCTACTCATGATCAGTTTCACTTAAGATGTAGCAAGAGAAATTTGAAGAGGTAACAAGAGTTTCCAAAGGAGACAGTCTAACTTCCAGTAAAGCATTTGAATGAATTCTGTGCTGGCCTAGGTAGTCAACACAAACTTATTAACAGTAATTTTTAGTTCTTAAATGGAGTATTTATTTTCTAGAACACATTCAATAATCTTGCTCCTAGTTATGACCTTTTAACTTCATAAGAAATAGAAAGCCTTCACAATTCTATTATGCATTAGGGGGGAGAAGTATCTCAGCAGTTTAAGTTTCAGCATTAAGAGGAAAAAAAAAAAAAAAAGGCTTTATCGAATGTATCTGCTCCTACTGGATATCAGCATAAAGCTACCACCATTAACTGAAACTAAGTGAGTGGTCCTAGCATCAAGTATTGCAAGGGCAGTCTGAGTTCTAACCTGGACTTCAATAATTTTTAACTTATGGCCAGCCTTACAGAGGCTTTCAGTGTGTTACGATCCAAATCACTAAATTCAAACTTAAACCTCTTTTCCCTTCATTAATGTAACTAAGGAATTTGTGCACTGCAGAAATTTGATATCTCAGTCTCTCCTTCTTGCTAATACAATCTTATTTTCCACATATAAATGGCAAGCTGCCAATTAGGGAAGTACTCATGCTGTAATGCAAAGAAAAATAAGTAGATAAGTCTGTATGTATTAACTACAATTCAAAGTATTGTCTAGTGCAGCTGGAGTGAAAAAACACTCCAAAAAAGCAAATTACAACTCCAATCTTTATATTATAAGCAAAAGTTTTTGTGAGCTAGAGTTACATTCCTCACTGCATCTTATTTCTTGGTTTTAAGTCTTATTTCTTTTTTCTTCCTCTGATTCAAACACTTGAAAATAAAATTGTGTCAAAGCTATTAAAATAGCACCAAAAATATTACAAAACAATTTATTGAAGTATAGAACAAAGAACAAAATTCTCTTCATCCATCCACTACCTCTGTGGTTGAACCTTTTAGTTGGCTTTTAGCCAGATGTAGAACAATTCCAATATAGACACTGGAATGTCATTAAAATATCTAATAAATAAAGCCTGTCTCTATTGATTGAAGCATTTTTATAAAGTTTTCTTGTCCCCTTCTTAGGGAAGGAAAGAGCAAGCTACTGGTGAAGCCAGTAGGAGACCCAGATTCATCTGGGCTCCTGTTCCATACTCAAAATGACATAACACAAGAAACTCCACTTATTCCCCAGTTGTCAGGCTGTGGGAAGCTATATTAAGATTATTACTCCTTATTAATTCTACTATAAAACAAAGTAAATTGAGACCAGTTCGGACACTGCTATACAGTAACAAAAATATAGGTAATTCTATATGATATATCATATAGATATATCCTCAAAAGCTAGCAGTAGTAATCTAGATCAGGATACTGATCAAAACATATGAACTAAAAAAAAAAAACCAACCCCTGTATATTATCTGTTTGTATTTACTGTCAAGGTACTGTAAGCATCTTTACCATGTACAAGGTTACCATCTTAGCTGAGCCTGCTGAAGTATAAAAATAACAATAATTTTATTAATCCTCCTCTTTAGTTAAAGAGACTTAGCATAACTCTTTTGTGGGCTCTATAATCTTCACTTGACTGTGCTGCATTCTCTCTTCATGAAATGGTTGGCATCTTCTTGTGCCACACTGCTCAGCATAAGCTGCTTTTCTGTAATTCATACACCACTTCTGTACAGGACTATTGCTGGTTTTCATGTGCAAAAGCAACTATAGGAAGTGATAGAAGTTTCAGAAAAGGAAAAAAAAACCATGTCTTTTAACTTAACAGAATGTGGCATTTCATCTTCTAGCCTTGCCAGTGTGCTTGTCATTAATGTGATGTGTCATGTAGGTTGAAGTGAATTTGTTTGCCTCAAGGATCAAGTGCCACTTCTAACCAAAAATATAAGATGATTTCACTTCATGTTTGACTCCTAATTCACAAGCAGTGGAGTCTTTGAATATCAGACTTTGTCAAGCTGAAAAATATTGATTCACAAAGTTAAACTTCATGTGGGTTTGTACCATTTTTAAAGAAAACTCCTTCAGAAAACATTTAAGGATTAAAAGGGAATTTATAGTCAAAACCAAAAACATTGACTTCAGAATAGCTGTTTTCAATTCAGCAGCAAATTGACTGCTTTAGACAGATCTCTTCATTCTGCCTAAATATCACCGAAATCTAACACAGAACTAGTTTTGAACTCTGAAGTTTTGTGGGATGGAAAAAGGGACTTTTCTGCTTACCTGTGGTCATGAAATATTTATCAGTTTGCCAGTTAAAAAAAAAAAAAGTAATGAATGGTATACAGTGATTCATTTCTATATCTGAAACACTTCACATAAATTAGCAATCCAGCATTCAACAGTCACATGTATTCAGAATCATGTTACTTTATCTCACCCTCATACAAGCATAATAACATGGCCTCCCACTAAGTTTAGTCTTTAATGTAATGGGTCAGAAGTACTTCAAAGTTGCTTGGCATAAGCAGCAACCCAAGACAGAACTAAATACACAATTTGTGGGGAACTTCTACCAGACATCCTACCTGAAACTGTACCTACCGCATAATTTCTAACTAAAAATTTCTAAGTAAAAAGCCTTTAGTCTATTCTGGACAAGTGCAAGTCCTGGTGCAAACTTTTTAAATTAAATACCCAGTAAAACTATTAAATAAAGCATAAAAATGTCCTAACCAGTCCCCCTAGGTAGTTAATTTTAGCAATAGAACTATCACTATCTCAGATCCAAATCCACTTCTGTTATTTAAAAAGGGAATTGACATTGTTAAGGGTATGAACATTTTTTTGGGGGAGAACAACAACAACTTTTGTACTGACTAGTGCTATTTTTGGGGGGAAAGAGTCAGTTCTGTGTTTAAAATAATCCTTTTGCTGCCAGAAGATTCTGCCATCACGAAACAGGTGATACCTGGAACAAAGCAGGCATGATAAATATCTTAGCCTCTGTTTGTGACCAGAGCTAAGCAAATGTCTAGTTGATGAAGGGCAACCGATAACCTTTTCCCAGGTCTTTGAAACCTTCACCACAGTATTATATATAACAAGGCTTAAGAGATACTACTGTTGTTGAAATGCATCTTCAACATTTACCAAAATTATGGCAGGCTGCAGTTAGAGTACTGTGCTATTTGGATGTCAGGCATGGCAGGGGACTTCACACAGACAAAACCCCCAGGTTTCACAGGAATCCAGCAGGATAGCCAAGCTATTACCAGATCCACTGCCTTCTATTTTAAATCTTTTAGAAGGGCTAGGTATACACCTGACATGGATTCTTATAGGTGGTTCTCTATGCTCCTTAAGGCAGAAGTATCATTATAATAAATTAAAAAAAAAAATCAGTAAAAAGATATATAATAACACATTTAAGAAGAAAAATGCTATTAACAGTCAATCAAAGTAACAAAAGGAACACAGAGCAGGTCTCAGTTCACTAAGTACTTCTTGTGTTTCCAGAGGGAAATTTTTTCTAGTAACATGCAAAATGCAAAGAGTCATAGTGTTCTGCAATGTCAAAACTTAGTGTCATGATGCATAATGTTTTTGCTGGATATAGATTTAAAACTTTTTTTTTTCTAATTAAAAGAATTAAGATAAACTGTTACCACCTCTTCAATGAACCAATGTCACTACAGCAGGCTATAGTATCTGCAGCAGCAGTGATATTTGCCAGGGCATGTGCTGTTTTCCCACCATTGAAACAACTTGTGATGGAGGAACAGAACCAAAGGCCAAATTCTTTCAATCGACAAAAAAATCAGTGTACAACAATATATGCCCCCCATAGGTTTTTGTTCCACTCCCAACAACGACCCTATTGCAGGCAAAGAGCAGATTTAAATTCTGGAAGTAAAACAAGATGAAGAAAAACCTGAAAACTGTTTCATATCCTAACTTTCAGGCATGGAATATTTACATAATAAAGTCCATATATGCTATTTTAGTTAATAAAATCAAGGTATTATATACCATACTTCTTAAAAGCAAGACTTGCTACATGCACCAAAATATTTGGCATACTGTGAAGAAAATTCTTTACTAAAAATTCCTTGTTGAATGTTACATTTTCTGTAGTTATGAAACGAATTTGCCATATCGGTCCCACTTCCTATGCTAACTTCAGCCAAGAAAGAAGTATTCTACAGAACTTGCTGTTTGTAAGAATGGAAAATCGTAATCCCTTCAGAGAAAAAAAAAAAAAAAAAAAAAAAACAAACACAAAAAAAGAAACCCTCACAAAAAAGCCAGAAACCAAAAAAAACCACAAAAAGCACCCCAAAACCTAAAACCAAACCACAAAAGAGTGGAAGGGGAAAGTATCCCTAACTTTTTTTTGTTTCCCCGTATTTTGTACTACAGAAAGAAAAAAACTCACTTATTTATCTAGTCACATATTTAGGTTACCTGGGAGAAATAATGCTTCCAGAGAGAAGCAGCCTGAAGTAGTTATAAAAACCTTTGAGAACATTTAAGCAAAAAACCTCCAAAAATCCTGTTTCATCATCACATACTCACAAGAAGCCTGGGTGTTTAAAGGTGTGAGAACATCACACACATTGATTTGATGAGTGAGATTAAACTAGGACATCAAGAAATAATTACAGTAGCAGGTATCCCCTTACTCTGTACCAAATAATACAGCTCCTTCCTACACATTGTTACTTCCTCCAACTGACAGTGGTAGATATAAGTTCGAGTCTCTGATGGTTGAAATAGGTATCACGAAAATTTGTTCTTTTGTTTTTAAACTACTGTTATAAGTAAAGCAGAATCAGTACCTGGAGTACTGGAAATTTTCTCTTTGTTGGACACTGCTACTATCATGATGGAAGAGCACAGCAAGGACTCCCAGGACATTGATCCTCCTTCTTAACCCCTTCTAGGTATGACAGAGAGGAAGATTTCAGAGAGCCAAGGGCCTCCTTCACTCTATAGCATCATCCAGCTCTTTCTGCTTAAGTAAATACAGCAACAAGTGTCAGGCACTTTACTGAAAACAAATTAAAAACTAAACAAGAAATCAAATCAAACCCCAAAGTTAGCAGGTATCTTCTGTTCCAAGTTTTAAAAAAAAAAAAAAAAAAAAAAAGAAAAGCAAAAACCAAAAAGACACCAAACAAAAGTTTTGAACTTTTTTTTAATTGCATCTCTATAAAGACAACCTTTGAATATTAAATGCCTGAACTCACATATCTTAATGGTAATCCATGGTTTTTATTACCTAGTGGTAGCCTGGAGCACTTTTTGCTTTGCACTGCTTACTGGCAGCCTGGAGAGCTCCTACACACAGTAGCATAAAATTTCTAAGGGCATGTTAGAAGCAACATTTCAGGTAAATTCTCTAAGTCCTAATCCATTTGCATGTAATTCCCCACATTCACAGTAATTTACATTATTTTCACCTATACAATCATCATTTCATTCAAAAAGAAAACAAATGGAAATACCTTCTTTAAACTATGTGCCAAACTTTGATTCTTGCTTAAAAGACATAAGCAGAGCTTCCCAACTTCTGTGAATTAAAGGGATTTGCAAAAGAATTCCTACCCTGATGTGAAGCTGTATAGAAATAAACTCTTAGAATACTTAAGTAACAACCTGGAGTGTCATTAGAAACTTTAATATTTGAAGTTGAATGCAAATGCATTTTCCTTCGCTTTATTCTAGTTCAGATAAGGAGTCTACCACTGAATTAGAAATAAACTTCTCTTTACCCTTGAGTAAATTGGAAAATAACAAATATTTAAAACTGGTGCTGAAGGAATCCATCATGTCCAATCACAAACACTTAATGAAAAAAATGCTCAAAGTAATGAAAAGTCATAGAAAACAAGAGAAATTGTGTGTTAAAAGGGTGTGGTATAATCACAGTACCTACAGTTACTTTGAACCTGCAACTTTAACAGTGTAAAAAATTAAAACCACAAACAGCCTTCAACCTTACAGAAGAATTCACAAGACACTTCCAATTCCATATAAAATAAACAAATCTAGATAGTATCTTGGAAGCTGCTTGTTATCCAAAGAGTTTCACTCAGAAACTATGTACCTGTAAAGTTTAAGATTCTGTTACCAATACCCTGTGCTGTTAGGACTGTAGTTTTTCATATTAGAATTTTTTAGATTAAACTGAGTCTATATTAGGAACCTTATCTTACATTATACTATTTACTATGCTTGCTAGTCTCTGAAATAGTTATTTAATCAACCTGCATGCATTTGTGCACACAGCATCAGTCACATATTCTGACAATTCAAAGAATTAAAATTGTCCACTCATGGATCACTTTTCTTTCTAAAAGAAGCACTCCTTAGTAATGCAAAATGGACATTGAAAGCTGAATACAAAGATTATCCTTGATATGAAAATTCTCTCTGGGATGTGTAATTGAAGATATTCAAAATGTTTATTAAAATGTCTAGCATACAGTTTTATGAGAGAAATTTCTTACCCTAGATCTATTATGTGCAGCATATAAACACCTGGATTTTCAAAGGTCCCAAAGAAGTGAAAAAATCCATACAATTTTCTTCTGAGCTTTGCTGTGTAATGTAACTTCTTTGTGGTACAGAAAATACATCTTCTTCACAATAAACTTCCCTCAGAAACTGACTAGTTGTCACAACTCTGAGCTAGGGAAATACCTTGACATACCTTATAGTTACCTCAAAAGTGCACCTTCAACAGTTGTCTTTTTGACTTTTCCCTATTACAATAGTTGTTTGAAGGGACATCTGAGATATTTATTTGCAGTAAGAGAACCCAAGCATTTGTGTCAAGTAGCACCATATTCCATAAGCTGTCTCATTAAGAGCTGTAAGTCTAGCTGAATACTGGTGTGTGTGATTCAAGGTGACAGAACTCAGTGCTTAGCAGGGAAGGGAAATGAATTTAAAAAACAGCAGAAGTCCAACTCTAAACTATGAAAACACAATCTTATGGAGTTGAATGGAAAAAGCCTATGCTTAAAGTTAGGTACCTGTGCTCAAATCTCTCATTTAATCAGTCAACAACAAAAGAACACCAGCATATAAACACTTTAAACTGACAAAAATATTGTAAATACTGCGTCTTTTCCTTTAATATAGTCTGTTGCTTTCATAGTATTAGTTTCAGTTAGTGGAAAAAAAAAAAAAGATAAAGTTATGGAATACAATGTTGGGGTATCATCTTTGAATTGACTGAATTCCCTCCAAAATGCCTTATGGATGGACTATTTAGTATTCACTGCCATGCTCCTGTACAGCAACGGCTGTTAATCTTCAAAAATGTACAGAAAAGGAAAAGCATTAGCTCTACAATCAGGCTTATTTTGTCCTATCTTGTCAGTTTTAGTAGACAAGCTGTTGGGCTTTCTGCAGGGGGGAAAAATATAATAATTCCTGTAGTTAACTGTAAATTAAACAGCCAAAATAGGAATTTAGTGTCTAATGTAGCTAAGAATCAGTGAAACAAATTCATTTTTCTCTTTTCAAGGTCAGCACTAAAGTGACATGCAGTCTGTATTGCACAGTTGTATCATAGTCAACATGCCAGACAATGAACTGTAATTCAACAAGCTCAGACTTAAGGTGCAGCTCAAACATGGAATTAAACATGCTTGTGTGTCTCAATGTTGCATTCAGCCATTGCTGCTCCCTAGGAAAACAACTGCCCTCCAGCCACACACAGAAACCTCTTCCTTTCCTCCTCCTCCAAACCTTTCCCCCTGCAGTATAACCTAAAAGCCAAAGCAAGTCATAAGTATGGCAGGCAAGGGCAAGACTGAATTTTTGTCATTGCAATGTGGAGTTGCTGAAATGCCCTTAACAACTCGGTGAGATAAATAGCACTGCTCTCGTTTTACACTGGTAGAGATGGGGATCTAACTTCCCTTTTGTTGTTTAACTGATTTTAACAAGAAGAATTGAGAAGGGGGAGGGAAGGGTTTCCATCTACTTTCTGAAAAGCTATCTTTGGAGGGAAAGTACAATCTTCAACAAGAAGGCAGAAAATTAAAGGCTTTTCCTCAAGTTTCCTTTCATTTCTTATCTTCCTAAAATACATATATACAGTTTTGTCCCAGGAAATGTCTGAAATGCCTTCTGGTAGCCTTTAAATAAACATGAAAATCTCCTTTTGAGTTCCAAGAGTTTTCAATAATGATGGGGAAAAGTTCTTGGAGTATAACACAGATGTAAACAAACGTCAGAATTCACTCTCAATAATTAAAATGCATTATCCTTACTTTTGGACTTCAGTCTGCCATCACATAACTGAATTAGACTTGAGCAAAGCTCTAATGCGTTTTCACAGCAATCTTTTCCTGTACACTAAAACCAACAGACCTCAGCTGCATTTCTCAGCTAGGAGATAATGTTTCTCTGTACATGTTATTGTTGCAGTTTCATTTGTCAGTAAAGCCTTATTTACTTGCTTCCTGTTATTAATAATGGGAAACAGGATCTCTTCAAACTGTAGGAGAGGCTCTTTTAACTCCTGTCTAGACTTCTCAAGACAAAATATTGATGAGCCCTTTAATGTTTGTGCAGAGACACAAACTGAGCAAAAACCCCACATTACCTCAAACAGCTTAAGACTCCTTATCACACATGCACAAAAAAAAAAAAAAATCCTTTAAATCACTTGGGCTCACATCTTGTTAGCCACTAAAGTAAGGTTTTCTTTCATAGTTGGATACTTTCTTCATCTGTCACACTGATTAATTAACAGCTCACAGTATGAGCCCTGAGCTTAAATAGCCTACTAAAACGAGGAGGAGAGATCAATGTTAATATTCCATAAAAAGCCGAAGAGGAAAAATGCTTTCTTTAGTATGAAGGGATATGTCATCTAATAGCAAAAAAAAAAAAAAAACAAAACCCAGAAAAAACACAACTAACTTCTGTTTGGTTACATTTCACAAGGAGATGAAAGCACACAGCCTGCAAAGGAAGATTTCAGCAGAGAATTAGGACAGGAGTTAGAGACTTTCAATGTTTTAAGTTAAGCTGTTGGCTGGAAACAAAAAGCTCTTGAACAGCAGTGAAATATTTTCATTGCCATTAAAAAAAAGCTAGTTTATCAACACACAATAAACCAGTCTATAAACACAGTACCATTCCTGTACAGATATATGGGGGAAAGGCATGCAATTACTTGAAACAGAGAGTTGCTAAAACCGTAAAGCTAAACCTGGTTTTAGCCAAAATATTTGTAGCCCATTCCGCCCTCCCCACCCATCCGAACACACCTTTCCCAGACTCTTACAGTCCGGCAAATATTTCAAGAGTTTGACTTTCAACAGCTACAAGCTCTCCCCCTTTTTTAAGCCCCTCCAGTACTGCTGAGTGGACAAAAATTACAGATGCAAGAAAAGCTGACAAATGAGTGTAAGGCCCCTCCTCTCCAGTGCCTCGACAGTCAGAGCTCCTGCCAAAACATGCCTGAAAGCTAGAGAGGAGACAAAGACACAAAGATTCCATTTTCTCAGGGAAAACACATTCCATGTAGAAACTACCAGGGAGAAGAATAGCACACTGACACGTGTTGTTTCAAAAACAGAGCAGGAATTAATGTTTTCAACAAAAAAAAAAAATTAATCATATTTGATTATTCAGTAAGCTCAAACACTGTTTAACACAGCTCTTTTTAAACTGCTAAGTGCCACAGGGGGCGGGAGGAGGAAAGCTCCCATAAAGCTGGAAAAACATTTTCAGTCATGGAGAACCTTCAGTTCAACACCATCCAAGCAAGGAGTTCAGGGCTGTTGCTCTAAATCATCTCCTGATAACACTGTAGTATACATGCAACAAAAACCAAGCAAATCCATCTTTTTTAGCTCAAATCTGCTCCAGTGTGTTTACTATTAAAAGATTCTTCCCCCAGGGTGTCATTAATAAAGTTTCAATGAGTAAAATGCTGGCACCTAAGCACTTCCAAGTTTGCAAGCTTTTCATAGCAAGTTTACTACTTTTGGCTTGTTACACTGTCATGACTGGCATTCATCACGGAGCTGGAGCAGAGAGATCAGCAACAAGGTGAACACAGGCAAGCAGAGCAGAAGCAGCAGCAAGACCATTATTTCTCTGGAACTAGTCAGAAAGTTAGAAGAAGTGGAACTGATGGTGGGAAGATTTAGGATGATTCAAGTTTCTCACTAATTTAAAAATAAAAAGGATATTGACAACAACAGCATATGAGATAAAAACTATCAATTACTTCAAGTGGAATTACAGTCCATTAAGGCTCAGTAGCAAAAGTAGCTGCTGCTAAAAATAACACGAGCTCCCGCTTGACTGAGAATTTGGGAAGGAGAGGTGCAACATGGAGGCTTAGTCATAAAACGCTCCCAGCTCTGATAATTACTGCTCATCAACATGTAACATTCTTAAAGCTCTTTACTTATAATAACCCTTTTTTCTTTAATGTGAGGCTGCTTCTACATATCTGGTGGCAGACCGACCCAAATTCAGCCAAAGTTTTCCAGTCTTTCAGCAGAAACACTAAAGAAGCATAAATAGAACACAAAAAACATTGCATAGTGAAAATACTAAAAAATGTGATTGACAGGGTTGAGACTGAGGATAAAATACCGCTGCTGAGAGCTCTCTACAACAGGACTTCCAGGGGTTCCCCTGCCCTGCAGAGAGCACTGCAGGCAGTGAGCCCAGCTCTTTACCATCTCCTCATCCTCCCACTACCCTCCTTTCAGCCCAGCCACACACTGCAGCACCTTCTCTTACCCAGCCAGATGCAGGCTGTGAGCATGTGGCTGGTGATCACCCTGACCCCACATGCTGCCTCACACTCCTGAAGACTGCTCTGACAATAGGCTTAAGAAAGTGCTGGTGATCCTTTGACTAACTAATAAAACCATTTCAGGAGATCAACATTGGCCATAATACAGGGATTGAGATAACCAAGAGCAATATATGAGAAAGAAAGACTGCTGAAATACAATCTCCTTATGACATCTGAGGTTAATCTTTTTTGTACATTTTTTTCCCCATTAGATTTCTTCACATCCTTTGGTTGATCCCACTATCCTCCCACTTGTTAAGTCTATGCATATTTTCCGTGTCTCCATAGTCAGATTGTATCCAAATGCTTTTTGGTTTGGTTTTTGTTGTTTGTTTTGTTGGTTGGGTTTGGTTTCCTTTTAAATGCATTTCATCATCCAACTACCACTCAAGCCCCTTCCTCATCTCATGTTCTTGCTGTCAGAAAATACTGTCATCTACTCTGAGAAAATGCCACCTCTTCATGCACAGCTTTTTGCATTTGGTCTCCATTCTCAACCAGACCAAGCCACCATCATATTTTCATTTCGTTACTACAACAGGATCTTAAATTTTGGCTCACAACAGAGATGTGGATAAAGTCTGCATCTACCAGTTTGATCCTCTGATACTCCCCCCCTCCCCCCTTCAAATTCTTGTGAAATGCATCCCAACATCCTCCTGTACTCCCATTGAAAGTAGAACTGCTGCACTGTAACACAGAGATCAAGTGATCTGATTGACCGATTTCCAGAAATATTGTAAGCGAAGGAGACTTAATTTTAGGGTCAAACTCTAGAAGGATTACTCATAGCAGAGCTATATTTTAAAAAAGGAAGAAAAAAAAAATAATAAAAGAGCTACAGTTATTGACTAGGTGAGAGATACAGAAGAGAAAAATCAGGATTTATAAATAAAGTTACAAACATGCTTTCTTTCATACAGTTGGTAAACTCATTCTTCAGGCTGCCATTACAAAGGAATCTTTTGAGAAAACTCATACCAGACTATAGAAATGCTGCAGCAGCTGAAAAATATCATCACTTGATTTCACATATCTAGTGGCCTGTTTCCTCACTCAGCTAACACTTCCTATTTGAATGGTTTTAAAGACTATTTGAAGATCAAATCCTAAAATTATTTCAACCCATAAAAGGTATTGAAAATGAAATCCTGCATCTTTGTCTCATTTCTGTTTTTACAACCTAGCTCATTTTAATGACCGCATGTCCAGGCAATATGTGGCACAGAGTTTGAAAAGGAAGGAGACTTAAGTTTTAGTTGGCATTGGTACAGCGTAGGTCTTTAGCATAAAATTTATTAGCATTAATGGGCATTATGTAATTAAAGCACTGTACTTTAATTCCCTGAGGGGTGGCAGGGTTTTGGTTTTTTTTCACATCCTATAAAATAGGCAAATAAATGTAAGATTTTTTCAAAGCTATTAGAAAAATTCCAACTTGCACTTTCCTTCATTAGTCATAATGGAGAAGGTGTAGCTAAACAAGATGGATCTGAAATTCTCAAAATGTCTTCCGTGGAACTACCAAAGTCTGATACTACAGAGCAGGTTTTTTAAGCAGATGCTGTGCAATTACAGTATTTTTCAGATCACAAACTCTTCAAAAAGTCATCATTAGACTACTGAAAAGTATAAAATAGAAATTTGTTTTAGATATATACCATATTTACTTGATACCAGACTTATTTAGATAAACCCAATCTAATAGAGTGACTTCAACAAGCGACTGAAATATTTGTTACTTGAACCCTGGCATTTTCAACCCTGAATGCCAAGAATTTAGAAGGCTTTGGGAATCCCATGTAACCCACTGCACTTCAGGAGAGGAGATAGTCATTTATGTAGTTCCTCGGGTACTTTTGACCTTTGCAGATTAAGGCTGGAACAGTTTTCAGAGCTGGATTTCACAGATTTTAATCAGGATTGGTGCATGGTACCAATAAAGATCAGAATATTACTGAGACCTGTATTTGAACATTTAAAGTGAGATTATTATTCTTTAAAGACAGAAATGAATTTAAAACCATATTGTGGAAAAAGACCAATGCACACAGGTTTAACATTTGAGCTTTCAGAAAAGGATCCTATCAACACGAATCTGCAACACTGAAAAATAAGCCTAGATCTCATTATCTAGTAATTTTTTGTTTGTTTCATATGTCTGAATAATCTCACAAGAGCGGCAAACTAGAACAACATGAGACAAATATTACAGGCCTATGTATTTATAATGTTTAAATTATTGAAAAATATAAGGCTTATTCACAGCATTGTGTCTCAATTTAATATGCTAAATAATCTAATTTCACTCAGAGCTAACTTAAAACATATTTTACCAAAAGAAAAAAACCACATCCCACAAAGAAAAGAATTCATACAAATAGTACTAAACCACTCAGACCTTTATAGTGACACTAGCAATTTTTCCTTGGGTAATGTCAAGACCAATTATCGGCTGATCTATTGAGCTTACCCTAAACTATCACACAAAAATCATTTATTTCTTTGTCTTCTAGACAAATCACCGCAGAGCTGCAGACCAGCAAAGGAAGTGAACTGAGGGCAATTTGACCAACATCGTCTGTGTCAGCTCCTCAGAGACTGATGAAACATGCTATCAGGTCTCCAAGGTACATCCCAGAGATTAGTTGGTTGTGCCGTACAATTAGTAAATGATTAAAACAAGCTGTTTTCTTAATTACATTAAGATCCTTGCAGCAGTGACAACTATTATCTTCTACAAAAGAATGAACCTTCCCATATATGTTGTTTATTAGCACCACATTAACAATGTGCCAGCTCAACCAAATGGTCAGGCAGCACTGTGGTCTCAGGTACAAGGAAAAGATCACAAGGAAAAGATCATTATGAAACTCCACCTGCCTCATTTGTGCAAATCAAGTAAGTATGTACTTGATACAAATCACTGACTGAACAGGAATACTTGAATGCTAGTTTTCATCTCGGGCTTTGTGTATTTTGTGCCAAACCCATAAGCCTTCTTCAGAGGAATCAACAGAACAGTGTAGAGACTGAATTGAACAGATGAGTTTTTAAATGACAAAACTTTGTTTTCTTTTCACAAGAACAGGACTCCAGGTAAATGATGCCTTCTAATATAGCACAAGAAAATCTCAATTACAGCAATAATTATTCTAGGCACTATGTGCCATTTTATATTCCCAGCAGGATGTTTTTCATCTCATCAAGAGTTTCCAAGGCTGTTTAGTGCCTCTGTATATGCAAAATATATTTAAGCCCCCACCCCCAAAGATCTGCTAATTAAAAAGCCTAGTCAAGTGGTCAGACAGACTGGAACTTGAGGATTATAGGTAAGAAGGATGAAATGAAGGCTTGGAAACTATAATTTCTTTCTGTGGTAGCAGTAGAAGCAGCTGTTATAGACCAGGCAAATTAAAGATGTGGCTGACTAAGCCAGCAGTCTGGAAACAAGACATTGCAAAACCATAACAGCAAGTCATCTGCACCCCACTTTTAAGAAGCCAGAAGTGCTGACCATTTCTTTTTCTCTCTCTCTTCCTGTTATTCTTATCTGTCACAAACATGCTTCAGCTGGTATACTTCCAAGCCTTTGCTCACCAGTTTTAATTTCTCACCCCATCCTGGGGAGTTAACAGTAATTCCTAGGACTGCAGACAAGCGCTCCATAGTGGGAGTTGTCAGCAAAGAAAGGACGCTTCTAAAAGAAGAGCAGGTGAAATAACAGAGTTGCAGTTCTAGTCTTCTTTCCATGAGTGTTGCTCATCAAACATGCAAAAACTATCCGCCCATACCAAACAATATTGACCAGTCCTTGAAAGTAGTTTCTTCTGTCCTGTAAAATCAGCATCTAGATACAGAACGTTTAAAAACCAGACAGATTGCCATCACTCTTTTCAGATACATTTATAAAATTTACTTTACATCTTGTAATTTACTGTCTTCAGAAAAGAGTGTCTCTTCAGTTTCTAGTCTGTTTACCCTGAATCTTCTAAAAATAAGCTAAAAAAAAAAAAAAAATCATTGTGCCGTGAACTAATGAGGCTGTATATTGTTTTCCATATCAAAAAGTGATGAAGGATCTCTGAATTATAGAAAAAAGTTACCTAAAAATATAACACCACTACAAAACAACCCTTTGTTTCCTCAACAGCAGGTATAGACTTCCTATTAGAAGGAGAACCAGCATTAGTAGCCTTATTTAAAAAGCTTTGTCAGTGTTGCAGTCCTAGAATTCATCTCAATTTATATTAGCACAAGCCTGTGGACTATTTTTGATCTCAGTTTATACATCACTAATGAATATCACCCAATCTATTTCCCCTATGTTTAGTTGCGCTCAGAACAGCTCATAATTTCAGATTTGTGGTAGATACATTTTTTTTTTTAAGTGTTGCCATTTCAGTATTACTCTAACAACTCTGTTAATAATGTTGCCGTATTGAAACACTGCGTCTAATTTCAGGTCTTTGCTAACAATTATTCATTAAATACGTCTAAAATCTTTGAGATCCATACCATGAATCATTAACAGACAAAGCTGATACAGGCAAAATAAACGCCCCATTTCTAATCAGAAATTTATTTCAGATTGCCTGGGGCCTTTATCCAACACCTTTACCAACAAACAAATCAATTGCCAGTTTGCATTTTCACACAAGCCTAGAATTCTTTTGCTGTTCTCTCATTCTTAAAGGTTAAAACCCATAATCAGTACTGTCTCCCCCGCTGCCCCTCTGTCAGAGTGGGTATTTGAGGAGATTCTTTACATTTCCTCCCACACAGTTTCTCTGCTTCATAGGCAGAAGCCAGCTGCTGGTTCTTTCAAGTCTAGCGGTTAGTTGACATTTACCATTAGTTTATGTAGTTTTGCATTCTATCTTAGCAAGGAAAAGAGCTAGAAATCTTCTCTCTTTAAGTAATTAACTCTATTTCTAATTCTTCCCAAACCTGAGAGTCCTGCAGCCAAGGATTTTTTGGTGGAACATAAGGAAGGGACAAAAAGACAAAGCTGTGCACCAGCACAGTGAGTAAGACCAACAGATCCTGGCTTTAAGGTTACTATTCTTTCCCCAGAAAAATACCTCGTTGCAACTCTCGACCAGCAATGCTAATTTTGTTATTTATTTCCTTTTCAATCTCAGTCTCTAAAAGTGCTGTGCAGAGCGATTACATCTCTGACTTTGCAAACTAGACAGCATTCTTTAGCAACTGCCATAAAAAGAAAAAGGCCCACATACACACCTATGATACAGTGATTTGAAGGAAGAGACGGGAGAAATGAGGTAAAGGTCTAGAGAACACTTTACTTTTCTTTTTTTTTTTTTTAACTATCAAATCCAGCTCAAACCTTTACAAAGTAATATATCAAGTCCTGCAGACAAGCCCTGCATTACATACCCATGGAAAAGACTGCTGCTATAGTTCAACTCCCCCATCCAGACACACACACAGCTATGATACAGCTCTAACGTCCAACTTAGTTTGCAGATAAGCACACTGATACAGGTCTGTAACATTTTTCCTTCTGAAATTTATCTTGAAAATAAATTCAATTATGAATTTTATCTATGATATTTTGACAGCAAAGTAAAAAGAGACATGGCCACTATTTTAACAATAGAATACAATTTCTAAAATTATTTTCAGATTAATAGATATTTTTAACTCAATGAAGAAAATATTTAGAGATTGTTCTCCTTTAGAGCAAGCTCATACATGAAGGAATCAGGAAAACCAAGTGCTCTGACAAAGAAAATTCCTCCCCAGATTAGGAAGTCAAAAAAGCCATATCTGTAGTTGTTAATAGCCCACTATAGCCTTCAATAAAACTAAGCTCAGAAGTTGATCAGCTAGTAATACTGTGTTTGTTTAATGGACTTTCACAGAGCAGAAATCCATAGTACATAGCCTTTTGTCTGATGATATGTACTAACAAACAGCTTTAAAAGAGGAAACGTTAACAAGATAGCTGTAGATATGGAAAAGGACTTAGAGTGTACAGTTACTGGATGGCTCCAAAGTTTATGTGTTTAGGAGTCACAGAACAAAGCCATCCAATAGCTCAGTACACAGCATGCCAGAAAATACCATACTGTGTTTCTGTAGGTCTAGGTCAGGACATTTGAGGACTTCCATGACTTAATATGATTTTTCTTCTCCTAAGTCAAGGCTTCCATGAGTGATCATCGTAACAGTAGTTGTAATAGTCATACTGGCCCTCAACATCTGCAGGAACTCAGTAGTGCAGCTGTTTATTGCACACATGTTAGACAGCTCTAATCACTGTAAAATCAGGTCAAAATAAAACAAACAAGGCCCCAAAATTAAGAATTTCAGACAGGTAACTGAGATAAAATGTAGAAACAACCTTTTCCCCAGGTCAGCAAGCTGAAAGCATTAAGAGAAAAAGCAGTTTGCTGCAATCCACACACAACAGGTCTTGAGCATTACTTCCTTATATTGTGTATTGCACTTATGGGTCACTAGATTTTTCTAAACACTATCTAAAGCATACTTTCAAGTCCAGCCAACAAATATCTCAATGTCACAGCAGCCTTTCAAGAGAAAGTTACAACTCTGAGGGTTTTTTTTTAGAAGACAGGATGAAATATTTCAAAGAGATCAAATATACCCCAATGCTATCTCCTCTTGCTCCTTTGAATTAAGGGAGAAACAGCTTATCTGGATGGCAGAATCTAACTAAAAATTCTCTTTTCTAAAGAATAAAGGAGAAAAGCACCAATCATGTAACAAGGTGGAAACCCATCTGGAGGTGGACAGAAATGTGTGTTTCTTTTTGTAATATAATGATTCAGAAACTCCTGAAAACACATTAGGTGATGAACATTAAACATGAAGTATTAAAAAATGAGGTGCATCTTATGGAAGCATGATCCAGCCATCACCTTTCTTTACCCACTGACTGAAGCTTTAAAGCAAAACAAACATAGCTGTCTTCTAGTACATACAAAAATATTCTGGAGTATTTTACCACGCATGCTGATCTTATTGAAGGACACTTTCCAAATTTCAGTTAGTGTGTACTCCAAATGAGCTGCTGTGATAATCAACAATAAAATTAAGCTAAAGTTTTGCATGGTTTTATATCTGAATCTTTCATTCATATATCAGACTGATTATTTTTCACTACTCCACAGTCACTTCAGCTTCATGACCAGGATTTTCCCCCTGCTCACACTTTTACTCATTAGTTTTGTATTTTAAGGTAGACCTCACTATTTTAACATTAGTTTTAGGGTTCTTTTCTAGTTCATTGTAGTCAAAAAATGAAATATTAAGTAAATACAAAAGTGCACAGACAGCAGGATGCTTCTTTGCAAGACTCAGTGGAATAAACGCAAGAGTTTTTCATTGGTCCAAACAGAATTCTTCTCCCACAGCTACAGTGCTTTTCTCTCCATACATGTATATGGTGATTTCACATCACTGCTAAAGGAACACAATCATTATAGTTGTCTTTCGTAGACAACATGAACATTGAATTACTATGCATTACTGTTGCAGACTGATTAGAAAAGAATATCTATTTTTTTAAAGAAAAAAGATTTTGGGGTGTTTTGTTTTGTTTGTTTTTTTTTTTTTTTTCATTCTCTGTTAAGGAGAGGTATGGCTAAAATTATCTTAATTTTCTTTTAGGGAGAGGAGATCATAGCAAACGAATGAGGAGGAGGAGAAGAAGAGCTAGGCAGCGTGATCACTTTCCAGATAGATAGCAGTCTGATCGTTAAGACTTTAACACAGAGTATCGGAAACCCAGGTTTCCAGGCCCCTCTCCAACAACAACAGAGCTCTGACATTCCAGAGGCACACCAAAAACACCAGGCTGTCAACTATTCCAGGGCAGCAAGGGGTCTTTTTGCTTCTCTTCACATAAAAGGGTCTTCCCAGAAAAAAGTCCAGTGAAAAATATATTTCTTCAAAATGTCTTATGTTTTCTCCACAGGGAAAAAAAATTGATTAAATTTTCAACCAAATGAAGCTACAGTTTTGTATACATCTGCAATTGCATGGAAAAACTAACAAAATCAGAAAAAAAACCCACATTCTTTCTATAAAGTTCTAGTAATACCTTTAATCATATTACAAGCTTAATGCATTACATTAATTTTTAAATTAACACAGTTGGACTTTTAGATCAAACAGGAGAGAGAAGATTGTGATCCAACAAAAGCATGTTATAAAAGCACTGCTGTTCAAAACAGGCCAAGTATTTTCTTGTGCTTGAGCTCTAACAAAGGGGGTTTTCCTTCAAGCAGTTATTGAGTGTTTTATCTTCAATTTTGTTACCTTTTTTCCTTTTTAATGGCAACATTTCTTACTGCTTTATTAAATACACTTTGTTCTTATTCCTGTGAATAGCAATTTCCTTAGGACAGTTTTTTGGTATTAATAATAGTTGTGGTAGGATTACTTTTTCTCAAGTTTGTTTTTTACAGAAGACCACAAACCTCAGAAGATTGCTGTGTGGAAGAAACACACTGGGCCAACCTATCATGTCGATAGCACACAAAGAACAGCCCAGTTTGGTATTCTTTCTCCTCTGAAAAAGTCTCATGTCAGGTAGTGGAAGCTAACTCACTCATCTCTTTGCTGATGAATGTTTATCTTTTTTCTCCAGCATCTTCCCTTTTAAGAACAATTTGCATATAAAGATTCTGGAGAGATACCTGCCACTGCCTAAGGGCCACATTAGATGCAGTCATTCTATCACAATGTGGGGAAAGGGGCACTTGTTACGGAGTCCCAACACCTCTCCTTTTTCACATACCCAAGTGAACTTTATTATAATTGATGCAGTATGCAGAAAACCGAAGAGGGCTAATTGAGTTTAAAAGCTATACAGTTGCAGCCTCATTTAGGAAATGCTTCCAGGCATGCTTGAGCGTTTAGTAATAAACCTAGACAACAAAGCAAAGTGAGTGTTCAACCCTACATGCCCAGAAGGAGAGAAGATCCTTTTCTTTATACTCCTAAACTTAGGAGTTAGTTAGTTAGTCTAAACTCCTAAACTGTTAGCTCCTCCAGTCTTTCTCCAACCAAGCAGAATTCTAGGAATCCATGAATTGTCACCTTCATATCTTTATCCTGAAGGCAGAGCTTGATTTGTAATCTTGATTACAAATTTCTATTGTAATAATACATCAGCATCATCACCCGGAATCAAGATCAAGGCCCTATTTTGCTACATCTTGTAAAAAAACAAACAAAAAACTCAAAGGCAAAAGCCCCTCAAAACAAACAAAACACCTTTTTCAGGCTAAACAGATAAGGAAAGTAGAAATCGCCACACAGAGTTTGGGGAAGAACAAAAATTCATAAGCTTCCCTCTTCTTCCAGAAGTATCAGTTATAGCTAGTAGTCAAGAAGCATTCTTCCCTTCATTAACTACTCACTAGGGCACTGAAAATTATTTACGTGATCTGTAGTTATGATTTAAAACAAGATAATCCACAATCAGAATATCCACAGCATTTAATGGAATAATCACGTATGAAAGGAATTCAGGATCAGGCCTGACCCAGTCATGAACATGTTAAAGAAATTTTAACTCATGCACAGTCAACCAGGGTAGGAGATACGCTAAAATACCTCTAGAACTGTACGCAATGGGTACTACTCAATTATCTCTCTATTCTGTGTGAAGTATGTGCACACCATCCTAGCATCTCCAAATGCCCTTAACTAAATTGTCAGTTAATCCTTGAGCTTTTTGGTTTCTTTTCCACTGATAACATTTAAAGTTCTCAGAGTACAGAAAAGGAGCAGATGCAACATTACTTTAAAGACTCTAATTCCTTCTTTGATTCAGTCTTTGAGGTAGCATCAACAATCATATTGCAGTTAAGAGATCAGTACCCAGTCCATCACCATGAAGTATATATTGTCTGATCCTGAAGACAGAAGTTATGCTGATAGAAGAAAAACCAAAACAGAATACTGCTTCTGTGCTATTCAAGCTAATAGTTTCAAAGCTGTTACTAATTTAACATGACCATTTCTGAAATATTTAAAATAATCTTAATTTCAAAGTTCCTTCCATTCTGAAAAATCATCTAGTATTCATGTATCCCTTGAGCATTACGAAGAACATTAAGGTCAAGTGAGGGAAGGGGATGCAAGTATGCTGCAAACTTTTCTAGCATTTCTTCTAAATTTCCTACCAGAACATGTTGCAGCTGAAGATTATGGATATAATATCAAAGCATCAGGCTTTTCTTAAAAGTATGTTATTAGCAATTTGTTTTGTGAGTATCTGTTAAAACGCCACTAAGCTCTTCTATAGACTCTTACTATTCTTAAAAATGCTTGCACTAACTTGAAGGACACTCTAGCATAGGTGATGAAGCACTACATAAATTCTAGCTGTCTGTGGGTTTCAAAAAACCAGGGGAAAGAATTCTAACCTTCCAGGCCAAGCTTTTGTGACAAGGGTGTTAAGAAAGAAATCGTTATTTTTCAAAAGTCACAAGCAAACTTGTGAGAATTTTGCAAATAGATAATGCCCTTCGATGCTACTTTCAGCAACTGACTTACATAAATTCTACATTTACAATAGAAGCATATCTCAACATTTTAATCTTACATGGAAAGACATGATAGAAATTAAAGAAACAAAAGTTTACCCCAGATTCATACTTGTAGGTTGCACATCTGTGTAAATAGTACACAAAAAAGTCATGAGCTACTTGCACAGACACACACAGGTCTGTAAAACACCGAATTCGGGAGGTTTAGCGTGAAGTCAGAGGCCTCTAGGTATTTGAACTACTGTGCTGGATTTTCTTTTTTCAATAGTGTGTAACTTTAGTTTGGTTTAATCACTGCAACCAGCCATAGCAAGAAATTCAGTCACGCTAAGCCAAATGAAAATGATTCCGTTCAGATAGCAAGGGGAAAAAAAAAAAAAAACACAGAAAACCAAGAATTTTCATTTCTGTTTGCATGATTCCTGTTGCACCATCAAGCAGAAAGACATACAAAAGTGAGGTATTAGTACATTGGCAGAGGAGTGAAAAGAGAAACTAGCAATAGGTGTTGGAAGAGGAAATGGAAGGAAGACTTGTTTTCAATACTTGTACCTCAAGACTCATAATTTTGGTACTTACAACACTTCCAAATAACAATGAGAAAGAAAATCTCTACAAAAATAAAGCTAGAAGTAGTGCAGTTCCTCGACATACTTGAAGGTTATATTTGTTACATTCGCTCTTAGAAGTTGAGAAAACTTAACCTTATGGAATTTGTAACTTACAGGCATTATTTCTAGTTAAAGTCTTGGACTGTCTGACAATAAACTTTATTTAGAGCTACTAAACACTTCTGCCCGCTCTGTCCCCTGCCAAAACTAAAAACCATTGACTGTAGTAGCCATGCATAGTGGTTTAAGTGAACTCTTGCCCCTTTCTGGATATTAGTGAAAAAAAGCAATGGACAACTGCTTTCATTTGGCCAATGCATCTTTTTGCATTTTACTTACAGTCCTCTTCTAAGAGGTAGCTACACATGACAGAAAACAGGTAAAGATATTTTTTCATTAATAACTTCGGCTGAGATACTGCTTAATTAATGCAGTAGATCTATTTTTCTTTACTTCTCTTTACCTTCAAGTACAAAGTAGATCCATGTCATTTTTCAGCAGAGAAATAGGTATAATTTGTTTTAAAGTGAGAAAAGGAAAAGCATACATACATGCAACAGTTACCACACTTAGTCCTTGGGGCTTATACAAGAAAGAGACAACTTTTCTGAAAGTCCACTAATTATCCCTTTTGCAACCATTACTATCATAGCTAACTTTGTAAGCACTGCAAGAATATTTTGAAGAGTCCAGCAACTTAGCTAAAATTTGAAACAGCATTTACATGGTATAGCACCAGACATACATAGAATGATCTAGTTGAAAGAAAAAAATGCCTAAGTGCAATTTACAAACAGTACATTACTGTTTGCATTCTAGCAGTATAAAGAAATAATGCGACTATTATGACAGTCTCCTGCTAGAAATGGAAATGCACTTTAAACAAGTTTTACTTACATGGCATTTTTTTTCCCCTCTTTTGAAATGCATGCTTAAAGAAAGCTTTACAATTAACATATTGTGCACATTTTGCAAGGTCCTCAAAAATCAGGAACTGTTTCTGGAAAGACTCACTCCAATTTGGCAAACAATTACAGCATACATTACACTACGGTGCATTAAATATTTGGCTTCTGTGAGGGCACGGAAACATGTGCTTACCCACAGCTAAGCTCAATAAGCAAAATAAAGTAAGTTACAATTTAAAATGGGGTTAAAAGAGGAAAAAAAAGTAGAGAAAGGGAAGGAACAACAGATCTAAAAGGCAGAGAATGTTACAGCAGTTGAGTGGAAACAAATGAGATATTATAACCAGGATGCAGTCACAGGACTATGTGTAACTCTGTTACAGCTAAACACCAGTAGCTTCTGGTGAAATTAGTTCTGTGGGCTACTTTAGTAAAAGTATAAAGAAGCATATTCAAAAGCCAACAAGCACAAAGAAAACATAGTCATGACTATTCACAATAGTGAATTCTGTACTGAATGTGTGAACGGGGCATGAGTTAGGCAAAATATAAGCTGCCTCCTTTTGCCTGGGATCTTTGTAGTGACACAAGCTAAGCAATCTAAACAGAAAATGTCTGTCTCTGCTAGGAGGAGGGGAAGAAATAAACTACCACAACAACAAAAACTGCTTTCCTCATGGAAGAATGGTAACTTTGGACAACATTTGGCATCACAAGTTCAAAGGGCTATTTCATCAGCATTGTAAGTACAGACCTAGAGATTTTAGAGTATTCCTGTCTCCGTGCTATTGCTTGTTGTGCCATTAATGGCATTTAAATTGTAGACCTGCCGCAGCCACGTAGTCAAAACGCCACATCCCCTGATGAGACACTGTATCATAATGTCAGAGTGTCTGTTTTAACTGTTCTTTCATATACTGTACTTCTCATCAGTCACCCTTTTTCTCTGCCAAAGAATAGATACAAGAGACAAGTCTATCTTTAGACTTCACTGAAATTTCTTAGTCAGCTGCCATACACTTCATTCATCACATCGCCAAGACTCCTGTTTAGACCAACACAATTTTTTGAGGAACAAGTAGTACAGAGCCAGATGAACACTCATTAAGAATTTAAAATAAAAATATAGGACACATTTAAGGAATCAGATAAAAATCAAGTGCTTTAAAACAAGCTAACATCTAAATTAGATCAGGTGGGATTTCTTTGTTTCTTTGGGGTTTGTTTGGGGTTTTCTTGTGGGTTCTCTTTTTTTGGTTTTTTGCTTGTTTGGGTTTTTTTTGGGGGGGGGGTTGGGGGTTTCTTTGTTTTGGGGGTTTTTTTGGTTTGGTTTTTTTTTTTGGAGGGGTTCTTTTTTTTGGGTGTTGTTTTTTTTTTTTTTTTTTGGGGGGGGGGGATTTGTTTTGGGTTTTTTTAAGTATTTTTTCTTTCCACTTTCAGTAAAATAGTCCATATGTCCTGCAACACTGTTTTCCAGAAGCAGGTATATATTGACCTGTACAATATGTATTGTTATTCACAATAACAAATAGCAATTAAACAACAATTTTCACCTTGACAGCATCTGGAAAAAAATAATTCAAATTTCTAAACAATTGTGTGACAAAATCTGAGGCATTCCTTTTTCTAAATTACTCTAACAATGATATTAAGCCGGTCATATGAAGTCACTAATAGAGCTAGATATTCAATTCAGACTTTTGGTCTGCATTTATAAACTTATCTCCATCTCAAAAGACCATGAAAAGCTGTTTAAAGGTTACAAAACTTTTTTGGGGGAGAACCTGCTCCTATAAATTCTTCTGCTGCTTACAGCTCTCAAACAGCCATATCTACTTAGATGAAAGTATTTAGCTAATGATGAACTTTCAGGATTCCATAATAACCTATTTTCTGCAATGTAAATTATATGCAGTTAACCGGTTTGAACACTCAAACCCTCAACATTACAGTTTCAAAGCCTTCACACTAAGAAAAAAAACTAACGTTATTAAGCTACAGTCAGCCAGTTTTATTTGGTATTGGATTATTTCTGATGCCTTATGCAAAATATGAGAGATTTTTGCTCATTGAAGGCATAATCTCAACTCAGAAGAGCTAAATAGCAGGAATCCAGGAAGTTTTTCAAGCATATTTAAACTTACCAGGGCAAATCAATATATTTAACAGTTCAACTAACCTTTTAAGATTGTTTCCACCACACAAAGGGGGGCTGGGGTGAAGGAGGGAGGGACATGAGCCTACAATCCTCTTTTGAAATACTAAAATAATTTTACTATTTTCCTAAAAGAAGCCAATATATTTTAAGAGTGACCTAGCTTCTTTATTTCTTTCATTTCCCCCCCCCCCTCCAATGTAGCGTCTTTTATTTCGCCCGTGCACTCCATTTTATGCCATCCAAATCTACAGTGGTTTGGCATTTGATAGCAGAGTATGTAAGCAAAACAAAACTTGCCCCAGGTATTCACCCACCCCTTCTCACAGGCAAACTACTGCAACAAATACCAACCACAGTACAGGCATCAGAAAAAGTCATGCACGCATATGAAGTTCAAAAATGCTGGGTGGTTTTGTTTGCTTGTTTGTTTCCAAGTGCTGTTAGTCAAAAAGATAGAATTATTCTTCCTGACCTTTAGAACAGAAAGGTCAGAGCATCCTTTGGATATACAAGGTTTTCCTCAAAGAGCTGACAAAACCACATAGAAGCAAATTTAGTCTTGAGCTGTCTGAAATATCTTTATCAACAGAAGTGCTTCTGAAGCACTTCTATCAACAGACATCAGTATATACTCAAAATGACTGAAATCAGAGACACTCCTGCATTAAGTGAGGTCAGAAGAGACCTCAGCACCTCACCTAGTCCAATGTCCTACTCAAACCAGAGCAAGACCTGGCATTACCCTCTGCTGGGTGTCTTGTCCTATCAATTTTTAAGTATCACTAAGAATGGAGAAACCAAAATCTGCTGACATACAGGTTTACATCATCAGCCAATGACTAGAGTGGAAGAACATCTGTATCTTAACTATAGCCTTTAACTGTTCTTTATGAATTATCATCTCCTTTGTAAACAGTAAATGCTGCAGTATGTCACATACTACCTCCATGGTAACTCTTGGTAAATGCCCTCAATTTAGCTTAGACCACTACATAAGGGTGTGTTAAATGACTTAGTAATGATCACTGAATCTAGCCACGGATGACCCTTTGAAGATACTTCCAGGTTTTGCATCATTTTAATCTAACCACATTCATTAGCACCTTAGTAATATTTAGTTATTTTAAATTGTCATCCACTAGAACTGCCTCAAAGGTTCTTCAGGAGTACATGCAGTCAGCCTGAAATGGATTCATTCCAAGTACTGATGGCTGTTCTGACAATTTGATCTGAAAAATCTTCCTGGAACTGAAGTACTTAGCCTTGCCTAAATTCAACTCTAAAAGCCAGCATACAAATTCCCATTTGTCTTGATTGAGAGCAAAGTGCCTGCCCCTGGAATAACTCAGTATTTATAAGTGAATATGACAACACCCTTACCCCCAAAATAGTCATTAAAAGAAACTGGGTTTGAGGACTTAAGAACTTGTAATCTTCCACGTAGAGTTTACCTCCTTTAGTTGGTTCAATAAAGATTTTGATCTCTGGCCTTTAAGGGTAAAAATACTAAGTACTCTTTTCAGACACCTGCTTGAAAAGATGTGGGTTTATGAGAAAGATTTCATGGATGCTTGAACACTACCTGGCTTTAATTTGTGTTTCAGGTATAAGATGAAAGAGCTTACTGGGGAAACACTAGAATACATTCCCCTTTATTCAAACCTGCTTACATTTAGTCACATTTGGTGACCAAATTTTTAATTTCCTGATAAAATACCTTTGTGTTCATTTGTTTTAAGTATTTCAGACCTGTTTGTCTGTTTTCCCTAAATTAATTCCTCATCTTGTTCCATTTTTCAAATTGTGTGCAGGGGTAGCACAACCACCTATAATACCCAATTTTTATATTCAAAAATCCATCCATATATAGTTAATAATTTCCTTACATAGTCAAGTAGCAAGCACCAATAATTCAGAGACAAGAGATGTGATAGGACTGAAGAGAACAATGACATAGAAGCTATGTGTCCATGCTGGGCTTTTCACTGCTTATCATCACCCATGCAAAGGACTATAAAGAAACTTGCAGCAGGGATACTGTACATAAGTACCTTTTTTAATATTATTGTAAATTTAATGATATGAAAGTAAAACAGAAGGGTAAAATTTAAGCTACCACAGTAGACAGCAGAAAGTTTCCGTATCAGTTTAATTATTACTTTTATAATCAAAAAGCCTGCCATACACACTCTCTGGAGTTAACATGAATTAACATAACCTGGTGACCTATTTTGCTGAGCTCACCCAGACACCTCTTTTCAAGATGCAAAATTTTTAATTAAATTAATTACACATTTTTAATCATGTACCTGGCAGATAAAACATTATTTATTTTCAATATTATTTGAAAGAAATACTGAAAGCCATACTTCAGGAGGAAAGGAATCAAAACCAACCCAAACAACTTCCCAAACCCATAAAAACATCTATGCCTGCATACTGGTCCTGAGCAAAACACCTCTATTGTCTGACCTAGGATAAGCTTTCTAATTCCTTCCTCCCCAAACTTAAGAAAACCAGGAAACAACGTGAATACAGTATGATGAAAAAGACAAATCTAAACAGAATTACACCTCAAGTGAACATCCATGACATGTTTAACAAGAAATTATATAAGCAGCACACTATGTTATCTTCAGTTTATAATTACCAACTTGTCAGAAGTCACAGACATGTAACCCCTTGCAATGCAATCTACATTGGCACAGCTCACAACAGAAGTATAGCCCCTGAGGTTATTATTCCCCTTTTTTCCTTCTTGCAGTGTATTTCTGCAACATATTTCTGTGTTCTGTCATTAAAATCCAGCTGGAAGCATGCTTCTATTGCCAACTAGTATTCCCCCATAAACTATTCTTCCCTCATGAAGTGAAGATGTAGGACAGTACTGCAACTGGCAGAAGCAGGGAAGGTGAAGGGAAGAAACACAATCAGGAACAGTAGCTCTACCAGATGTGTATTAGGCAGCAATCTCAGTCATAACAGCTCTTCAACTGCACCTCATCATAAGCTATTGCACACCACACCTCTTACAAGAATAGGCATGTTTTCCACACTTCTGCACTCCTTTTACATAAGCAACATTTGTTCTCCTTCATTTTCTCAAATTAACCACTGACAAATCAAATGCAAGACAAGATTCATACTATGGTACATTTTTACAATTAATTTTTCCAAGTATCCCCAAAGGCAATTAGAGAGAACTAGATTATTTTCAGTTACCTGATCTTCTGAATAATAAGAAAAAACAGTATCAGCAAAAACTGAATAATAAGAAAAAACAGTAAAAGTTTCTAAAGCAGCCTAACAAGATACTTAAGCAGGTGAACGTGGATAAGGAAGCTCAAAACACAGTTAACTACTTCCAAAGTCAATTAAAAGGAAAATCCCTTCTTAAAAAGTTCCCATCTGAAAAGGAATCCCTCACACACGCTTTTTAAGACAGACTCTAGCTGGTATACTCGGAGCAGAAAAAACTGCCTAGCACATTTTAAGTTTGACTTTGTAGACAAGCAAGGCTTAAGGCTCCCATTCAGTGAAGGTCAATCATAACATTATCAAAATTAAGGTTATCACCCCCCCCCCCTTTTTTTAAACACACAGAAAAGAAACTGCCTTGAAGGTGACACATTGCTCACACTAATAATTCTCCACATTAATATTTTAAAACAAGAAATCTCTCAGAGCAGTTTCCCATCATTTTAACTGCAGAAAAGAACTTTCCTGTTTCTGTCTGGGCCATTCAACTACTTGCTGGCAAAGTAATAAATAGAAATAAACTCTACAATTTAGTACATAATGAATATTATTTTCTTTTGTCTTCTCAGGTTTACTTTTAGTGTGGCTTAACTAAAAGTTAATTTGCATTCTAAAAAAAAATATTTCTCAGACCCTGAAATTCATATGGTAACATTTTCAGTTATCAAAGTCGCATGCACAAATACTGAGTTTATGCACTAGATTTCCAGATGAAGCTAAACCTTTTGATAATGGAAACAGACCTTGTGGCTGTGGCTTACCTGCTGAACCTCTTCTTGGAGAGTTATCAAGCTGAAGACGACATATCCTGTGTAGAGATTTCCTGGCTATGTTAGACATCATGCAGGAGCTGTCACTTCAGTAGAAGAAGTGAAATATCATTAGGCCTAGGAAGAAAGCAGAATATCCAGCAAACGATATATCAGCCTTTTAGTTAAAAAAAAAGAGGACTCAACCAAAACCCACAATCATGACATGCATTTCCTAATGAGGGGGAGGGTGGAAAATAAGAAGCCCTAGAGATAGATTAAGGCAACCAAAGGACCAAAGTCACAGAAATAATAAGCATTGAAATTATCTTCCAAGGGTCTATACCCCAAATATCCAAAGATTTATATCTAGACAGATATAGGATACATTTTTATATAAATATATATATATATATTGCTTAAAAAATAAAAACTATGGATGTAAAAGGACTTTCAGAAGTTCACAGCTTGAAAAGAATGCTCCTCAATCAGGTGGGGGAATGGTTAGAGTCACAGGCCTGGAACAGCACCCTTGAAACTTTGGATTTAATGTTGCTGCCAGTACAACAATATTACCAAGAACTGTCTCTTGGCAGTGAAAATACTCCTATCCCTACTGACAAGGTCACACTCATTTTTACTGCCTCCCTCTCATGGAATAGCTTACCACCCAGGGTATGGAAGACCTGGATTCAAATTCCAACTTTATCAATGGGATTTTGAATACAACCCTCCCCCCACCTTGTGACCAGATATCCTGATTGAGAGATGTTCTCAAATGTCTCCTCAATAAGCTTTCACAATTTGCAAAGAGCAATTAAATATTCAAATGGCAATAGAGAATATGCTCAGCCACAGCTCGTTAATTGAGATACCAACTTCCCTTATCTTTAGGATTTGCTCCAATGGCTGCTCATAGAAGCAGAAAGCACAGGGGAAGGGAACCGCATGCTTCTTCAGCCTGTTGTGCAAGACATGCTGAAATAAGGCCAGCTTGGCCTTTGGCAAGGATTTCGTTGCTGGGGGCTTTGGGCACTTCCACAGTGAGATAAGCACTGAATAAAATCTTTTGAAAATTCACATTTTTCATGTAGGTACTATGTGCTACTTAAGCACCTAAGCCAGCTGTGCAACACATTTAAGCAAAATGATGCAGCTTGATCTCATTTACACTAGGCTAATTGTAATGATTGGTTTAAATGTGTACTAAAAATTATTTACATATTGAAAGGGCAATTATAAAATCCATTCTATTCTTTCTTATACAATCAAGTGGCTCTTGGTATTTCTGGGAAGGTCCCTGGATTCTATAAAAACTGGAAATGCCATGAAGATGTATTTCAGTTCTGAAAGGCTTTGTTTGCACATTAGCTTCAGCATTATTTTTTCCAAGTTTAGTTTTAACATTATGCCATTTTAATTTTCAATGTGCCAGTTCTGTACAGGCATCATGTGGGTGGTGAAAGCTGGAGGTAGCTAAACTGCTTTATAGGTATTCTCCTGGCTGGCCTTCTGTGCATGTCCAAGGTAGTTTAATATTGATGTTTAGACTGATTGGCAGCAAAGCAGTTTGTTTAAAATAAAAGAATTTCTAAATCAACTAAACTGAAGTCTTGGTAAGCAAAGAACTCAATGACAAATACACAGTAGCTATGCATAAAAGCATTCCATGTAATATAAGACACCAAAAAGAAACAAAATAGGGCCTTGCTACCACTTGAGACTAGAGACCAGTTTAACTCCTCAACCATGTAGGGTTGCAAGACATTTATTACATAACAGCAGATTCAGATGGTGTTTTTAAATCCTGCCATCTTTTCTCTGAAGAACAGAAGATTAGACTTCTACAGACTCTGAGAGACAGGGAGTGGAGCCAGCAGCAATATTTAGCACAGAATGACTGATTTCTGGCACCATCTAGCTTCTCTGCATCAGGAATCTGGCAGCCTGGTAGATGCTTTACAAAGATGCTGATTGAATAGTTGATACTAGTGCTACAGAAAGCACAAGAATGAGAACGAGTAAGTCCTACGTGGCAGCACTACTTTATTCCCTCCCTCCCTACCCTTTTTTCTTTTTGTTTTCCTTTAAAAAATAAAAATAAATAAATAAAGTAGTGATAAAAAAACCCAACCTGGGCCGAATGCCAAAGTCAAAAGAATGCAGACCCTGTTCATCATTCAGCTTATGACTATGCATCTCTGACAAATATCTATAATAAATATGGAGCATGTCAGGCACAAAGAAGCCTGCAGAAAGACTGTTAATTTTTATGAGACACTGTATAATCTGTGAAGTACATATTTTTTTAACAACAAAACTATCCTTATTTCCACTCAGAGCTGTAAAACTCCAATGAGTCAGTGTAATTAGAAAAATAGTGAATTTATACTCATTCATTACATTTAAGGCATTTTGAACTATAGAAACTCCAGTTCACCAACTACCTTCCAGCGCTGCAGGGAAAACTGCTGACAGTTTGAGAACAGCAGCCATGTTTTGCTGCTGAATGCCAAAACGGAGTCAATGAGATGTACAAATTTTGAATGCCCATGCACTGTGAAGTTTTCAAGAATCGTATTTACTCATCAGCATAAAAACATGTTTACACACTTGCACCTTGGGAAAGCAAAAAGGAAGACAAATAAGGCTGATTAATGCCCTCAGTAGAGAAGTAAAAGATAGACAAAAGAGGAAAAAGTTAAAAAAACCCATCTTTGAACTATATGAGGCAAGCAGGCATACTCTGTCCAATTTGGAAAGTTTGTTCTTTTTCAGTTTGCACAGTTAAACTATCCATTTGTCTGAAATCACCTGGAACATGCCCCAGGAGCTAATCGCTTCACATTTGATTTACTCAGCATAGGCCCAATCAAAGCAAGGATTCTCAAATGCATGACTAAATCAACTCTCTCACTTAATTGGTCTTTTCAAATACATGTGTGCGCAGATACTGAAATTGAAAGTCAGCTACATTTACTCACAACTAATACATAGGAGTTTCCTAATGGAAAGAATGGAACATAGTTATATGCTTTTTCCCAAAAAGTGACACTTCTCTGCCTCTCCCTTAGTGTCTTGGCTAAACATACTAAGTCTGTATAGACCCATTTTCTGAGTAAGAGGTCTAGGTTTATTCCGCTGTTGATTCATTCATGATCTGCCTTTGCATTTTGTATTTTCATTTAATAACTGAAGTTTACATACAAAGCAAACATTGTTGCCTGTTTTAATTGTATTGCAAAGGTGTTTTATTTGTTTGTTTTTAAAGAAGAGTCTTACATTCTTTTCACTCCAGATATTTATATTTCTTTAGACTACATATTTTCCACTTCTTTTAATTATACAAGACTATGAAGGACCATATATTTTCCATGGCAAAGGGGCAGCTGATACCCGAATATTAGCAAGTCAGTATTTGGTGCGACATGAATTAAAGTGTCCAAGTAGGAAGCAATCTCAAGATTTAGATCCGAGTAAGAACTCAGATGATCATAATCGGAACTGCAGGCAAAAGTCCAAAATGAAGTTTGAAGCTACTCTCAAGAGTTAACACCTGTTATCTGAAGACATATTAAGCTCATTGAACAGTTACAGATCAAAATGGAAGAGCAAGTAAAACAAAATTAGGTAACAAGGGCAAACCAGAGAACATGTTCAAAAAAAGGAAATGGAAAATTGAGACATCTGTCAACAGCCTATAACTTCGATGTCTGTTAATGGTTTTATATTCAGTTATGTTATTCAACTAATTACTACAAAGTGTGAGTGTCTACATAGTTTGGATAAGCCACAGATACTAAAACTTAAAGAAGCTCAGGCTACTACATAGTCTTCGAAGATACACTGCATTGAATTTAACACATTTCTATGATGCTCTTGCACTCAAGCTGCACTTTTCAGTGATGGACAAAAAACACAGGAATTTTTAGCAGAAATGCCACTAATTGCAAAGGAAGCAAATCTTTCAAAATTCCTTGGTCCTCTTGAAGACCCCTGCATGCAGTTTCAGGGTAACATACTGGTTTAAAAAACCTGGTATGTAGTTTCCTAGAAAAGAGTAAAGCACTTGCACTAAGTCCTTCTCACTTTGTTTCCTGATGAGCTCTTATGCACAGCTATCCTGAAGCAGAGTGAATTGCACATGTGTAAACGCACACATGCTCTTGGCTGCTTAGGTTTGCAACCATTTTTTTTAGTGGCAGCATGCCCAATCTGAAGTTGTTTGTCCTATAGCTCAATAATCTTTGTTTGAAGATGTTATGGCATTGCTCATGTCCTCTTTCTAGAGTGCAGCTCTGCTGTTCTCTTTCACATAAAATTAGATTTCCTGGCATGCACATATGCAAACCTTCCCCTCTCCCCTCCCCCCTCAAAAAAAGGCAAATGTGACCTTCCTGTCTTTTGTATTCTCATATACCAATAAAAATATTAAATATAGAAAAAAAAGGGGGGGGGGACCCACACAGACAGATAACCCACATCCACCAAGTACTGGGTTTATGTAAATGTTTTCAGAAGATACTTATATTGTGCAGATAATCCAGTATAATCATAAACAGCTGAATGATTCTGATCCTAACCTTCAGGTACCCAAAATAGGTGCTTGAATCTAAGGGTTGGAAAGAAGAACAGAAGAGAGGGGAAAAAGTGTTAAAAGTATTATAGGACTGGGGCAGTGCTACCCTTACTTTTTATATTCAGGAGGAGTTTGTCATGACTACAGTAGCCCACTCCCTTTTTGCACTGAATAATCCCCAGCATTTCTGTATTAGCACATCTCAGATACACATATTGAAGACTTAACTTTCTAATCTTGCAAGTGTGGGCAGAGAATAGACAGGGCAGAGCAAGAAGTACCAAGAAGCTTTCTCTCCCTTTTGCTCTCATGTTACTGAACATTACTCTTTTTTGTCCAAATACTTGAAAAACTCACTGCTTCTGCAATAGAGAAGACTAAAAGGTGACAACTGATTTATAGATGCATGATGTTACTTTATAATTTGAAAGTATATTTTATATGTATATTTTTTCCAATAGCAGGGGTGAAACTGCAATTCCAGAGAAAAAAGTGACCAGGATTTGTCACTCTTATTGCCTTATTAAACGGATTTTATATATCAGGAAAGAATACAGATCTCAAACAATTGGTTTTCAATTTCCTTCCAGTTTTTGCCCTAGGAAAGGTGGGGCAAAATGCTAAGTACTTTGGCTCTCCTTTATTCTCCTTCCTCACTTCATTGTGTCTTTGATTTTGTTAGCAGTGCTGTGAACAGCATATGACAGTAATAACGAGCTCTTACACAAGACACTCAGACTAGACCCTTGCATGCTAATTAAGCATGATCCACATTTCACAACAAGAAAAATAAGTTCCAGAGACATGAACAGACTGTTTAAATCCTTTCTTTGGTCATATTATGTTATTCCTTCCTTCCACTTCATGAATTTATTTCTTCCTCAGTCTCATTCTGTCTCCCACAGCCTTAAGAGACAGCATTTGAAACACCTTAAAACATGGGACCAGCAAGATTAGAACATATTCGTCCCAAGTCCAAGTACAGGGCCCTATTCAGACAACTATGTTGCCTGCTAGTTACCAGGTTGAATTGAAAACAAAAGTCATATTAAAAGACAGCAGGATCATTATTTCTCCCTTCTGCCTACCTCCTCAAGTGCCTGAGGTTATTTTCCACAACAAAAATGAAAGCCCTTCTTGGAAGTGTTTTTGTGCTAAACAGCAGTGGTTAATTCCTTGCAACTAATTAGTTATTCAAGTGAAAGTATAATGATCCTCTAACATGATTGAAAGTGCTTCAACTGAGTTTCCTGCTAAGAGCGTACTTCTAGAAAAGATGCAATAAATCAGCAGGGTTATGGAAATCTTTAAACAAAGCAAGTCTATGACAGGAACCCATTAAAGATACAGCCATGTAATATTTATGTACCTAGCTGACTTGTGCTTTTAACCTAGCACTTTCAGCTATAGCTTTTTAGCACCTGGGTCATATTCACTCAGAATGAAATTCACCCTATCTGCTAAAAGCCAGCATAATGTCTCCACATTAGGTGTTCAGAGTAGAGATACCACAGGATTTAAGCAATGGAACCTTCCCACCAAATGGAATTTCATCCAGATTTTTCTAAAGAAAAGTACAAGCAGAACACCTTTAAGCAGCATAGAAATTCTAATGAGAGCCTCAAACTGCCTGCTTACCTTGAGCAAGAAAAAAAAAAATAAATCTGTAGGTACCCTAAAGAAAGGGTTTCGAAATCTAAGAAGGCACCAATGCAGAAACAAAACTTCTCAAAATAGCCAGACACCCATGACTGTTCACATCACGATTTGTTGATTAGGAGTGGTTACTGAGATGGTAATAGCAGATCTCTAGAGATTCTTAGAGAAGGTACAGACTACATAAAATGCCATCCACTTACTCCAAAAATATGAATTCATTACAGGTTGCATATTTAAATGTATTAAGTACTACTGCAGAAAGGCAAGACCCAGTGGTGTCTTCTTTATTTTGTTTGAGCCTTCTGGATGTTGCAGATATACAAATCTGATCCCTTTAAATCTCCAAATCAAAGACATTTCTCTATCTTCCATCACATTAAATTACATCTGCATGTGTGTTTATATGTATTTTTAAAATACACAAACATACATGAAGCAAAGGGAATGCTTTAATAATCACCGCTTTTGCTCTATATGTTTTCCCTCATCCCATTCATTCATTTACTTTATTGTCAATGTCTCAGTCAGTCTTCCCACAGCTTTGGGACACACAATATGGAATCATAAACCAGATTCAGTAGAGGTCCTAAACATTACTTCTTGGCCTACTCTTCCTTACTGCAGCAGATTGATACAAAAAGGGAATCCCCACTGCTGTGGGGCTGGAAAAGGGAAACTTCAGAGAGGGATGTAGGAACTACACTTTCCAGGAACCCTGGAGGAAGCAAGGGGGTTATAAGTTAACAAGAGAAAAGGATTGAAGGACAGAGAGAAGGAAACCAAACATCACACCCCTTTCCCAATAAAACCACCTTTGCTCTCACTATAGGTTTTTGGGCCAATGATCACTTTCAACTCACACTTTCTGCTGGAAAAATAAATTAGGAGTCCAGCTTAATTTTGTCAATAGAAAGCTTAAAGTGGTCACTGGAGCACAAAGAGCTTTTCAAAGGGAAGCTGAGCTCAACAGGGACAAGGAAGAGGATGCTGGAAGCACCACAAAAATACAGGCAGATTAAAAACATTAAGGGTGCACCAGTTTTGAAGAATAAATATAAGACTTTTGTAACAGTTCCTACAATTTGTATCTATCTATTGCAGGCTATTTTTCTTTAGATTAATATATATTACTTAAAAATAACTTTTCCAGGGCAGAAAATAAGTAGTTCATGTTGGTCTTTATAAAGACAAAACCCCACAACAGAAATTAGTAAAAGAACTAGGCATTTTCTCCCTGAATACACAGGATTATGCTTTGCATTTATGCTGTAAAACACTGGATCCAGTACAAGCAGTTGTACTGCAATGGGGTTTGCTATGCTAAATACTTAAACTGTGTGCCCAGTCCTTCAAAGTCTGAGCTTATTCTCTCTTCAGAGCTTTGTAGGGTTGAGTCAATAGTGGATTTGTTTTGAATGGCTGTTTCTAGATAACAGTAATAAAAATGAAAAACTTGTTTACATGATTTAACATGTCTAAAAGCTTAGCTCAACACACTAAAGAAAAAACACCAAGCAAGCAGAAAACTGCAATTCTTTAGAATGGTCTCTGCTATTGAAAATAAGTTACATCAGCAAAAAGAATGTTTTGCCAACACTGAACCAAAACCAGTCTTGTTTTTCAACTGGAGCAATGACTGGCATAAGGAGACTTCAAGGAATTTCCTTTTCTCCCTGAAGATATCCATAAGCTTTTCTACTACCCCAGGCTGCATGTTGCAGTGATTGCAAGATGGATCCTAAGCAGTAGCCTTTATTTATCAGAACACATAGAATGTGATGGAGAGTCAAAACAAAGCAAATCAAGCAATTCCACCAATCTTATGAAAACTTCTTTCCCATTTGAATAGTACCTTCAGATCTAATATAAATGTTAGATCAGCCATTTAGAAAGTACCCCTCCACTAGTTTCTTAACTTTTATTAATACATCTTAAGATTTCACCAACACTTATACACAGACACCCATGGACTGTTCAATGTTTTCAAATTGCATTTGTGGTTCAACTTCTGTAAGGTAGGGTGATATTTTTAGGAACAAAGAGGAGGCATAACCTCTTATCTGTTTTAAGTTACACATGAAAAATACTGAATATGTAAGCAACAAGTAGATTGGCATACAGAAATTTCACAAAGGAAAAATATAAGAATGCCAAAAAATAATTAGAGCAAAGGAAATAATGCAAACAGGCAATGATTTACCATCCTTGCATTTTCAGAATCGCAGTTCTAACTGAATGCTGCCTTACCTTCATTTAGTTTTTGTTACCGTGTAATAAGCACAGCATTTGAAAAAACATCTTCATATTTACATGCTACCTAGAAAGATCCTGATAATCTGGAAGCAGAAAGAACTCAAAAGGGTGCCTCTTTCCCAGTGAGGATGTGATTTCCCCTCTAAGGGCCTGGGGCAGTGTCTCAAATGCTAATAGCTTGAGTTGTGTGCAATAGCCCTATATTGTTTATATGGCGCTTCACATGTTCAAAGCACTATGAGATATCAGCCATCACTACACTTTTATGAGGCTGTAAGTATTACCCACTAAACATTAGAGTTCAAATGACTTGCTCTTGATCAAAAGAAACTTTGTGCAGCAGGACCATAATTATTTGAATTTGGCAATTCTTGCAGTCCGTTCCTATGGTGACTCAGAAAGAAGAGGGGGGTGAGATATTGAAGCCAGTTGCTACCACACTCTGCTCCGGCAGTGATACACAGACACACACACAATCCCTAAGGTATCTTGTGCTCAAGCAGCACCTTTTCTGGTAACTTCCAAAGATAATTTTAGGAAATCAAAAGCACAAGTTAATATATGTTAAAATCTCCCAAACATGTTTTTCTGAATACATGTATTTCGTATGATCACTGTGAAGAACATATAAGACAACATACACTTTGTACTGAGACACTCCAGAAATCCTAAGACAGGGGTCTCTATTCATGCTGAAGCAGTTTGGGCTTTTTTTTTTTTTTTTTTTTTTTTTTGAACAAAAAGGATTAGTAGAAAAGATACAAATAGTCAGCCCATTTTCTGCTGGTAAAAAGCTACATTTTGTTTTCTAACACTTGACTACAGGAGGGTCCAGTAACATAGAAATACAGAATATTTTTAATCTCCATTTTCATAGATACTTTCACTCTACAAAAACTCAGCTGTTATGCTAACATTTATAAATCTAACCTCATAATATCAAGTCTCTATTCCCATAGAAGACATACAAAGACAAAAAAATGTTGAAAAACAACCAATGAATCCAGTCTTAAAAATATAAATGCTTAATAAACACAAAATGGGAAACATGCTGAAGATTTTTTATAGCTGAGAACACTTCATGTGATACAAACACTGAGATTGAAGACAGAATAAGAACTCTTATCCTCTGCCTTCCCAACCAGCACCCATCCTATCATACAATATTGTCTTTCCCACATCTTACATTAACTTGTATGCAAGTCTTGGTTTCCACATATACCATGTTTTCTGAGCATAGCTTCAGTTACTGGGCTTTAGAATCTTGCCTGTGGGATCACATGGGAAATAGATCATAATACTAAAAAAAAAATGTAGACCACTACACACAATCCAGATTCATCAAGTAAAAGATGCCCATTTGAGGCTATCATAGGAAAAGGGAAGGTAAGAAATACCCTTCAAAGGTAGTAATAAGTACAGAGAATTACTAACAGAACCTCTCGTGTTTTAGAAGAATTGATCATGTTGGTCTTAATATTTACACCACTCTGTCACACAACTTCCACTTGATATTTTTTGGGTACAGGCCACACAGAACTCCATGCTAGAATGTGTTCGCAATTTCTACTGGTTTGACTTAGATTGACTGAAAAGTTAAATTACTGAAATGTTTGCTAAACCATTAAAGTTTAAGCATAATGTCAGTAGGTGAGCATTACTTCATGGATATTAATGTAAAAAGCACTTACCATACTCCATCTAGTGATCTAAAGAACAGATGTTTGCATATGATTTATGGACACTGAAATATGTGCATATCTTCCATAAATAGTAATGTGTTCCAGTTACAAGAAGTGGAGAATTGTCATCGAAAAGGCTGGGAAACTGCAGGCAGTATTAGAATTTATTCACCGATTTCTTGGCTTTAAATAAAAGCAAAGCTTACAGGTCCAGTGCTGCAATTCTGTATGTTTGAAAAGCTCTTACAATTTCAAATAGGACTAACAACATGAAGTAATAAAATGTAGGGTCAAGCTCAATAAGTCAGGTATAAAAGTATGTTTAGAACACATGAATGAAACTATGATTTGTTAAATAAGAGTAACAATTTATATCGATTGAGGTACAAAAGCCTAAAGCAGTAAGCAAAAAGCCAGTATTGCCTTGGATATTTTTACATTAAATTTGGTTTCGGAAGTGCCTTTAATATCAAAACGTAGCAAAATACTAATCAAGTAAAATTCTAATGGGCAAAGCATAGTTTTGAACTCTGCAATTAAATTATTTCTGGAAGCGCAATCAAATATTTGATTGAACTAATATCACTGCTTCTTACATTTGTTCTGTTCTTAAATTAGCTTGGCTAATCAGCATCCCACCTCATAGCATGTGTTATAAACATGTAATATTATCTGATGGGTTTAATTTCAAGAGCACACTAAATTTTTGGACAGCAGACTTACTAGAAAACCTAATCAAAAGCTACAAACACACAAACTAGCATACTTGGAAATGTACCGGTTTCTGGGCCAGCAGAACTCTGATAGGACTCAATGAACTGCAGATTGCTGTGCCATGGCTGTGTCAAACAAGCTTTGATTTACTTTAAAAGAGTCCTGTGTTCATTATTTCACCTAAAAAACTGTTCTATGGTGTGCCAACATATTCCACCCCCTCATGCCACCCCCCTGCCTTATTTCATGAGCAAGAACTAGGATGATTCTGTATAACTTTAGATTTCTTAATGCCATAGTGTACAAAAAAAGCAGTCTTGTAGAATGCAGAATTTAAACAAGGCAATCACAGCTTTTCCTCCTGTCTCAGGCTGGCATGCACTATTGCTTCAAGATGTTATGCAGCTGCTACTTCTCTTCAGAGATGGCCGTACTCCAGTAAATGGTGAAATACTCCCTAAAACATCATTTTTTTTCCAGGAGAGGTTTACTGTGATGTTTCCATAGGTTGAAGTTAACATGAAAACATTGTGATTGTCTAGCTGGATTTCTTGAAAAACATTGGCCTTAGAATTACTGCATTAGTAATTAGGAGCCAATATTATACTGCAGCACACTGTGGAAATAAGTGCAGTTAGTGTTTGTAGGATACAGTAGTCTTGGATTACAGTAAAGGTTATTTGATTCTGTTCTTGCCATTTTTAAGACCACAGAAAAATTAGCACGTCTCATTGTCAGAAAAATTACTTCCTCTTGATAGCTGCACAGGAATTTTTACTTCCAGCACATAACTCAAAGTCATCCAAGAATAAATTGAATCCCTAATAACTACAGTCAGCTGGATTTAATTCCTTTTGGTGGAAGCACAGCAGTGTCAATACTTACTGAGATTTAGTATTACTGCTAATTTATTGCAGGTGAAATGTCAATACAACTTGGAAATTTGTCACTTGAGAAAGGTTTAATAAAAAAAGATGAACACAACACAAAATAGAAAAGGTGATATGAACCCATAACTGATCATTCTACTTTTTTTTTTCCAGATGAGCAGCCAGGTGCCAGCTGGTGTAAAGGCAGATGCCACTGACGTCAATGGAGCAGTGCCAGTTTACACTAGCTGAGAATCTGGTCCCAAGTGTGTTAGAACCATTTTTAGATGCTGACACTGGAATTCATTTTTGCAACACAATTAAAAATACATCCATGCACTGCATTTCTTCCTGTCCCCAAGTGTATAACTGGAAGCCTGTTGACAGACTGTGGGAGAGGGCAAGTAGGAGCTGGAAGTAGCCAACAACTGTATCCGTGAGATAATTTTGCAATACAAGTATTAATACTATTGTTCTGTTGGCTGCTGTACAAATGAATATTTGCCTTTAAAAAGCCTTAACTCCACCACCCAGAAACAATTAAATGTCAAAAGAACAAAAGATGCTGAAAGCCTCACAGACTACCTATATTTATGTATAACCATATAAACATGTTAATATACTGTTTTAATCAGTGTGCAAACTGAATAGAATGTTTTAATACTTATGATTTTAGATAGTTTCCCTCATGATGCAACTCCCCAAGCCTGAGATCTGTGTATTCGCCTAAGTATTTTTCCCTAAGCAATCTCACAGCTTTATAAACAGTAATATTGTTAAAAGTACTAAAACTGTTGTTTGAAGTAGCCTGTGAGCCAGACCTGCCTGATACCTATCATTTATATTTCATCAAGCATTTATGTAGCACAGGGAGAAGTAATGAAGAGAGGAAGAGGTAGGGTGATAAGCAAGGCACAGCACGCCTTCATAGTTCCATAATTTTGGATTACTGTTTTATACAAAGGAGACATTAAACATGCATACTGTATGACAGTTGTCAGTTTTAACCAGAACAATGAAGTAGAACATTGGACTTCTGATTCAAGATAAAGGTCAAAATAGAAAAGCTAACCAATTAGAGTTAAAGATGCAGCTCACATAGCATTGAAGTAATTGTCTGCGCAGCACAACACCCATATCTTCAATTTAGGTCAGGCCATCAAAAGGAGAAAGAGGAGTGAAAACTGAAGATGAGATGCTCTACTTCACACAGTTGCCCTCTGGAAGGACTGGCAAAGGCAGTCACTTAAATTAAGTACAGGTCATCAGACAAGATATCTAATCTAATCCAAAGACAGGCAGCTCTAGCAATCCAAATCCCTATGGCCTTTACAGCGACACAATGAACTACTTCCTCATGTACCTCTGTCAACTCATGTTAGGTTCCAATTTTTTTAAAGCAATATTTCATGCACACCATGACCCTATTGCTCATAGCAAGGAAAGTGCTTTGGTTTATTTATGACCTACTAACCTTAAATAAAAAAAAAAAAAACACCACAACAACCCATACATCCAATCTGAATGTTCACATAGGCCTGCAGATCTGAAGTGAACTTTAAAATAAAGCTGGCATTTGTAACAGCTAGCTAAGCCCAGTAAGGGTTTAAAAAAATATATATGAAAACCAGATGAGAGAAGATGAAAGCATTTTTACCCTACATAACCTGCCCACGTCAGGAATCAGGCTGAAGGATGGAGCTCAGGAATAATTTTTTTGTGTTTTTGTACTTATAAGTTCCATCCTGTTTCAAGAGAAGCTAGGTAACTGAGGAAATACTGAGGTTTTTCCATTATAGAGGAGTGGGGAGGGAATAAAAACAACCTGTGAAAGTAATTCCCCAAGATGCAATCCACCCTGCCTGAAGTTTTACATCACTACTCTCCCTCCCCTACTCCCCATCCTAATTGCCAGGTATCAACCAGCCAAGACCCCATGCTGAAATACAAAGTGACAGGTAAAGGCAAAGTAGAAGAACATAGGAATTAGTACTGAAAGAAATGGCATTCAAAAAGAAAGCTTACAATAGGGCAAATGTTAAATCAGAGTGACCCTAAACCATGAAGTCTATTCATTTGGCTGAAACAAGGTGAACATATGCACAAAAGACTGCTGAGTTGGAGAGCCTTATTCTATATACATGAATATATTCTATATAAATGAAATAAATACTCTATATAAATGAAATAAATACTCTATATAAATGAAATAAATACTCTATATAAATGAAATAAATACTCTATATAAATGAAATAAATACTCTATATAAATGAAATAAATACTCTATATAAATGAAATAAATACTCTATATAAATGAAATAAATCAAACTTCAGAGATGCTGCTGTATCAAAGAAAAGTTAAAAAACAAACCCAAACCAACCAACCAAAACAAAAAACCAAACCCATACCACGACAACCACAAAGTGTTTGGTTTGAATTCAGGTATATTCATGATCACAGTGGCCTTTATAAACAAAATACATCTAATCTACCATAAAGAAGAAAATCAGTTGATTCTTGTCTTGTCTAGTTCTCCAACAGGATATATTAATGATTCTGCCCTTTAGAGGTATTTGACAGAAAGTTCAGTTGAGTTAAATGATGTAATGAAAACCTCTACAAGCAGAGCAATTAGCTGAAAGAAAGAGCTAGAACAGTCCTCATCATGGTTTGTTTACAAAACAGCACACTTCTGACTTGCAATCTTTTGGTGCTGGTTTTCTTTTTGCAAGTACAAAACAAAATAATAGAATACCCAACATTTATAAAGATTTTGAAAATAACCAGAAATGGACAAGAGTACAAGACATCTTTTACCAAAGGTAAACAAACAATTCACAGAAACCAATGCATCAGTTGCGTAATTTCAGTGCAGAAAGCTGAGTGGACCTAGCAAACAAAAGAAGTCTGACCAGCTGAGCTGCGAGACCACCTTCTTCAGATCTCTGCTCCCAAACATAAATCAGGTAAAATTCCTGTTACCATGTTTTGCCTTCTAATCGAGCTTCCAAAACCCTTCCCCTGTAATGTGAAAACTGCAACCCTATGTTTTACTTATTTACTTTAAGAATTAGGAAAATGGCATTTGAAAACTCATAAGATTAGAAAAAATTGTTGTACTACTGTGGAAATACTTAGGGATAAGCACTTCGCTGTGCAGTGATTAAGTTCTGGATATATGCAGCATGCTGCCACCTAGAAAATACGCGTAAAGAAAATTAAGGCCATCAAGCCTTGATGTTCATTTGCCTTTTTCCCTCCTGAAAACTATCATAACAAGTTCTTCAGGTGTAAATTTGTAAGGAAAAAAGGCCTTCTGTCCAAGACATTCATTGAGAAATTAAAACTTCTTATAAGGAAAATGTAGTTTTTAGCAATCTTAAGCAGGTTTAAATCCGATTGAACCATGTCAGCAGAAGAAGAAATTTTACTCAGTTGGTAATCTATAATTGGCAACACTAATTCATAAAACTCTAAGCCAGCTCTGTTTATGTATAGGATCTTGTGTTTTGGTTTGCTATGAAGTTTTCAGCTTCGTGCAACAACAGACAACATTAATCCACTTGTGCCTGGATCCTAACATATATTGTTAAAACCTGAATAAGTGAAATATGTTTTCTTTTCATAGAAAGAAGTTTGGAAAACTGACAGCTCCTTTCACAGAGGCTCAAATAGGACTGACAGAGAAGGTTGTTGGTGTTGGTAAGAGAAAAATGAGTGAAGTTGCATCATCTGAATAATTAAGATCATTGTGTGAATTTCGATTTCCCCCCACCCTCCTTTCAGACATTTGAGGATGCTGTCAAGTCAATGGAGTTCTGTTGTAGTGGTTGCTTCAGTGAACATTCAACGCTGTCGGTGAGTTTGGAATTAAAGTGAAAACCATCGACCGTTGATTGTACCCTCCAGCTAACCATCCTCCTCCTTACTTCATGCTTTCAGGCCTTAACATCGAAGATAGCAACCTAGCCACCACATGAGGTTTCTCCCCTACTCTTCCAAGCTTTACAAAAAAGGTCACAATCAACATTCATTGCTGTCGGTGGGTTTAACTATGTGGACAAGCTCACTGAACAATGAATGCAACTGTGGCCCCGCATTTTGCAGTTGCCAATGAGAGGAACATCAGCTCTGAAAGCAGTAGTGAGAAGCAAATACTCATAGGCTACACTTTTCTGGTAAAAAAAAAAAAAAAAGAAAAAAAAATGGTTGGGATACCCAGTTTTTGTTTGCTTGTTTGTTTTTAAGTTTAATTTAGCTGACTAGAAAGGAAAACCTGTTTTTTCTAGAATATTGTCCTCAATATTGAAACCATAAAAACTGTTATTCAGTATGCACATGGAAATAAATAACAATACAGGGAGCTTTGTGTGTATCCACTCCTGATGTCTCTGAGCACAAGAGGATAGAATATTTAAATGTTTTAACCAGGCATTGTGAAATAGTTCACAAGTTCCTTCTATGCTTGTCATGACAAATACAAATGAGAGCCTGAATTCAAAGATACGGATAGAATATTACATCAAATGAAATATTAATTTTATGTGAAACTGATTTTCAGCACTTAAACACTATTAGACAGCAAATATTATTACACTTGCCTTTTTTAAGGATCTGAAAGATTACAGAAATGTGTATCCAGAAATAATAATGGAGTAGTTAAATTGTAAAATCACTGTAAACTTTAGGTACCTATGTCACACTCAGTATTGCTAATAGTAATAAGAGAATAAAAGTGTAAATAAAGCTCAAAATTTGTCCTTATTTCCTTACAACCCTTTGTTACCCTGGTCAGACACACAGAAGGACCAGTCTACTTTCTTACATCACACAGTTATGCAAGGTAAGTTCAGTCTTTAGACTTGATTCAACTCAAATATTCCAAAGCAAGAAATGCTTTCAAAAGTTAGGTAATCACACATCATTCATATTGTCATAATGTGGGGTCCATTAACAATACTTAAGTCTGATGATTTACAAAGCTTAATCAGCACATCAGTTAAACAGTTGTCTTGTGTACTGTGTTTGCCTGATTTATCCATGTGTCACAATATAGCAACTGAACAGGATACAGGAACTTTGTGTCAGACTACTTAAATTATAAAAAAATACCTCAGTCATGAAAGAGATCAGTCCTCAATCATATGAAAGACTGATGTTTATAGGAATAAAAAGAATAAGCAGTTCCTCAAAAACATAATCACACTAACAAATTAACTCCTGGAATTTTGGGGCATTATTTAAAATTGATGTTTGGGGAGATTATATTTTGTTGTTGTAATATTTACTAGAGAAGAACCCACAGGGTCTATTGCTCACTGAATATATTACAATCAGAGGCAGCAAAGTATTAAATGGAAAGGTTGCTATGGATGTATACATACACACAGTGTCTCAGCCACACTGTTCAGAGGTAAGCCAGTAAGTTTACACACTTATACAAAAATGTGAATTTTAATTACTATGAATTTATGTATTGCAGATGAGGATCATGTTAAAAGCAGGACTTAGAAGGTATATACTCTATCTAGAAGGAAAAACTTTCAAATTAAGCTGCTCTTGCAACAGTCTCTGTCAAGGTTTCTTATTGGAACCTAAAAATCAGGTCTTGTTTCTGCCATATATTTATGTTATAATTCTATTATGTATTTTTAACAAAGAAAATGCTTATGAAAATAGAAGATTCTGGAATTTGGCAGCACTGGAAAGAACAAGTGTCCTAGAGCATGAGTTGTTTCTCTATACATGTTTTCCATGCTGACAAAGTCTGAACAATTAGCATCAAGAGGGACAGACTCCAGCGCAGGAAAAAGAAAAGTTACACTCTTTTCCAAAACAATACTTTTCCCCAAAACACATAGTTTCCCCTGATTTCTGACAATTTTCATACATTCAGTAATATTGAACAGTAACAACTCAAACCCTATTAGGACAGGGTGCAGAAGCCTCAGCCAGCATTGACCTGGCAGAGATAATCAGTTGACACCCATTGCAAATATGAAGCAAAAATTTTCACCTGGACTGCAATTTTTTACTGGCTTCTGAAGAACAGACTCCACAATAATGATCTCTTCTAGTGATGCCTAGTCTAAGTTTTACCAGTGATTTTCATGACATTGTTTTCATATAGAGATAGAAAAATGTCTTAATGTATGGATATCTAATTTCATATAACACTAAAAGCCAACTTCTACAGACTAGGAATTTACAGAATATTCACATGCAAAACAATACCATTATTCCACACTCCGCTATAGATGCTGGCTCACACACATCTTTGCTTATGCTGTAAAGCCACAGAACAATCCCAATTTGGTAACGATAGCTGTGAAATACTGTAGAAAGGTTTCATGGTCATTTTCACGTGTTTTTGTTAATATAATACATATGTACCCAGTGCAATGCCCACAGGCCCTAGAGACATTCTAGAAAATTGCTTCTCAGTGTCATTGTAAATAATGCATTCGCAGCAGTATTTTTAGGTCAAGCCTATCAAAGTTGCAGTAAATGCAATGGACCTTGACATAATAGGAGCACTAGCTTTGCAGCAGCAGCAGAGAAGAAACATACTTCCGATATGCTGTGGATCAGTTGCTGCTCCCCTTTGCATACAGTACTGTGCTTGAAGACAGTGGAGGTGGTACTAAGGCAATGCTATAGGATTTGGAGTTACTGGGGTTTTATTTATCTCTAAATGTTCTTTTTTTGCTATTCTTACCTGACTTCTGGCATAATATGGGTCAAAACATCCAACTCAACAGTTTCTACATCAAGTCTATAACTTCTGCTTAGCAAGTACCGAAAGACACTTGATTACACCTCTAAAACTACAAGTTAAAGAATTCCTGGGATAGAAATAGTCTGCTATTCAAGACCATGGTAGGATGAATACACTAGATTCACTTTCTGGCACAGCTTAACACCACCACACTAACATTTCTTGCTTTACAGATGGTGAAGTGACATACAGCAAGTTAAAGAGTCAAATATAGTAGTAGTCTATAATTGAACTGGAAACAGTTTCTAGATGATCTTGGACTTTAATCGTGTGTCTTTCTGGGAAAAAGAAAAGATCCTGTAATCCTGACTTTTCCCTAATGTGAACACCATGTTTCTCTTGCTGACCACCCCCTTTTTCTTTTCTTTTGATGTATACCTTTGTTACTTGAAAGAATTAACAATGAAAATGAATTTTTATTTTAAGCACTGGCATGCTGCCACCCACTCCAGATTAATTTTTATATCTTGCCCTTTATTTAGGTTTGTGCAATCTTTCCTTAGCTTCTCCTGGTTTTTACTAGTCTTCCTATATATCTTCCTTAAGTGCGAGTGCCAGAAACACAGACCACATTCCAAACTGCCCAGGCAAGGCTAGCTGAACTAGTCTGATGTCTCCTTTTTCACAAGCAATCACTGGTCCTTTTCAGCCAAAAATAGCATCTGCAATGGTACCACACAGTTAGCACATTTAAATTTATCTAACATTATTCCATAGACACATAAGCCTCCAGAAGTTCTTTCCTAATTTGCAACAGATTATTTCATCCTCTTGAAATGCAGCGTTTGTAATTTTTTGAACTAAGATTTGTTTTTCAAAATGCAGCTCCTCCTCTCCCATCAAAAATATTCACAAAGGTTTTGAAACATGGAAACCGTGGCAGCATTTAGTAGAAGGAATGAGTTTTGAATATCTTCAAGGTGCGTAACCATAATGGAACCATTAACACATTTGCAATTTGTCACTGTTAGGAGATATTGCAGATATTGCCATACAATTGAAGAAAGCAGTTTCTGGAATGCAACTACAAAATTGAACTCCTGGTCAATAAGAAATATATTAGATACTATTGATATAGTAAGCATAATGGTTAACTACCCTCTCCTGATATCTGCATCCAAAGTGTATTTACAAGATCAGTATTTTACCTTTACCTTCATAAAAAAAAAAACAACTGTTCAAATACCAGGTCAGGCAAAGGCAAGATAACTGCAAAATGTTCACCTGGCCATTAAAATAGTTCAATTTGAGTGCAAAGTGAAACTTCCACTACAATATATACTAGTTATCTAACCTAAAGTCTCACCCAATAGGTAATGGCAGCTTATCCCAATGAGCATGCTATTAAGCTGATTGATTGCATGGATTTATTATTTAGTGATTGATCTTAAAGTATTGTATCATATTGATTTTGAAACACTGAAACAAAAATACAGAAATATTAATTTTAGCTAGTGAGAGCTGAGCCCAGGTGGTTTCCCTCAAAAGTCAACACCACCATCTGATGTGTAAAACATTCTTAATTATCATAAAGTACACCCCATGCTAATTGTTGCATTTGTCTCAAAATAACAAGCCATGATAAGTCTAGAGTTCATGACAATAGATTTACAATTAAATGTCATTCAATTCATTGTCAGTATCAATGTGCTGCGGGATATGACACTGATAGACATGATGAAACCACTCCATCCACTGCACCACAGTGGGAGGCCACAAGCTGCTAGATGAATGCCAAAACTCAAAGAACTTTCAAACAGACATTCAGGATGTAACTTTAGAAGACAGGAAAAAAAAGACAGTACTTTGAAGACAGCAGCCAGCTGTGGCCTACAAAACATCTTAAAGTCTTTGCAGTCTCTACAGGAAGGTCTCTCTACATCCCCAAAACAACTGCGATGGGTCATTCCAGAAGTTCACATGGATCATGATCTGCAAACTAATGAGTTCAGATTCTCTGCTGGTTTTAATCAACATACTTTTGTTGATTTCAGTGGAATTATGGCAATTTGTACAAGCCGAGGATTTGGCAAGTCAACACAAGAAAAATGTGAAAGAAGTATGGTCCCACACATCCTACACTAAATAAAAATGCAGTCAGAAGTAGATGTCATTCTTGAGAGGGCAGAGAAAGAAACAAAAGAACATGTACTTGAAAAACACATGTTCTCACCTACAGAGAGCACATTTCTGCCCACAGATAAACTGTGGGTGGCCCTGGACACACAGCACTGGGACACTTAACTACTCCATTTGTGCAGATTACTGCTTTGCAGGTACAAATAAGGAACTTTGGAACACAACAGGCAGGAGTGTATTTTGGGGCAGAAACATCACACCCACATTATGATAATCTGGCCTTTGCCACCACATGACAGTCTCTGCTTCATGAAGCTTTAGGTATGTGGGTGGAAAGAGCTCGCAGCATATTTTTGTCTGACGATGGCTCCCAAAACACAAGTGCACATACTTGAAGCAATGGTAGCTTGTTTTCAATCTCTCCCTTCACATTGTGCACTTCACATCATTTCCGATTGACACAGAGCTAGTAAAACTTTGTCAGTCATTGACTGCATTTGAGGAAAAGAAGTTCAAGGAAAACATTACCACATAATTTAAAATAGCTTCTGTCGCAATATCCAGGAGCATCTTCACTTGCTGTGCCTATTGGCACCCATCTCTGGCCTAGAACTATATACTGAATTCAGATTTATATCAGCCTTTACAAAAGATGATTTATGTTCTGCAAAATTTTAGACATTGGCAGGTATATGTACAAATGCTTGTAACTGCTGACTGGAAGTGCCTTCTGGAACCATATGACATGCATCAAGAGTAAGATAACCAAACCACAGGTCTGTTCAAAGCAAATACCACAAACTGACTGTTAGGAGTCAAAGACCCAAAACACCAAAAATCAATATCTTTGTGGATGCAGACAGGCCTCTAAGACACTGCATACTTCGGGGGGGGGGGGGGGGGGAGCTTTCCTTCCTCCTTATAGAGACAGTTATTGTGGGGGAACACGACTTCTGCTTTAAACCTTGCACTGAGATTTTGGGGTACGACTGCACCGACGGTTAGTCAAGAGCAGCGCTCAGGAGTAAACTACATCTGAGACATCCATACCTGAATAATTTTTTTTTTTTCTATATTTTCCTGAATGAGAAACCTTCCTGCCTTATTTGTTTTCTGAGGATGCTGTGAGATTAGCTCAGGATAGCCATCATAAAATTATTTGCCAGGAGGATATATTAGCTTTTGCTGAATTGAAACTGAAAGGTAATTCAATAAAGTGCCTACATAAAATACACCATGCTTTAAGGACTCCTTTTAGTCATTACTATTAAATAGGCTTTTCTTTTGCCACCTTTCTAACCACAAATTAATTGATGCAGGTCACAGCTACAAACAAATCCCAGATCAACAAGACTAGTAGCTTGCTGTGCTTGAGCTGACAGGGTACTGGTGTCACTATCCTCCTCATAACAGAAAGAGCCACAGTTATAACAGGCCCCCTAACTCCTTGAGCAATTAAGTTGGTATCTCTGCATTGCACAGACAAGACTGGTATGTTCCTGAGATGACTGCAGTTTATATACCTTTATTATCATCAAAAACTTTAACAGTCAGTGTTAAACTGAACACAGAGCCTGCATAGTTACAGGCACAGAATACTGCAATATGTGCTAAAGCTCTGTGTTCACTTTAAGACTGTTGGCTGCTACATTTTATCATCTCTTTTTAAAATAAGGTTGCTCACTAACTGCTTTCCAAGCTTTCGCATATGTACAATTTGCATCAGCTACAAGTGTAAATTTGCAAGCAATTGGAACACAGGCACTCACACAGCCTGATGGAATCTGTATAGAAGGTAAAGCTGTCACCAGATGGCATTTTTAAGTTTTGTGCAGCCAGATATTCAGATGCAGTGTCTGAATTTTGGATGCTTCATTTTTATACTCCCAAAACACAACATTTGCTCCTAGAAATAACTCCTGTGATATTTTGTGGATAAACCTCTAACAGTTCATTTTGCATGACTACATACCTAAAATGTAGGAGCCCTAAATTAGTACTTGGGCAGAGACCACTCAAAAATTCAGTCCTTAATGGCAGTAAATAAAGTTTTTATGAGTATAATTTTGAGCCAGCCCTAACAATATCAAAAAATAAGTAGGTTGCATGTTCCTTTCCTACAGGGAAATGTTGCCAAAAATATGTAACTGTCACTTTTCATCTTCAGAATAATGTTAGCTACTGGGAAAAAAAAGACTCACAATGAGCAATTATGTCTTCATCTTTCATGTCATTTTACATCATTTCAGTATCAGCCATCCTCAAAAGCTTAGAGGCAACATTCTAGGTCAGTGACTTCTGCAGACAGTTTATTTGCTGTTTGGTAATTAAATTAGATACACTTTAAATACCAGATTCTGAAGCAGACAGGCACTTACTAACACGCAACCAAATGTATCACTGGCACTGTTGACATTGCATGATGAAAATTATACATGCTAGCAATCATTAACTATCACTGAGTATTATAAATTTAAGGATTATAATATTAAGAATAACTGGATCAGCAAATCATTGCAGAGAAAAATCTTCAAAATGTAGCTAAAAGCCAGACTAAAGGACTGACCTACTTTTCATCACCAAGTTTTATTTATGCATGTATAGAATTTTCTTATTATCAAAATAGCTTCTATCAAAAAAGCTCTAAACTATTAATAAAACTAAATAGAGAATGAAATACTGCAGTGGGTGTTCAGCTTTTAGTAAAGTTTTAGCTTGCATCTCATGCAAATAACCCCTAGTTCTGTCTCAGATAAAACTTTAAACAGCAAAAGAGACATTAATTTTCACTTTATATAGAAATTTTTGCAGATAAATTAACTCAAGATAAAACTTAAAATTGGAAATTCAAAAACTCATATCAAACATGGCTCAGAGGCTTCTAGTGTGTAAAAAGTGTAAAGGTTTATTATTTAAGCCTTGCATTTGGAAATGAATGTTAAAGAAGTCAGAAAAATATCTGATGGGTCCTATAAGATATGCTTTTTTTGCAAGAGAATTTCTCACAACTCTTCAAGGGACAACTAGTAAAAAACCCCAAACAAGCAAATAACAACAACTAAAAAATCCACAAAATTAAGCAATTTAGAGAGGTACTATAAACAACAACAACAACAAAAAAAACCAAACTACAAAAAAATAAACCAAAAAAAACCCCCACATATTTGTCCTTAATTTTGTGTGTTTAATGAGTGATTTTAATGGATCAAGGCATGCAAATGATAGCAAAGCACCAAAAGAATACGAGTTCAAGCTGGAGACTGTTAAGTCATGCAAGCAGTTCCACAGCAGAGGCTACTGGGGTTCCACTGTTTTGTCTGCTTTCTTTGGCCTTTTATTTCAAGATAGACACAAGCTACAGAAGCAGAATGTACAGTCACAGATTATTAACATATCCTGCCCACCTAGCTGTGTCTGCAGACCATTGTAAGGACGTTGAAGCCAGCACCACAAACTAAAGATGACACAGTATAATCATAGCATTGCTATAGTTGCTTCTAAAGCACTGAGCTGGAAAATTAGTCTTAATGCTTGCAGGTATTGCTTTGGCTCAAACACATGGAAAAACTGGCTTCAAGAATGAGGAAAACTCAACCCACCACATGTATATTTCTGACTATTATAAAACACAAGACAGAACAAGGGGTTTCTGTGTCCCTTCCTGTGCCATGGGTAGAGGTTTGCAGTGGTGTCACACAGCTGCCAGCAGGTGTTGCAATGGGCAGCCATGTAAAGCGCCTATTCACTGAACTCTGTCACTCCAGTTATGTGCTCTTTATGGCTAGGAAAACAGAGAAAACAAAGAGGCTGTTATGCTTTAACTTCAAAGCCTTCCTATCCTCCAAGCTTCAGCTCTATACCTCAGGCAGTGCAGCCTAGAAGACAGGCAGCATGGTCTCAGGTAAAGATATTTTTCTGTTCCAATAACCTACTGTCTGCAGTGCTTACAAAAGAGATTAAAAAAAAAAAGGCTCAGTATAGGCACAGTGATAGCAGAAGGTCATTGGACAGTTGATTTGTCATTTGACTGAAAAGAAACTTTTATTCTTAAGCTTTCCAAGTTCACAGGAAGGTTTTTACTGAAAGGTCGTAGAGGAATCGTGAGTTTATTCATAAGTGCACAAGAATCAATGCACAAGTCAGGAGATCTTGATCTTCCAAGTTTACAGTTCCTTTTGGAGTTATCATTCTCCAGTTGCACCAATTTCCTCTTCATCATGGTAAAGCTTTTATGAGACCCCTGAAGCCTGTGTGCAATATTTATTCTGTTAGTTTAATTAAAGGTATTATGATGTACATAGTTACTGAATCTGTCCCCAGTGGCACTTCACATCATAAATAACAGATGTGAAATGTATTCCTATCGGGACAAACACTAGTATCAATTCTTCTTATGCTATCTCTTTAACCATTACATTACCTAACATTTCTTTTGGATTTTTCTTTTGAAGACAAAAATACCATTAAGATAATATTAGTTCATTATTCTTCTACTATAGCCAATAGATAACTTCTATGATGCTTTCAGGATTAAGATTTTTGGAAGCTGTACATCCAAGAATTTATGTTGGATGATGCTTTCTTACTGCTGAGTACAGCAGATATGCTTTCCAACAATTTCTTAAATTTCCCCAACATACTTGCAGTCACAGCTCCCCTTTTCCCAATTTGATTCTAATCTACAAAGCTAATGAAGACGCTCACATTCAAAACCAGGTTCTCAGTGAAGCTCTTGAATAGTCTTGAAATTGGGACAGAACTTATATACCATCATTCAGTAACTTTTCATTTTGAAAACAAATAAGTAACAACTACATTTAACCCTCTTAATACAAGTCCTGGTATCCCATTGTAATGGAAATTAATTTGACAGTTTGCTCCTTACATATCCATGGTGGCTGTCATTCTCCCCACATTTCAAGAGTTTTAAAAAGTTGGACAATTTATTCCAATATTAATTCAAGGAATTTAACTTCAGCCAGCAGACAGGCAATTCTGTGACTCCCTTAACCTGTTTCCAATTCTGAAAGATGGGAGAGATTGTTTGGATTTTTTTTTCTTACCCATCCACTGTCCTCCACAAAGATCTTTCCTTGGAAGCACATTTTTCAGAGGAAAAAATAAAAAGGGAAGGAAACTAAAAAGTTTTACAGATGATTGACACTGTAAGCACAGGACACTTGGCAGTAAAACAGAAAAATTACTTGAGCAGAAGTACACCAGAACTGAAGAAAAACTTGTAGACAAAAATACATAACCCAGTTTCTCACTACAGACCAATAGTGAAATGGAACAAGTGATGTTTATTATGGTGCAAACTTGAAGGAAGGCAACACTGCTGGTCTTAGGTAGCCTTGCTTTGGGACAGCACAGATGTGATTGAGTGATTTGGGTACTGTGGGCATCACTGAGACAGCTGGATGACAGAGGGGATTAAGTCAGGAGGGAAAGGTAAGAGGAGGCACATGATCAGAATGAAGGAAATGTAGAACTGGCAAATAAAAGAGCACTTCATAGATAGATTCCAAGGAGGAAAAGTTTGGAAAGGTTGTGTGAAATGAAATCTTTAAAAAGCAATGAGAGAATACAGAAGCATCAGAGGGTATCTCAGTACAGATCAAAATATAATTCAGAGACATTTCGCAGGTATGGGGAAAACAAGTCAACACATGTCAGGAAAAGGAGCCCAGAGAGACATGCAACAAGCATGCAGCTATTGTAGCCTTCTTGCTCACCTCTATATTTGACAGCATTCCTCTGCAGTCATTAATCCCTTTGTTTAAAAATTATGACATACTGGCAGCCAGCTGGGCTTACCTCTGGATGGTTAGCTCTAAAAAGCTAGATATCCACCTTCTCAGGATCACCTCATTTTCTAAGTTAACAATCTGGCTGAGCTGCCTTGCTGTGACTCTAAGTCAGACACTGGAATGGAGTCCACTGCAAAGGTAGATTTGTACTGGAATACAGACTGGTAATATGTAGCATGTTAGTGACATTATTCCCATATAGCTAATGAGGGCTGTCCCCTGCTCCCAGCGTAAGATATCATTTGATAACATAGCACACAGAATCTTTGCTAGCTCACTTTCAAAATAAGCTTTCCTATTTCTAGTATCGCAATAGGAATAGAGAGTTAGAAGGATCAAAAATATGATTAAAGTTTGCTTGTATAACTACCAGATTTTGCCTCTTTGTGAGCATTTTTCAGATTGAAGAATTTAGCTGTTTTGAAGGAAAATAATGTCTCAGAAATGCATTGTGAATTCTGGCAAATAAACATCAGCCCTTTTGTAGCCAGGCCAAGGATAAAATCCTTAAACATTTCATTACTCTATTAATTGAAATGTTTTGTTTCTGGGTGGATTTTTTGAACATCCTATTCCTGCCAGTGTGCTCAGACAGCTATGCCCAGGCACAGCTGCTGATTCAATGTCTTCCAGTGGAGCTGTCTGCACTGCCACATAAAAACAAGTCATCAACATTTTTCTTCCCCAATTTGATTAATCAAAATTTTCTCATTTCTTTTAAGAAATAAGTAACTTTTTGGACTGTGTCTGTAGTAATCAATGTTCACAAGTTAGTCTTCTCTTATAGCAAATCTTTGTGATCTTTTCATATGCACAAGACGATTGGCCTCATCCAGACAGCATACTCTGTGAACCCCATTGGCTTTAGACAAGCTGCAGCAGTACCTGGCTAAATTCTTTCATCCTCTTGAAATAATATTTTCAAGTTGTTCTGTCCTAAGACATTAGAAGTGAGACTGCCACTGCTTTCAACTTCAAAACTGAGCAAGAACACAGAAACACACGGAACAACGGAGGCATTTGTGATATTCTTGCAAGTGACAAAAACTGTTTACCAGGAGTTAATTCTTTTCATCTCATTTTCCTTTTCTGTGAGCCAACTTCCCTCCCCCCCCCCCCGCCTCAGACTGTTAAGAGTTCATAAAAAAAGTCTTCTGGCTTCCAGCAAACTTATGTTCTGCTTTCATCTCGAAAGGCATAAATGTGTTGAGCCAAAACCACAGTATTCACTGCTCTTTGAAACAATCTGTGTAGCTCTTTCACATCCTGATTTGCAGAGTCCGTTACAAAATTCTGTACAGTAACCACAGCGCTAACTTTTCCAACTGTCCATACACATGCTCCAGGTAAACAGAATAATATATAGCATCAGTGTGTGAAGTCCTTTCTGACTGGGATAAAAATAGCTCCAACTAGCACCTGTGAATATTGCCTTTATCATCTATCCAAGTGAGATGCCAAAATTAGAATTACAATGGGTTTTTCTACTGATCTGAAAGACTTAACACCTCTTTTCTTATCAAAAATTCTACTTGAAATAAAAAAATTAATGCTTCCAAATCTAGTATTACTGTACACAATGTAGAGAAGGCATTAATCTGGTATCTCAAAAAAAAAAATTTAAAAGAATGCTGAGCCAAAAAAACTCAATTCCCACCAATAAGATATTGGGGAAAACTAAAATAAGGTTGTATGACAGGTTCACTTTTTGTATCTTTTTATATGAACAAATTCACATTCAGTACAACTCAAGCTTAGAAATTATTTTTCTATCAGATCACAGTCTTTAGGAACATATAACAGCAGTTAAACAGGCCTTTAGTATAACAACTGGACTTCCTGCCCCTCTCCTCCCCCAATAAAATAATGAATTAACCATAATACACATTTGCTCAGAAGAACAAGCATTTATGATCTCCAGTCTAACTGCATGATCAATGTGAATCAAAACAGACAGGAAAAATCAGAACTCAGAGTAATTTGTTTGAGTATTTTCAAGCAAAAACACTGAACATTTTTCATCTAAAAGAATAACCTCTCTTTTAATGAAGATTAAACAATTTCTATGTTAAAACAATTTCAAACCATGTATTTGGGTTCATCTAAAACACTGATGCGAAAGCTAACCCCACCTTCTCCCGTCTGGTTTGGTTTGTCCTGAAACCATTTCCCCTCTCCTTTTCAAATGCATTAATTCAGTCACTGAACTGAAAAAGTCCAGCTTTATTTAACATCTGTGCTTTGATGCACATATAACTGGGAGATTGCAAAGCCTTTTGCTAAGCACTATTTAATTACATTGCAAGGAACATCTTTATATTTGTTAAGATTTTACTAGATGTTGTCAGAGATCATTCACCAAACTGGCAACAAGATGTGGGCCAATTTTCTCTGGACATCAATAAAGAAATTTTGGCAGTAGAAAAACTGTCACTTCAGAGAACCTGCTGCACAATAAATCCAGACAAAGTTAAGTCTCTTGCTCCTTTTACACTACTTCCACTCCAGCAGGCTTTACTGGAGTGAAGGAAGGAACCCTTGCTGCCACCATAACAGTTCTAAACCCCCAAAACCTTTTTCACCCAAGCAGAGATGCACTACCACTGAAAGCACAAGAATCAACATCCACATTTAAAGGTAGAACTATTCTTAGACAAATTAAATATTGTATGGCAAAAGCGGATTCATTGGATCCAAAGGCTACGACTGAGGAAAGGGAAGTAGATGTATTTTATAAACATTGTGTACAAGCACAGAAACAGAAAAAAAAAAAAAAAAAAAAAAAGATTGTGTCAATGCAGAAGATTTCCTGCAACATTTCAACTTTCCCTTATACTGAGGTATTACGAGAATCTATGCATTTTGGTGTACACTTGAAAATAGTATATACTCAAAATAGAGTCCCAGAAAAATGTGCAGGAAAGGCAATGAAAACCAAAATGTGAAGATATAAAGGTAAAGGTCACTCAATGACCCCCCCACCCATTACCACTCTTTCCCTTCCAAAAATAACCAGGCATACTGAGAAGCAAGTCTGTCCTTCCTTATCTTTATTCAAAGTCTGAGGAGCCTGTTCAAGCTACACAGCACCTGTTAATTGTTCTATGGATCTTCGAGGTTGAGGGGAGGTTGCATGGCACAAGGTGGTATAGAGCAGCATTTTTATTCACTTGCAGCTTGTTCAAAGTTAATTTGGTTTCTATGTTTGCTAGTTTTAAGAAGCTATAAAAAGTAGTGTCCCTGTGAGAGTGAGCTAAGCTTGTATCATTCACAGGAAGCAGCATGGAAACATGCCTCAAAGCTATTTGCAGGCAATCAGGGTTCTGCTGTGTTAGATAAAGAATGAAAGCAAATAGTGTGATAATGAAAGGTGGCAAATTGAGAAATATTTTGCAGGGTAATTGTAATTACTAAGGTGGTCCGAGAGGCAGAAAACTTGCTGTTGGTTTGTTCAGTTACTTTTGGGTCTGCGATTTTTAATGTTTTAGAAGTAAAAAGTGAACACATGACTATCTTAGTCACCTTTGAAAAATCTAAGTAATAATAAAGAAAACAAATTTATGTAAACACAATCCATTATTTTAGCTCCAAACATCCAGTCTTTGAGGTTTCTTTTCCATCCAGATAATTGCTCAGATACTGGAAAACTGGCAAGATGACCTGCTTGCTTTCCATTATAAAGGCAAAAATACCCTATTCAGTCTCATTCCAGAGCTGTTACCCTTACTCTAAAAATGGAAACCAAAATGGGATCAGTAATACTTCTCTCATCACTGCTTCAGGAAAGCATCTTTTTTTTTCCCTGATGTGTAACATCCAATTCAATATTCCATCTGAATGCTTTTGATGTGAAAATGCCAAAATGATAGTGCGTATGAGCACAGAACAGCTAAATCTGCACAGCAGAAAACAGAAGAGAGCACGAACTGGCATCAGAAACCTGGAGCAGAATTTACATCTCGGTTAATGTAACATGTAGTTCGCGGGGGGGGGGGGGGGGGGGGGCTTGTGTGGGCTTTTTTTGGTGGTGGTCTTGTTAGGTGTTTCTTTTAGGGGGGCTCTTTTTTTTTTTTTTTAAATCTTAAATTATCACCAAACATGGCTTCAAAAGAAAATGAATAAATCAAAAGCAGTTGTAATTCCTTAGTGCAACCTGAAAATAACATGTTAAAAAATTAACAGAAGTCAGACACTAAAGCATTACCCAGAGCTTGGGTTGCAATGCAGAATTTATCATGCATACTTGTTGCATATTACCTCATTACAATAGCTGTAAACTTTACTTAAAGCTGTAAACTTGTTCTCCAAACTTACACAGAATAAGATTTTTAATCTTAGAACACTGATGTCACTCATTTCTGAGAGTTAAGAGATGCCCCAGGTATAAGTAGGTGTGACTCTACTGGTTTCAGCAAAGCCAGCTACATCAGCTGAGAGTTTGCCCTGAGTGACTAAACAAACCAGCACCTAAAAACTTTGGGCATTCAGGGACCTTAAGGACATAAGTTTGCAGTTTAGGCCACGTTCTTCAACTTACAAGAAAAAAAAAAAGCCTTACTAAGGAACCACAGCAAATGGTGACCTTCTGAAAGCAGTAACTGCAAGAACCTGGTACAGGATGTCACTAACTGGCATCCTTTTGCTGCATCTGTCGCAGCCCATATACAAAACAGAAAAGAGTTGTCCAGATCCGTTGCTGGAAGATGTCCCTTGCAGCCCATCAGTAACAGCACCAGTATTTTAACACATTTGGGGTTTGCTAGCCATTCACTCAGCTCACAAACCACAAGAGGTGATAAAGCTGACAGCTTGTGTTCTAGAGAAAGCTTCAAAGCTTTTTAACAAGAAGCCACACAACCATATAACATCGATAACAAACTCTAAACCTGTAACAGACATACTGAAGCAAGAGCACATCGAATACAGAATGTTAATTTGGAAACAGAATTTGTGTGGTACACTTAAGCCTATATTTTAACATGTCATTGGAGAAAAAAAAGATATTCCTGAATAGCTTTCCCCTAGAGAAGTGGCTGAAAAATGCACACCATAAGAAAAGTTGCATAGAGAAAACACAGGAAAGTTTCAGTGTCAGCTTCAGCAATTTTAATGCTGCTCAAGATTCAGGAAAAAAAGTTTAATTTTTAAGTTGAATTAATCATGTTAAGTTCAAGAGAGTATGAAAATTAAAGTCTGAAGTCTCAAAATCACAGTTAATGCTACATAAGGCTTCCTCTTGAAGAATAAATTACTACCCTTTGATAAGTCTAAGAATTTCCCAGGCACTGAAATTGACCCTATTAAAACACACGTATAATATTGATCATTCAGCTTTCAAGTATTATCTAAATACATGGTGCACTGAAGTAGTTGAGTGGGGAGCCAGCTCTTTATTGAATTGCCCACCAGAGTTCAAATGGATATTATTTAAAGTGAATCAAATAATGAATTATTTTCAGTCAAAGTACTGCAGATTATTATCAATGCCAGATTTTAGATAATGCAGCATTCCAATAAATCTTTATTCAAGAGCTTACAAGTTCCTCATCACTCATCAGGCATGCAGAGTTAGGTGCTAATTAAGAAAGCCCCCACTTACACAACAAGAGCTGTTGCAACTTAAAAAAAAAAAAAAAAAAAAAACAAACCAAAAAAAAAGTCTCTAAAAGGAAAGAATTCTCACTTGGTATCTTTAAACAGCTGTTAAAGACAGGGTCCCATTTCTAAATCTGTATTCTCACCAGCCTTCAGAAACAGGGGTTGGTACTTCATATCATGTACTAGAAAACTTCACCCCTTAAAGCAATCTTTCACATATTGCTTCTATGTTTATCTATAAACATAATGAACAATCAGGTCTCACAGTGGTGCCTTGCTGTCTGTCTAGAACTACTCTTCCATTGTAAAATTTTCAGTCAGTGCTTTTGCCCATTAATAAACAAAGCAGTCAAGCTTGCCTCTTTTCAATAGTTTGATCTGAGAATATCCAAGATGTACACAAACCCATACATCTTTATGAACAATTATTTGGAACAGAAACAAACTGTATTGAAGATCTGAATTTCAAGCTACAAATAAGAAATTAACTTTTTCATGGTCTTTCTTTATATCCATAGTACAAAGTACACCATTAATAAACAAACATACACCTTAAATTCCCAGAGTCAGCTTTATGCCAAAGCTGTCTTTATGAATAAAATATCTCCCTCAAAAGTCACTTTTGCTTAATGAAAATAGCTGTGCTACATCTGCACCTATATTACCAGAATGTGCATATATAAATTAAAGGCTACTGCAAATGCATATTCACAAGGATGCAAATATTCACAAGGAGGCCTGGTGATAAAATGTTTAATTTCATATCAGTTTGGCCATCTCCTCTATGAGAACATAGCTGTGGATCTCTTCATTTCTTTCAAGTTTGTTCATCCATGTTCTAAATCCAATATCTGCTTTAAATTGTTTTGACCCTAACCCCACTAGGGGTTAAGAAAGCTCTTAGGAAGAGGCTTTTCAAGTTTTAACCATTGGAGCTCTTACTATTGCACCAGGAACATGATGGCCCATTAAATGGTCACAGTGTCAGATATAGACACATTCCCATTTGAGTCAGAAGCTGGGACCAGCTAGAGGAAAATGTTAATACGCAAAGTCTCCAGATTCAAGCAGGGCAGACATTGAATGCAGCTTTCCAGTTCTTGCAGATGCATTTAGGAGAGGCACCACCTGTTTCCCCAGATGTTTACATGATCCTTTAGAAGACAACTAATCAACCAGCTAATCAACCCTGATTGTGTTATGAGGATTTTACAATTAATGGCTACTCTACATGGAAAACAACCCCCAGACTTATTGCATTTTATCCATGCACAGTAGTCCCATGAATCTGTAAAAATTACCATTGCATTTATGCTTAAAAGAAATTATAATGATGAGAAGCCAAACTGAAGTAAAACTGTTGAAACTTTCTCAGGGAAGCTATGCTTTATATAAATTATTGGGCAGCTTGGCATTCTTTCCAAAGGGGTTTCTTGATACCAACAAAGGCAGTGCTCTGCTCGCTTTACAGAGACAACAATGACATATTACACACCATTCTAGTCATGCAGTCTGAATTCAGTGACATCATTCAGGTTTCTTTGTTTCTGCTATTAAAGGCAAGTTCATATGTAGTCTGATATAGCCTATGGTCTGATCTAATGAAATGAAAACTGTGACACTTGGGTAAAATAAGCAGAAATATCTTAAAAAGACAACAAAAAAACCCCCCACCAAAACCCAAAACACATCAGCTAAACAAACCTTTAATGCATATACTTAGGTTTAGTACAAGTACTACCATCAAAGTGTCACTTAGGCCCCAGTTTGAGACTATTCTGTAGCTTAGGAATCTATACAAGTATTTCCACCCTGTTTAATGAAGTAGACAACTTAGATATATGAAGAGCCAGATGACATATGGGTACTTGCAGTTCGTACACATTTGCTAATCATCCAAACTGATCTAAAACTATTGCTTTCCTTTATGGCAAACAACAATATGAAATAATTAATTGGTATTTGATTTAGGCTATTTTTGTATGTACATTGCTTCAAAATCCTGGCTAATTCTTTTGACCATTCTTTACTATAACAGCTTGTAACACTGAGACAAACTGAATGCATACCAATTTGTCCACACAGATTTTTGTAGTTTATGTTCATACCCAGTTTCTAGATGAAGGGAAGCTTACAATGGTTACCAAAGAGGCATAGCCTTTACTGTCCCAAAAGCAAGCTTTCACAAATACAGGAATACTCAAGTTATATATTTGATTTTTCTTTTAATCCCTGTTTCCTCTTTTTTTCAGAGCTCTTTCCTGTCCCTCTTCAGGTGCTGAGGTTTGTTATTGTTTGGGGTTTTTTTTCCTTTAATTTGTGCTAAGCAGAAAACAAATTCAATTGGTTTTGCATTAGAATCAGACTTTTAAAGCTATCACTAACAAACTGGGCTCAACATCAAATAAAAGTAGATTCCCATGAACAGAAATTTTCTTGAAGCTCTACGTTAAAGAGACACAGATTTAACAGACACAGGATGTTTGTCTTGCATATCATAGGGAATAAGGCTTTTTTGGTAATGTCCATTTTATATACTGCCTATTATTTGTTCCCATAGCATGCATACAATGTTTGATGACCAAGAGATTAAACTATTGCTCTATTTTCATAAATTAAATTTCACTGATTATTTCTGTTAACATATTGCTTTTACTTCTCCAATTTTTATGACAACCATTTCATGACTGAATTCTTCTATCAACAAAAATCAATCTTCCTGAAGATATAAGTAGATTTTGTCCCGTACACAAAGTGAACATCACCTTATTTAAGATCATTATTATTTGCAAGACTAGGTTCTTAAACTTGACTTGATGTCGACCTTCATCTTGGGGTATAAAAACACCAAACTCCACAAAATGGAATTAGCTGTCTCCAACACACCTTCCCACCACCTTAATCCAAGCAACTACCAATGAATAATTTAAGGCAAAGCTGTGATAGGATGTGAATGCAAACTATGCACTTACTTCACATTTCTTCACCCATGCTACAGAAATAAGTGATAAAGATCTAGAAATCTAAGTAGAACTTCTGGTCCTACTGATAACAAAAGGAAAAGAAAGGGACAATTTTCTAGTACCAAGACAGACATACTGCATATGCAATTGGACTGTTAACATTACAGAAGGAAAGCCAAGCCACTGAAGAATTCTCTACTTTAAAAAGCAGAGACAACAACCAGAAAAATAAATCCCTGTGAGACAACTGATACCAAGAGCCCATACAAGAGATAACAGCACTATTCAGAATTCTCTCATGAATGTTTGCGAGCAATGACCCTGCAATTAGAGCACTGCTTCAGCAAAACCTTTCCTTAGTTTCCCTATACATACCATTTAAATGCCCAAGCCTCCTCTCTGCATCACAGCACAGCCGCATAGCCACAATATCCTCAAACTAAAAGAGTGGCTGAATGAAACAAAGCCCAGGAACAGCAGAGCAGAGATTGCATTTACACAGGGAAGTTCCCCCAAGCACACACAACTGCTGCAAGAGCAACTTTACCACAGACACGAAGCAAGGGTCCTTAAAATTGCAGACTCCAAGTCGCCTTGAGCCAAGAAGGAAACATTTCCTTCCCCTTGCTCCCACCACCCACACCACACTCCCACAGCCGATCCAGGCTGTAAAAAATGGATATTAACAGAAGCAACCTACCTGTACATACACCAGCACTTCCCAAGCTGCTGCCGGAGCTCTTTCCCCAAGAGCTTACTGTTGGCTGGAGACTGCCCTATATGGCGCTGAGGGGAAGGTTCTGGGCCTGGGGGAGAGCAGGCTCAGGTGCTGCCCATCAGGGCCCAGGTGTTGCCCCTGATGATGATGGGCAGCACTATCATGGTTGCCAGCTGGCGGGGGCCTGTGTCAGGCCTTTGTTCCCTACTGTGGTTGCAAAAGGGAGCTGGCCTGGGCACTTGGGTGGTTGTGGTGGGGAAATACAGAGCATGGAATTACGCTATTTGCCTGAAGTGTCTAAACATGAATTGTCTACATGGACCAGCTGTGCTACCAGGTTCCTAAATGTGCAACTCACTGGGAATGCCCAGGACAGGCTTTGGAAGAAGCTGCTTGCTCTGCCAGCCTTTGGGATGTATCTGTGCACATCACCTAACTGGGGACACGTCACCAAAGGGATGGCAGCAGGGCTCTGCCTGGGCAGGCTTGCTTATTCTTCAGAGACTGTGTAAAACAGATACTGGAAATGTTTCTGCCCTTGATTGACCACAAGGGTTTGGATTTTTTTAAAGGCAATTACAAAGCCTGATGCCTTCTGTGCTAAATTGGTTAAATGCTCTATCACTGCCTTTGCCCCTCCTGCAGCTTTTGCTGGTTTTACCACCCTTCAGATAGCTGTTATGTACTGGTCAGCTAAGGCAAAGCTAACGAACAGGCTTTTTCACAAGGGGATTTCAATTCAGATAATAAACAGCAGAAGAAGAAATTGCACAGAAATCTATGGGTATAGTGAGCTGTTAAAAGTTTTCAGAGCACTTTTTGATTCATGCAGACAAAGATTTCCACCTTCTGAAGTCACGCCTACGGGGTTGGGGTGTTTTGTATGGTGTGATCAACCTTTTAAGTTGCACCAATTCTTAACTAAGTACGTAAAGAGTCTGCACTGCCTGGCAGCTCTGTCCTGCTGTGACTTTAAAAAGTACCAATTCACAATTTTGTGAGCACTGCAAAGAATTCAGAATGTTTCTGCTTCTAATAGTCGGCATCTGCCTAGAAAACATATCAATCATATGATCACAAACAGCTGTTGCATTAGACTTTTAATCAGCCATGATTTTCAAAAGAGAAAAAGAATGTTGGAAGGGATGATGGAAAGTTACTGCAGAGAATGCACTACTTGAGAACTCCAAAATCCAATTTTAGGGAGACAGAACTTTACTAAGCACTGTAAAAACTCTTCATGGATAACATAATTTATTACAGACAGTATATCTATCAGATAGAAATAAAATACTCTGAAACAATGCATGCACAAGGAAAGTGTAAATGGTGCTCTGGACAGTTATTTTGTCATTAAGTATAAAAGATACATATCACTAGTTTGCACAGATTGAAAAGGATAAAGTTGCTGCCCAACAGTCTATTTTCTCTTTAAGTTTCATAAATCCCATTAATGAAGGGTTATGAAGCCTGATGGGATGTGCAATGTATTCCTTTGCTTAGAAAATAATGTCCAAAAATGGCCAATTTCTCCCCTCTGTAACGTTACTGTAAATCTGCATTAGCTGTGTTGAGTTCAGGAGACATTACAGGCTAGCTCCTGACTCGCTTTAACAGAACATGCCAATTTGAAATAGTAATATGACTACTCCATGTTATCCATCTGCCGTAAAACCACAGGATTGAATAAAAGAAAGGCTACTTCTAGAATTGCTTTGTTTTTTAAAAAGTCACGAACTCCTGACATTCAAGTATTATAAATAGCTTCATAAAGTACTAGGAGGGATATATCATAAAATCCTTTTAAAATACTTTTGAGTCCAGAGCTAAACTGAGCACCATTTTAAACTTTTCATAATAAGTATTGCATATAATGAGTTAACAGGTAAAATATGCATCCTTGATACCTGTCATGATGTTTGTCAACAAAAGTTTTACCTTTTCTCCTCAACCCTTACTTAAAACTCGGAGAGAACTTCCAGGTGAAAAAAAAAAAAGAATATTACAAAAAGTAAAAACAAAAAAAAAAAATCAAAGACAAAACAAATGAATGCTTTATTAACAAAATACCTAAAAGTTAGATGTTAGTTGACAAAAATTCTTGAAAGTCATGCTTAATTCCCGCTTCTGTTCTGCAAAGCAGCCCCAGTGAAATAAAACCACAATATTCTCAGGCATTGATCAGCCACATTCTGGAAATAAAATCCTATCATCTCTTTGGTTCCATTACAGTGAGAAAGGGATCCATGAATGAAAAATAATGAAGCACTCAGAAAAATAATAGGAGATTGTGTGTGTATTTTCCAGGTGCAATTAGCATTATTCTAAAGTGTATCAAAAGAAAAGCAAATACAGGAAGATGGGAATTGCCATATCAAAACTAGATCCTAGATCCACTGTTACAGACAAAAGCTTAACAGTGTAAGCAAAAAACCATTCTGCACTAGGAAAGTATGAGATGATCTTTCTACTCTCTCAAATCCCAGTTCTTTTTCTTAAATCAAATCACTTGATTTGAACTCCATCATGTCTGGAAGTCATTTATGTTTTCCCTGCTAACGGGCATTACTTTGCACATATATCCCAACTGACCTCCACTTTTGCTCACAGTTCCCTGTTCCTCCTGACACTGAAGTCTCCATATTCAGCAAGAAATTAGGAATGCTTTTTTAGCTGTTAGTACTCACTAATAGTCATCTTGGAAATTTGTTACACCTGGGTTGCCAACACTATGAAACACATGTCTCTGACAGCCTCTTAATTTAGGTGTGCTCTCAAGAAAAGCATGTTCCAACAGCTCCACAGTTCCTGCCTGCCCACATTAACGATATGAATCAGCACTCCTGTTAACATGTCTCCCCATTAGTGTTGCTTCTCATAAAAGTGTTTGGGTTTTTCTTCTTTTTTTAACACAGAATGCGTGCAGCCCATTTTTTTTGCACAGAAAGACACTATCTACTTTCTGAGCTACCTAAATCTTGTCCTGGAATTCTCCAGAGATTGCTGGCTAAGATGTTCAGTCTCGGAGTTTTATTCCATTAACTGCATTGAAACAGACATGTAAATTTAATGGATAGCTCTGAAAGTCATAATTACTATTCTGTACTCACTCTGTCAAACTGGTGCAGCATCTTGTACTCATGGTACTTTCTCGTACAGCAGCAGCTGCGTGGCATGTATAGAATTCTCACCTATGAAACACAGACTTTGTTGTAGGGTCAAGATATAACTGTACAATGTGAAAGATATGGGCAGGGATTAGCTTACCAGTGCAACATCTCTTTCCTGATCCCATCAGTTATAGGTATGTGTATATAGAACAATTCCACTTACTCACATTTACATCCCGCTTCCTCTTTGATTCCCATAAAGCAAGGCCGCTTAACACTTTCTTTTTCTAAAATGCTTGTTTGTTCCCCATTACTGGAGGTAACCTAACAGTCTTTCAATGCTTTTTTTTTTTCTCAATAACTTAACACAATTTCAAAGTATTATATTCCCCAGTTTCTAATAGCTTGTGTGTCTTTTTCCACTGAGTAACTTGCCCACAATCACAGAAGATGAAGGAGCTAAGCCTGCATCAGTGTTCCCTGGTGGGTATACATCTCCCCAAATTAGTCTTCTTTCCTCGAAGCTGGGATTACAGTGCCTGGCAATAACAGCTCTGATCCAAGAGAACCCCATTAGATGGAAGTCTCACATTACCTGGAAAGTCTTAACATCAGATTATGTTCCCAAATTCCTTTTTCCTGGAAGCTAATGCATGTGAGTTTATATGCTTAAATATTACTTAGCTTTTTAGACTTCAGAAATAAAATACAGACATACTGATTGCGAAACATATTTTAAAGGATTCTACTAATGTAAAATCTAATTATTATAGATTAGTGAGTGTACAGATCAATCTTAGAGATCTCCACTTTGATACCTCAATACACATCTACGTGTTTCTATCTCCGTTTCCATTCTTAATATTTGTACATGCATATGAGAAAAGTTAATTTATTACAACTTCACCTTTTTTGATAAATTCATAAAGGCTTTTCAAGCAAGCATACTCAGAATTCTCTTGAAGCTGTATCAAAGAGGAAAAGCGTAGGAGCAAAACTATTTGTTTCAGATACAGCCTTGTGCATGTTTCTTTGAGACAACTGATCTAATAAACAGTATGATCTGGCACCCATTTAAATCAGTATAATTTTAGCACTGATAACACATCCGTATTGCTCCAAATAAGCTCACCCAGGTACTGGGCTCTGAAGCTGCTCTGTCTTTGCAATCTGCCCAGGCAAAGCTGTCCTGCCTTTCAGCCAGGCTAATTAATTCTAATGAGACTGCTGGAATAACATGGGTACGCTGCATCTGATTCATAGCTCCAAGATCACTGGTTCAATATTAGCTGAGGAGCTCCTTAGCTGCCACTCAGATACTGCATTTCAATGAACATTCATTGTGCATAGACTGTTAATAACATTCAAGCTTTTGACAGTTTTGTCCTAGTTATATGGGAGATAAAACGAAACTGCAAACCAATGTGTCACTCAACACTTCCATTTTCCTCTGAAAGAGTTAATTTCAGGTACTGCCAGGAGGCCATAAAAGATTTGGCACCTAATACCATGTTCTCCTCATCCAAGGCAGAAAGGATTAAGTAAGACTCCCATTTATTTTTGCAGGAAAAAAAAAAAAAAAAAGTCTATTTGCTTTTGTAATATGTTCTTTTTTTTTTTTTTTTTATTTTGGGGTAGAAGTTGGTGAAATTTAGGACTCATAAAAATGAAAGATTAATCCTGGCCAGAGCAAGGTTTGGTGCAAGTGGACCCTCTGTAAACTCTCACACATGTCTCTGTCAATGCACCTAGGTCAGGAGAGGCAGTGAAATATGGCTGCTGTCCTGGTACTGGACCTCTTCTGATGGGGAGAGTGCCAGATGTGCTGAAAAGCTCAGTGGTTTTCTTGATTAAAAATAGGTTTCAAGCCCACCAGAACATCACATTTAATTACACTTCTCTGTTGCTTAACTATGACACTGTAACAAGTACTTGTGTGTCCTCCAACTATGCTCATGTAATTGGCCCTATCCAAAAATAAACCATGAAGTACCAGAAGTTGTATCTGTGAGGATGGTTTGGGGATTTTTTTTATGATATGCCAAATTTTAATCCAGTGGACTGAACAGAAGCCACATCTAAGAGCAAATTCATGTTGCCTCTTGCTTTGATCTTTTACGCACACATGAAAAAATCCCAAGAAACAGCTGATGCACAGGAAGAGAGCAGCGGAAAAGAAACAGGCACTGAAAAACAGTATAACCAGGTCAATAGGAATTTCCCACTTGCTGTTCAAATTGTATGCCTGTTTGCCAAGGAATCAAGGCTAACCACATACAGTTTCCCCAATACATATCGCTGGCATGGATCTTATCACTGAACCAAATTATCAGCAAAGCATATTCTCAGCTTGCCATTGGCTGAGGACCAATTTACCAGTGGGCTCCAGGTAAAACGTAAAATAGATAACAGGTAACAGTTTATTATTTGTACTTTTTTTTTTCCTTGAAGGAGCAGAATGTGGAAGTTGATAGAACCCACCGAAAAACATACCCTGTGCTGTTCTCCACTTACAGGGCAGCAGAATCCAAGACTGAATTGTTTCAAGGCACAGTAGTGTGCCAAATGCACATTTTTATGTAGATGACCTCTGTTTTCCCCTCAGTTTGAGGGAGAAAATAAAGAGCTTATTACAGGAGGGAAACTTTCTGCGTACAAGCAGTGTTTGTGAGCGTCAGTATCTCTGGTACTGAAGGGCAAAGAAAAAAAACATTGAATGTAATCTATTCATACTTGCTTCTCTTATTTAGGCCTCAGCTCACTGCACAGCAAAATCATTGGAAATAATCCCACTAATTTCAGTCGATATAAGACAGAGTCCTGGCTCAGAAGAATGGTGTGATCATATTGACATCACTGGACACTTTCAAACAACAGTGCAAAAGCAGTTTGTCCATTGGAACTGCTTTTCCCATGATCATAATGTGCTTTGTGGAGAAAAAACCCACACTGGGAAAACTCGGGGAAGGCTATCAGGGAATTGCTTACACATTATCCTCAAAAATTTTGTTTTTCAAGAGAATATGAAATGCATTGGGCTTAAAAAACTCTTGGCTTATATAACAGTTGCCAAAGGGCAGTCTACTCATTAGCCAAGGCATAAAAGTAAAAAGGCTGCTCCAAGGCCTTGAGGCAGTACAGTTTCTTGAGCTGTGCTTCATAACAGATGCCCTCCAAAGTCTGATTAACGTCATCGAAAATGTTCTTTAACAGAGGACTAAGATGACACACTTACTGTCACAGCATCCCCTCTTTGGACAGAAAAAGACATCCTCAGTTTCCAGAGCTCTCCTTTCTAGTGCTGAACTCTGACACACTGGGCTCGTCCTTTACCTCAAAGTAATCACAGCAGGAAAATGTGGTCTTTTCTTCTTTAATATAACCTTCTGCTTTCCTTAGTCCTTGATAAACAATGGATGCTCAGATATTTGTTATAACATGTACTGCTAGCCCGGCAAAGTTCAGTCCTCTGTGAGAAAGCTGCCTCCATCTTTTGAGGAGCAGGGGCAGCCTTATGTAATGTGTGCTTCAGTTTTACATGAGAACATGTAGGGAGCCAGTACCAGGAAGCAAAGGGAGTGAATGTGTTCCTTCCTATCATGATTTTATTAATTTGCCATAGAAATGATTAATGCACACTGCAAATTTTCCCTTAAATGCTGCTATAAAATTACATAATTAGCTAAAAAAAATCTTCCTCATTAAATCTAGTGTGCCTTTTTCCAATTTAGAAGTCCAGCAGAACAGCTTGACACCTGCATTTGTTTGTTGCATACAGCCCACTTCTCTGCCGGGGAGGCATACCCAGTTCTAGCTTCTGGGCTGGTTTGCTCATGCTGCCTTCTAACAGCCCTTTATAAGCTACCTCTGCCTGTGAACCACTTCAGAGGAGCCATCAGCACACAGTTGTAGCTGTTCAGAGCAGTTACCATCACAGGGTCACTCGTTTGTGTTTGTGATGTCTCTCAGCCAAGAGTGTCAGGTTGCAGGGGAAAGTACTGGCTGGGATGTCTACTGAAGATCAAGCTCTTGCCAAGGAAACCTGAATAAACCTTATAAAAATATTCTCTTCTTCCTATTTATCTTAGATTTTTGAAGTTAAAACTATTTAATTTATCAGAGTTGATTTACTGAAGTATTTACCTTGGATGCTGTTGCACTTGATGGTTTTGAGCAAAGAAATGACTAATTCATAATGACAGTAGGATGAAAAAAATCGCAGCACCAGGAATTAAACTAAACAAACTCTTGATTTATTTATATTTTTAGCTACAAGCAAAAGCTTGAAGTGAAGTAATAGAGTGCTAGATGCAATTTAAAACTATATGCAATGCAGAAAGGAATGAAATCAAAAGAAAATTCCACGAATATAAGGAAAAACATACCCACCTGCTCCATCCTAACACTTTGGAGGAGGAAAGAGAGAAGTGATTGAAACGGCTGTTGAATAGCATTTGTTCAATGACTCCTGAGCATTTCTTTATAAAACGAGCATATGAGTGTGGGGCCATTTCAGTTCAAGCTGCCTTACTCCTTCTCCAACAGTGCCTCCTCCTCAAAGCATCCTGTCATGCAGTTAGCACCACTGCTGGCTTCATGCCTGCTGTTTTGGCTTCGTGAAGCTCCTCACTACAAAGAGGAGCCTACAGGAAGGTTATGGAGTGCATTCACCAAACACTTGTAAGTACACAAAACCTAGTCAATTGGCCATGATATTCTTGAAACCAATCTACATTTATTTTGTCTAGTTGCATGTACAGCAAGCAGTTCAATTTGCAGAGTGCTGCTATTGCTCTAACACTGAATCAGCCTTTTCCCATGTGAATAGGACTAAGACCACCATTTTACACACATCATCAGTTCATAATCACGCCTGTTACCTATGCATTAGACTAAAACAGTGGCCCAGGCTTCCAGGTCTTTAAAACTCAAAATAGCTAAGACAAAAAAATGACTGTAACCAAAACTTAAGCACCTATTTGTACTGTAGCCTGTCATGAGTTGTGATGTTGTCTGGATACATACATCTGTTGGAACAAGGAATCTTTTCCTCCTTCTTTAGGTGTGGATGAGAAAAAAAGAGTAACTGGCATCCTAACTCATTTGTTAAAAACAAAAAGAGAGAGACAGGCCCCTCAGAAAAAAATAGCAATTAACACAGCACTTTATATAGCTTTGTCCTGCAACAAGAAACCGCAAAATGATATGTAGTGGTTGTTAATACATTTCTGTGCAGCAGTACACAGTTCATGACTTCAAGAAGTACTGAATTAGGTCTTCAAAATTAGCAAGCTTGCAACTGTGACTCTTACAAAACACTGTCAGAAAGCTGTTTCTACAAGATGGAAATGTTGAGAACAAGATATCTGGTTTGTGGATATTTCTTTTCTATGTTGTCTGTGATGAACTTTCAAAATAAAACCTCAGCTGACCAGATGATAGGGGAATACACTTAGGATGTAGAAGATGCAGATGTAGCTCTCAAAGTAGAAATGGGCCTTGAGTGAAACTATGCATGACCATTCAATCTGTAAGTCAATGGACTCATCTAGCTTGCTTTTCTCTCAGCTTTATATATTTAACTCTAAATTCTGCACAGACCACCATAAACTAGCACTTCTTATCAATAAAGTTTCCAGTTTTAGTCTATATATTCAGGTGATGCTCAGCCTGTGGCATTGATTTTACCGGGGTCAATGGCTTTCCTATCATCTAAACATATATGATCTAAAATATTAGCAGTCTTCAGAAATAACAAAACCCATGGAATGCTGCACTATGATACAACAGCTGAGCTGATGAGATGCCACGCTGACATCTCCTAACTTACCAACCTGGTATGAGGTTTTCATGATTAAGGCCACCCCTCAGTAACTGAAGCAAGAGCTACAAAAGGAAAAGTCAGAGACTTTGACTAATTGGACTGTGAAGATGTGAGTAGGGCTACCTGCAAAGCAGTGGGAGCTGTGAGACTTTTCTACCTTGCACGGCCACAGAAAGAGCCTTTCCATTGGGACTGGAGTGGGACATGGCATTATTTGATAGGGGACATGCCTTGCTCTTTTTGGGAGGAGACATAACTCTTCATGGAATAATTTATTAATACCATTTAAGAAATTGAATTCCTGTTCCATGAGAATTTTATTAATGTTAAATCAATACATGAAGTCAGAATTTCATTTTATTGCTGAATAGAAATTATATTAAGAAAGCAGTATAGAAAAAGGAAACACTTAATGGTACTGAGCTGCTCTAGTCTTGAAGTGGTTTCAATGACATAATGATATATTAAAAATAATATATTTAAATATTTCAGAAAAGACCAGGAGTAAAAGAAAGTACAGTGCTAAACTTAGAACAAGAGGCTGTTAGTCTCAATTCGACATATTAACATTAGTAAAATAGGATGAAAATGATTCATTATTTCTTTCTTTAAGAAAAAAATAAAAATTGACACTTTAAAAAAATATTCACCAAATAAAATACAAATATTCACCAAAATAAAAATTCACCAAATGTAGACATTTGGCAGAAACTCTGCCTTTCAGTGGCAACTTTCTATTACCTATTATCCTTTTTTTACCACTTTTCTGTGTTGAAAAACATGCACATTGACTTCTATTGCAACATCAGGAGAGCTGACAATTTTTTAGCAGCCACTGATGCCAGCACAGATTAACTTTGTGACAAGAGGAGCTTTCTGCATGCATGCAGTCTCCTGTATCTCATCTGTAGCTTTTCTTGCAAATTCAATTTTGAAAATCACTCATATAAAGCCCATCAGCCACCCAGTCCAATATTGTCTCAGTGCTGCACTGACCCACTAAAAAGTTAGCACAGGCCACCACATCATCCCTCTTTCTTCTATTCTAATTTTTTTTAAGCTGAGCAGCTGCCAAGTCAACAACTCATTGATTTCTGTTTGGGAATGTAACCTCACACGTAAGGCTATGAATGACACACATGCACACTCACCCTCTCGCTCTGAACTAGTGTTTGGTCTTGGACAGACACAATCTCTGCAGTGCTGTATAAACAAGTATCACCTTCGTTACCTCGAATGGCTCCACGTTACTGAAATGGAGAGAGCTGAATACATTGCGGGAGTGCTGTGGAGAGCAAAGGGCATTTGAAGAGTTTCAGCACAGCCTGGCGGGTAAGCTCTGAAAGTACATCAGGTCCGCTACAAGGAATCTCTCAGTATTGCTGGGTCTCTGCTAACTGCAAGGCAAGGTCAGGCTATCATGAAGTTTCGTCTCCAAACCCGAAAATTTGGTACTGAGTGCTAAAATTGGTCCAAAGTAAACTTCTTTTTCATTTTCCCTCTGCATGTTAGACAGTCATGACTACATTAGTACTGCCAGCCACAGAAGGGTGCAGCTGTGGGATTCAAGAGACAACTCCCCTGTAAATAGTTTTATGCCTATTCCTCTGAATAAGTAATAAGGATATATTCTGTTAATTTAAAAAATTCAGTGACATTTTGCATTGCTGCTTCACACAATCATGAGTTTAAGGACACAACTACTTAATAAACCCCTGCTTTTCACTAAGGTAAAACGATGAGACTAATATTTTACAATAACTTGTACTAAGTATCCTTCCTAAATAATCATTTTTGTCCCTAGAAAGGAGATCTTTTAGTATAAACTTAGTACTTTTGTAGTCATCATCTTTCTTCAATTTGTGTTGATTGACTTGTAAAGCTTCTGTATAAAACTTTATTTCTATGTTGCTCTACCTTAAAACTTATTTGATTTTGTTCTTCTTCCAAAACCTCATTTTTTTTCTGAAGTAGAGCTGATGCATATAGGAGTGTGCTGTAAGTGTAACTGAAACTTTCCTTTTCCTCTGCTTTGGTTTTCCCTAGTCTAAAACACAGCACATGGGTTCTTGGCAAACAGTTGCTTTATGTATGGAAAAATAGCTGCGGTACAGCGGTGTAAACCCCTCAGGGAATTTCTGATACTCTTTTAGAGGCCATCTGGAGAGTGTACAACTTGAAAAAAATGGGCTTTTACAAAAGCAAGATGCCTTGTCAAAGAGGTAAGTATTGCTACTGGAGAGTTTTTCTGAGGAATGCAAAATAAAGGATATAATTTCCAACTTAATGAGACACCTGTCTTTAGTCACTATTCTTTCTTACTTCCTTTGCCATCTCACGCAAACAAACAGCCAGTGATGTTCATATTTACTTTCCTTTGCAGCTCCTTCCTACCTTCAATACTCACTACTTGGCTCTGCTTGTGCCTCTCACGCGAGATCTAACTTAATGTTCCTGTTTTGCAGCAAAGCTTGAGCCCTACTGGTTGCTCCACTCCTGCAGCAAACATCCCCCCGCAGCTGACGTCCTAACAGGAGCAGTGACAGGTGGCGCAGGAACTCGTTAATGCCAGGGGCTGTGGGCTCCAACAGCATCTCCCGGCTCAGAAGTGGAAAGGGGTGAGTTCACAGATGCTGGCTGCATGCAAGGGTGGGAAAAGGAGCAGGCACAAACGCAGCAGTGGAAGCTGGGGTGTAGGAAAGCAATGGTGCTTTTGTCATCTCCTGGAATGGCACCCCTGACCACCATGGTTGTTTTGTGACATTTATCTCAAGAATCACAACATTGCTGATACTCATAATGTACAATCTCTGAGAAAGATTTTAATATATTTACCTTGATTGTTACAGAGCACAAGAAACATACAAATCTAAACAAAAGCCAGCACAGAGCTCATTCCCCACTGCTGTTACCTGACCAAGCAGAATCCTGTGGATCCTTCCTCTCCCCTGTCTTCCCACACTGAACTCCACTAATACAGCTCTGTCACTTTTCCATAGCCACTTTTCTATCAGCTTCTACCCAGCAAATTGCGGGTGAAATCCACTCGCTTTGGTCACATAAGCCCTTGATTACGGTGGTTTGTTGACCAAAGTCCTCTCCCAGCTGATTTGTTTCTTTGTTATTTTTATCCTGGACTTCAGATTATAAAACACTTTGGAATAACACCTACCTCTGAGCTTGAAGCAGTGGCTAGCAGTCTTTGTGCAGTTTAGCTCTACTTGAGAAAATAAACATTCTGCATCTTACTTTTCATGTTTGTTTCACAGCTTTCAGGTTATGCCAAGTCTCCAGCCTGCCACAATGCTGTTCTCGCCTTAACAGCCAGAGCAGTTTCCTAGCAGAGCTTGTTAGCTTGGGCTTCACACCTCACCTGTACTATGCTTCACTGAGTTCCTGGGAGACATCAAATTAAGCCTGCAAGTGAATAAGCCAAGTGACCTCGGAGCATCCAGCGTAATGACCTTCTCCTACAAGCTCTGTGTCACCACCTTGCGGATTTTTGGAAATTCAAATGGCAAAAGAAGGAGAAAACCCCATCCCTGGTACATACATGGGGATGTATGTATATAGGAACATAGAAAGTTCCTAGACTAACCTATGTTAAGACTGGCTGCATCAATTGTCACACTGCGATTTAATGAGATTTAATTGCACAAAGTGTTACTTAATTTGAAAATAATTAAATGCCAAGAGCTCGGTTTATCCTTTCGTGAGTATAAGGCACTTACTCCAGAAGTGGTTTACACTAAGCACGTGAGGGCGGTTTTAATGTAAGGCTCTGTTTCTCTGATTAGGCTAATAATGAAGACAAGCGCAAGGCAAAGTTTAACATAGTTCAGGGGTTTTCTTTCAAAACACATGCACAAATCAAGTTTAACATGGGATGCATTACAAAATAAAATAAAATAAAAAAGCAGTCAAAAGAACATTAAAATCATTCTAGAAAACAATTCAAGCAAAACAAAATCCTCCTCAAGTTTTACAGCCCAGGTGCTGCAGGAGCTAAAAATCTGCAGAAACATTTTTCAAACAATTGAAATATATGAGTGCCCTCAGGTTTAACACAGAATGAAAATTTGGGCCTAATTTTTGATTTGGGAAACATCTGCTGTTATTTCTAAAAGTGTGGCTTAGTCTCCACAATTTTACAATAGGTAGCTGCACTCACCTCTTTATTTTGAACTAGAGAGGCTTTACAGTGGCAAAATTTTGGAGTAAAAAAATACATGAATGTTTCTGAGTCATCCAATAAGCACCAGTGGGTCAATCTGCATCTAAGGTGTGATCTTCAAAGGTATGCTAAAGCTGCAATTTTGACATGTTCCTCTAAAAACAGCCAACAGGATTTGCTCCTATAGTTGTTTTAGATTATCTTCACATTAAGTCTGAAGAGCTTTTTCTGTGCAGGTGACCCCCTCAACTTTGTTAGTTTACCAACTAACACAGCTTCTGTGGAAAAGGCAGTTCAGCTCACAGCCAAGGGGAATCCCACTGCCTCTGTGGCCGTTTGCTGCCACTTACCCAAGTAAGACTGACAGGAAGCACTTGTCTGAGCTGATAACTGTGAATTAAATCTTTGATCTACAGTAGCAGCAAAATTCAATTAATGTTTTACCAAGTGTGACTGTACATGTCACAGTCACACATTTACATGGCTCTCTAAGTATTTTCTATTATGTTTTATAAGGAGAGATTAGGAATATGCAGTGATAAACTAGGAGCACTTAATCTGTTGAGTGACAGTTCCTTTAATGACTTCAAGCAAAAAGAAAATGAAGTGTCCTTCCTCTGTAATGAAAGAACCATCACACTTACCTGGATTCACACACAGTTTTTTAAGAATTAAACTATGTTTTCCTATTGAAATGTGTAAATTTTATCCATGTATGGGATAGCACAAGATTTTGTGCATCTAGAAGAAAATTATCAGTTTGCAGAATAAAATAGAACAAAATAATTTCCACTTTGTCAACTATTATCTTTTTTTATTTGTTCTAAAAACAGTAAGCTAAAATCCAGCAAGAAATAGTGAAAATATCACAACTGTAACGTATAAAACCTCATAATGAAAAACTAACAAACAAAAAAAATCCTGTACCAATTAAAATCTACAAGGTTTGGAGGAAAAGCATCCAAGTATTTTCCAATTCTAAAAAGAGGTCATATGCATTCATGGAGGGAGTCCCTTCAAATAACAGTAAGCATAAGAAACAGATGTGCAAGCATGCTGTATTATAAGCTGTGAGAATAAAGATGAAGTGTTTTCTATCAGAATGACTGCCATGATTCAAGTGCCAATCTCCAAATTCTTCGAGTCTAACGCTGAAATCTCTGATTTATATATGTGGAGCAACAAGGACACCTTGAGGCAATTTAGAAAAATGCAAGAAATTTCTATTCCACATTGAAATGGGAGGACTTGCAGATTCTCCATAAGCCTGAATTCCTTGGAAGTGCCACATGCTGTAAATGATTAGCTCTTCAGACTATTTGGCAAAGTTCCACAAGTTGCAGAGTATTATGAAAGCAGTTCTTGGTTAGGACTCCTGAAATGCTAGAATACATGCTTACCAATTAGGTTAATTTACTTACTAATACTGTTGAAGACAAACCTGTTGTTGCAACACGCTCATCTTGTTCTGAATTGGTTTTCTCCTTGTTACAGAAGTAAAAAAATTTCCTTCCCACTGCTCAGCATAGTATTACACTGTACATATTTTGAAAAGAAAAGGTATAAAAGCAGTGAAAAGGTTTCTGAAGAAATATTAAATGCAAACCTACACAAAACTTAAATTTTCACAGTTCTTCATCACTCTCACCAAGTTTCAAGTAATCCTTTAAATTTTTAACTTTGAAAAACTGATATAACAGTTTTCATTTAAAAAAAAAAGTGGGAAGAAAAAGAAATCTTGTACCTCTTCTTTTGCTTAAATCTTTTTGTACATGAAAAAGCTTTTGTTTTGGTTTTTTTTTTAACATAGTTTCTAAGTTACAACTGGAGCTGAGGGGCCATTTGCAGAGTTTTCTGCTCCCTTAGTGCTATCTCCAGCCTTAGATTCATCACACACTTCAGAAGCCTCATTTTCCTCTGGTGTTGGTGGGGTAAGATCGATAGTGATCAAATCGGTTTCCTGATCTGTTTTTTCTACTTCATTGCAAAATTCAACTTTATCTTCCTGTTGGCTGTTCTTCTTTATTTGTCCATTCTGTGAAGGGTAGGAGCTGGCAATGGTGTCATAAAGAAATTGGTAATGTTCCTTAAATACAAAGAAAAAAAGTTAGTACAAATGGAATTCTCAGACCCCAAGAATAAACCCATTCTTTCCTTGTTTTCTTAAATTTTATAAATGTAACATGGAGTTGAACATGAATATTGCACATGAAGCCAGCTCCACAGTTTTTGGTGTACAGTATTGCTCCTATGTTTTCTGATTTCATGTCATGCTGGTTTTGGCTGGTGTAGAATTAATTTTCATCAGAGCAGCTACTATGGGGCTGTTTTGTGCTGAAAACAGTGCTGATATCATAGGAACATTTTCTTTATTGCTGAGCAGTGCTTACACAGAGTCAAGGCCTCTTCTGCTTCTCACACCACTCTACCAGCGGGTATGCTGGGGGTGAACAAGAAGCTGGGAGGGGGGACAGCCAGGGCAGGTGACACCAACTGACCCAAGGGATATTCCATATCCTTTCCATTCTATATGGTGTCATGCTCCGTATATAAAGCTGGGGGAAGAAGAAGGAAGGGGGGTGGACATTCAGAGTGATGGCATTTTTATTTCCCAAATAACCATTAAGGATGATGGGGCCCTGCTTTCCTGGAGTTGGCTGAACCCCTGCCTGCTGATGGGAAGTGATGAATGAATTCCTTACTTTATTTTGCTTGTGTGTGTAGCTTTTGCTTAACTATTAAACTGTCTTTATCTCAACCCACGAGTTTTCTCACTTTTACTCTTCTGGTTCTCTTCCCCATCTCAACACAGGAGGAATGAGCGAGCGGCTGTGTTGTGCTTACTTCCCAGCTGGGGTTAAGCCATGACAGTATGCAATGTCTCTGTAGCTGCTTACAAGTTGTCACTTAGCACCTTCTTGGTTCACAAGTACCAAACCCATTTTTTTTAGAGTACCCAAGTTGTAAACAACACGTATTGTAACACCTAGGTCTGGATTGTTAGTAAATGCACAGTGTATGCCACAGAGACAAAATTTGTCTGGAGTGACCTAAACAAAACAAGTTTGTGGCTGCTAGCCTGTGTAATAGAGCTAGCATCCTACCTGCAGGAGTTAAGGGACATTGTGCACGTCCATCCCTGAAGCAATTGCAGAAACATCAATTTATGCAATTTGTAATTTTATAAGATGTACCTGAATGTACTTCATTAGAAGTGGTGTTCCCAATGAGAAAGGCTACAAGGATATTAGTGACTGTGATAAGTAATCCCATAATTTTTTCTGGTAATTAATATGATTTACTTACAAAGGTGGTGACCACCCCCAGCCTGGTGCGACGAAGAGCTTTTACTACTTGGAAAACATCTATTACTTCTTCTGTTTCTGCACTTTCCAAAAGATTCATTAAAGCACAAAATACACCAGTCTGCTGTGATCCATCACTAGAAGACGAGGTAAAATGTACATATGAATTGTAAACGTAAAATCATCAAGTCCTCTAACTAAATGTTAGATTTAATAAAAATCTACATAATAAATTACTTTTCAAAAATATCTTTTGCTGTACTGAAATTGTTAAAATTAAGAATATTGTTAATATTAAGAATATACACAAGACAGTTTTTCTAGAGGCTACCTGGATCTTATGTGGCTACTTAAGGGGTAAGAGATAAATCAGAAGCTTTAGATTTACAGTCACAATTGTTAGCAGGATTAATGTCTGTTTTAGATGGTATGCAAGGCTATTCCTGGAAGTGGTCCTAAAAAAAGTAAGCTTATGTACTGAAACAAGAGATGAACCTAAAAGCTCTGCTGGATCCTCATGAGTGGTACGCTACAAGAGCACTCTGACCTAGCATTTATTCTCAGAACATGTGTACCAGAGAAAAGCAGCTAGCTCTGAACACCTACTCCAGCCCACAATTGCCAAAGTGTGCTCACTTTCCATCACTCCAATCAGAAAGGTCAAGCTTGAGCAATTTAAGGCTTTGGGGAAAAGGTAGGCATCCCAAAACTGTGGTTGCTATGTATATGCAGAACTCAGAGCTAGGTTAAATATGTGCTAAATTCGGACCCACCGGCAGTGGACGACAAGTGGGACACTGCGGGTATTCTTCTTGTCCTCAGCGACTGGTCTGACTGTAACTTTTTGTTTAAGGTTAAGAATCATGCTGACTAAATCTTTGGGGTTTTCTGGAACTTCAAAGCCACTCCACTTGTGATACTGATACTGATACACCTTCTGTGTTTCCTTCATCTGAAAAACGGCAGTGGAGTTGTAGTCAATGTTCAGGTTAAAATAAAGATTAAAATAAAAATTTTATTAAAAATAAAATTAAAAAATAAATTATTAAAATAAAGATTAAAAATAAACTAAAGATAGAATTAAAATAAAGATTAAAATAAAATAATGTTCAGGTTAAAATAAAAATAGTACATCTATTGCAGCTGATTTAAAAAAGAAAAACTATATTCCTGAGGAACTGCATGGTGATGCAAGTTCTACCTCATGAGCATGAGGCAGGTAGACATCCAAGGTTTGCTTATAGTGCAAAAGACAGCTGAACTCCTGAGACTCCACTAGCACCATCTGAGCAATTCACTAAACAGGAAATCTGAGATAATTTATAGTACTTATCATGATTGTCTGCTGGTCTGGAAGAAAAAAAATAATTGCATTTCTTAAAGCAGGAGACAAGTACAGTGGGAATTGTCCTTTCTGGGCTTTTTAGGTTAAGTTTGTAACAGGGAAAGAAATTTGAAACTTCCTTTTTGAATTTGTAAAGAAACTTCTACCTTCAGATGTGTAACATCAAATGCACGCATGGTATAGCTAGGACAACAGTTGACATCTGTCATTTGAACCTCTATGCCATCATACGATTGTTTTCCTTCTCCCCAGTACTGTGCACAGAGTTCCTAAAATGGGTAAAAATACAAGTTAGTGCTTACCACCATTCAAAACTCCTTTTATTTTATCCTTCACATGCACTTACAGATGGTATTGACTTCAAAGTAGTAGGAGTGTCATTGTATTTTAAAATATACCATCATACACTCTTCCCCTCAAAAAAAGCCATTAGAAAGTAAATTAAGAAGGTAAATAATAGAACAAATAATATGGGAAATGCAAATTCCTCATCCTATGAAACACTTGATTGGAGGAAAGGAATGAGAGAGCCTTGTGCAGTGTTTTCTTTGCTTACAGAGGACCCTTAATGTGCCAGTGTGAAGAGAACACCCTCACCTGATCTCCTTCTTTCAGCTCTGTCAGCATAACAATGACTTTGACTTTTCTTTGGAAGACCATTTGCCAGAAGTCAGGGATAGTTTCCTGCAGTGGTCCCTGTGTTGCAATCATAGATTTTGGACCCCAGTAACCCTATAAAAGAAGTTTTTAATTTTTTTCTTAAATTAATATGAAATATGATTGTCAAGCAAAAGAACCTCATCATTTAAAGAACAGCCTATGAAATAAACTACTGAACCCTTTTCTTTATAGGGAAAATATGCTTATCACAGCAGGCAATGGTTTTACATGAATTCTATGAGCCAAATGACATTAAACTCAATTCCATTAACAACAGTATCACTTCCAGATTGACAACAAGGTATACTCATGCTGCAGTGGGTGAGACCTCACCCTGTCATTTTCTGCAAAGCGTATTTTTTAAGGGCTAAAACCACTAAGAAATTGAGCTTATACCACACAAAGTTGGAGCACCAGTCAGTTCACACTGAAGTACCCAAAAGTAAAAAAATGTATTTACTCTGAGCACCATAAATTTGAAGCATTTTAAAGCATTCAGTTTTACCCAATTTACCTAGTAATTCTATTAAAATTAGTTACGCCATTCATGATTAATCACTGCTCTCCTTTTTTTGGAGGTATTCATGATACCGAAAAACTGATGGCCCCAATTTTCAGTAGTAAAGTTTTGTATATGTGAATAACTATACTCATATACTAATAGGGAAAATATCAGTATGAAATAACTTGTAGGCAGGTGCGCACTACTAGAAATAGCTGTTATCGTGAGGCCATTTGGAAAGTTAGTGGTTTTAAACATAACACACGTGGGGAAAGGGAAGAAAAAAAAAAGGCATTTTCTGTGTTTAATTTCACTACTTAAGATTGCACAGACTAAGACCATGTAGAGGGAGAAGATTCATCTTATTACTGCAGCAAAATGTAGAAGATTTTGATGATTAAAACTATAAATGGATTTGCCAATTGACTGTCAGAACTTTCTCTCTCATTCAGGTAAATCTATTCTGTATGTGAAGCCAAAAGAGTAAGAGCACAAGCTGCGATACAGTTTTAGCTAAAAATCTGTGAAATACTTATAGTGGAACTTCTAAATACATACAGTTATAAAGGAAGCATTGATGTATTTGCTTGATTCCTCACAGTCACTGTCCTCATCTGAGGAATCATCTGAATCATGTTCACCCTCCTTACTGCATTCGTCTTCGTGCTTGATTGGTACTCGGTTAAAGTCATCTGCATGAGACAAAGTGTCACCATCACACCACACTGCTGCTCAGGTGTAGTGTTAGACGGGGGCTGTCCCTGCATGTGCAGGGGGGGAAATATATAGAAAAAGGCTAATCCTTCAAAGCAGAGTGCAGAACAAAGGCTGCTTTGTTTGAAAAATATACTATCAATAATCCACATTTTAAAAAACTAATTTCTTTTTTAAATTACTATGAGAAGTTTCTAATTTTACAGTGTTGAGAAAATTAAACAATCAAATACATCTCAGTAAGATAATTTACTGTCCTAATTGTTTTCAAAATTTAGTAGGTTTTCTTACAGATAAAATAAGGGAGAATAAGAGGAATTATGAAAAATACTTACATGGAATTATGTTGGCATTCCTATTTTTGCTTTTATTTTCCTCACGATTCCCAGTGTTCTGTGTCCGCCACCCCTTATAGGAAGGTAATCTCTAAAGAAAGAGGATGTTTGGTATTATGCTTGATTAAAATGGCTCCTGGGATAATTGTCCCCTCTGGACACCCACATCCAGTCACTTCTACTTTTAATTCTTTAAACTTTGGTCACATCTGTACTATAGTTTAAAAATGCCTGTCGTACCATGTACAATGGCACAGGAAATCATGCACATAGATATAAGCAATCATTCCATGCTCCACATAGATGCATATATATTATATCTTTGTTATATATTATAAAACAAAGATAAATATCTTTGTTAAAAATATTAACATCAAAAGCAGGAATTAAATTTTATTAATTTACTTTTTTTTTTCATTAAGGTAAAGAGACTTTCTGTGCCAGAGAGATAAAACAGCACAGCAGTGATAGATGAAGCGTGGTATCTCTCTTTCACTATTGTTCAAGGCACTTTCTAGTGGAAGTGGGAGGCAACGGCACCAGAATGCAATGCTTATTTACCTGAAACTCTGCCTCCAGCAGAGAAGGATCACTCGGAGGATCTTTTCTTTTCAGATTGTTAAGATAGGAATGCAGTTCTGATAGACTGACCTCTGTTTCTCCATATTGATTGTATTCCACTAGTGCTTGATGGATAAGGATGTACTGTGACTGGTGTTTCCCATTTGAAGGTTTTAAAATGATGTTGTTAAAGAGTAAAGAAAAAAAACAACAAAACCAAAAAAAACAAATTCATACCACTTTTTAAAACCCTTATGATAAACTATTATTTCAATGATGGTATTAGTGATAATAATATTAAGCATTAATGTTAAATGAGCATTAAAGAAAAATATAAAAAATCAGACATTTTGGATCTATAAAAAATCCAAATTATGGCGCACATTTAGTGTGTTGGATGAAAAGTGCCCTGCAAACAAATGTAATGACATTCAAGAAATACGCAACTGAGACTTAAAAATCTGCAAAATGCTTAAATAAGTTAAAAACATGCACTGCATCAGTTCATAACTTTTGTTATATTCTCAACTCAACTGAACATCCCACCTAGACAGTTTTTAGAATTTGAAAATTAAGTTTAACTATGCAAGTTCAATTCTGCATTTGTGAACTGGATGGCAAAAGCTGGATTATCAAATTTAAGATCTTCTTGCTTTCCTTTTTTAAAGCCTAAACTTAAAAAGTTGAAGTTTCTAAAACTAAAAAATGTGTTGGAAGTTTTTATCTCTCAATATTTTTCAGAGCTGTATTTTCTATGAACAATTTCCAATGAACTATAGCAGTACCCAAGACTGAACAGTGCACTTCTGAGAAATACTGATGAAGCCCTAGAGAAGAGTTCTAAGTGACAGGAGTTCTAGCAAGATACCTCTACTTGAACCATAAGGCATCGCTGCCGACGCAGCTTCACAACATAGCCATAAACATCCACTCTGCCTTCTGCATCCAGCCCCTCCAGCATGGCATCAATTCCTATATACGTCCCGGTGCGTCCAACACCAGCACTGCAAGGAAGAAAGTGATCTGATTATCAAGAGATCACTTGATCTGGGTGATCAAGTCCCAGTCCCACTCCTGAGAAGTGAACAGTCAGTGAGGGAGTGAAGAAGTATAACAGGATATGAAGCAACTGGAAACAGTTCTTGCTGAAAATTAATTGGCAACAGAAGCAACGACGAGTTTGTATTTTAAGTATTTTTTAATGAAAGTAAGGCAAATACTGCCAATTGTTATGCTTGTACCCAGAAAAGCACAATGTTTATCTGCTCGCTTTCCAGAAGTCCAAAAGTCTGTGTATTCTCAGATTTTATTGATCTGAATATCCTTCAGAAAAGAGGCCCTTTTATGCATCTGTGAATGCCTCACTCTCAAATAATCAAGCTACAAAATTTGAGATCAGCCAAATACCTTTGCCAGGTCTTTTTTGAACAGCATCACTTCATTTAACATTAACAACACTTTTAAAACTTAACATATCTACCTGCAATGAACCACTATTGGGCCACTAAAAAAGTTGCTGAGAGCATTAACTCTGCGTCGAAGTTTGAGAAGGAGATGTGGATCCTCAGGGACTCCATGATCTGGCCAGCTTGTGAACTGAATATGAGTGACATCTCTTCCAGCTGTCCTTTCTCTTCCCTAGACAAAGTGAAGTGTGGGGTTTATATATATATATATATAAAAATATATATAAATATATATATAAAATATATATATATTCTATAGAAAGTATATGCATATATATGTATATAGATACAGAAAGCCAAAATCAAGTGCAGATATACAAAGCAGAAGAAAAATAAGAACAACGGTTGTCAAATGTTGAAAAAGAAATTTCAGTGTGTTGTAATGTTATGATCCCAATGGACTTCAGATTATGACATTTTTCATACTCAATTTTAATTTTAAAATATCCATGAATCAAGGATATACAATAACTCCAACAGAGGACAAGCAATTGGTTCAAAATGTTGCTAAAAATACTTTTTTCTCAGGTTAGCCTATGGTTCCACATATATATCTCCCCACTGTATTCATAAACAACTTGGCCAGTGTATAGCCCTGCTTACTTCAACGGGTACAGGTTGGTAATTTTCTTATGTCTCTTAAAAGTAGCCTGACAAGGCTACAATAGATTAATAAATAAATTAATTAATTAAACTGCACCTCAGACTTTTACACACAAATTACAAATTACACACAGAAAAATAAATGTGATTTCAGATGTCTAAAACAAAGCAATTAACCAGCCTTAATGATTCTACACATAGCCAAATGGCAATTTTAAACACTTATGTTTATAAATGCAATTGGGATTACCAGAATTTGTAATTGTCCCACTATATAATTATCACTAGGGTAGATAATGGTGCTCTGTGAATCACACTGATTTTACTTGCAGAAGGTTATTCCGAGATACACATAAACCAGTAAAATTAAAGCACAAGCCAAATATCTAAGGGAACCACAGTGTATTAAGTTTTCCATGCTTAACAGCATATTAACAGTTTCCTCTTAAATATAGATACCAGAGTACTAAGAAAAATACATTTTTAAGTTTGGAAATATATGTCTAACTCCTATTTCTTTAAGGAATGACACCATCTAAAAAGTTTCCTCTTGAATTATGTGTTGCTTAGGAAAAAACAGCAGAGCATCGTCCATTGATAGCTGACTCTTCTCCTAGAAGGATCTCTCAACAATACCTACAGACTCCAAATAGATGCTCCCATGCCAGTCTTACATTTTTGAATCAACTTACATTTGTGATATGTAGTTTCTGAATGACATAGTCTGGACACGTTTTACTTTCATTGATCTTCACAATGATGTCCCCATATGTTGCAGAGCCACCCTCCATTGACGGCCAGTACTGGGCACATTTGTTCTATGAAGATATGAAGTTAGTTGACCAGCACTATAGCAAACTGGCAGAGAGCTGAGAGCTAGAAGAAAGTCTGATTTAAAATAGATGGCAATTCAGTATAGTTTTTCCAGCTTCTCTCAGGTATTTTCCTCTCCTGAAAAGGCTGTCACTGCTTAGGATGTCAGTGTTAAATAACTCCAAATACCAAAAAATTTAAGTCTCTGACCTGAAGTTTATGCCCCTGGAATTTAACTTGGAAAATATCATGAGGAAAAGAATAATGTGCTCTACTTGAAAAAGTGAACAGCCATTGTTGCTATTGCCTGAAGGCTGTAGAAAAGTTTGCAGCTACTTCTATGGCTCCTTTTTGAGTCTTCAGTGAGGGATGTCACCCCTGTCTGCCTAAAACATCTGCCTGGGGATGCTGTAAATCTGCATGCTGCCAGTATTTTAATCTTTAAAAGCAGTTAAAACAGCAGTTCTTCTTCATCCTGTTTTACATGGAATAAGGAACAAAAACAAGCAAGAAACACCCAACCTTTCAGTTAAACGAAGAGCAAAGACAACAGATTAAACAAAAATATATGTTCTGTCTAGAACTTACTGAGGGCATTGCCAGGATATCAGAAGATAGTCGACAGGAGAAAAATAAAAACAATACCTTTTATGACAGGTCTATGAGGAGCTACAGTCCTATCTTGAGCCCTTTTCTGGATTTATTAGTTGTAATTTGGAAGCTCACCCTCTGCTACTCACAGCTGGGACTAAAGTGACATTTTCTGGTAAGACTGGTAATTCCATAAGACAGCACAATATTTTGGCATGCTTTCCAAAATAAGTTCTGCCACAATGAGAGAACAGCAAAGAATGAAAACAAAGTACTAAGAAGAAAATGTAATTCACCACAGGACAGCAACCCATTCAGTTTTCAGACAAAAGATGGATGGATGGATGGATGGATGGATATTTCTCACCCTCTTTCCTTCCTCACAGCGAGTCACCATGACAATAATTGTTGCCTTCTGTTCCCAGATCATTCTCCAGAAATCATCTGTGGTTTCATCCTTAGGGCCTAGCGGGTGGTATTAAAAGGGAGTTTTTCAGAGTGCAGCTACATGAAAAAATAACAGCCACATATTTGATTTCATTATGACTGTTGCCATTAGGCTACAACATTTTAGAAGCCTCATATAGATCTTTACTGCATAGCTGTGAAATCTGAAAACTTATGGTGTAAAATTATACATCATAAGAAGTCTACCATCTTTATAAAATTGCCTAAGCAAAAACTCATTGGCAAACTTTTTCATATTAAATTTCAGAATTTCAGATTTTCAATTTTTCTATAAAATTACTAATATTTTTTTACTGTTCTCTAACAAAAAATGGGTGAATAAAGCATATTCTTTTAAGGTTAAAAAATACCTTGTGCAGCAATGTATTTTCTTGGTTCTTTAAAGCCCTGCAACAAAGTACAATGTTATCAACTTAGAAAGGAAGTATGGACAATTTAAAAGATTTGCAACTTTAAAAATAAATTCAATATGCAACAGTGCAATAATACTGAATACATTACAGAGATGGAAAGAACTCAAATAGAAATCATAGAATCATAGAATAGTCAGAGGTGGAAAGGACCTTAAGACCATCTAGTTCCAACCCCCTTGCATGAACACACAGACTACAGAATTTCTTCAGTAGTGCCTAAGACTTTTTTTAAGCAGAAATCACTCACATCAATATAACTTGCATTGATATAGTCTGATCCTGGGTCTCCTGGGATTTCTGAGAGCTCAACACGGTTATGATCATCTGTTTAAATCATTTAAAAACAATTTTAAAAATTATCTCAAAGCACTGAGAACATAAATATTTATAAAACATACAGAAACTGTAGCAAATACTCACATGGAAGGATATCAATATAACGGTTTTTGTTCTGATTATGGCTTTTCTTGGCCTCCTTTATTGAAAATTTAGTGAAAACTCTAGGAATACTCTGTAAAATACAATGTTTCTTTTTTTGGGTAAGCATATATTTAAATTTACTTCTATTTGCAGTCAAATGGAAGAAATTTACTACTACTGAGTCTTGAACATAACATTCTGTTTAATGCATTACTATTTCATATGTTTCTTATATCTAAAGCAAACAAATTTCTTACCCTTAATATAAATAATATATATCTTCAGAATTATATATTATTTATATCCCCTGCATATTAATTTATGTATGGCTATGCAGTAAGAGAAAGCATTAAAAAAAAATGTAGTAAACAGTACTTTAGAATGAGAAGTATTCAAACTGTGTATTTTATACTTTTGCCGAAAAACACCTTTAGAAAAATATCACCTTATAATGAGGAGAGCTTGGTAACAAAATTAACTGAAGCCTATTTGATCTTAATAATTAACTTAATTTTCTAGATTTATTTATAATCAGTGCAAATACTTCAAACATGCTTTTGAACAGAAGTCTTCCAACCACTTGGCTACAAATCTGTGGTATTTTTTGAGTCAATAACAAACCTGAAATTCATCTAAGAAAAGTCTTCCTTCATCAGCAATCTTCCTCTTGTATGTGTCCAGCAGTTGCTCTGAAGGTATTGGCTCTATGTTCAGAAGTTGCCTATCATCATCTTTAACTGAGTGGATACATAGAACATTTATTGTTACTGACTTTGTAAATTACATTTCCGTAAACACGATACTCGAATTGTCACAGAAATTAACAAAAGGGAAAACCTCTTTATTTTAATCATGCACATTTACTTTTCAAAAAAATGGTGTTGACTGAGCCAGCTGTGAACAAACAGGCCCTGGGAATAACAGAATTTGTTCAGTTCTGATGCCTGACTGGAGACAAGTGGGGAGGACACCTGCAGGGACACTCTGTTAACAGCGCTTTTGTACAAAGTGGCAATTGCCATATTCAGGTCACAGCAACAGCTCCAACACCCACAATAGTTGCAAGTCATTGCCTTCTACTTCAATTCTGATCACTTATTGTCAGTGGTAAAATCCATTACTGTGCAAACAACCAGCAAATGTAACAACATGTCTACTTTTCCAAATTTTCTCCAACCTATTCTCTGAGTCGTAATAACATGTAATACCATCTTTAATAATAAAGCAATGATTGAACAACTTCTAACATCTCTAACTAGACATTAATACACTTTTCATTTATATTGAAAAGATCTAATTATTTTTAACAACTGTTTGTCTAAGCAAATGGATTTGAATATCAACACAGAATTAATTCCCATTTAATGTAGTTAATTTCTGTGGGCTTGAATGTCATAAATTGTTTTTTTCTTGAAGCTTTCTGATATTGAGTGATTCTGCCTTTCTTCAGAGGCTTTGGAATCTTGGGAAAATATTATACATAATGTTTGGTTTCAGTCTTTGAGATTTGAAATCCTTCAAAATTTTACAGTAAAAACCAACTGGTTTCTTGCTTTGAAAAAGGTGCCCAGGAAAGTTTTCTTGGGCTATTTTTCCTCCAGTTGAGCTGTTATTATGTTGATATCTGTAATCTACATATACAACCTAGAATTTAAGTAATCCGAAGGCAGCAGCAAGACATGTGGCTAATTTTATTTCCACTTGCTAAATGTATAAAGATACTCACCTGTAACAAGGTTCACGCCTTCAGAAGAATTGCTGTAAAAAGCAAAAATATCTGTAAAAGCTCTGACTAGTAACACATATATATGAGTTAAATAAAAGCAGGTTTGTATGTGAACACCAAGACTGCTTATAACCTGCAGACTGCATTACAAACTGTCTGTGAAACAAGAGTACTACAACTGGGACTTACAGGCCCTACACATAGGAGAGGGAGAAACAAGGGAACCACATCAAACAGCTTAACCGCTTGCATAATTTTTGTCTGTATCACCTACAGCAAGTACTTCTTTAATTTTTTCACTGGAGTAACTGTTCACACCATCTTTGTTTCTTTTGCCAAAAAAGTGACAGAAACCTAATACATAAAATATTACAAACTTAATTTTAAACGCTAGGTAGCCAAGAACAAGCCGGACTCTCTTGGGGGGTAGGTGAAGAGGTGGTAAAGGAGCTGGAAGAGATGAATCCCCAAAGTTCTGCTGTTGCCAGAGGGCTGAGGGGTTCCTGAAAAAAATTGCCCTAGTTCCCCTGTCTCCACCAGCAGAAAATGCCCTCTCATACATTGTACCACCTCCTTCCACAGCAATAGTAGCAGTCAGCCTGGCTTTCCAGGGCCCAGTTATCAGGGAAGGCAACAACCATTTTTCTATTACCATCCTCTCTGACCTACAGAACTGCCACATCACCTAGATGACTATAGTAACCAACGCCTTCCTGAGATATTGTTTCTGGTCAATAAGCATTTGAAAGCGTTCCAAGAAAGCATGCATTATTTTCAATACTTTTAGCTTAAAATGTGAAGGAAAGGTTTTCCAGTATTTCTGCATATTTTTTCACAAACCTAGTGACAAAAGATTTTGTTCTAGCATATCAGTTCTTGTGTGCACAGAGGAAGGCTATAGCAGAGAGATTTTAAATCTACTTTGTTGTATTTGTGTTGCCAGACAAAATACCAAAAATTGTGGGGTTTTTTTGAAATAATTAAAAGCTAAAAGGATGTATTTTCCCATTTTAATAAAATATCAAATTTGTAACATTTTTGCACTACCAATTGGGAAACCTTGTGGAAAAACAGAAAGCCCACACACCACATCCCCATTTATATCAGAGCGAGAAACATTAAGCTTACCTAAGCTTATTTTTGTGAAGACCATAGATTTTGTACAGAACTAGTAGTAAAGCAATTGATGTCACAATGATCAAGAACACCAAGAATAAAATCAGAGCTTTAGAATTATCTAACAACAGAAAAAGAATACAATTATTATTTCTTCAATACATAATTAATAGAACGAAACAATTATTTTTCAGTGGTTTAGCCTAAGTTTGTTATTCCAAAGTGCCAAAACCTTTTAAGCTTGAAGAAAATAAGGTAATTTTATTTTTTCATTAAGAAAACTTTCATTTAAACTATCCATATCCACCTGTCAAAATGCTACAACTCAGTCACTGGTTCAGCATTACCATGCTTGTCTCCTCTCAGATGTTCAGCTCCTGAAATATAAGATCTGAACACAGGAAAATATTCCTGAAGTGAATAATTTAAGTTAGAGAAATTAATTTCTAGTTGCACTTGAATGTTTCCTGAAGAAACCACAGCTGTGTAATAATTCTGAATTACAGTTAATGACTTGTCAACATGGTCTGTTAATGCTGAGTGAGGATATTATTTTTTCAAGAGCAGATGAACTACTAAGCATAAAAACAGACAGCTTGGACTTTTAGTTAGGAGCAATTGTAACAGAATTCACAATTTACACTATTCATACTACGCTAAAGTCCAAAAGTAAAAATGCTGTATATATATTTACTTACATCTGGTTTTTATACTTGTCTTTACTGGCCGCCCTCTATATTCTCCATTAAACACCAAGATCTGCATGCAGTGGGTGAGAATATTAAAGATAAGTTAAGATATAACAAGTCAAAATTTCCGCATAAAGCTTTTTACGAAAAATGAAGTACAATGGATATTCAAAATGCATCCGTCTATTTTCAATGACTCAACCTCATTGACAGCACGATCAGCTGTCAATCTTTGTACAGCCATTTATGGTGCAGCTCAGATTTCTACCTAAGTCACAGCAAGATCTAAATCAAAAAATATGTAGATGACTGGTTAGGTAGTGAAATAAGAGAAACATTTTACAAAATAAGTACTAAGGGTATCTCAAGGGAGAAATCAAATTATCTCTTACCTAATCCCTCAAATCTGAAAATTAACGATGCAATATATACTTAAACATCATTATTTTATTTGTTTCAACAGTAAATATACAAATAGTCAATGGAGTCAGATATTTTTAATAAAAGTTCCTGTATGGGAAGTAATTCATAAAAGTTTGAATTATAGAAGCCAAAATAAATTTTCAAATAAGCTGCTGTCTTGTAACGTTAACTTTGAGGTACTTTAATTGGCATTAAAACACTAACTCTGTGTGGATGTGTTTATATTTCATAATACATATTACATTTATTGAATCTTTTAAATTGCAGTTAGGGTCAAAACATCACTAAACCAAAAGTATCCTAGGTAAGCTCCTGTTTATTCCCTGAACAATCCAGTCCAGACAGAAGGAAATCGTGATATCTGCCAACTCTCACAGGCGATCTGTTGTTTGGGTTTTTTTTCTTGAGCATTCTATAACTTGACCCAGAATTCTTTCACTACTAGTTAAGGCCATAAAGCTTTCTTTCTTTTTCCAGTGAGAACTGGACAAAATAAGGTAAAAGCAGAAGCCAGGGGTTAGAGCCAAGCAGAAGATAATTTCTTCTATAAAGCAAACTGCTCACTGCAATTGGTATACAAAAAGCTTCAAAGAGTGCAGGGGTCTCGTACTATGAGGGCAATGCAAGCATTTCTTGATCTTACAGGACCTCATCTTTATTTTCCAAATAAAAAGCTTTCTGAGCAGAATCTCTTGAAAAAATACTGACAAAGTCTTGGAACAAAACCTAAACTATTCAAGTTCTCTGATGCTGCATTTTCTCAGGAAAACATAGAGAAAAGAGGAAAAGATTGTGAAAAACGAATGAAACTGGTTCCTGAAAGTAATAAAACACCATCATTCCTGCTTTTTTATTTAAACTTTATGGAGAATTGCTACCAGGATATGAAGAATATTCTTAGTGGCCACATTATGGGGGCCACGTAAGACCATTGGCTTCGCAAACAACAAATGCCAAAAGGATGAAATGCCTCAAAGAATAGAAAATAGCAGGAGGCCTTCACGAAAGTGAAGCTTGTAAACAGAGGATGATATATTTTGTATGGAAACAACAGCTTGGAAAGGATCTGAACTGCTTTACACTAACCAGTCCCCGAAGCATCAAAAGTTGTCACAGTGAAAAATACTGAACAATTTATTTCTGAGCAATTATCTCAAGACCTAAATCCCATATTTATCCCCTGATGGAAATGACATTAAGTGAAATGTGTTTTAAACACGGAAATATCACTTATACTTAAGAAACTATTTTAAAAATTAGGGAACACCCAAATTTCTCTCTGTCCCAAGTACAAAGAATCTATTCAGCTTGTATTTTTCATGCAGTCAGAACCTATGTGGAATAGCACACAAGGGAATGACTGATCGATTGATTGATTGATAGGCTAGGCACATATGCATTTTGTTTCCAAGGCAATAGCTACTTCTTTACATCTGTGGCCTACAGACTCACAAATTAACTCCTCTGACATCATATTTGCTTTTCCTAAACCCAAGTATAATACACTTAAACAGTGAAAATACAGCAATATTTTATATACTTAATTTAATAAGCCTACTTACCGTAAATGTATAGTTTGTTAAGTATGAGAGATTTTCTTTTTTAAAATCACATTCGTGTCTGGAGTCAGTTGTTCCATCATTTTCCCAAGTCAATTCAAATATTTTTTGTGCTCCATTCACTTGCTGACTTTTGCATTTAATTTGGACAGCATTATCAGCTGTCAATGTTGCATTAACATTGATCACTTGCTGTGGTTCTGTTAACAAATAAAGTGTTACTGATTCTATTCTCATAATTTCAAACCAAACATTTCAACAGCTGTGTCCATTAATGTCTGTCTGTCATCTTTTCTCTTAATAATTCTGAACATTTTATTCCTCAAAAATTTCAATCCCAATTTAACAAGATCAATAAAATCAATTTTGAATTAATCTTAGGTTTAACTGAAACTGGAACAGATCTGAAGTGAAACTGAAAAGGCTGGGAAGATCAGAACTCTACTGACAGTCAGGCTGCAAAGATAAGGATCTCAACTCTCTCTTTTGCATCTAACATCACTTTCTCATTTGAGAACCATGGGACAACAGACAAGACAGGGGAACAAACAGTTTTTTGTGTGAGTATATGTTTTAAAACTTCAGTATATATTTCAGAACGTCTGTAAATGAGGTTTCCTACCAGCAGTTACTTGCATATTTAGTATCTGAAATAATACCATGTTATCAATTGTTGAAACAGCTGAGAGAGAGGAAGAAATGAAGCATAACAAAAAAACCCAACAACAAACCACTTCTACAAACTATAATTACATCACTAGCACGAAAGTAATATTTTATTTTTCACTGAAAAAAAACCCAATGTTTTCCTTATTTAAAGGAAAAATTTAGTATCTTACTAGGTATTAAACCATCATAGTTCCCTTATAGCTGTAACTGTATATTAGCTGAGTCTGGAGGTGGTGGAAGTAGAGATAAAAAAGTACTGGAAGATTTTAGATAAACATGGGGTTTTGGGTGGGTTTGGGGATTGTGGTGGTTTGTGGGGTTTTTTTTACTTCAAAGAGAGAATTAAATCAGTATGAGGCTCTACATCTGAAGATTCTTGGCAAATAACAATAACACATATAAAATATAATGAAGTACAGAAAGAAAGTACATATTCTCTGTGTTGCTATCAGCCTTGTTCGTAACAGTTAGCAAATGACTTACCTGCTGATTTGGTTCTAAAGTTACATCTTCCTGGTTTTCCTCTATATGGTCCTCTATTAAATTTGCTTCCTGTATATGGTGTCACAGACACAGAACCATTGGTGTATGGTTCCAATTCATGGCAAATATGGCTAGTCTTCTGGATAAGTTCTTCCTCTTTGAGAAAAAATGAAAAATTAAATTAATGAATGAAATTTATGTTAGTAGCACAGGAACCCTCACACTTAATCAGAAGTACCTGGAATCACTAGCATGTGTACTTCTATTTCAATTCCCTTGTACTTTGTTAGTCTCGCTTACTAATGCTGAGTGAAAGCTCAGGAAGAAGAAAAATACATTCCCCAGTTAAAAAGATAGAAAGTTGATGGTTTTTTTCTGTTTGATTTTATTGTCTTTTTTTTTTTTTTTTTTTTAGTTTCTCAGTATGACATTAAAATGGCTGTAATTAAAAACTAGCATAAAACAGACTGATAAGGAGACGCTGATACATTTGTCTGTGTTCAGCTTAGGAAGGGGTTCATAAAGAGATGTCAAAAGTCACTCTTTACACTCAGTAAGTGTGGGGCTTTGGTGGCTTGGGGAACTGGGGAGCAATGGTCTATCCATGTTTCATTCTGGCTGCTTCAGGTGTGACCTCCCTGCACCCCAGCATACTACCCTGATCTCCTACACTGGCCAAGCCAGACCAGCTACAGAAACTGGTGCATGGGGCTGCCACTCTTTCACAGAGTGATCAAATTCAGGGCACAAAGAATGGAAGAGATGATTTATATCTGGGAAGCACAGGAACATGACAGCATTTGGTTTCTGAGGCAGTCCAGGTTTACAAAACACATAGTATGTTAAGAGAAAGAATAAATTAACTAAGGACTGGCTTAAACCTGACATATATTTCCTGAAATCATCCATCAGGCTCTTCATTTTCAAAACATCATTTTCCGTCCTGTTTTGAAGAAAACCTCAGACCTGAAAAATATGGTCCCAGTATAATGGATACAAGCTTGTCCATCTAGATGCAAGGTGGCCTAATCCAGCATATCTGAAACGAGTGACCATTTAGTAGAAGCCAACAACCTGGCTTTACCTGTCTAAACATGTTTACGTTAACTGTCATACTTGGGACCCAACTTTTATATACATAGCTGTTACTCAGCAGGCCAGTCCCTGACTTCTCAGAGAATATATTAATCAGCACTGGCTGCTTTTTCTGAGACAAAGAGCACCATGCTACAAACTAATCAAGCTGCTGCTAATCTTATGACAACTTATTCTTAACACAAGAAGCATGAGAACTGAATGGTGACAGAATTGTGTCCTGAAATGGTAAACTGAATAGCCACAAGGTTGAACTGGAATATCCTTGAAGGAAAAAAAACATTTGTACCAAAAGAAAAAAATAAAAATGCATAGTTTGAAGAGATACCAAAATGGAATGACAGTGCATCATGCTTAGTGCTCTGTAAATGTTAAAACATGCACTGAATTATTGAATACTGAAGGGGCCTATACTTACCTCTGTCATTGCATGTCACTATATAACCATCTACAGGACCCTTTGAAATGTCGCTAGGTTCCTTCCATGTAACAGATACATGTCTGGCTTCAGAGATTACTGTAAGGTTTTCTGGTGCTTCTGGAGCTGTTGTAAAAGAAAATTCCTCTTTTTACCTACTTTGATTACATTAAATTTCATTGGATACTAAAGCAAGATGCAAACAACATGAATATTTTTTGTAGTCTATTTCATTCAAAGAAATTATACGTAAGTATAAATGGAGTATATGCAAAAGCATCACAGAGTAATATCATAAATTTAATTAATTCAGGACAAGGTGAATACAGCAATATGACATATTACTAAAATTTTCCAGCATTTCCAAATATTATAAACATATCGATTTATGTTGATTTCCTTTTTAATTTAGGAAAAAAACCCAACCAACAAACCAAAACAATCCATCCCCCTAAAAGAAAACCCCCAAGCTATTTCCAAGGACAATGCTTTGGAAAAACACACAAAAACATTCTTCACAATTATTCTATCACATCTTTCTTCAAATCAAGAAGTTAACACTTGATTTTGACTAGGCCTACACCTTTTTTTTCTGTTTTCATTCAAGTAAAATTTCCTTATATTTTGCCATGCTCTCATCCTCAAAAATAAATCACACTCTCCAAAAGAAGGAAAGGAAGGCATCAAAATGGAAGACTGAGACTGGAGCTGGAGAGGGACTTCAGTCAAAGAACAACCACAAGGGCAGGATACCAGGTGGGAGGAGCTGGAGCAGAACCAGAGAATGGCTGAGCACAGTGTTCAAAATATATCTTCAACCCCAGGAAACATGGATAGTGGGATTTATAGTAGGAATTTCTAGAAATATGTGGAACAAAAATAAGCATTCCACTTACCACCATAATCTGTTTTTATGATGAACTCTTGGTTGGCAATCTTCTTTTCAAAAAAATGTATGGTACCAGTGCAGTTGTACTGAGAGTTGGCTGATAAATTATTCAGTTCTTTACAAGACTGATTTAATTCTGTAAAGACTGGTAAATCTGTAGACACAAAAAGAATTTTACCAATATTTTTCACAACTCCAAGCGTACATTCTAACATTTTAACTGGGATTTGCCTACCACAGTTATTCAATATAATTTTTAATAAACTGTCATGATATTCCAAACAGAAAAGTGTACAACTTAACCCAATGACTAGGGCATGGGTTCTTTTATTCTAACTTAGTTTGCATAGATCTTTATTCTTATCAGCAAAGGTAACATGATCTGACTTTCTAAGAAAACAACTTTTCCACAGAAATCAAAACATTTCATGGGAGTCTGGTAGGACCCTGGAGTGGTTTCTTAGCTCTTCAGCTCCCTGAAACAGGAAACCTTCAGGCCCGGACATTCACCACACAGTTTTCTGGGACACATGAGGACTTCCAACATTCGTACCTTCCCTACCACATCAGCTGCCCTTGAGCCATTGTCTCCTCCCACTGGCTGGCTCCAGGAGCACAGCCTGGCCTCTTGCCTCAAGGAACCCGCAGAGAGAGCTGTTGAGGTAGCCTGCAAGGGGTCAGCTCACAGCAGACCCGCGCATTGCAGGATTTCCAAATTCTCAGCTCTCCATCAGACCATCAAGCAGGACCTCAAAATTTCCACAAGTCTGCAATTTGTGAAGCTGGTAAACTCAGGAAATGAGATCTCTGGGTTTGAACTTTCCCCAGATCTGCAGTGTGCGGGGACAGTAGTCCCCATCCTGGTGATCCTGGAAATTCTGAGCAGTCCACCCCTCAGACTGGCACAATTAATTTAAATCTGATAGTCTGTCATCAAAAGACATCACCAACATTGCTTTTTAAAATAAATAAATAAATAAACAATATTTGGAATATCTTAGATAAGTCTTACCTTTGCAGCGAACAGTCACGCTAGCTAAGCAGTCAAATGGCTTTTCCCAACATAACGTTACAGATGTGTTGGCTCGATCCTTAAATGTGAAAGGAATCTTGTCAATGTCTGAAAAAGATTAACATTATATGCCACTGTTACACTGACTATATTGATCCTTTAAATAGCAATTTGTTCTTTTATATTGGTTGACTTGTTCTGCAATATGAAGATGTAACTGGCACAGAATAACATACAAAAAGTTTAACAGGAAATAGAAAGTAAAAAAAAAATGAAAAATCTTACATGATACAAAGACACTGCTGGCATTCAAATAATAAATGAAACTTTGAATCCAGCTATCTTTTTGGTGAAAAAAATATCCAGTGTAAATAGCAGCTTTCAAGTGCTGATTCATCTTGCTATAGCTAACCATGCTGCACATGACCAACATATATCAAGTTACCTTTTTGCCTTTACAATGAGAAAATTACCTTTTTTTCCATCCTACTTTAAGAAAATACTGAAAGGTTTTAAGCTGCAACTTCAAAATATCTTACAAACCAAGCATGAAACATGAAAACCTGTCTGAGTCTCTGAAAAGAGACACGAATAGACTAAAACACCCAGGAAAGCTGGATGACTGCATGACAAAAAAAATCCCCCCAAAACTACCAAACCCCTTCTGTACCTACCAGGTGGAACAGAAAGATACATGTCAGTGCAATTTTTAACACTAACTGTGTATCTCATGCATCTCTGAAGTTCTATTGTATAGATGCCGGATTCCACACTGAAGTTCTTGTTAGTCTCCAAAATTACATATTCTCTGTTTTTTCTGAGATTTTTCAGTGTAACTTCAGCCATGTTATTTTTGTCTTTTACACTTTTTATGCTGTAGTCAATGCCATCATCTAAAAGAAAAAAGATAAAATAGTAAACAATAATTTTATGACAATTTTTAAGAAACATTTAATGTTTCATGGCACCCCAAGCACCATACGCATTTTAAGAATAAGGAAATACAACTAAACTATCTGCCTCTTATTCTTTATTTTAAGTTTTTACTTATCTTTTACTATAAAAACCTGTTTTGTCAAAACAGAACATTTCCTTCAGAAAATATTCTTTGAAGTAATTGTTCAGTTAGAAAAACTAAAAAATTAACAAGCTGAACGTTCCAGAAACAGATTTGCTTTCATTTAAAATGTCCAGTCAAAGTGAAATACTTTGTTTTGACACATTGAATCATTTGTTTGAATAGACATTTCAAATTTTCTTATTCAAAGCATTTCATCACCATCTAGCAAATAATGGCTAGAGTCTATTCCTGAAGATAAGAAAGGAGAGGTCTCTAACTCTGAAGAGAGAAAAACAAATATCCAAACTTTAGTTTTATTTTAGTTTTGCATTGCAGATTGCAGCATGTGGCTATCATTATGATGGGTAAAAATTAGAGAGTAGAATGAAGGCAGATCTCTTCTGCAGCCCTGATATCAACAGTCTAGTGCAGGGAAATTTAATAGAACTGTAAATGGAGATGAGAAGACCAGAACTGTTGATAATATTAAACCTACACTTACTGAATCAGAAAATAGATTACAAAATAATCTGAGATGCTATAATTGATCGGTTTTACTGATCAACTCTTCATGTGTTAGTTTACTGATCTGGTCACATTTGAAGGCTGAGATAAAATAAGTAGTTTGGTTCTTACCACAAGGTTCGTCTGTTGTCACTGGGGGAGTTTCTATAAGAAAAGAAGATAAAAGGAAAGTGTAGCTCAGCAGGCTTGGGGATTTTTTCCACAGAGCATTAGAGGAGTGTGACTGATACTGGCCAAAACTTCACTAAGTATATTAAATACAAGTAACTATATTTAGCACTCCACACACACTTAAAAAAGTGAAGAAAACATCAGCTACATAGAACCTCATTTTTTAATTATTTTAGGCGTCACGTGTCTTTCATAATTTTCCAATGGCATAGCTGCATAGGAATCAAACTGGCTACTAATAACATTGCTGCATACAAAGTTACAGAAGAATATTCCAAAATCACACATTCTCATAGCGATATGATGTGATAGCGGTTTCCCAGGATACATATGCTGCGGCACGGCTAACTGAACAGCATCCAATGTCACTAAAGAAACAAAATTAACCTACGCTTTATACTATCTGGAAAGAGATTTCTGCAACAGTACAGATTGCTTTACAAATATTTTTACATCAAAATACTCAAAAGAAATTACAAGCTGGTATTTAGAAAATATGTACAGATGCTTGAGCAAAGAACTTCATCCTAAAACAATTACTGAAAATGTACTAAGGTATAAGTATTACCAAAAGAGACTGATACGTAATTTTTTTCAAAGAAGATAGGCCCTAGATTTGCATCCCTCCAGGCTGGGAGTCATCTGGCTGAGTAGTGCCCCTAAAGAGAAGGTAGACTGAGAGAGTCCAGTGGAGAATTACCAAGATGATTAGGGGCAGAAGACCCACAAGTAAAAGTTAAGTTTAGTCAAAGAGCTGACAGAATGATATAGCTACTTTGAAGGGTAGTTACAAAGATGGTGAGAGTCTGACTCCTAGTGTACTTTGCTCAAGCACACACATGTATTTTACTGACCTGAGTAATTCCTAACATCCCAATTGCAGTAATAATGTGCATAAGTGTCTGCAATATTAGATCCCAAGAAAATGTTAATGCTGAGTGAAACAAAACGGATGCCACCAGAAAACAGAGAAGCACATAGATCTTGGATGTATTCATATATTTTTGCTGCTTGGGCAAGTTTCTATGAATAGCAAGAGAAGTACTGATGCAGTAATTGACAGTTTTACCCTTGTGCTATGCCACTGTGCGGAAATTCTATTTTTCACTTTCTTGACAAGTAGCAAATCTGGTATCTTTAACGCTACTCATAAACTATTAATAAGATTTCTAAAAATCCTTAAGTTTAATGCAGTTGTATGCCTGATTTGTATGCTTAAGTTTGATAAAAACATTCAAAATGAATTCCCTCATTCTAGCGCATTTCTGTGCTTGCAGCATCATAACTGTGATAAATGTGTGCAAGTTTGTCACCTATTGTGTAAGTGGGGATGATCCCAGTGTTTGCTGGCATGCTGACTGGTGAGATGGTGCTGTGCAAGGATGTTGAATTGTAATCATCTGTAAGGAAATAAAAAACATATCAGCATTAAAAAGTAAAATTCATTATTTCGTATGGCTCTGTCATCAGAAATGTCTTATACTACAGCCCTTCTCTGCTTATATTTTCCTTCCCAGGACTTTTGTAATTGAGAGGAGAGTGCTGAAAGAAAAATCATGTCACTATATCAAATAAACCAGAAAATAATTATTTAAATAGAAGCATTTTTTTAAGAATATACCACTTACTAATGAATTTTGCAATGTATAAGCAGATTTGTTTCTTTATTTAGGCTTAATTCAGATAGAATCAACATTAAAATGGCATTAATAATTGTGAACTGGGAAAAACTGTAACATTTTGCTATATTCTTACAATAAAAAACAATTACAAATAGTCCTTGTGCTCTTTCAGAAACAAGCACTTCATTAGTGTTCATTTGTCAGATCACATACCTTGCGCTATATTACTCACTATATATCAGTATTTACCTTCCTGCTTATAAATCATTGACGGATTTCTATATTCTCTTTTAGGTCCACTCCTATTGCTCTTGCTTTGACAATGGCCTCGTTGGCAGCAGCTAGAGTTTTGCTAGTACTGAGATGACTACAAGAACTGGCTATCAGATACCACATCCTGGAAATAGTTCTGGTATTGCCACTTTGCCAAATTGCAGATACCTTTTCAATTTGACAAACCAAATGCTGGAAAAGGCTTTCCTGAGGCTGAATTATTTAGTTTCCCACTACAGTTTAGAGAGCAGCAAGTGGCATCTAAAGGAAGATGGCAAACCTGATGAAGCATTCTGGAAGGCAGTGGGAGTGTGTGTGGTGAAGGAAGTAGTGCTGCTGCGTGGTGGATTGCTGAGTGCCGTGCCAGGGATGGAGCCTGCGTGCATGGAGAGGTATGTGCTGTCTGCAGGAGGGAAACCTGTGGTGGGAGTTACAGCAGTTTCATTAATGCTTCAGAGGCTTCCTGATCAAGGAAGGACACAAAGCTCCACACAACACAGGACTGCTGTGCTGGAGCACTCTCATACTGAGGCACTGTGAATCTGTTTGCAAGCAAAGACACAAGCACACCAAATGCTCAGGGTGTTCGGAGGTCCAACAGTTGTCAGCTGAGCATTCCACAAGTATAATCCTTTATGGCGCTGACTACACCTCTTTCTTGCTGTGTTTTAAAATATACTCAAATTCATGACTCAAAACCAGACTTGTCTGATATTCTTGCCTCTTTCAACAGCACATTTCAACTCATTGGCCTGAATGAAAAGGCATGACACGTTCTGTGAGAGAACTGTGTACAGGAAAAGGAAAGCAAAAATTATCAGTAAAAAACACCAATGCAGTTCTGTCATGTAAATCAAAAGTTTCTTACCAGGCGTAGTCACTGCTGACTCATCTCCTTTAAAAGAGAAAGAGAGAAACTGTAAATTAAACTTTCAAGGAATTAAACACAATCATATGCCAAAAATAAAAAAAGAAACATTCATTCCTCCCAACAATCAACTGAGTTTTCCCCAGTGAATTACACATTTTTAAGTAATTACGCTCTTAAGTAATATTTAGTGGCATGTAGCAACAACCAGACTCTCAAAATATCAAACTGTCCTGGGTTCAGCAGCAGCAGTCAGTTTTTCTTCTTCTTAGTAGCTGGTCCAGCGCTGTGGTTTTGACTTTCGGCCTGGGAAAATATTGATAAAGCCGATGTTTTCAGTTGCTGGTCAGAATGTTTATCCTGACCAAGGACTTTGTGAGTCTCATGCTCTGCCAGGGAGGAGGAGAAGCCGGGAGGAAGCAGGGGCAGGACACCTTACCCAAACTAGCCAAAGAGGTATTCCATACCACAGCACGTCATGCCCAGGATGTAGAACTGAGAGTCCCCGGAAGGGCTGGATCATGGCAGGGTGGGGGTGAGGTACCAGTCGGTGAGTGGTTGTATTCTCTTGCTTGTTATTTCCTTTATCATTATTACTATTAGTGGTAGTAGTAGTGATTTGTGTTATACCTTAGTTATTAAACTGTTCTTATCTCAACCCGTGGGAGTTGCATTCTTTTGATTCTCCTCCCCGTCCCTCCAGAAGCGGAGGGAAGAAAGGTGGGGGGGGGAAGTGGACTTCGTGGTTCTGATTTACGGCCTGGGCTTAAACCACAACACAAACATATGATATATGTGGACTGATACTGTCCACATTAAAAATCACTTTTTCTTGAGCCATGAGTTTGTGCTGTGCAGCCTGAGGGGTGGAGACAGCATCAGGAAGTCTGTACCTGATGCTAGCTCAGCTGAAACAGAATAGCAGCAATGCCATGGTCCTGAATTCACCGTTACCTTCAGTGGTGCCTGGAGGTGAGAGTGATGTGGAGTGTGCAGGTGGAGGTGACATAAGGAAAGGAAAGCTGGTGTTTGCCAGATTTTCATCTCCTGCTGCACAGTGGGGAAAAAGATACCATCAGGTGAGCAATGTATGAAGGTGAGTAGCTCACCACAAGCAGCTGCTCTCTGAACTATATTTCCCTCTCCAACACTGGCAAAAAAAGAACAAATTTAAAATTCCCCTTCAGTTCCTGTACAGGCTGTGCAATAGATCTGCTTGGATTTATTGCAAGAGCACGGCTTGCAATTAGGTGTGCAAGACCACCGACTCCAAATTCCCACAAACTTGTCTAGAATGCCTTTGTGGGGAAGAGATTTGATCATTCTTTAGCAATATGTGGGGCATGCACTGATTTCAGGTGTTTCAAAATGCCAGCTGAAAGGTGTGATGTACAGTTTGCAAAAAGCCCAGACTGACTGGAGTGGTTTTGTTTTGTGCTTTTGACTCAGGAAATACCCTCTTCCAACAATCATCAGATACTGCTGTGGTGTCTGCATGAATTGCAGGAAAGTGCCACTGTGACAACTCAGCATCAACAGCATCAAAAGCCTATCTGAGAGCTCAGGGGGAAGGGGTGTCCATAAAGAACACATGAACTCATAACAACAGCATGTTATACCCTGAATTCTTTGAAGAATGCGTTTCGAATCCCCACCTTTGATTTAATTAAAATAAAAGAGCCCTAAATATGTCCTCATCGAATTAACAATTTTTTTCTGTAATACAATTGACTTCAGACAACATAAATGACAAGATTGCTTTCACAGCAATAGAGTTAACAAACACACGAGAGAAGTAGATGCTGAAACAGGAGAATAGCAGCAATGCCATGGTCCTGAATTCACCGTTACCTTCAGTGGTGCCTGGAGGTGAGAGTGATGTGGAGTGTGCAGGTGGAGGTGACATAAGGGAGGGAGAGCTGCTGTTTGCCAGATTTTCATCTCCTGCTGCACAGTGGGGAAAAGATATCACCAGGTGAGCAATGCATGTAAGGAAGAAGTGCATCTATAGTAGAAAAAGTCCAACAGTTTGTACAGCTTTCTCTGAACCACATTTCCCAGGACAGATACTGAAATATTTTCTGGGGATACTTAAATATTTTTATGTTTATTGATGTATTTTGCAATACCAAAAGCTAAAATTCTCGAAATCTTTTGCATCATCACACAGCAATGTATACATGTACAAGCAACATCAACAGATAGGGGTGACTTTTCACTGAATGAAGAATGACTGTTTCTAAGAAGAGATACCAACATTCTTTGTCAGGAAAAATCCAACCTGTCTATAATCCTCACTATACAAGAGCTGGAAAGCCAATCCTCAGCATTCCTGAAAGCCATCTGCTTTCCTACTACTAATTTCTAAGTGGCTGTGCCCTTCCTGGACCATCCTGCTGATATTTAAGAATCTCTCCTAATAACTCCTATACTGAGGTTATAAATTACCTCCTGACTTGAACTGGGAGCTATGATTTTTTCATACCTATAAAAACAAGCCTCATTTTTACATTCTGTTTTGAAATCTTGACCCAAAGCATTTTGTATTTGTGTAATATAAAATTTATGTTGCAAGAGAGACAAAAAAAATGGCAATAGCTGGCACCATGAGTTTGTTCTCAGCACTATATCCTTTACTCGTTTTGAGGATTAGAAGCTTCCACTTTGACATAAAAATCCTGAAGTCCACTTTAACATAAGAAACCTTGACAGGCTTGAGAGGTAGACCAGTGCAAACTTCATGAAGTTCAACAAGGCCAAATGCAAGGTCCTGCACCTGGGTCAGAGCAACTCCAAGTACAAATACAGAATGGGTAGAAAATGAATTGAGAGCAACCCTGAGGAGAAAGACTTGGAGGTTTTGGTTCATAAGAAGCTCAACATGACCTGCTGTGTGCACTTCCAGCCCAGAAAGGTAACCATATGCTGGGCCGCATCTGAAGGAGCAAGGTTGAGAGAAGTGATTCTCCCTCTCTACACTACTCCAGTGAGACTACACCTGGAGTACTGTGTTCAGCTGTGGGGACCCAAACATAAGAAGGAGGTGAATCTGTGGCAGCAAGCCCAGGAAGGACAAGAATATGATCAGAGGATTGGAACACCTCTCCTGCGAAGACAGGCTTAGAGAGCTGGGATTGTTCAGCCTGGAGACCAGAAGGCTCTGGGGAGACTTTAGAGCAGCTTCCAGTGCCTAAAGGAGCCCTACAAGAAATCTGAAGAGGGACTTTTTACAAGAGCATGTATTGATACGACAAGGGGATTGGTTTCAAACTGAAAAAGGGTCAACTTTGATTAGACATTAGGAAAAAGTTCTTTACTGTGAGGGTGGTGAGGGACTGGAACAGGTTTTTCCTGAGAAGTTGTGAAAGTCCCAACACTGGCAGTGTTCAAGGCCAGGCTGGATGGGGCTTGGAGCAACCTGGTCTAGTGGAAGGACGTGTCCCTGCCTGTGGCAGGGGGTTGGGAAGAGATGATCCTTATGGTCCCTTCCAACCCAAACCATTCTACGATTCTATGAAATCCATCCCAAAGCAATGCCTCTTCCCTCAAGACATCTCTCTCTAACACAGCTTGCTATGCTTTCATCAAGGAATAAAGTCATATATTCACATATGCCTTGTTGTAACTGTTCACAGACTTTTATCTGCCTATTTGGCTTTTCCTTTTCTGCCTTTTTCTACTACTTCCTTCCTACAATGCTTATTTCCTTTTAGTTTTGTTTGGGTTTTTTGTTTCTTGGTTGGTTGGGTTTGTTTTATGGGTGTTTTTTTTTAGGGGGGGGGGAGATTGGGAGCATCTGTGTTTATCAGATAGTACTTCACTGTTCCTAATTTCTCTGTTTCTTCAGCTTCCCTACACGGTACTTCACAAATGTAGCTCTACTTTTTTGAAAATAAACTCCTTCAACCTTTAAAGCAAAAATCCAGGGTTTTGTGAAAAACTGCGGTACTTAATGAAGGATACATGTTCTGTTGCCCTGCTCAAGATAGGCAGATCTCCCAGAACTCCAAAGCTCAGTGCTCCAACAGTCGGTGCTACATGTGTTGGCTGCTAAATAGCCACCATGGATTCTGCACCCTGTATGGACAGTTCAGAAGACCAACAACAGCCATTAAAAAAACATGATCAGTGATGACAAAGACACCTGTGGAGAGTGAGCAATTTCTTTATGCTCAGAACTGCCATGAAACATGTATAAGCCATGATATAAAAATCAATGTAAACAAATCCTAAAATCTTGTAAGTACTTTTCTAGTGAACAGTTGAATTTGTTGTGGACTGTACATTCTTCAAGATCTCTTCCTACAAATTAAAATTTGGAAAAATCCAGAAGTCTGATATTTTTAAAGAAAAAGTATCTTGAGAAGTCAAATGAAGCTCACCTAAAAACAGTAACACAGAGCTAGCTACTCCGTTCTTTATAGAGGATGGGATTGTGTTACCTAAAATCTGATCCATGAGATGAGGATATGGGCCTGCCTATAGTTTGTCTGAAATCATAAGAAACTTTCAAAATAAAATTGACATTAATTGTAAGAATAGAATCTGTAAAAAATGTAGTAGACTGACAAGAGACTTAATAGCACAGGTTTAGAAGCTACTATATTAACAGCTCTAGTATGTTAACTCATTTATATCTTTGTATCTCCATTGAAACGCAGGACCACCTACACTTTTCAGAGCTACAGAATGTTAACTTAACCTGACAGATGCTGTCAAAATACAAAAATACAGATGATCTTTTGATCTATCAATGTATCTGCAGCATCTGAATTCTCTGGTAAGGACTAGAACATTTATTACCAGAAATTCTATAATCTGACTATACAATTAAACTGCCAATGACGTTTAGAAAACATGACATATATATTCATTCATATTTGCCATGAACCGTTAATTTTCACTCTATCTTCACGGTTTTTTTTAAATTCAGCATTTGAAAGCTGGTGGTTGGTTGCTCTAAATTCCATAATATGATTTTTCTTTCTCCAACTGGCTTATCAGCTGAAAAATCAATTATTCCCCCTCCTTCCCAAATTTTACTTCGGTTCAGCACATTAAATACACCTCAAGCCCAAAATTAACTTTCTCTGGTCATCTACACAGATCAACTATCACTTAAATAACTGTTTCCAAGAAAAGAATCAAAGGAGTTGCAGAAAAGGTCCTAAATGAAACTCCACTCAGAGATTAGTGAAACATTTAGAAATATTCTTCAAGCTATTTACTGATTTCTAATGCAAACACATATACTTCAAGATTCTGTCTTCCAAGAGAAGTAAAACAATATGAGCAAAAGAATGCTCATGAGCTTGTCATAGTGCTGTACTTCTGGTTGCCTCATTCACTTCCTTAAGATACATGAGAAAGTAATTTTCCCCATCCTCTTCCTTGTAAAGTCAGGAATAATGCTACTAGCTTAAATATAGCATGAGGTTTATTGCTCACTCATGACAGATGCTGAATTTTAGTCACATCATAGAACTCAAGCTTGGAAGTGACCTCAAGAGATCATCTAGTCCGCTTTGCTCAGACCAGTTCAACTAGAGCAGATCACTTAAAACAGTTTGAAAAATAATGGTCCTAGATTGCCTTTTTTTCCCTCCAAATACGCACTGGCATTTTAGCAGAATTTCATGGCAGTTTTATGTTCTTCTAAGCATTTTAAAGGTCTCCTCCTCTTTTATGATTTTATTCTATTATATGATTTATTATAGCCATAGAATTGGACACAGTTGAAAAGAATTCAATAGGTGGCACCAGAACACTAAAAAAATCTCAACCAGCAAAGCAGATACATTTTGCCATATAACCTTCTTGAGAGGTACTGGGTAAACTGAAGGAAAATAAAGAAGAATCCCAACATACCAGACTGGTACTCCAATATTAGTTGTCATATTGCTACAATTAATTTATTTTCGCCAAATGTCCCACAGCTAACAAATATGTCTGGGCTAACCTCGGGTTAACAAAATTAACCTCAAAGTCGAAACTACCTGCTCATGTTTATATTCTAAAACATAACTCTGGAAACTTGAAGGCTGAAATCTAAGAATATCTTTACAATTTAATAAGGATGTCCAACCCCGAAAAAACATGCTGTGTAGTATGAAAGCCTGATGATTACAAAACTAAGCAAGTAGGTCTGTGTTTAAACAGGAACTATCCCAAATCTTTTTACAGATTTTAAACTGCATCCAGCCATAAGACATTTTTAAGATAACAGTTGTAGGATAGGCTGAGATAACCCAAGTGGTAGAATTAAAGTGTACATCAAGTTCCTACTAATGAAGAAACTTTTATAAGTTTCCATTTCCCTTCTCTTGATTTGGTCACCACTATGTTCCTGCTGACTTACCCAAAAGATTTACAACTCATCAGTAGTATTTGAGTTGATCTGGCTTTAGTCTGGTACCCCATAAAGATTCAATCAGCACAACCCATGGGCAGATGGGAGCTTGGCTAATCACTTTCATTCTCTTTCCTCTTTGGCTACCCATTGGCAGGGAGAGTCCAGCTGCTGCATGAAAGAAAAGATTTTCATGGAATTGCAGTCTATCAACAAAATACACCTAAAATGTATGAGCTGACCACCCTTCCTCCTGAGACCTCAAAGACATACAGGTCCTGGGACTACTCTATTTTGAAGAAATCTTTCAACGTTCAACAGGAAGAGTAAATTGAAAAACTGGGAAAGAAACTAGGCCACAAAAAAAGCCAAACACTTCAAACCCCAAGGACAGCAGCTGTACAGGCCACATTTGGAGGTGCAGGAGCTGCTATATCGCTGCTGTAGTAGTGACTGTACTTGCGGAAGTGAACTATGATCACACCCATATGCAAGAAGTTAACTGCTCACTGCTGTCCTCTCACGAAAGACAGGCTAAGGTGAAAATGCTTCCCAACTCAACAGAAGATAGTTCAGACCTAGAATATGTTAAAAGACACTGTGTTCCAAGGAAGTCTGGGGTCTGATCTTCTCAAGCAGAAGGAAGCACCAGCACAAATTTCCTATGAGCACGTTATTAAATGAAACTCCAGCTGACAAAATGAAGGTGGTGTTGAATCTGGATTAAAAGCCTAAAAACATTACCATGTTTATACAAGCAAAAATACATTATCTGATGACAGGCAACATGCCTTTTGACTCCATTCTGCTGCTTAATTTGCACAGTGGATTAAATGGAGCCTGTTTTGTATTTCCTGCTGGGCTGCACAGGGGACTGCACTTGCATGCCAGAAGCTCAGGCTGTTCCCTCTGAGCACAGTAGTGCTGCAGCATTGCATTCCTTGATGCACACAGCATAGAGAAATGTGAGAAGGAGGATGTCCTTTTGCTAGTCGTGCATTTGGGGTTTTATCTACAGTGGTACCATATCAGCTGGCTCTTCACATCCAGCTGCACTCTGAGTGGGTGTGCCAGACCTGGGGAGTGGGCAGAGGAAGTAATTGTTCCTCTCAGTCTCGTGTCTGCAAAACCAGTGGCAGCTGGGGTTTTCTGCCAGGAGAAATGCTTAGTGATTCTGCAGAAGTGCTGCCCTTTTCCCAGGATCTCTTCACCCTTCAGCATATTGCACAGACCCCAACAACCCTCACCAAGCAGCACTTTACACAGAACAACTAGCGTAGGTCCAGATTCTGTCTTCCCTCTTTTTTCAGCTGAACAGCACTGCTTCAGCAAGGTCAGGGCTCTTCACATCTGCACAGAAAGCAACAGGATGTGGTCTACTTGTTCAGATAGAGTAAAGCTCTTTGAGGGGGTCTTCTAGCAAACAGCACAGACATTAGTCAGCTCCACTGCAAGCCAATACTAAATTGCAGAAAAAGAACAGTTCCTGGTGGGAGGTGAAGGGTGAGTAAGGCAAGGAGCCTTACAGAATTCTGCCAGCCACCCTGCTTTGATTTATTTTTAAACTTCAAGTAGGATGGGATGTAATTCACACTTACTTTAAGGCTCCCTTGTGCTGCCAGAACTAGCTAAAAAGACCAAGTAAATGAGCATCAAGGACAGAGATGTTACTGCTTACTTTTTGCTGCTAACATGAAATAAAGGGATTCATTCCTACTTTACAAATAAATCTGGCCAGACCTATGAATAGGCTAGCAAACACTTAAACATCTGAGTAATTCTACACCACAGAGGACCCCTCAAATTTTATAGGTTGGATCATGTATGCTGTAGTGCTTTCATAATGACAGAGTGCAGAATTACACTTAATTCTTTATCACCAACTCTGGGGAAGAAAGAAACAAAACAAAACTGGTCCCAGTTTCTGGACAAACTGCTGCTTTTTGAAAATTGATTAAAAGAACACCATACAGAGGTCACATCAAAGATGTGTGAAACTTTTCATGCTCCGAGTCAAAAGGGAAATTACTCATTTGACTTGAACACGTAGAAACTTCTCAGGTAACTGGGACATTTCAGAGGTCCTAACAAAAACAATGCCTACGCTTTTGGTCATTGAAGATGCAGGCACGAGATCACTTCAAAGTAATCCATAATCTAATCGGTAAAACCTTCATAGCCCTACAGCAGTCATAGGAATGTTATACATTTACAGTAGCTGAGAATTAAAACTAAATAAATATTCGAATTTCTGTTCCCACAGGCAATATTTACAATATTTATTTTCACCAGAAATTAGAGATAAAAATGTGAAACTGTAAATTCTAATTTAACAGAAAATTTAAAATGTTGTGATTAAGAAATGCCAATTCTTTCCTTTTGACATCAGGATGTAACACTCATTCCAACTCTAAAATTAAAATAGTTTCCCTTTTGAATTTCTCAAAATATTATCTTTTATACAAATTCATTAATAATTGCACCCCCTCTTTCCCCCCCCACCAGCCCACCCCCAAAACACCGCAATCATCACGTAAAAGCCTGATTCTGTTACTCTTTCCTACCACTTTCAATCTTTGGTTAAAGTATATATCTGGGGAGCCAAAGGCTTTTTCATTCCTGAGACACATATCAGTGCTCAAACCTGAATTGCATTATGGAAGGCCTAGTCTTCCTGCAAATCACATCTCGGGAGTAAGTACAGACCCACACTATGGCTAAATATAAGATGTGATATTATATTTTTTTAAAACAAATTTATGCTTGAAATTTATTCTTGTCCTTGGTTCCCAACATCTCTGACCCTCTCCTTGCCGTCCAGCTTCCAGGGCAGGAGTTGTGTTTCTCCTGAACTTCGGTGTCAACTATAAGCACTAAGCAGCATTTACAGCACTGGATAAGGCACAAAAAAAATCAAATTAACCAGCAGTTAAGTACAAGGGCAGCAGCCAGAAGAAAGAGATGGAGTTAAGAAGAATCTATAGCTGGCAGATACAAGGAGAAACATAATGTTGCAGGTTCAGGAAAGAGGAGGAAATACAAACATCAAAGTTTGTCAACAATCATCGGTTACAACAACGTTCATCAGCTAAAACAAAAAACAAGCCTAACTTCTGCTAACACAGAGAGCTTGTCTTAAGGAAAAAACAACAAAAAAAGTCAAAAGAAAAATACTGGGTTTTTTTTTCTCACCTAACATGAAATCAAATGAAACATTTCTGACCATCTAGAAAAACGAATTTTCTGATTCTGATCAGAGAGAATAAATTTAAGAGTTTAATTTTTCCAGAGAAAAATAAAATCACAGAGAAAAACAGAAATTCCCCTCAGGAAATATTAATTATATGGAAGCAACATTTGTTACCAATGATATCTAGGACTTCTCAAAACTGTAAACCTGAAGTAGAACAAACACTAAAAGCAGCAATTCAAATACTTTTGCTGTGTACACAGTTCTTGCAAACTTAAAATAAATGTCCAGGAATGTTGTGTATTTAGCAGGCAGAAGGACAGCGTTTCTATCAATCACTCTGCACTTTAAATGAGCCTTCATAGGGGGACTTTAACTACACTAACCCACTTGTATGACTACAGCTAATGACGCCTTTGCTGCTCTGTGGTTTCTCTCATGCTGTTTACTTCTGGTTTTCTTCTACAGAACCCTACTCAAAAGGAAGAGGGTGCAGCATACTGTGGTTTAGAGCTTAAGTGCTTCCAAATGGTGAAACTGAGTTACCATAGCACCCACATGCTCAAGCAATCGGACCTATCTTAGTGCTAAACCGCAACTTCTCTACTGCAGTCATGAAATTTCCCTATTAAACATCTTTTCACCAAATTTGCATTTGCAATTATTTTCAGTTGTACAGATCCCTTAATATGATACAGTGTGGGGTGGCAATCTTAGGGATGCAGTCCAGGCTGCTTTGCAGGGAGTACCTGTCACCACGTGAATTGTCTGCAAGAGTGGAGATCATCAAACCCTGATGCAAGAGTTACTTCAACTGTGAAATATTGGCTGCTATCCGCAGTCATTAAGAAACACCTATAAATGAGGAATGGAAGATCGGCTGTGATATTTGCTTGGCAATTTTGTGCTACATGCAAAATAAAACCTGAGTTAATGTTTGTTTTGCCTTTTGTATATTTTCAGTATTTGTGCATGTATAAAGTCAGGAGCCAGACTCACACTGATACCATGCTGAACTTGCCCATTGTCAAGCACCAGCCGCTAACTTTACCTATGACTTTTCTAGCCCTCCTGTAACTTCCTTCATCTTTCTTTCCCACATCTACCATGAGCAGAAAGAAACACTTTGTCCATATTGCTCTGCTTAATGATACTGACAGGCATATTCTGGATTTGCTGGATGTATATTGTTTGTGGCAAGCAGGAGGAAAGAACATGCAACTATTACATTATCCTCTCAATTCCTACTCCCATGTTTTGGCAATTGTCAACTCCATTAGTCCTGGGGAGCTATTGAGCACTGCTGAGGGCAGCTCAGTTCTCAAGTGTTTTGATCAGAAAAGGAGGCTGCAGCCGAGAATTGACTATTGCTGAGAGTTTGAGGTAGGGGCAAACTTCTTCATCTCAGACTGTCTCATTGGACCATGGTTTACTTACACATCTGACTTGCTTCTCCTTCCTGACTGCACATTGCTTTTTACCTAATTTTGCCAGAAATAGCAAATGGGTCCTTTGCTCTGCAAAGAAACAACTTGGAAATATGTCTCTGAACTGCCTTTAATCAGCTCAAATGTCAAACCATAAACAACTTAGTACCATATGATTAGCAGCATTTTAGCCACTGATAATATAAAGCCTTCTGAAATCAGACATATCTTCTGTTTGGTAGAAATCTATTAGCATGAAGTCCATGGATCAACAGCTCTGTACCTGCTGGGAGCATCATGTCAGTGGGGACTCTAATCAGTGATTTTCAAAAAGATGCAGCCAGTGATTTTTAAAAAGGAATGAACATTCCTGTCAAGAAATAACATCTGTCTGTGAGCTTTTCCTTTGTGTAATAAGATTTTTCTCTGATCTGTTGCTCTGCTAAAGACCCAAACAAAAGTAGCAAACTGGCCTGTGGGAGCTGAGGGAGAAGCGCAGATGACACAGATAAATAGATTGATATTCAGGTCCTCTAAACATCTATGTCTCCAACTGACATCACCTGGATTTACAAATACTTAGCTTTCCTACAAAATAAGATCAAAGCACAATCAAAAATGGAAAGAAAACACACAGGTTCTGAAAAAAGACCATAACATTTCCTTTAATTTACTTTTTTGTAACCTTACATATTCTGAGCTGGTAAGAGGTTTTAGATAGAAGTCTTATTTTTACAGTGAGATTGCTTCCTCTTTATTTAATTATATTTATAATGCAAAACCACCAGTTTTCCTCAATCCCAACCATAACTCCTAAGTCCTATATTCTATGTATGCTGTATAAAACACAACAATCCACCAGAGAGCAATGTCAGTACTGCTGCAAAGGTGTAGTGGGGTGTTCCTAGGGGCTACTCTGATACTCTGGCAGCACCTGGCTATTGTGACCCTTGGCAGCAGAGGCTGGGGACAGCAGCAGCCTAGAGGCCCACAAGTCCTTCCACAGTTGCAGAATACCTCTGGTTTAGTAACATAGACTGTTCCCACAGGACAGTTCTTCCCCTTACAGGGTGAAACTCCCAGTAATTCAGTATTGCTGCAAAAATCAAAGAGTACCCTGAACACAAAATTCCTCACACTTGCAGGAGATGCCAAGTGGCTCACAGGAGTGGTGCTCTGAGGCCTGAAGTGATGTTTGCTGCTACTGAAGCATCCCTACTACAGGCTGAGGCTGAGGAGAGTCAGCTACTGTCTTTGAAGAGAACAGATCCCGTGGTTCAGATGAGCACACTGGAGTCAGAGTGAGGATCTGACTTTATCTACTCACAAGAATGACATGACTGTTTAATTGACTTCTCTGATGGTTGTGTAGTTCAGGCTTAAAGAAAACTAGCTGCTTTATTCTGCAGCAGAGTTACGTACATGTCATTGCTCTGTACCTCCAGCTCACAGCACTGGGTTTTACTGTGCTGTTACTTTGCCTGCACAGCCCCAGCCTTTGAAAGACTCTTTACAGCAGGAAGGCACAAATCAGAATAAAGATGTGGCACAAAAATTTCCCTTTCCAGTGAACTGTCATTTGTATTTCTACAGCTTCTTGCTCCAAGCTTAACAGGACTCCCAGCAGTCCCTGTGCTCCATGAGCCAAAGTCCCAGCCTCACATCTCCAAGGAGCAATGCTCTATCCTGCTAGCCTCAGTCATCTCCTATGACCCGGATTTCTTCTAGCATGAAGAGATCCTAACCAGTACTGGCTGATAGACATCTAGCTTCTGTTTCTTAAAAGGGTAGAGAGTACAGAGGATAAAAAACTCACCCAGCTCAGTGGAGAACTGTTCCCATACCAACTCTGCCTGCTGGGCAGCTTCCTCACCCTCCCGAGGCTGTCAGCTGCAGCCAGCAAACCCTTTGTGTTTCAAGGGAGAGTGATTTTACTTGGTTACTGTCCTTTTTCTCTCCAGACATTCAGGCCAGAAATAATCAGAATTTAATATCATCCACCAAATATTTTACTGAACAACATTTTTTTTTGGTCATGAAATGGTGTGACAAACCATATTCACTGATCAGCAGCTAAATCAACTGTATACTTGCTAGAGTACCATTTAAAACACAGTAAAATATACACACAAAATGTTGATAGGAAACAGGGTCAGATTCTACCACCATTACTCATGCAAAGAATTGTTTGTAAAGTAAATCATTCAGTGAAACATATCGATATCTTTTAGGAAAACTGCCCATTACAAATTATTTATATGTATTTCCTGTATAATCTAATATGGAAACATTCTTATTTTAATTGAAAAGCAGAAATTATCACCATTTAATCAAAATTTCCTGTACTTGATATATAACCTGGCATTAAGCTTGTACTCAGCCAGCGTAAGGAAAGTTGAGACTGTGACCAAGTCCTATTCAGAAGTTCTACATTTTACTACTAGGTGAGTAGCCCTGTAACATCCACTGCAAAGTGGAGATAATAGCACTATCCTACTAGACCAGAATATTGCAACTGAAATTCATTTAAAATTATGAAGATTGCAGACAAGGGATCTGAAAGTGCTGTATATATATAAAAAAAAAAAAAAAAAAAAAAAAAAAACCACACAAACAAAAATGCTCATATCCTTCTTATTGCATAAATAGGAACAGTCATAGAGCTGCAAAGAAGCTCCTAGAACATGAGCTCCCCAGAATGCCATGCATGCACATACAAAAGCCTCTCCCTATCTCAAAATCTGGATGCAAAACCTAGGCTCTGCCCCTTACGGGAAGCTGAGCCAGCACTATCAAGAAGAAACCTGTACTTCATGTCATGCCAGAAGCAATGATGAACAGATTTCAAAGGAGAGATAGGCACGCTCAACCCCTCTTGAATTCAATAAAAGCTTTGAGTGAAAGTGGTTTCTCAGTCCCCTTTCCTTCTATATTTTTCTCCTGAAAATCAGATCATCAATTTTGGTGTGCAATTCTGGGCAGTAACCTGCCTTTTAAATGTGTCCTTTTTTTCTCTTCCTCTATTTTGCTATTTTCATTACAAGAAACTGGAGATGTGAGCCCCAACTTTGACTATCTGATAATCATGAACAAAAAGAGGGGAAAATGAGTCATCTGATTTTGCTATAAAACCTGTGCTGGCCATGCTTTTCTAGGAGACAATGTATTCTGAATGTTTCAGGAGATGAAAATAAAGTCTCAAAATGCAAGGAAGCTACTCTTCTCACAGGGATTGTGGTGCCCCACATTCCAGGAAGGAACCTGTGAAATCTAAAGCTCATCTTCCTCAGGATTCAAATAAAACTAATTTCAGTATCATTTTAAATAATTCGAAGCAGAAAGAACATAAACAGTCTATGTTTCTATCTTTTGTATGTGGCAAGCAATTTTTATTAGCATTTCATAAATATTTTCCTTTTTCCTATTTTTCATTTTAATTTTTTTGTAGTTAGCAGTCTGGAAAAGAAAAGTAAAATCAAAGATATTAGATAAAGATGCTAGACAAGACTTCATGTAAGAAAAGAATTTTATGGACCTTTCAAAATACAGGGACCCAGGGAAAACCCTTAGGCCAAAGATAAGAGAACATCCAATTTCATGCTCCAAATAATTTTACACTCTTTATACAGGCAGAGCAATACACAAGCCAGCAAATTCAGCAGACCTGTAAACATTTCTGATGTCTATTAATAAGATAGATGTATATGGTAGCATTACAATCTGATGACAATAGCAAGAACAACTCCCAGCTGGAAGTGGGAGGTCAGAAACCCCGATCTGTAAAACAAGTCTGAGTTTGTACACACACATAGATGGAGCAGTTTGGAAGTTGCAAGTGAAATGTCTTCTGTGAAGACAGATGGAAAAGCTGTAGCTGAAAGACACAGTATGTGCTAATGTGGGTAAGATTTTATTCTTTCAAAGTCTATACTTTAACAGCATTTAGTGGAATTTATGACCACATGACCTGTTAAAATTAAGTGCTCTTTCATTTTTAACAAAAGGAATATATCCGAAATTTTTCAGTTGTGTAGATTACAACTGAAGATATTATTTAGCACCTATACAGCATTTTATACATATGCTGCACAAATTTCATAATATGACCAAACCAAACAGAAGACAGAAAGTCCTGCCAGGTGTTCAATAAAGAACTTCTGCATACAAATTCATCACTGGCTTCAATAGGAATTAAGCCCATAGTTTAAATTTAGATGATGCTCCGAATTAGGACTGCTTAGAGTCCAGCTTGTAAGCGTGTAACAGATCCCCAATACAAACCCAGCAACAAATATTAATAGGAAGTGGGGACTGACAGTGCTTAATTCAGCATTCAGCTCTGCTGGCTTGGCAAGGCACCTGCACCTTTTCTGTCCTTGCCACTTTGTTCATGTAGACCAGCTCCAGTGTGGAATAACCTGGTTTTCCATGGGCTGCTCTGCCCTAATGTATATGCTGTTAAGAGTACTTGGATAAATTGAACTACAGTCAAAAACGTGCACAATCTACAGCACCCACAGCCAAACTCTGTGTCAATTTGTGTGTTTTCATAACACTTCATACAGGAAAACTGAAAATTTCAGGGCAGTTTCCTTCATATTAAAATTATGAAAGGCAATTCATAATGGTGCCAAACGTTAGCAAGGCAACTGAGACCACTATACCCAAAGACTCAAACAGGCTGCAGCATTTCAGTTAGGATTTTCAAGATTACCCTCACATCCAGAAACTTTGAAAAATCTATGAAAATAGTAAAATTCTTTTTGTAGGAAATTCCATGGTCAAGAATTCATGATGCTCTGCACATTGTAATGTCTGCTGCTAAACCAATCGATTCTGCACTGTTAAAACAACGCAATTTCTTTCCTTCAGGAAGTAAATTATGCTCTTTACATACATTTACATAACCAAGACCCAAAGAAATTAAGGACAGACAAACAACATCTGCAGCAATGACGGTGTAAAGCAGTCTGAAATAGTGTTGTGAAAGATAAGGCAGGAAACTACCAGCCTTCTTTAGGCAGAAAGGGCCAAAGAAAACCTTCACAAAGATTAGTAAACTCCCAAGAAAATAACGAACACAGTGATCAGGGAATAGAACTCCCCACCTGGGACATAATGTGATTCTGTTAGGGGATGAGTAACAAATCCTCTAGGGCCACAGCAGATGGTATAAAAGACAATTGAATTAAAAGTTGACAATTCATTTTGGCAGATGTCTGGGACAGATAGCTGCACCAAAGGAATATGGTTTTCTACAAAGCATTCTCCAAAGAATACAAGAAATGGCACTGAGGTCCCAAACATCTCCTACACTTAGATGACATTTCACCTGCTCAGTCCCCCATCATGGATGATTGGGAAACTGGCTGTAGGGGAGGAGATGGCTCTGCAGAGGTGAGTGGCTGATGGCTGAGTGGGATCCCACTGCACTTGGTATCATGGGGAACTTCTCAGATTAGACCAATTACAGTCTATTTGACCATGGCTTTCTCTCTGTGAATAAGGGTCTACATTACATGAGGAACGTGGGACTCTTGCCAGAGCATCTGCTTTCCAGCCAGGAGTGCAGGTGCTTTTTACTTGCTTAAAGGTACACAATGCTAAAACAGCTTAATCACTAAGCATGTTTTGGTTTCCAGTTTTAAGTTACTGGCAGTTGCTAATTAAAGTCATCTTTTGCCTCATCAATGTTAATGAGCTTTGGCACTGTGCTACCAAATGTGGTTGTAAAAATCCTGCTTCTGCAGGTAGTTGTGTTATTTCTCAATCAGGGGCCTCTCTGTCTTCCTTTGCTGCACCCTGAAGTCATGTCCTTTGGGGCTATGAGTCATTACAGTTAATCAGTCACATGGTTAAACTCCCACTTCAGTATAATTCAACTTCAGTTTAGATTTGAGTGGCTTAACCATGTCAGGGTGTTCCCATTGTCTTGTTAAGTTTCTGTCTTTGGACCTTAGAGCACAAAACTGAGAGGTCAACATTGGTGTTCACCCATTAACTAGCTTTAGTTTCACTTACTGGGTTTGGCAGAGAGATAGAGATATCACATAAAACGAAGAAAACCCACTGCAATTCACCACTTTGGTAGGAAGGGACAGAAGAATTATTTGAACACCTAAAAAGTAACCAAACTGTTGTCAAATGTGTTTGGTTTATAGTAGTAACTTCATCCAGAGAAATACCTTCTTGTGTTCTTTCCCAGGCTCTGCATTAATGCTGACAAACAGCTTATGATGCAGTGCTGATACATCCAGGGGCTAAGAGAAGCACCTGGGGCTAACTGCAGGTCCTGCAGGGTTCCACTGCTTCCTGCCCATGCACCCAGACAATGCTACCTGGGAAGCCTCAAATTGCAAAAGCTGTATGCAGTTGGCTACTGCTTGCTTTTGGTTTTTGTCTTTACCCAGCCCTCCCCCCCGCCACCGCAGGGTTAGAAGTTCCTGATTCTCTGCTGCTTCTAAAGCAGTTTCAGCAGTCTGCCTCTAAACTGCAGTGGTCTCGTGCTCAAGGGGCTGATCTGTTCTGATCTGTCTCTGTTTATTATCATGCATCTGCTTATGTCACGCTCCAGGAAACTGATCCATGACTCTGATGATGACTTCACAGCACAAATATCCTCATCTAAAAGATATGTGCACTCTCCATAGCCTAAACACTGACCCATTCTTACACCAGAGTTTCACTATGAACTTGCAGTTGCTTCAGAATTGCTATCTAGTTTGCTTATTTTGGGACGCCTTGGCAGTTTGATATCTCTAATCTAAGTCTGCGATTCACAGATGACAAGATTAAAGAGATTAGTTCAGCATTCTACAGAGACAGTAATTTAGATCTGCTTGCCCAGCAAACCTGTGACATGTGACCATGGCACTGTGTTTATCTTCTTAGTATTGACCAGATTTCACTGGGGAAATATTATTTGACTGCAAGTAATGAGCAAACTTAATGAAAATTTATGTTTCTTTTCAGATGATAAAGAATTTCCAAAATAGATGGAGTCAGCCCCGTTCAATAATTTATTGGTAAAGATAAATAAGAAATTAAGTTCCCACTATTATTGCTGCCAAACACAAGAATAAAAAGAAAATGTTCATTTTCACCTAGTCTATAACTCCATCTGAAATGTATATGTATTCCAGAAATGTAACACAGTTGGATTTTTGAAAATAATTTAAAGCTGCATATTTAACAGTTTTTGAAAAAGGATAAGAACAGACACAGGAACTAACAGCAAATGATGATTATAGATGTACAAGAAGAGCTGGATTAGCTATGAATTACAGGAATGTACTCATGTTCACCTGCAAAACTAATATGGCAGATAAGTAGCCAGACCTGGTTTCTGCTGCTCCTCTGACACCACCAGGAAGAGACTGAGTTCCATCACCAGACGATCTAGCTCACAAGATACACCTTCAAGTGTACACAGTATAAGGTAAATCAAGCATAACTAGTCAAGCATTTTGTGTTTTAACAGCATTTGGAACTAATGGACTTCTTTCAATTTCCTGGTAAATGGCAGCCTACAAGAACTATATGGTGTCACAGGATGTGGGTGCCTTAATTTTATCTCCACTTTGCAGAGCACTGGTCTGTACTTAGCAAACCAGCTCTCAGGTTGCATTGTAAGCAAGCACTTTCCCATTCCCATGGCAAGGCTCTCTGTCAACCCACAAATGAGTAAACTTCCTCAACTGAGGTAAGGTAGCAATGTACAAAAATATTAACACTTCAGCCTACATCATTTTAAAAACTTTTGCAAAACTAAACTACCAGAAAGTTTAGTTGCCTTAATGCATCACCTTTCATTTTTAGCATGCTTCTTTAGTTACAAAGCACCGCACAAAGCAGCCTCTACAATGACACAAGCCTCATAGTACATCACAGAATGAGACAATTATCTAAGAAATAAGATTGATTGTAGTTTATCTTCCATGAGCATTACACTGTATACAGAAGATTCAGTGACCATCCTAGATCAAGATAATCTGAGGTGCTCAGTACAAACATCCAAAATACTTTTTGCTTTTCTAGCTCTGTTATTGCTATTTCAGGTATTTTTTAATTACTGAAGGTTCATTGAACTAAAGTCCAAAGAAGAGCCACCTTTAAAAAGATGATTACTGTAGCACACTAACTACCTCCACAATAGAAACTCATGCTTAGGGAGTTGGTTTCTATTTTTATTGTAAGTTCACACTCGTAAGTCCTTCAAGAACTTTTGGGTGAATTCCACATCATTCCGCTCTGAAGGTTACTTCCTGAAAACAACTTCAACAAGCTTTATGCATAGTTCTTTCCTGAAAGAAAATCTAGCATCAAGACGAAAAACAGGCAACGGGTCACACTCTTTCCCACTGCTCACTGTAGCAAACACCCTGTGCTTTTAAACTGCCGTGCCCCCTTTCCCACACCACTAACAGACTGTAGTCAACTCTGGTTTCTCACATTGCCTTACACCTTCAGGCAGTGAACAGGAATCTCTCTGGGGCCAACTGCATGAAAACTTTGTGAAAAGGCATCTTTAGTCTTCTGTTTCATTGCTTCTATTAGTTTTTAACAATATAGCAGACCCACCAAGTTATTCACAGCTTTTCTCATATGCTAGAATCAATTGTTATTTTATTACAGTTTATGTTATTTCCTGAACTAATTTCTTCTTCATTTTGGTAATAATTACTTTGAATTTTACATATGGCAGTTGATAATATCTTTAGTTAGTATCACTCCAGATGGATTTCCAGCTTCAGAAGAACACCTCTAGTATCTAAACATACACTCGTAACCCAGCTTTTATTTTTCTCTCTGGCTTTACGGTTCCCTCTCTTTTTAGGTTCAGGCACACACTCTGCAAGAGTGTTAACATAATTTCTTTACAGATTCTAGTATTTCAGTTAATTTTTTTATATTTTCTTTCAGTTCATTCTAAAATGCTTTATCGTAGAGGCATCTTTCAAACACCACTTGTCCCAGAGAACCCTAGTGCTCATATTCTGCAGAAATAGCACTGCGGATTTCAGGGGAGATGTAAGTTTTACCGTTTAAATTATACCTAGAAGATACCACATTTCTTTGCAAGACATTGCATTTGTGTAACATCCTCACATCTCTCACTTTCTAATATCAATTGCACACAGATTTGTATAAGACTAATTCAAAATACCTAATTATAAGATAGGAGCTCTTCATGGTAAGTCTCTACCAAGCCCTTAAACTGTGCAAGTCCTTTGGTCTGGTATAGTGGAAGCTTAATACAACCGAGTGAATTAACTTTGCTTCTTTGTATGCCCATTTTCCAGTCTAACTTAGTAGTATTTGCAGTAAGACTCTGTGAATTCATGCCTTGTCCTCACAAAGAAAAACTTGATTACTGTGCACTTCCAAAGTACTAAGAACAGAGAAGGATTTTTCAGGCCAATTTTAAAACTGACAGATGTAAAAACAAATTACTGCATCTGCACATTGTTACCTGTGGCTTTCTTAAAGTAGAATATATTCTCTGTAAAAAAGTATCACAACATGACATTAAACTAAGTCACTATTTACTTTAAAAAGTGGTGACTCACTGCAACGAGAGCAATGCAATCACTGGAAAAACTATACATTGCCTAACAGGTTTGGACACAGTATGATAAGAGGCATCCAAGTAGCCTCAGATTTCACCCTGATAGAAATGGATGACTATCTCTATACCAACAAACCTGTAAACACTTCCAAGCTGACAGGTCCAGATTAAGCATACAGACACCAAAGGGGAAGCACCTCCATCTGCCATACTCTGGTTGCTACATGAAGGAAGCCTAAATCTGCAGGAGGGAAGGGAGCAACAACATGTGCCAGGATGTCTCCCAGGATGGTCAGAGGGCCAAGGCTGTGCTGGACAGCTTAGAGCATATTACTACCTGCAGAAGAGATCCAGTCAAAGATGTTTACACCTGGGCATTTCACATCTTCCTTATAAATTTTAATTTTTTTATTTCATAGCTTGCATTATGAAACTTTTAAAAAAGATTCCTATTAAAGCAGTTCCTTTAATTTAAATATTATAGAAACCCACGATCAAACAAACAAACAATTCTTTCTGTCTGCTTAACAGAATTATAAAAATTAAGAACAGTAAAAAAAAAATCAGTTGATTTCAATGAAGTTGCCCTGATAGAAAGATCATAAATGCCATTGAAAATACGGGTTCATACCGTGGATTAAATGTATATTTATATAAAGAAACACAGTTCATTCTGATAGATTATTAGTCTGCTGACAGTACAAAGTGCTATGGACCTGGATGTGACCTTGAAATGCCTGTGGCATTGTAAGCCAAGAAAATGGCAGGAATTGGGTTTTGCAGAAGATGTGCAACCCTTGCATCTCCAGAGAATCCTTTAACTACCCCAGATCTAGAGTATCTGTACTGTGTAACATTTAAACCTCGTGGTTGGGGTTTTTTTTCATTGTAGCATGCAGACAACTCCTAAGTTGAGAAACTCTAAGGAAACTTCTCTACTTCTTCTATTTTCCTTATAGCAAGGCGTCACCTATGGAAAATGCATGAGCTGGTCTACTGCTCACCAATTTGATCATTATATTAATAAATACATCAAAAGCAATATTAAAAACATGCAACAGTAAGATTTTAAGCATTGGATACTTAACTAATATTAAATCTAATTATTTTTAGCAAAGAATCATCAAAGAACTAAAATCCAGAAAGGATTTTGAATATTGTAACAGCAGCAGGCATATGAAAAGCAAGTGTATCACAAAGATAATGAGCAGAGAGACCAAGCTGGGATCTATTTGCAGTCAAACTGGTTTCTTCTCCAGCAACTGCATTGTGAAGCTTCTAAATGGAATCTGCAGACAAGAAACCAACATCTAACACTTCAAATGCTCAGCATCACACACTGTCAGTCATTCCCAGCATTCTTCATTATGAGTTAAATCTCCTGTCTCGCTATGAGAAGAAGTCATGGGGATTTGGTTTTGAGTTTGTTTTTTAGCTAAAAGCTTTGAAGCACTTTTTGTTCTGAAATGTGGCATTACAATGAATTTCATGACAGATCATTTCCCTAATGATCACATTTCCTGTAGTGAGTCTTCTCATCTGCCTCTATGACTGCATCAGCACTGCAACCACACGCACTCTGCAACACCTTCCAGCTCCAGTGAAAATGCTATTATATGTGCACAGATTGAAACAGGACTCAAAGAGATATATCACTCTGACCTAAGACATAGATTGGGAGTCTGCATCACGAGCATAGCTGAACTGTTTTGATTTTGGATTTCTTTTATAAGGAGAGTAGATTGTAACTTTCACAGATACCTGCCTCATTAAGGTCTATTGCTGTAGTCCTGATCATGTTAATTCTCATTTGCATTTGCCTCCTGCAGTACCACAGTATATAGAGATCATAAAGTTAAATGCAGCTGCTAAATGTACTGACCCCTGATGCAAAATTACTAGTGCATTATTGTTATTTCCCTGCTCTTGATTTACTCTTGCTCATGCTCCAGAACATCTGAAAGGTGCTACCCTATGATCTACTCCAACTGCCCAAGCAACCCTTTCATTTGTACTTCAATATGATCCCCCTGCCTGGATGTAGGCAGAAATTTGCTTTTGAACCTGACAGAAATCTTCTCCCAGGAAGAGGGATTAATACCTTCATGTCTTCCTCCACTAACCTTTGCTGAACATCAGATTAAGTTCTTATGTCCACCCACTGGTAGGGTGACAAGTACATTACACAGAAGGTTAACACAGAATTTCTGCAACTAGCTGAGGTGATATACAGGCCTCCTACCACTCTGCTGACTGACTAACAGGATCCACTAAATGAATGGCTTCTTGTTTACAATAATCAAAGTTACATTCTCCTCATTTTGCATTGTTCAGTATTGACCTTCTGCTTGACTTTGCTACAAAATAATACTTCCTTTATGAAATAACAGTCACGAACAACCAACTTAAAAGTTTGAATTCAGAAATGCTCCTTCTGTCTTCATTTCTCCTCTCTTTTATTTTTTTTCCCCCTTTTTACTCTGCAAAAGTTCCACAGTATTTTTCATGCCCAACAACTTTTCAGGTGATCTTTTAGAAATCAGCTTTCTGGATCTGTTTCCATTTACCCTGGGAATAATGACTTTTCTTTACTAAAGTGTTTTGAGCTGTGTTACAGCAAGATATTTATGAAGGTGCAGTGAAGTCCATTTACAAAGCAGAAATATATTAGCTCTACAAGGTGACAATTTGCTATGATGAACATGTGTCCCAAGGCTCTTTTCTTTTGCATTTGCTTTAAGCACTAATGTTTAGTAGCACTTACTAAAATAAATACATGGTCTGATTTCCACAAATACATGCTTTTCCCTGTAATGACACAAATATTTTGCAAGGTAATGTTCCATGAATGAAAAATGTTCCATGGTTGTTTTAAGGGAATTACATTTCTTTGTTTCACTGAGAAGACGTATTTTCTCAGGCAAAACTCTCACAACATAGTTTGAAAGCTTCTACAGGTAAGAACTTTCTGAAGGGACACTATAATCATTTCAATAGTGCAGTTCTAAGATACAAATGAGATACCTTCCTGACTGGAAAAATTATGTATTTTCTTAACTAGATATTCTTCCCCCTGCATTCGTTCTGCATAATATGCTTACTCCCCAGAGAAGGGAGACATTCTCACCTACTTCTCTGAGATAGAATTCCTCCCCTCCCCTTTAAGAATTGCCTTTAGTCTTTATTATAAGTGGAAGAATGATAGTTTTCTGCCCACACTTCCTGGAAACTCAGCAGATATGCTTTTATCAAAATATCCATCAAAGGTCAGGTAATTTTCCACACTCATCTAGAGACAAAGATGCTACCTATCTTGATGAATCAATGCAAGAGTGTTAATGCTTCTCCTTCAATATAAATCAGATATAATCACTAAGAAAGTGAAGGACATTATTTCCATGACTATAAGTGTGCTCGGAATTACAATCATATTTGATTCCACAGCTTCTTCCACTGTAGGCCTTCATTCCAGCTCTTCCCTGGCTTTGGAGTTGGTGACAGGAGACAAGGGACCAAACAGCAAACCAGTCAGTAGTCAGCTAAGCTCTGCACTAGTTCTGTCTGCTGTCAAAAAGTATGAGGTCAATTAGGGAGCATGAGGCACAAATGCTAGTTGAAAAAAATAAAAAAATAAAAAATAAGAAAGGCTTTCTTCATGCTACCACTGAAGAAATGCTGGAGATATTAGGTTTTCATCCTTTTTAATCTGTTTTCTCTTAAACCAGTTTCGCTGTCCTTCATCTGACGTTCTGGGGTAGCAATAGGTGTACCATCACGTCCTGACTCCCTGTCTCATTTTCCCCGTTTGGCTCCATATCTGATCCACACTTTTTTCTGAATGTTAACTCTCATAACTACTAAAAAATTTCACTAAAGATGCCAACTGCATCCACTAGCATCGTAAAGATCTGACAACAACCATAAATTAGAAGACTTATCACTCTATCAATCATCGCAGTGCTTTTCAAAGACTACCAAAAAGATCTTCAGTGATTTTTTAAAAAGGATGTGGGGTTATGTACCTGTTTCCTGCTACCTGTGGTTGCTCACTGCCACAAGGACAAGCTGACATAACAGAGCTCAGATTTTACGAAAGGACAGTTATTATTAAGAACAGATACAGAAAAACATCCTTCAATAGTTATTACACAATACATCAGCTTCATTCAAGACTCTACTCACAGATGTACCTTATCATCAACTACTGTAATAACAAACACAGCTATTCCAAACCCTTAGCATTTCACAACAAAATCCTTTCAGTCAAACTTGCAGCCATCTAGAAACCAAGTTCTTATGACCCTGAACTACAACTCAGCAAATGAATCACAACCAATTAAAAAGAAAGAAAAAAAAAAAAATAAAATGTGGAGTTCAATAAATATTTCAAAAAATATTCTATACTGTAATATGGATCCAGGTCACACTTGAATTAATTGCAAACAATTCCCAGGGCTTGTGTCTACAGAGTTCATCTGATATTCAGGAAACATGATGTCATCCTATGCAACCCTGAGGATAAGTTCCATATTTCTTTCTCCTTGCTTTTTTTTAAGAGAAAAGAGTTATAGAATGCCTCTTTTTTCTCCCAGTCTAAATAAACCTGTTAGGTCAATTACAGGTCAAAATTAATTTATTATTGTTATTTATGAGCACTTAGATATGAGCATGCTGAAAGCAACATAAAAATTCTCTGAACTGAACAGAACGTGGTCCCTCTCTTTCATATACAGATGCTGTTCATGTTAGCTCATCTCCTGTGGGTAGACTATCTGCTACAATACTTAAAAATCAGAGAGGTGAGATTATATGCTCTCCCATACAAGAGTGAATGTGTGTGTATATAACACATTATCTACACATTCTGTTGCTCGTCTACTGTATTTCACTCACTGCTGAGAGAATGTAATATGTTAATAAAAGGATTAAACAGCTGGAGAAAATAATAATTGCAAATAAATATAGTATCTTTGTATGTGACCTGATTTTTTATTGTTTCTTTATAGCAAGAGAGGAGCTTTGGACCACTCTTAAGTTTTCACCTGCAGTAGTTATATTTTTGAGTTGTCTTCCAGAAATATGTGCATCAGTTGTTGTCACGTAAAGAAGTCATAACAGCACAATGAGAGACCTTCAACACATGGACCTATGTAGGAGAGTTTATTTCATATCCAGGAAATACTTTATTCAGTTGTATGCTGCTTTGAATGAGATGTTGCATGTCCCTTTCTCAGAAAAGTAAATAAATAGCACAGGAGATTATGCAAGCTCTTTGGTTGGGCACATATGCTACTGCTACTTTTTCCCTTATGTGTCTTTCCTCTTGCCCCTGTACCATTCCTTTTTAAGAAATACCTATACACAGCTCCTTCCTGACTTTCCAAGCCTTTAGTATTCATAACTTCATAAAAATTTTCAGAAAAAATTAACTTGCAGCTGCACCCTCCTATTATTCACATCACCTCAGTGATGAGCACAGGATGGCCTTCTGAAAATCTGGTCATTTTCTTCTATGAAAAAACAGCTCTCAAGTGTTTTGGAGCTTACAGTCAAATCTAGGGATGTCTCCTCCAAACAGCTTTCTCAGGGCAGCTCACAGGAAAACAGAACTTTGAGTCTGAATACCTCCAGTATGTAAAAAAAAAATAAAAGTGGACTTTATTTTCCTGTTCTAATATAAAGCCAAAGAAAATTCAAAACACTCTAAAAAGACCACAAAGATAAAATAAACCCTGTAAGACACTTGAAAGCCTTTTCAGACTTTCCACTGATGTCACCACTGAGGTGAGACTTAGGTGAGCAGCAATTTTGTTGCAAAGAGAAACAGAGAGCATAAACTGCGGAGAGAGCAGCCAAAAATGCCGTATCTGACATGCTCTGTGTTATTAAAATGTCCTCATTGCTCAATGAAGAGAGTTTTTTCAGAAGCTGTGGTTTGTAAACAATCCTTCCCTTGCCATTTAAGGCATGCTCCTGCAATGACAACACACTTGCTGACATCTCTGGAGCAGAAACACTTCCACACTGCAAATGGCTCTCTCCCCAGCACTGACACCTTAAACCAGCTATTGCTCCATACCCTTGTCCGTTTATTCAGGGTGGTGCAAACCTGCATCTTAGCAGACCCTTTAACCCAGGATTAATCACAGAATTAAAAAAAAAAAAAAAAATGCTTTTTGATTAGGTTTTGGAATAATCTGACCCTCAAATCTCGGATTTTTTGTGGAATCTTTTCTCCTGAACTCTTCTATGATTTCTAACGAACTTAATACATCCTGTGTTGATTCAAAAGGCATATGTAGGCAAGATTTTCATAAACAGTATGCCTCTATTAATCTTACTACATACAGAAACGTATCTATTCTCTCACTTAAAAATCCTCATGGCCAAACTGGCCAATCTTCAGAAAAGTATAAAGCACTAAATTCAGGAGGCCAGACATCACTGGATTTTATGAAAGTTTCACCTATAAGTATTATGAAACCTTGAAGTATCACAAAACCTTGATCCATTAATATCAAGGATAAATAACTCTTTACAGATCTCACATTCATCTCCTTGAAATGCCTCCCTTGCATTCAGCACCATTCCACTATAAACCTCCTAAACTGTAAGTATGTAAATTGACACTGTGTTAAGCTGTTATTATTCCTGATGTTTCTTAAGAGTGAGAAGCTGCACTGAGTGGCTCTCAGAAACATTTTTTGTAAGTCATTTTCTTAACAGACTAGGACAGCAAAATCAGAAGTGCTGCTAAGTTATACTAAAGCGTATTTCTTACCACCCTTTCACATCTTTCCCTCAAACCCCAACCACATTTCATACTTCAGACTAACAAACTAGACTGCAGGTGTGTGGATGATGTAGAAAAGTCTTTCAGTTCTGTTGAGACAACACAGTTGAGTACAGAAGTATTAATGAAACTGCAAACAAGGCCAAGTCTTTTTGTGCACTTATTGGGCAGTCTCAGGTGTCATAAAGGTTAAACTTCCACTCATACAGAGATACATGGCACAGGCATGCACATTCACACATATTATTTGGGGATGAGGGAACTTCTATATCACTTTCAAGGGACTTAGTACAATATTCTTTCACTGCCATCAGTGACCAAACAAAAAAAATATACATAATTTTAAATATATATGCTTCATTATAATTTTTTTTTCCAAGAAAGTGTGATATGAATAAAGAAATCCTTCATACTCTATCCAAAACTCATTAAAACCAAAAGATTTCTCTAAGGTGAAGATGTATGTGATTCTGCATTCATTTCAGACAGTCTATCTCAAAATTAAATAAATTGCTGCAGTGGCAACATTAATCATCTTTCCTTCACTTACGCCAGTACATAATTTTAAATCATATGCTGACAGTCAGCTTGGCCCATATTTCTCTAGAATTGTTGGTCAATGTTTATAAATGCTATCACTAAGATGCCTAAACTACCTAATCTGCTATACAGGCTCACTATTATATTTACACCGCCAAGTGTGCACAGTGCTTTTTAACGTGAAGCTTTTTGCAGCTATGGTCCATTTAGTACACCTTCTCATCTCATCCACATACAGAGGAAGCCAAAAGCTGGCACTCCTGTTCTTGTGTCTCGCAATGACTCGACCAACTTCAGCTACATTGGCTTAAATAGAGACTACATTTGACATGACCATGTTTCTGAGAATTTCAGATTTGCTGAAGTTAAGCACAGTATGGGTTTTTCTTACTTAACACTAAAGTATCAGCTCCCCATTGACAACACCTGTGCTTTAGCACTGAGAACAAGGTAGAAATTTAAGTCATTTGTTTCACAGTTTTCATTTTCTTGGTCAGATACACTATTTACATTATACACTTCAATACACAACCAGTTCCTTCAGATTAACTTGTAGCAGTTTACAAGTTGCAAAAGACAAGCATCCTTCAGAATACTTAAGGAATTATGATTCTATATTTTGCAACAAGGTAAGCATTACTACCTTCAACTTCACAAATGATGAAACTGAGATCTGGAGAAATAAAAATGACTTAACACGTCACACCATGGGTTTCTGAGACAGGCTAGACTGCAGCTGACATCTGTGTCTTAGATCTTATTCTAGAAGCTTGACTATGCCATTTATCTTATGCTTTTTTCCACTTACATGTCTTAACTCACAAGCATCCAGAAACAGTTCAGAGACTAATACTATCTTAAATATTCTAGTCACAGCTTCTGCAATATATATGATAACCTGGAAAGGCTTTACTAGCCATATATTTTTGTACCACCTTAGATGAGGCTCTGTATTGTACTATATTTCCCCAAGTGTAAAATCTTTCAGTTCATCTAGGGCATAGATGCTTCATTTACTGAACTACTATTTCCTTATATGTTGTACAGAAAGCTTCATTGTATGGCTTCATTTTTCTATTAGACAGCTAGTTTGATTATTTCTCTCTTTGTCAGGAAAAGAATGTACTTCAAAAGGAAATTAAAAATATTGCTCCACAGAGTCCACATTTTTGCAACAACAAAAAATGTCATTCACACACAACAAAAGATACCTCTAGAGCTCTGTGCAGGGCAGTGGGATTATGAATGAAGAATAGACAGATTGTAAGAGAAGTCTTTGGAATCAGAGAATAGAAAGCTAAGCTTGCAGGCTAGACGAGGAGGCCCTGGCACAGAGGGAATAACTGGAAGAAGTTAAGAGAAGTGGATTCTGTTAGCTATACAACACTATGGATAATATAAGCTGGCACTGAAATGCTCACAGCTAGTTTCTAAAATCCTGGCACTAAAGCCCCTGAACTGCTTTACTTGGAAGGGAAAGCAGCCTGGAAATAGATAAAGTGCAGTAACAGTTACTGAAACACCAGTAGACCAAGATCTGTTTGCAAGTGTATGGATAGCCTGGGAATGCATCAGGAGACACAGCACAAGAGTCTGAGAGAATCATAGCACAAGAATCTGAGTAAAGTTGCAGGGGAAAAAAACAGCTACCACAACTGAATGTTATTTTAATCTTGATAGTTACAGGAGGAAGTCAGAATTTTACCACTTTAAAACTTATTACCATCTTTTGTACAGAAGTGCTTCAGAGCCTAACCTGAGCTTTGAAGAGAGCAAATTATTCCCCCCCCAAATGTATTGGATGTTCTGTACTTCATAGCTTGCCTGAAAGAAACAACTGCTTGATTTCTAGTTATATACAATTAAAGATGATTAAATGTGAACACTGGACATCTCCACACAATGCAGAAAGCAGCAAAGGTCTGGTACAGTCATTGTCTCCTGGGCAGTGCTGGCAGTCAGAGCCCCAGCAGCCAGCTCAAAGGGCCTATCTGTCCCACGCAGGTCAGAGACATCCATTCCAGCCCTATCCAAGCTATTACATTCCTGTTACATCTGTCCTTGCTGGGGTTTGAAAGGAGTTCGCTCACAGCCATGAAGAGCTGAACTCATGCTAGGAAGCCTTGCCCAGCACGTGATACTTTCCTGCAATGGCTTCTCACTCCTCTGCTGTCTCGGGTGCCATCTCTGCAGCCACCCCTGTGCTGTGTTCCTCTGTGGTACTCACCCCCAGGGCTGGCAGCACCAGAGGAACAGCCACTCAGAAGGAGAATGACAGAAGGGCAAGACTCAGGGCAAGCCTGTGCTAAAAAACACAGGGCAATGCAGAGACACTCAAGCTAAACTCTGAGCAAGGTAGTTAAATTTGAGTATGAAGAGAAGTCAAGTCACAACAGCAGACATTTCATTGTGGGTTAATCTGCCCTGCCTTCCCAGTGGGACAGATGCATGTATATGAATATTAACTCTTAAAACTAGATCAGGAACGTAAACAGAGGACAGAACGTTTGCGTGGCCTGCTGTTCTCCTTCCCTTGCTCCCAGCATGGTACAGTATATACCACAACACAGCTGCACAGCAAAAGAAAACAGGATAATTTTCATGTGCTATATACAATACATTCACAATTTCAGTCTGGAGACTGTCTACTTTTTTACTTCCAGGGAGGCAGGCAATTCTGCAGACAGGTCACGGAAGTCAGAAAAAGAGAGCTAGATTCCTGATACTGGGAACTTTTTGAAGTCACTTCATCCTGTTTCCTCCCCCACATTTCTTTTGCTTTATCTCATTATATATGCAATGTTTCTAATCCACTCACTGTCGATTTCTTCCTCAGTACCTAAATATATAAATGTAAGTTCACCAAGTTAAAACTGAAACTAAAGGAAGCAGTTCCAACATACCATGCCACTGAGAGCTGGACTTTCTTTATAACTTGTCTCTGCATGGCAGTTTTGGAGTTTTAAGTCTCAGTATGTCAATATACTGATGTGAGTGAATACAGAATGACTAGCAAATCTCTTTTCCATACTGTATAAGAAAGACTCATTAGACCAGAATCAACATCTCTTGCCTTATCTGCAGTTATAACCTACATACCACGTCACCAATCCAGCTACCTGCTTGTTATGTCTGTGCAGGTCTAGGTGAACAGGTAAAGAAGATTACGTTTAGTTTAAATCAGTAGCTAATTCTAGTCCAGAAACCATGTAGCTATGCTAGTGTGCTGCTGTGCTCTGATTAACATGTGTCTTGCTGGTGGCTTAGGTACAACATCATAATGAAACTGAATGGCTTCCACCTTAGAATATTGACTTGCATCTGGCCAGCCCAGGAAATGAGCAGGACTGCCTGCACCTCTGTGCATACACAAATTCTCTCAGTTGATTTTGAATAAAGTATTGGTACTGTGCAAGATGTGAAAAGCAGGCAATTTGTTTCAAATTATTGAGGTCCCTGAGTGCAGGACTCTGAGGTATGTATTTCAGAAAGCCTCAAATGCACTAAAAAAAAAAAAAAAATATGACAGTCCTAATCAGAACCTGCAGTGTGGCCTCCATAAGAAGAAAACAGAGGCAGTGCTCTGAAGCCTTCACTTCACTTTCATCTACCTTAATACCTATCCTCCTGCCAGCTCAATTCCCCTAGTGCTAGTTTTGGCTGGGACAGCATTAATTTTCTTCATAGTAGCTGGTATGTGGCTAAGTTTTGGATTTCACTTAAAATAGTGTTGATAATACAGAGCCATGCTCAGCTGGGGAAAGAAGGAGGAAGTGGAGGGGGCATTTGGAGTTATGGTATTTTCTCTTCCCAAGTAACACATGATGGAGCCTTGTTCTCCTGGAGACAGTTGAACACCTGCCTGCCAATGGGAAGTAGTGAGTGAATGTCTTGTTTTGCTTGTGCTTCACTAACTAAACTGTCTTTATCTCAACCAATGTGTTTTCTCACTTTTATTCTTCTGATTCTCTCCCCCATCCCACTGCGGAAGGAGCTAGTGAGCGGCTGTGTGGTCCTTAGTTGCCAGCTGGTGTTAAAACACAACAGTCCCTTTTTGGCACCCAACATGAGGCTCAAAGGGTTTGAGGTAATAACAGATTTGATTGGAATGTGCTGGATCAAATTCATGGCTGTTATTGCTGTTTAGGCATTACTGGACAGGCTCCTGTGCTTGCTATGGAGCTTATTTGCCTCACACTGTCCCAGCCAAAACCAGCACCGTGTGCCTGCTGAAGCTTGGTACTTTTAACTTGGAAAATAAAAAAAGCCACACCCAGAGCTATCAAGCAATTATTTAGTTTCCTGAAATAAAGGAAGTGGCTCAGAAGTGGGTGAAGGCTTTTGAAGGCTGTCAAATTGCTAATACTTCTGTGGAGAGTGGGGGAGGAAGATGAATTAATGATCTAATGGAAAAAAACAGTGTTTGTCCTGCAAGCATTACTCTTTCTTTTTTCCTAAATGGAGGCAAGAAGGTTTTTATGAGTTCAGGTTTTGTTGGGTTTTTTTCTGGGGGGTGGGCAGGGTGTTGGGTTGGTTTTCTTTGGTGTTGGGTTGGGGTTTTTTTTATTGGGTTCTTTAGAGGTGGGGTTTTTTCATTTGGGTTGTTTTGGGGGTTGTTGGATTGTTTTTATAAACAGGCATACATGCATTGCATCAGGTATGTCAGGATAAGTTTTTTAATTGGGAGATCAGCTCAGATATTAGAAAGCGTTATCAATCTTACACTAAAGATTTTAAGAAGCGTACATTTGACAACTGAAGATTTATTAAAGCTAGCTATTCCATGTATGTAGAGATGAAAGCCTAACAGTACACAAAACACTGATGAATTTAATGGGATGTTTCAGCAATGCAAATATTTAGAAGGACAGACTGAACTCCAAATTTGGTATTTACTGGTACCATATACTGCTATGTATAGGTACACCCACAAAAAACATTACTTGTCTATTTATTACCAGGATAATCAGCTGGATACATGCCAGGGGATTTACATAGTGAACACATGTTTGTGCAGGCTCTAGATATTCCTAACTTTTCTGTTGTTGTTTAAATGTAGTTTGATGCTCTGAAAAGTGGTTTGGTGATTACAGGAAATCAGAGATGTTTTATAGGATGTCTGTGCATGTGGTAGATGGCAGACACCCTTAAAATTTCTCCTGCTAGGTCCTCAAAATCACTAGGTACAATAGGCTTTTGGAGAATAATAATAAGAGTAATAACTGAAGTCCCAGAGCTCACCCAACACTTACTAACGAGCGCCTGAAAATCGTTCTTGCCATAAAACCACATCACCTTTTCCAAATGCTGCTCCACAATTAACAAACCCCTCCCTAGAAGACCAGTCACCTATAGCTATGAGGCAGAGTAATCTACACTGCAAAGATGAAATATAAAGGTTCTGGCACCCTGACAGGAGAATCGATCTCTGTGCCAAACTACATGGTGAAAACAAGGGTGTGAAATTGAGTACTTGATACTACAGTGTGAGGCTGTTTATTGCTTTAACCATACTAGACAAGAGTTAAAATGTTATTTCTTTGAGGCTCTTCAGTTTAGTAGAAGCATATACAGAGGAACTGGCTCAAGCTAAACCACTGTGTGTGGACAGAGAAAATAACTATTACTTGAAATAAAATACTGCTACCCTCTCTGTTAGCTAACACATCAACTGACTGTGGAGGTGGCTGAGAGAGCAGACAGTAACCTGCCCTTTCTGGAGAAAAGGGAGCAGTGGGAAGTCTCAGAAAGACTGATAAAATGGAAAGTAGGACAGCAGATTAAAAAAAGAAAGAATAAAAAAAAAAAAAAATGGGGACAGGAAAAGCAAGAGATTTTGTTCTTTTCCTCTACAGTACAGCACTCACTTGTTTTCTTACAGTATCCAACAGCTACTGATCAGATTTATTCAGTGCTGCCTCTCTTCAGAGACTTTGAGGACAAGAGAACTAATGCTCATGCTTCAAATGTTCTTCTTAGCTGGTTATCAGCTAAAGGCAGATCATTTTCTTGCTTACATCAGTATAAACCTGGAGTTACCATAGTGACATGATGATAGAAGCACTCATAAATTCAATTTATGTAAAAAAAGGTTTCAGCCCTGCATATAATCTGCTGCCATTTCAGAATATATGTTTCAAGCCACTTTTTAGGGTGAATATTACTTTAGAGAAAAGCTTTTGTGTCTGCCTTAACTATCCCAAATTACATTCACTAGCAAAACTGATGAAGGGTACAAATATATAGAATGCTGCATGTTCCTTTCAAAAAGACTTTCTTAAACATAGATGCATTTTGTCTTTATATAAAGTGTTACCTCAAATTAATTGCTTTTCTTGCTACTCACATTATCTGTTACACCTAACATGTTTGGCAAGATCAGCCTCTTGAGACCTACCATTCTCTCAGAAAATTAAAAAAGTGACAAACTCATCTGCAGTGAGGTAATTGAGCAGACAATTAAAAACTTTGAAGGCTCTTTAAGAAGCGGTTTTTATAAAATAAATAAATTATATTTTGAAAAAATAATAAAAAATACCAACTATAGAGATTAACCTACAATGTTTAGATTTTTTTTTTACTAACCCCACTGCAATAAATATCAAAATTTGAGGAACTGTAACCAGAATCCGAGATCAGGGAGTGGCTAAAATGGAAGGGAAGATTTTCTTCTTGAAGATTTTCTTCTTGAAGATTTTCTTCTTAAAGATTTAAACACTGAAAACAAAGTTCTGCATCATGAGGTCAAACCAAACATAAAGACTGTATTGAACACGTTCATAAGCGATCTATATGTATTCTTTTTCAAATACAACTACAAATCTTTTTTCTTTCTAAATGGTTCGTACAGCTCTCATGTATGACCATGCGGAAGACATTTTAGCCTTGTGCATTATGCATCAATCTTCTACGTTCTGACACCATTGCATACAATTGCATTCTAGTTTCTGAAAAAAATTGTTATTCCTCCACTTTGCAAAGCTTTCATTTCTTTTACTTCTACAGAGGACATTCAGAGATCAAAAGGTGAGAAAGATATATTAATTTCTACCTACCTTTGACAAAAGCATCCTGTCTCAGAAATGCAACACCAAATGCTAAGAGTTTAAGCCACAAAAACATGGTTATTTCTGGAAATCAGGCGTATCCTTATGAAACAGCATGTGTGTCTCTCTGGAAAGCAAAATAAGTGTTATCTGTCTGCAAAAGAATTTCTCTGCAAAACTTGAACCAGAAAGGAGAATAACTAGGCACCTACATTGCACTGCCTGCTTATCTGTGAAGGAGTTGCTTCCTCTGTTACCCCGAACTAACCACTCGCAAACTCACTATGCAGTTTAGTGATGTCAGAGACAATTACTTCTTCAAAAAAAAAAATTCTTTTAGTTCCAGGAAGTCAAGAGGTTTTTTCTCAAGTTGCTGCAGTAATGCTCAGCTTCCTTAATTCAAACAAAACAGGGTTTTTTCAGCTATTTCTTTCTACTGAGGAGCTAAACAAGATTTGGCAAAGATCTGGATTTAACAAAATCATTCTTCATATTCACTTTTTTATTACACATGTTCACTGAGCACCTATGTTATGGAAGCTAACTAACATTCTATGTTATGGATGCTTCTTAAGATTTCTGAGAGAAAGAGAAACCCAAACCATCAGTCAACAAAATCCTTATACTAGCAACAAGGCCTTCATAAAAAGACGCATCATCGAGTGAAGTGACTGTTGATTCAATGAAAACCCTTTAAATGTGGGATATATTTCTGAATCTTTCTGCAAGGATGCATGCAATCCTACATATAACAATAATACACAACAAATGGATGGAGGCAATTTAGTCCCGTTTTCTGTAATGTTTGGTTCCTAATTAGATAGCTCAGTGCAATTCTTTATCATGACAGTGCCAGATGATTGTGGTCCCTTTTCTGGAGTCAATGCAAGGTACACCAAAGACATTTTCTCTCACTGCATGACCTGAGATAATATTCAACAACTTGATGATGCATGTCTGTTGTACAGTGCATTACAAATGGAATAAACATTTGGATTGCCTCTCTTATTGGTGTTTTCAAAAGTTTTAAAAGAACAAGCAGAATCCTGCCACAAGACAAATAAAGGAGAATATATTTGTGCTTATTCTTCATATCATAAGTCCTTCCTAAGAGAAAGAATTCCTAAGTATCACATAGGAAAACGTTGCACAAATTCACATAACAATTCACAGATGACATAAGAGAATCAATCTCCTCATAAGATTAAATCCAGCTTTCTTTACATCCCACTTTGAGTTAAGCCTTACAACACAGGCAAAAATCTTAGCTTACCTTTCTAAGCAGTATGTATCTATGCAAAATAGCTGTAATAATAATTATGTTGTAAATGTGTTCAGAACAAAACTGACATAGAGATAGCACTCTGACACTCCAGAGACTCCAACTTTCATATACAGTAATTTCATCATCCTGGAGTTGTCACAAATTGAATTTGGACTGTAGCCATACATTTTCTGCAGCACTGACATCTTAGTCCCTGTTATCCTACACAAAACCAGGATAACAGAAGGACTGAAGTGTTCCATCTGATGAATAGAGTACAACAGTTATCCTGTGGAGAATTTCACTTAAAGGATCTCAACAAGACCCAGGCTCCAACAAGAATCAGGAGCCATTTCTACCTGACCTCCCCCAGTCCTCAGAACTGCTGCGGACCTGGTCTAAGAAGGAGGAGGAAATATATATGTTACAAAAAGCAAACTTTCTAAAGATTCCTCCCCTGATAATGACCCTTTGAAAGCAGGTAATTATCAACTACATACACAAAGCTGAAATTTACACGAAAGAAAGTTCAGATTTAAGCAAAAAGCATAGAATCAAAGGGAATCAGTGTACTCTGCTAGCATTTGCATTAGATCATAGGTCACAAGATATAAAGCTGTGTATATGCCAGGCCTTCAGAACCCACTGAGTAATCTCAGCTCTACTAGTTAACGAAGGAGGGCAGTTCAGTTCCTCTCAGCCACAGGAAGGTCAGAAAGTGGTTGTTGTAGACTTGCTGAATGGAAAACATGCTCCATAAAAGCAGTTGGACCAGAAAGAGAAGACTGTTTAAAGGGGAAATTCCTACAGTGCACTCTGCACATCATTTTTGCCTGATGCTTTATGAGAGATAGTGCAGAAGGATGAGATCAGGTTTTTGGGTTTATCCTTCGGAAGAAGACTGCAGTTTATGTTTGGAAGGAGACTTTATGTGTTCTAATAGCCTTAAAAACATTTATGATTAATTCTGGGTAAGCCACAAATAGAAAATAATATATGGGGTGTAAATACACTGGTCTAACCATAATCTATTAATTTATCAAAAGCTGCAGACTGAACCTCAACTTCTGAAGGAGTGGGAGCGAATTAATTCACTCTATTGCAGATTAAGAAATGGGCTTTTAAAATAAACCCTTTCTCAGGACACAGCCTTAATCTTTAATCAACCAAATAATTATGTCAGTCATAACTATAGTGGTATACTTCCCTTGTGCTGGAAAGAAGCAAAACCAGAACCAGCATTTGTACTGTTAAGGATTCCTAAAATGGCATTATAAAATATGTAAATGCTTAAATTATCCATCTCTTTGGAAGTTTCACTTTTTTGTAAGTTACGAGAAGAGCTAAAATACCCCAAAGGAAGAAGCAAAACAAAACAAAACAAACAACCCACCTGCAAGAAGGTTAAATCTTGTTCAATTTAACTATCTTGCAATACAGTCATTTGTTAAATTACCATAAATATCTCTATATTCCGTGCAGTTAAATTCCAGCTCAAAGGATAATTATATCACAACTGCAATAAAATTTAAAATATAAAGTGCCAATAACAATCAGTTTCCCTCTCAATTTACATGTGAAGCCATTGGAAGATACCACAAATATATGCCTCCTGCTTCATACCAAAACTTTGTGTATATCAGTCTGAAGCAATTCACACAATTTTACATGAAAATACACTGAAATAATAACCAGAAAATAGATTAATATTATATGAATTTAAAGTGATTTAAGACATAAATGTTTGTTATATGACACTAATTATACCATTTGAAAATACTTCTATGCTGAAGCTATTATATATTTGCAGATATATTTTACAGGGATATATGCAGGCTACAATCAGCTTCAGCACCTAGAATACATCACAACTGGCTTTGATTGACTGTTGCCAAAACCAGCTTGGCTTTACTGTGAGAGTGAAATTAAGTCACAAAGAAATATACTATTGGAGTCTGTATATTCAGATACTCTACCCTTGCCCCATTGTTATTTGACTAAACTCTTGGGGAAATGAACACAGGGTGGAACTGAGCATAAATATTTTACAGGGATATATGCAGGCTACATTCGTAGTGGAAATCATATGAAATTGACAGCTTTCAGTAACAGTTCCTGTGGCATTGAACACCGTGGAATGGTAGGTTTTGGGTGGCACAGGCCCAGTAAGTGTTAGTGTGCAGGGTAAGCATGGCTGTTGTTTGATACCTGAGGGCAGATGCCCAATCTTTTGGGGGCAATTCACAACAATCCAAGCTGGGACACATTTATTTGGCTTGTGGCTGTATGAAACTGCTGCTCATACCCTGATTACTGCTACACTTGCCTTTCTCTCATCTTTCCAGTCTGTTCCCTTGTGGTTCCAGGCAGAGAGAGGGAACACTCTGGGGTACAAAAGGTGAGTGTCAAAGTTGCTTAAAAGGATGAAGAGTCCATGCTTTCTCAGCCTCTAGGGTAGAGGGTGGTGGTTTTTATGGCTGTTCTCTAGTTTTCTCTACCCTTCACTGAAATAGGAACCAACACCTTGGCTTCTCCCCAAAGAGTAGTAGGGGATTTTTTAGCTTCATTAGCATATGATGGAGTTGTTCTGGGGCACAGGTGTCATGTGTGCTCCTTCCTCTCCCTTGCCTTAGACAGACACAGATGTCATTGTTGCTTGGATGGAGGAAAGAAGACAGGAGTCTGTACTGCAAAAGGCAAGATGCCATGCACCCTGAACTGCCTCTTAGTAAAGCTATTGTAGAGCAGGTAGCTATGGAGAAGCGCTTATGTTTATCTAGCCTATGTGGGTACCTTTTTACACTCCAGCTGTTGCTCATCCTTCCTCTTAGATGTATTAAAAAGGCTGTGGCCCCTTTTTACAGGTTTCCCACTTGAATGAAATTACCTTCATGGGTGATTTCATTTCCTGTGAGCTCCTGCAAGAGTAAGTACAGCCCAGGCTGTCCATTTGGTTTTGTTTGAAAGTTGGTGAAATACTCTGCAAAACGAAATCTTGACCACAGAATCAAGCATGTTCAGCTGAATTTTCTCTTCCTCTGCTCTGCTTTTGCCTACACAGTGTCATAAGACCTGGCCAAGCAGGACCACTGCTAAGTACCTTCAGAAGAAAAAAATGTGACACGCTTTGTGTAGTAGTGTTTGAGGATCATGCCATGCCCAGTGCACTCTATAATCTGATGCCTTTGTGCAGCACAACTTACAAAACCAAGCTACAGACATACCTCCTGGTAAAAATGAAGGTGATAGTGATTGTGGAGGCTATCAGAGGTCCTGGTCTCTCTCAGCAAGCTCTAAGATTGTCTGGGATCTGGGCAGAGTTTTTGCACTGTCAGTCACTGAGTAACTACAGCATTTTTGTCTGATGTGATGAGAGACTGTGCAGGAGGATAGGCGTGTGTACTGTTTTGGGGATCACAACTCTGTGCTCTAATGCTGCAGTGTCATTAGCAGCATATGTCATGTGGGACGTATGTGGCATGTAAATCAATGCAAATAAAAACCAGAATTTTCATTGCATCTTTCCATAGAGTAATTTGATTTTTCTCCCTCCTTATATCATCTGTTTCAGAAATCTATTGCAAGGATAGAGTATTTGAATATACAGACTCCAATAGTATATTTCTTTGTGACTTAATTTCACTCTCACAGTAAAGCCAAGCTGGTTTTGGCAACTGTCAATCAAAGCCAGTTGTGATGTATTTTAGGTGCTGAAGCAGATTATAGCCTGCATATATCCCTGTAAAATATTAGCTAGATTGCTAGTTCTGAAATGCAACTTGCTTTATGTTTCTGTTATTTCTTGTGAGTTTGTTTCATTTGTTGCTTGCCTTTCCATTTTCTTTGTTTTAAAGTTTTAAACTAGATCTGGGTGGTTAATTTATCTGCAAATATATAATAGCTTCAGCAGAGAAGTATTTTCAAATAGCAGCATGCCTTATCCAACACAACTTCCAAGTCCAGATTTTCAAAGTCAACATGGTGTTGCTTTGGCATTTATCACAAAGAATTTTAACTGGATTACATTTTGGGGGAGGGAAGTGGTGTTGTTTGGCTGGGTTTGTTTGTTGTTGGTTTTGTCTTTTAATTCAGACAATGATGTTCTCCACCAGTACTTAAACTTGATGCTGTTTTATTTTAACGTGTTTACAAAATGTTGTATAAATTAGTTTTCTCAAGAAATGTATTCTCGAAAACCAATCTTTGGTCTCTTCTTGTCCAGGGGCCTTGAAAGAACAAAGTACAGAGCATGAAATTTAAAAAAAAATATATATTAATTTCTCTGCATATTCCATACATCACTTGGACTTGAAATTATGCAGACTTTCTTTGCTTTGCATAATTTTCCTTGCATGGAAGTCAGCTCTTATGGCTCAGCTCAGTTACGCTGATATTCAGCATGGCTGCACATCAGAATTAAGCAGTTCCAAAGAATCTGAAGGCACACACCTTAGAAAACCCTAATAGACACAAGATAAATTCATCCCAAGGGCAACTCTGTTTAAATCAAGGAAACTACCTCCATAATGCATTTCATCCTGTAAAATAAATTTGACAGCCTTACTGTGAAAACATTATTCATGCTAGAGAATATATGATATAATACTCTTTTCTTGTTATTGAATATTTGCTAAGGAATCTATTTTGCACATACTTTTTCTCGCTTGTTTGCAATTGCCAAGAACTACTTGAAGAAAGAAAACATTTCTCCTTAATTTGTCAAATCAGATCAAATTATTTTAAGGTCAAGAGTAAACAATACAGCTTTTTGTGCAGGCATACTGCTATGCTGCTATCAACCCTCAGGCAATGATGATTTGACATTTTTGCTTCATAGGTTGCCTGTATGATCTAAGCTGTACCTGTTCAGGACAGGGATCATATTTTGGTATCCTTGAGGCACTACTCACTATCTGGCCCAAAATGAGCAATAAATCTATGATAAGCTCTCAGAAGTGCCACACACTTATTTCTTGCTTACACATAAAATCATTTCAGAAAAACACTGGGCACAGTTATTCTGAAATTGTGTGTCCTGGAATAGCTATAACATGCCCCCTTATAATTTTGTGCCCTTAGATGGTGGCAGCACACCCATAAGCACAGAGTCAGATTTATGCTAAACATCTCTTCATGGTTCTGCAGGAATGGTTGATGCTGAGAACAGCTCAGGATTTAGCTTTTTATATGGCATTCAAAAATTGCACAATGAATGAGTTCATTTTACACTATGAAATGTCGAATAAACATTCTTACCCATTGTGTCTTTTCTTCAATTCTTTCCACCATCCGGTTTAAAGGGGAAAATGAAAAGGAGAGAGAACATTTATTTGAATATTTGCTGCCCATGGACAGCAAATCTCATTCAGAAGAGCCCTTCAACAATGGCATATTTTTCCTTCTTTTACTCTGATATTCCTTTTTTCCAGTTTCATTTTTTCCTAGTACTAACTTCTTGATTCTTATAGACACTAATATAACTTTGTCTCAGCAAATGAACAAACACAGCTTTAAAAAGCAATGAGGTGAATGCCAGGCGGGGAGCTGTGCTCTGCGCAATCACACTGAAACAGGACTACCACCTCAGAAGAACGTACTAAGCAAGCTCCCTCTGTGTGGGATCTGCCCTATTACCTCTACCAAATCCACCCTGCCTTTAGCAAAACAGATTACTTGCTCACTAATTGCTTCCTACCAGTGAAGCTGTGTCTGCTAGTTAATTTTCCCAAATAACATGCAAAATCACACATGACTATATGACACTCTGCAGTAAATGCTGTCTTACCTACACTATACGAAAGTCATAGTTGTGTCACGTTTGCAGAAGTCCTGACAGAACTAGAGTCAAAGCAATAGTAACGCCAGCCAACACAAAAGAGCCCACACAGAAAAAGAAGAAAATGCCAACGGAAACAATCTTTCCCATAGTATTTCCATTTTGGTTCCAAAATGGCACTCACGTACTTCACTGCAGTTCACAGGACATTCCCTTATCTCTTGGACGTTTTTTCCTGTGTGCTCTATAATATACTTAAAGACATGCCTGTTCATTCCAAAATCACAGGGTGAGGATTTTTTTTTCTATTTTTTTTTTTTGTTTTATATAAAACACAGCTTTAGCTAAAGCAAGCCATGACCACTGTCAGGGTAGGCTTCTGAACCTCTATGTTGGACTATCTTTCTGCAATATGATACTTCTGAGCTAACTGCTGGTTAGTCTGTGTCTTAACGAGTCAATCAGCTTGCTTTCTGCAGGTTCTCTGTCCATTTTCAGTTTTTCCCCAGTATGTATCTTATGTGACATTAACTTCTGTATTGTTTGATTCTAACACAGTTTTCTGCTTCCACATGGACTGCTTCCCACCTAGGATGCCAGATTCATTGTCATACACAATTAGCTGTGGTCTGCAAGTCCTCCCAGTGTTTTGCTATCTGTCAGATGACAAGAGCATTTGTGTTAATTTTTCCAATAAGATACAGGATAACTTCATATTTGATATTCCTAACATCCAAATTATGATTATTTTTGGAATAGAAATATATTCCCACAGCTGATAGCAGTCATCATGACATGGAAGCACAAAAATGCCTTTGAGCAAGGTATTTATGAGCATAAACCACAAATATTTACCTAGAAGGCTGGTCTGCTTACAGCGATGCTGTCGGTCATCTTCTGATAGCACATCTCTTACCCTTCTCCACATTTTGACATGATTTTTCTCTCTGGGGATGTCCAAATGGGTTAGCCAGAAGTCTCCAAGGAACATACATGGCAGGCATTACTTCTCCCTCAGTGGCTTGTCAAGAAACTATTGCCATAAAGCTACAAGAGTCCAGAAGATTTTTATAATCTTAACTCATAATACCCATCTTGTAGTTTGAAACAGTTAAGAAACCAGACTGATCCCATAGACTTACCTTGCACATCAGGGTCTTGCACATCTCTCTCCCTCAGTTTCCCTGCCTGTAAGCTCTTCAATTTATATGTTACACACATACACACTCTAAGCCATCTTTAAATGTTCATAATGCTGATACTCAGAAAAAGTCTGTCCAAAGATACACTGGCTGGCTTTGTTTATTCTCACACTATAAAAAACAACAAAGTAATTAGAACAGGCAGTAAATTCAAAGCTTCTTTACAGAAAAATAGTTAGAAAGAATATCATAAATAATATAAATATAAAATATATAAATAAAATAATAGAAGGAAAGATTGAAAACCAGTTCACTATAAGCAGACGCAACTTTTTCTGAGAAGTTTATGTATCATCAAAACATTCCTGTAACAGTGAAAATCCCAAAAACCTACACCCTGGAACATACATTTTGAAATATATTTTTAAAAGTATTGTCCCAGAAATATGTTCTATGAAGTCTTCTGAAAGTCCACGTATCTGGCTTATTTGCTCCATTAGTAGAAGTGATAACAGAATCTGATATTACCATCCATCTTCCTTGACTGACATAAAATGAGTCAAAGTTAAAAAAAATAATAATAACTTTCACAATACCAGTAAGAAATGTGGGAAGAGGGGACAGAACAGAAGTAAAAAATATGTGAGATGCATTGCAGTAGCATGGGAAAAAGTTACGTGCTGCCTATTAGATGCACTTCATGGACAAAATATTTCAAATTGATTAGTTGCCTGCAATAACAGTTACACTAAATCCAAATTTACAAAACTATCAGCCTTCTCATTTTGTCTGCCACCTCCAAACTGATTTTATCCTTTCATTTAATTAAGAATGTTATTTGTCCTAGGACACAGAAAACATTTACTGCAGATTAAAAACAACAATGGAAGAGAAAAACTGAAGACAATACTAGATTAGTCAATAAAAAATTAAGACCCTCGGGCTGGTCTTTCTAGATAAATATTAATTTGGCCTTTTCCAAACTCCTATCGTATTCAGAAAGTTCTGTGAAAATCACCCTAGTTGGGTAGACAGGTGAGGGTCTGAATGAGAAATGCAGAAGGTAAATCTGAGCAAAAGTTGGACTCAATTAAGCAAGCATTTCAATTTCATTTAAAGGACTAAAATGAGTTTTATATAAAGTCAATTATGCAACTTCAAATGCTGCTCTATCACCTCTTGTTAATGGGCATAATTAAAGTCAGCAAACAGAGGTGCAGAAATAGTGGAAATATATGCTTTTAAAGTAACAGCCAGGTAAACAGTAGGCTCTTGTATGAGACAAACTGTGGCAAAGCGCCAAGTAAATGCTTGAGTGATTTAAAGACAGGTAAAAGAAAAGACAGCACAGGGAAATTAAACACTCTGAAATAAAAAGATTTGTTTCATTATTTTTGTTTTATAGCTTATTACTATTTCACTGTAGGATATTTTGTAATAAAAGCTTAAAGACATTTAGAACAAATTGGTCATTTTAATTAGAATCATAGAATAGTTAGGGTTGGAAAGGACCTTAAGATCATCTAGTTCCAACCCCCCCTGCCATGGGCAGGAACACCTCACACTAAACCATGCCACCCAAGGCCTTATCCAACCTGGCCTTGTGTTAGAAAAATGTGTTAGAAAAGCTCAAGAAAAATATTGCTGGGACCTTATAAACACATACAATTCATTTGCTGCATGCAACACAATAAAGTCATCAAAAAATAGCCAGAAGAGGATGGTAAGAGGGAAAGCTTGTAATCTATCATGCTGAAACAGTCCATATTCCCAAAACACCTAGAATTCTCAGAGTATGTAACAACTGGATCGCAACAGGGTTAAAACAGTATCAGATTCCTCTGTTTCAAGACAAAAAATCCTTTCACGTATCTCAAAGAAATATCACAATGTCACAATTGCTAATTTTCTATGTGCTCAAGTTTACACTGCCAAAAATCCAATCTCTGTCAACAAGAAAAAAAATAAAAAGGCCTACTATTGCTATTATTTCTTCAGTTTGTTCTGAAACGTGATAAAAGGTTAGCAACCTAAATTTTGGCACAGCAAGAATAGCTCATTTTTTCCAATATCAAACTCAGGCTGACATAGTGAGGTAATGTGATGTGCTCTTCCCCTCCCAAAATCAGCATACACATCCTCTTTCTGCTTTACAATAAGTGCTATTTCCTAGAGTCAGCAAGTTAGGAAATATCACAGAAGATGAAACCCCATGCAAGAATTATTTAGCAAGAGGCTCTGTGTGTCATTTACTCATAAGAAGATCCGCTTTAGAGTTTATGAAATTCTGGGTTAAAATATAAAGGCATCATTTAAAAATTGTTTTTATTCAAAAAAACAAACAAACAAACAAACCCAGAGTTGTGAGCTAAACATTACAGTTCCTAAAGCAAAGTTAGTCTATCAAGCCTGTAAACTGGTAAACAAAAATTAAGGTTTGTCCTTCAGAAAAAAAGTGTACCGACAAAGATATCAACCTCATTCCAGTTTGACATCCCACCTTTATTTTCAGCTTGCTGATGTTCAGTAAGATGGCCCACACTCATCAAAGGAATGCATTCTAGAGGGGCGAAGTTTCTGACAGATTTTATCCCCTCCTCCAGTACCCTGTCATTTTAGGTGGAAAAGACTAACCAGTATGGAAAAATAGAGATTCACAAAGAAGTTTTGCTAAGAAAAGTGATCTGTTCATTTTCCTTTTCTTCTTCTACTGTAAACAGGCACAAAATTTAAAAACACATGATTATTGAATTCAAGATAAGACCAGCCTGCCCTCCACTGTCTCTGACCCAGAAAATCCTTCATGCTATTCCTTGCGTTGAAACCTTCCTTTCTCCAGGTTTCCCCACACTTGCCTGAAAAAATATCTTCCAATATCTAAACTTGCTCACTACTCTTCACAGATAGCTCATCTTCTTAAATCATCAACATTTAAGGTCAGACTTACACTTCCTGGAAAAAATCTTTTGCATACTATTACAATACTCAGACAGTGAGAGTGCCAAGTAACAGTCCTGAGGAAACCAAGCTCCAATCAGACCTTTGACTTTGAGGCGCTTGGGGTTAGGTAGGGAGTTCAGTCTTTATTCCCTTTTCTTTGCATGAGAAACACAAGCAGGGTAAGAAAAGAGAAGTTCCAAAATAAGGTGGGAAGAGCTTTTCTCTGCTGTTTCCACAGTGGCCTCTGCTCTGCTCTAAGGGGTAACAGGAAGTAGAAAAAGTGTTTTTGAGAAAGTATGACATATGTCCTAGTTCAGTGTTGGAAAGTTGAGAAGCTGAAAATGCGCATATTCTTTGCACAACCATCCAACCACATGAATACTCTGAAGATCATGCATCTTTACCCATTTATTTACTTTAAAGAGTTTTATGCTTTCATTCATATTCAACTTCATTAAGAAAAAAAAACAGTTTTCACAATCTACAACAGTTAGATTATGTAAAAACAGTCATAAATTATACACACCAATCTTCAAAACCTCTTAAAATTGTTTATTGATCAAGTAAAAGCAAAAATGGAAAAATAATAAACAATTGCTTTGTCAAATTGATTATTTATTTTAAATTCAAGCAAATACCCACTTAAAATATGGGTGGTACTACTTTTTATGCTGCGTTTATCAGTACTTCACGTATTGGAAGGAAGTTTTGTTTAGCTGCAACATTAGATACGTTTAATGCCTTTACTGTCAATTACGCCATGAAAGATCAGCAATAGTGTTTTCAAGACTGTCAGATTAGGACTGTTAGGACCCCAAAAGCTGTAATTGAAGTTGATATAACTGAAAATCACCAAAAATTCCTGAGTGCTGCTTTCTGCTTTTGCCTCAGCTTAGCCTGCAAAGTGATGCTGCTCTCAGCTTTCCGAGCCAGTTTCACTTTCTGGTTCCTGTATGATAATTACCAAAGCCCAGCAATTGGGCAGAGCTACAAATTCATAACTGGGGCCTGAATATAACCACCTTTTCTGGCTAAGTGAAATCCAAGATACATCGGTGAAGCAACGCTTTCACTCAAGTTGTCTCTGGTAGATCTCTTTAAAGATGGACTTTCTGAATGTCCCTGAAGTTAAGAAATATTCTGGGAGCTGAAAACAGAGGTGTTAATATCCAAACCCACACTCTCCAACTTCAGTTTAACATATTGACACCTTTTATCTCAGTGCATGCCTTCTTACCTTTGGATTGTAATTCTTACCTTTGATTTGTAAACACTGGTCCTTTGGGGACAATCTAATTAGTATCTCTGATTTCACTGTGTACATCAGAGGTACCAAGCCCCTTGTCACCAGTCTGGCTTTGTATTTGAAGTGCCACAGGAGACAGCACTTTCTTACTCAAAGTAGAAATGCACAGTGACAGATAAATACTACACAAATTCTCATCTAAAGACTACTTTGAAGATCCAGTAAAACTTTTTCAGTCAGTTGCCTCAGGTCCTTCTAAAATTGATAAGCTGGTTTCTTAGCTCTTGTCATGATACATTGGATGATGTGAAGTTTGCACTGAACTAAAGCATACATGACACTAACTTCCAGGTCCTTGAAGGACCAATGAACCCTACTCCAGGGCAGTGGAGGGGTTACCAGAAGTGTCCAGAAATTTGAAGTTCTGTCCAGTCCAAGTGCTGAGAGCACATCTTTCCCTCTGCCTGGGCCACAGCTGCTTTTTTAGCTTAGTGATGGCTTCCTGTTGACATGATAGAACTTGAATATGTTGTACAGAACAAAATGGTTCATTAGACAACCCTCCCTAAGACCACTTTTTCATAGTGCATTCAATAGGATGCATGTTATGTCTCAGTGTGTTTTGGCTTGCAGTTTAGCCACACATTTCAATCTACTTACTGTAGACACAGTTGCTAGTGTCTCTTCCTTCCCTTACCAGCTAATGAGGAGTGAGGTTGGGTTTTCTGTGTTTAGAAAGCCAAAGCTGTTTATGGCAAATTCTGCAGCATTCTTTGGAATACTTTGAACATTTTAATCTTTGGAAGACATACTGTATTATTAGCACAGAGGTCTATGCTGTCCTTCACCTAAACTGGGGACAAGCACTGACAGCGTCTTTCTTTTTTCACCGGATGTCACCTAACCATGCTACTGTTCAGGGAAATGCACACTTTGATTAATCCAGCTCAATGCAGCATAGGTCTTCTGGAAGAACAATGCAAATGTGTGTGGGAAGGAAGTGGGAGGAGGAGAGCAGAGGAGAAAAGTAGATCATGAAGTAAGAACTGGTGATGACTCAGAGCACTGCAGATGAAAGCAAGATGCTGGTAATAATCTCAGCAGAGAAAGCATGAATGCTGGTACAATGTGCTTCACTACACGCAACTCCATTTAGGTGCCAGGTTGCTGTGCTCTACACTTGGTTCTATAGGCATGTAGGAAATACCAAGGAGTATTTCAAAGGGGCAGTGATACACAGGATCCTCAGTGTGTATATAGGAACATGTACATGAGTATGCACACGTCTGAATTTGCAAAATAGTTATCATTTTTAGATGGAAAGAGTATCAGGCTAAGAGGATATTTTACATGTTCTGCATTTGTGTAACATGGAATATGTTTTAGGTTCCATGTTACATGAAAAACCTTTGATCATATACTACTTTTAGGCAACTCATACTACCCAGCTTAGCCAGGTTAATGTTCACATTTGCTGCTAAAATTAATGTTGATAGCATTTAAAGGGTCACCTCTTGGAAGCTTTAAGCTCTAAGAACCAGGGAAAACTCATATCTAGCAAAAGACCTGGTAACTCAGATTTATAGATTGACCTTGAATTATGGGAAAATATTTTATAACATTCCAGATTTATGATTCTCCTTCCTGGAGACCCTGACCATAAAAATGTGGCTGGACTTCAAGAAGCAAGTTCACGTCTGGTTTTCTTAACAACAAGATGGTGTCCTTGAACTGTACGAATCTTGTAACAATTCAACATAAGCCAGAGAAGATTTCAAGTAATCTAAGTGCTCCCTCAATTGTCTTACAGCTAAAGGCTTTAAATCTGTGGTATGTATTTCCTTAAGTCCACAAGTGCAGAGAGACTGAGCAAAAAGGCTAGCTTTTATTAAAACACTTTCTTGAGATTATATTTTTTTCTCCATATCCAATCTTTAAAAGTAGATTTTCTCTTTCCAGATTTGTAGCCCACAAAACCTTTGCACTATAGCATATCAGAATTTTCAGCATTACATCAAGCAAAACAGCCATACAGAAAGAAATTCAGATGTAACTGCTTCAGAACCTTATGGCCTCACTCCTGCATAATGTGTAAACCAGACCGTTTGTCCTGTGATCAATAAAATCTGCTAGACTAAAATTTCACTACAGAAAACTTAAATACAACTGTTATTCACTTGACAGCTTAAACTGATAATGACAGATATGCTTATAATTTTTTGCTCTATTTAGGAGTCAAGACAAACCTACCTATATGTTATTGCATTGTTTTCTGTTACAGAGTTTTGCACCTCTCATTTATCTTATTTATAAAAGTATAGTGAATTGGAGCACATGATGAAGCAGAAAAGAAAAAAAGCCAAAAGGAGATGTTATTGCTGTCTTCAACTACCTGGTTTGTGATTATAGAGAAGATGGTGTCAAATGCTTATCAGAGGTGCAAACTGAAACGATGAGGAACAGACACCAATCACATCAAGCAAAAATATGGCTACTTTAAGAGCCAAATTTCACAAGCTCAGTCATCCAATAGAATGAGCTGCCCAAAGCAGCCGTGGAACAACCATCCTCAGAGTCAAAACTCAATTAGAAAGGGCTGTGAGCAATGGTGAAGTAAGCCCTGCTCTAATCAAAGGATAGAGGCAAATGATGTCCTGAGAGCTTTCCTAGCCTAAGTTATTTTGTAACACCATTGCATAAATATGAACCAGAAGAGTTTCACCAAGTGCTTGCGGAAGGTATGGAAAGTTGCTTTCTAAATCTGGGTATTTTTTGTACAATTGGGATTTTTTTTTTGTTTTCACCAGCTTCAAAAATTGGAAGTTTGCTTACAGTTACTTTCCCTTTTCCTAGTTTCCAGGAGTAACTATAAAAACCTTAGATTTTGTTTTAATTTTTTCTTCAAAGGGTTGCTAGAAATAGATTTCAAATTATCAGAGGTTCCCTTTTTTATTTTGGGCCAATGAGTGACCACAAGAACATATACTGAGGCATTAAATGCATTTGTTTGAAATACCTGATATTGAAATTCAAACAGCTCTTCAAGCAGAATTCCTAACAAGAAGGATTTGTGACAGAGAGTCTACAAGATTGACTTTCAAGAAAAAAAATGTGTGTTTAAGAGACCCATGAGCCTTCAAAAGAACACCTTCAAAAGGTCCCACCTCACAGCTATAAGGGATTTTTAGAACTTAATGTATTTACATAAACTGGAAAGACTTGTAACCTGTACAAGGCAATTACTGGAAACAATGATGTAGTATTGAACAGAATGGTCCTGATTTTCTTTGGGTTTTTTTTAAAGAAATCCATTATTTCTTTCGTCTACACTAAAACTATAGGCCAAATCCTCTAGTCCTTACTGCAAAAAAGTCATTTTACAGACCTCCTGCTGGTCTTCTGTACAAAGAAAATGAGTACTCCAATGAGGTGAAGGGCAGAAAGAAAAGGAGCTTGAAAATACAGTCCATATGGAAAGAAAAACTTCATTTAAAATGCACTCAATAAACACTAGAGATGTATTAGCATGTAATTGAGCAGCTTTTGCTGACACTTATATAACTATTTGTACATGTCTATACAGACACATACACACACATGTATATACACACTTCATTCCACAAATAGCTATCCAGATTAAAAAGCCTACGTCTTGTTATTTTTACTCAGAACCCATTGAAACCTACATACTCTTTGGTATCACTGAGATAGTTAGTGCTCTATAGTCTCTTATTGCGTCATGTTTCAAATCAACTTTGTGAACATATTAAAACTGTATTTCAGGAACAGAAGGGCAGAAAAGATAAAAGATACAGATAAGCAGTATCATTGCATTTCTTTTTAGTTTTTCTTTTAAAAAACCTTTCCCCCCCCTTATGGTTTATGTATAAATACTTCTGCTTTCTGCCTCCCACCTTTATGTTTTCTTCTGATCTCTGGAATTAGCCCAAGGATGCTTCAGGAAGAGAGGGGGACACTTTAAAATTATTTTTGCAGCACAGAGTAGGAGTGATAAAGCTTTTCATCAACACGTGTATGCACATGCACACACGAGCACACGTACACATGAGCACACGTACACACGAGCACACGTACACACGAGCACACGTACACACCAACACACGTACACACCAACCACTGCACATTCACAGAGGATTCTTCCCTGATTTGAGTCATGGTTTAAGCGCAGCCAACAACTAAATACTTTGCAGCAGCTCATTCACTCCCCTCCACTCCCCCTCACAGTGGGATGGGGAAGAGAATCAAAAAGAAAAGGTGAAACCAGTGGGTTGAGATAAGAACAGAATGAATTACACTAGCTGAATGCTTCATGCTGTTTAAAATCATGTATATATGAAGAGCAAAAATATAATTATCCATTTTTCTATACATCATGTGCAGCATTCAAATGCTATGAAAAAAATCAAGGTTCTGTAGTTGCAATGATCTACACAGCTGACTAAGAAGATTACAGACATAAGTATCACCTAATTATTCTCCATGTAATTAACAAGTTAGCTCTGAAATGATACAACTCTGAAGTGACATTACTTCTTGTAGACATTTGGATGGTGACTTCTAAGGATGGTTATGAACCAGTAACCAACTTTTAATATCTAGAGTTTACAGATTTACATGCAAGCTATAACTGAAAGCAGTTGGCAGAATTTTGCATGAAGTTCATTTGGGGCACATTAAATGTATTTTTTCTGAAAAGCCAGACCTCCATACTTAATGCAATGCTTTTTTTTTTTTTTTTTAATTTCATTAAACTTTGCTTTGTTATTTTTTTACAGATAAATATAGATATTTCCTGCCTATTTAATATGGCATTTTTGACATAATAATATTTCCAGCATTTCTTGTTTCCAAAAATAGAAGTATATACTTCCAATACCATTATTTTATCAATAGTAATACCATGGATGATAATATAAAGACAGCAGAGGAACTTCAAACTATGCAGTGTGGGGGGAGGGCTTTCAAAACTAATCTCTTAATCCTGGCATATGACTTAACAGAACAGTCCAATACAAATCATAGGGAGAGAGAAAAAGATGGGTAACAATCTTTAAAGTCAATACCAATCACTGATAGAGACCTAGGCACACTCCATACCAAAACTGTTAGAAATTCTTTCCATTTTTATTACATTTCACTAGAAAACAAACAAGAATAAAAGCCAAGTGAATAAAATACAAACAAGACCACCACCTCTGGAATGAACAATCTATGAAGAAGAAATCTTTTACATTATGATTTCAGAAGAGAAGGAAAGGTTTTCATTTATGCTACTCCTGAGTGACCCTATCTGCCTTTTTCCTCGTCATTCCATCCTTAATAGAAATCTGAAATAGTTCTGCTTTGAAACATTCTTTTTAATGTGAAACATTCTTTTTAATGATTTTTTTAATTCCTGCAAATGCAGAACCTACTGCCACTCACCTTATACTATAACTCTGAGCATTAAGAGTCTGTGTAATCACTGCAGTAAATGCAATGAAATCTTCCAACCATTCCTTTGCTCCACTCTAAGGTTTCTGTGCAGAGACTGTGATTTAGTAACATTACTGAAAACCATAGGCCTGAAAGCATTTAACTGAGGTCTTGGTGATTTCATAGGAAGAAATACAGCCTCTCAGGCCTTTCCATTTCCCACGTGAATATGAGTGCTAGCTTTAGGAAGCATTTAGAGGCTAGATGTATGCTGCTTTATGTCCCTTGAACAAATGCTAGAAATGAAACTTCACTCATTAAAGTAACATGGACGCACTGCTTGTTACCCACTTCTGCCTATAGCTGTTAGACAACTTGAAAGGCATCATGCAGTACAGGAAAAAACCAGGTCATACCTGCATCTCAAGACCAGGACACAGACAGGCTGTTCATGGACTGTGTGGTAAAGGTTTTGCCATGCCATATCACCTATAGTTTTGCCTCTGGGGAGTGAGGACACCACTTTGCCAAACACTATTAATCTGCTCCTTCAGACCTCAAATTGCTGATAGACAAGGGACTAAAGAATCTTCATTTTTAAATGCTGCTAAAATTCAGTATGCTTATATCATGCTCTACTGAGGGTTTCCCTTGCAAAATTATTTTTCAGGTCAGTTTTCCAAAATAAACACACATTCTTTGACAAGGGAGAGTGTTAAGATGTGATTAAGATTCGTGAGCCCATTAACAGCACAACATACATCTAGCCACAGGCATAAGAATAATTTCACACAAACCTTTGGCTTTTTGGTAACAAGCCTATCAGATACTGTCTGGGGAGGGTGAAGGTTCCCATAAGCAAGACATCCCTTTGTATTTTTAATCTTCAAACTTCAAAACAGCAAAAACTTGTATAAAGGAAGTCAAAGTTACTGTAAAGTGTCAGTTCTCTTACCGCCAGCTCCCCTCCCACCCTTTAATTCACATACCTATTGACACAACTATCTATGCTGTAGAGTCTTGTTATTTCTTCAGTATCATCATTGCTTGTAATAACGAGTGTTTCACATACTGCAGCTCTGCAAAAAACAGAAATGTGAGAGGGTCAGAAGAAAACACTGGTATTGAAGATAGAGGAGATGATTTATACTGGGAAATTGCAGGGAAATTATAGTGCTCTAACTGTAATTCTTCAAAATAGTCCCCAGCATAATAAAACATATTCCTGTTTTTTCCTGGAGTACACAGGATATAGTACGCACATTATGAAAAATATATCAACCTGTTGCTATTACAGGCAGTTTGCACAACATGCAAAAAGCTTGATGCTGTAACAACACAGTTATTTGATGCAGACAGGTGAGTGCTTCCCATCACACTTCACTTAAGCTCACAGGTAGAAAGCCTTGTCTTTTCATCACCATTTCAATCCCTCTCCTTTCCAAGTGGGATTGATAAAGACACAGCTGCATGAGTGGGTGAGTGAATGGGCTGGCAGTGCTATGCATGCAGAAGCCTGTCTGAAAGTCATACTGAACACGAGGATCTGGACAGCCAGCACTGAGGGAGCTGCTGGCACCAACAAAACACAGGCATTGCTCTCCATACTATCACAGGTTATTTCATAAAGCCAACGTCATTTTTGTTCTGAAGGCAAGGAGGAGTCAAGTGGTCAGAAAGAGGTAGAAAAAGAATTTCTGAGATTCTCAGTACTTTGGCATAAGGAGCTCACCCCTACCTAGTAAAGGGAGAGAAGTGAAATGGACAGCTGAACTGCTGCAATATTCTGAATTCTAGGACACATATCTACAATCACCTCTGCTATTAAGAGGAGGATCTCAGGCAGTTTGGAAGGAAAAGATCCAGTAGGGCACACTGACAGAATAAAAGCCATTACCTGCTAGGCCTTTACTAAAGAATTTCAATGGATTTAATTTAATTTCAAGAGGGTTTCGGGAGCTAATATTGTGTAGCCTTTTATCAAGGGTTACCTTACCATAAGCGTGAGGCTTCTTTTTTTAGTGTATCTTCTGAGGTTTTTCAAAGAAATGGTTTTTTTTTCCTTTTGAGAGGCTCCTATTACAGCCTGTGCTCTGCAAGAGAAAGTTTAATCCATGCTGCTTCTGCTGTTACCCATAGTGTCAAAAAAAGAGCAATGCAAATATTCACAATATCCTCAGACAGAAATACAGAGACACTTTGATGCTTTCATGGTAGTCTAATTCCATTTATTTCTCTAGGAAAAGAAATCTTTTCAGGTATTTATTTCAAAGATAAATTGGGCAGCTGCTCAGAATAACCAAATTGATAATAATTTGTCTATATTGTCGTTTCCAGCAGCTCCTGTCTGACCATGTGTTTCCTAGAGAAAACTTTTCATATTAACAATAACTGCATGTTAATGAAGATCCATTGTATATCAAAAATAAAGCTATTTAAAAAAAAAGTCACTTGCCTTGCTCCTGTGATGACTTCAGAACAGCATGGATCCGTAGTCAGAAATTCCCCTTTGAAATGCTGCATGAAACCAAAAATCCCATGGCTCTCCACAGGGCCAGAAAATAGTTCCTGTGGGTAGACAAGGAACTCCCAAAATGTTCCTGCTGTACAATACTTAGTTCCTCTTTGTTCTTTGCATCTTCCAGACAAAGTTTGACCCCTAAAACTTCTGTCCAATAATCACAGAAACAGAGGCCCAATGTCTCCACACAGCAGCTGAGGGAGACATGGAGGGGCTCTCCCATGGTGGGCCCTGCTCCAAGATCCACCATTAAAAGCACAGCTCCTGTCAGAAATGTGCCTTTTCAGTCTTCTACGCTTCCAGGACAATGACACATGACATCTTTGACCTACATCTGATCACCACTCCTGTTGTTTTTCATCCCACACTAAGGACAATCTCAAACAACACTGAGCCAAAAGCAAGGTTTAGAGCCGAGTCTCACTCTTCCTCTGGGAAGGCATTGTGAAGGTCCCCATTTCTCTGCATCTGGCTCCCACCAGCTCTGTCTTCCCGTTCCCAATCCCCCTACCTCAAACCAGGCTCATAACCTCACATCTCTCTCCCTCACCTCACATCTTCCTCCCCATCGGTGGGATTAGCCTGACAGCTCGAGGCCTGACTAGCAGGCACAAGCAACAGGCACAAGTAACACAAGGAGAAGGGGGCTCTACTGCACCCCAAGCTTTACTTGCCTTTACTGGTGACGGCTTTCTTCCATGTACAAGGCCACCCGTGCACAGTGCTGCTTTTCTGTATGCATTAGCTAGCCCTAACTCTCTGATTATGATCACCATGTTTTTCTGCATAGTTCTGCCATAATCTTTGCATCTGAAGGACTACAGAATGTATAAAGTAATGCTTAAAAAAAATTATAGTACTGGATTGGGAACACTGGTTGATGACGCATCATGCCATTGCCCAAAATATTCACCAGCGCTGGCTCACAGAAGATAATCTGAGGTAATTTTTGCAGTGGCTGCCCTCAAAATATAAGTAAAACCTATCAGGAAGGCCTTAGGTACATCTCCTTGCTGGATAAAAGAGCAATATTCCTCATGGTAGAATGTGAAGTGTGCTGCATGCAGATGTGCTGGTGCTTTTCCACACTCTGCATGCAGCAACACAAATCACCCAGCTTTTAAAGTCTGACACTAGAAGTCAGGACACATTTAATGTGCGATAATTGGGCTTAGTTTAGCCAAGATCTGATATTACTTGCAAGTGAAGTCTTTGACAGAAAACCAAAACTAATGGTGAATTTTTCAACCCTTTTTCCAAGCCCGTAAAGGGGACAAATGCTTTCCATAAAACAGAGATCCTGATCAGCAGAATTACTTTTTACAAAGCAAAACTCAAGCCCCTATGAGTTACTGACAGACTTGCTTCAAAAGAAGTGTGTTTACTGCATGAGGGCTTGACAAGTCTTTTCCCCTTGAAGATGAGGAACTGCCTGACTCTCAAGACTTGCCTCTCACAGCCACATGAGCAGCAAGAGAAACAGAAATACTGGAGACATGATGTAAGATGGTGAATAGGCTAAAATTAGTCAATGTTCCTTTTTTTTATGAAGGGAGGTTCTTTTTTTTATATATATATATATATAATTAAACCAAAAATCCTAGAAGGCATTGGAAAGTGAAGAAACAGAGATTTGAAATTTCAGTGCACAAACTCCTGCTTGCTTACGTACACATGCAATAGCACAAGTACATATACACATTTCTTGTTTTAGGAGCACTAATTCAAAAGAGACCTTATAAAACAAGGAGAAAAACACCTCCTTCGCCTTCATAATTGCATCAGGAATGATGTCAGGCACTAGCTTAGCTAAGGCAATGTCTACTCCGCCCTTAAAAACAGTCAGTATTCATATTTTTTTCCACCCTAGGTTTGTGTTTTACCTTTCTAAATACTCACTTGCTTTATGAAGAATGAAAGAAAAAAAAAAAAGACCCACACAGAACAAAACAACCCACAACCAATTTTCCTTCTTCCAATTGTAGTACTAATATTTTCAGTAGAAAATAAAGGAAATTCTATTCCTTTTTTTCTTTCCCAGTTGCTCAGAGCTGGAATGAAATACAATGAAATGACTGAGTAGAGAATTAAGATTTTATCAAAGGTCAGCAAATTGTTTAAATGACCTTGAGCTATATACAAAGCAGTAGCACATAATTACAGTACAGGTTTAGCTCCTCTAGGCTGCAAAGTTGACCTGTTCTTTGTTCATCTCGGTAAATCTGAGACAGCACAGCATTGAAGTTTTCTGATTGGTTTTCTCCAAGCAAATGTTGAGCTGCAACATGGATGCGAGTTGTTGGTTAGCCTACATAGTTCAAAATACACTTACATGACTCCCCACTTCCCTTCCCCGCCTGCACACATAAGCTCGTGAGGCTGCAGAAGTCTTTTGCGGAAGGCAGCAATATTAGAAAATCTTCAAGAGGATGTAATACGGGAAGAGGCACGCTCTTTGCACAGAAAGGTGGGAAAGAAGACAGCAAATAGCTGCACTGGCAAAAACAGGAAAAAAAAAAAAGATAAAGAGGAAATATTGGTTTAAATTAAACAATATTGCATGCTGGGTCTGGCTGGGATGGCATTCATTGCTTCATCGCAGCCCATACATTGCGGGCTTGTCACTATAACTGTGTTGATAGCACACCAACGTCTTAGGTGTTGCTGAAGAGTGCTTGCAGGGTGTCAAGGCTTTCTCTGTTCCTCACTCTGCCACCTCAGGAAGCAGGCTGGGGTGGGCAAGAGGCTGGAAGGGGGAACAGCCAGGACAGCAACCTAGGGATACTGCAGGACAGTTGACCAAAGGGATACTGCATGCCATGTAATGCCAGACTCAGCAATAAAACTGGGGATTTTTACACGGTAGTCACTATTTGGAGGCTGACTGTGCATTGCTCTGCTCATGGGAGGTGATGTGTGGCTGCCTTTGCATCACTTCACACACACACACCCTCACCTCTTCCCCTCATTTTTTATATTGGTTTTATCTTGCCCCACAGGTTTTCTCACTTTTGCTTTTTTGATTCCCTACCCTATGCCACTGGGGCAGCGAATGAGCAATATGCTAGGTGGGATGAACACACCAAACACTGAGAACAGGAAATAATCATGACTATAATGCTGGTCAAGTTATAAATTAATATGAAAGTTTTAAAGACTACAGCTTTTCCCACACATTTTTTCTTATTATTAACATTAGCTGAACTATCACATCGGTAGTGAGGAAAAAAGTATACACGGATACATATTTTTGCCTTAATTTTCCTCCTGGGAGTTGAAGAGATTTTTAGAAAAAAAATAATTAAACACACAGCTCATACTGGCTTTCTCTGAATGCTAACCCAAACACAGTTGAAAACATAATGAGTCATATCTAGACACAGACCCAATTTAGGGAAAAATATGAGTTGCTTTATAGGTAAGTGTTCAATATAGGGACTGCTATGCCAGCTGAAGCTGGGGCTGTGTAGACAGATTTGGCCAACAGTCAATAAGCTCACCCGAACAGTATGGCAGTAACCCACCCCTGGCAATATTTTAATGTTTATTTATCTTTACTTACCTATTTGTTCCCATATTTTTCAGGCCTCTGGGTGAAATTCAGGCTGCTGGGGTCAAGTGCGCCAATGTCAACAGGGTGAGAATGTTGCTGTCAGAAAATGCTATAGCAAGAATGCTAGCTTGCAGACATAATTACAACTTCAGTACAAAGTTTGTCACTATTTTTCTTTTAATACAAGCATAGTTGTTGAATTCAGAGGAAAAAGACCATGCCTTTGAGAAATGTGTGACGGTTTTTACTGCATACATTTTAATTTATGCACAAAGACCTTTTGACATTAACCCTAACAGAAGCCCACTTCTCTTTCTCAACGTGATAGATCTTACCCTGTTTGAAGATGCTCCATTTTCATAATTAAAGCAGTCCCCATCGTGATGTAGGAAGCTATGCAGGTGTGCACCCTGCTTTTCCTTACTTGGGGCTTTCTAGAGCAACAAAACAAAAGGCACACACTGACACACAAAAGCATCTATGCCAGCTGCCCTGCCTGACATGCCGCTGATTTTAAAGCTTTATCATTGAATCAGTGTTGCTGCTTTGAAGCTGTAGCCTGAACAAAGCATGCTACTTAGTAGTCATAGCAGCTCATTCGGAAATAATATTTTTTTACAATAAAAACGTGATTTTAAAAAAATAAATACGCATGCTTTGGGAAATACAGCCACAGAGACAATGTGTGGGAGACCTTCAACTTAAAACACATTTCAGCAGAAACTCTGCCCGCTGCCCTCCTACATATAAGGGAGCCTGTGCACACTTCAACCACAATAAAAGATGCCACAGCACTGCCTTTACTGCTCAGTGGCAGGCAGGCTGAGAAGTCGTTATATTCATACTAGGTAAGGTTCAATTTGAGTAACAGCAAGCAGATTTTTTGCCAAATAAAATCTGGACTACCTGGGGTGAACCTACTCACTGGCCCTGACCTACCCACTGCAGAGAGAACACAGCAGCTGCACAGCCTCTGTTTAAACTAGAAATGCCTGATTTAGAATGGTTCTGACAGTTAAGCTGTAGATAAGCAGGAGGTTAAGCACGAGGAGCTCAGCACGCTCTCTCATCTCTTGTAAGACTCGTCATTTCCTTGCTCTACACACCTTTGCTTTGGGGGAGCTAGAATTCCAGAGTTGAGCCCATTTTTCTCTTTCTGTCACTGAGGACAATCAGAAAAGGCTCAGGAAATTCTGGGGACCAAGATAACTGAATGAGGTGCTAAGAAAAGCGAGGAGGCCTAAAAAAACCCACACCGACCACAATACAACCACCAAACACAAAACCCCACCAAACTTCTTTCTCTCTGCCCTTTCTCCCTCCAGTAACACTTCTCCTCCCCCTAAGCACCAGTCATCACATCAGCTTCTCTAATTAAATTGAGTCTGGAGCTGACTTGGAAAGAATGCCAGGGACTACAACACAGAGAAGTTTCTTATTAGCTTGTGTGACGAAGTAGGAGCCTGTTTGGTCAGTTGGTGGCTTTAACCTACTTTATTTTAATGAATTATCCATGAAGTGGGATACACAGAGGTGCCATGTAAACGTAGTCTGAGATCATCACCATCATCACCAGACAAGCTTCGAAATTAGTTCTCAGGTGCAGTACTTTCTGTGGAGTCTAAAAAAACATATATAAGCACCAGCCAAAATAAACTATCATCCTGTCCCCTGCAGAAGAGTAGCAGTACCTGCTGATGCAGTGAGGAGTGCCAGCGTGGCATTGGCATGCCACCACACTGTATCTGAACTAGCTACAAGGAAAGTAATAAACTGAGATTTTTTCATTATTCAGAAAATGCATTGAAATGTGTGAACTGTGACATCTGCAGCTCCATTGATTTGCTTAAGAAATAGATGATATTTTTAACAATGGAAGAGCTTTGTAATCTGTTCAAGGGTGGACTTTTTTCCCTTAAAATTCATCATACAAACCTATTTTCTGTGAAATATTTAAATTAATAGATTGTAAATATCAAAATTCAGATCATTTCTGAGTCCCAAATAATATAACTACAGCACTGAGAACTGCTCTGAAAAAAAATCAAAGGGTCTGGCCCCTGACACTTTCGGCTAAGTCCAGAAACTCTGACACAGTTTACTTTGTGTCCTGGGTTGAGAAGTTTTGCAACATTTTTGATAGCAACAAGATTTGCTTGACGAGCCCCTTTGCCTGGAATATACTTCTGATGTTTGAGACAAGCCTGACATTTCCGCGTCCTATTTAATTTTTAAGTAACTACTGCTTTAAAGTTCTGAGCCCAAGTTTCCTACCCCAAGTAAACCAAATCTCTTCATTTTTTACTTTCATTTTCCACTTCTGCTTTTCTTTGCTGGTCAGATCATCTGGAGCTAAGCCCCAGTGGCATTACAGGCTTCCTAACCCTACATTTTGTGTTTCTACATTTTCTGTGCAATCAATCATCACTTCCTCTTCTATGTCTGAATAAAATAACCTTCAAGGCTATGCATTAAAATCTTCTAAAAGCAGTGCCATGTCTGCTGTCTTGCAGCAGGAGCAGACCTCAGATTTCAGTGCTAGAGATGAGGAGGCTTCTCATACAGTTTCTGGATGAAAGAAGAAATTCAGTGTTTCATATGCTGTAAGAAATCGGCATTTTCTCAAGGGGAAGCCTGGGCGGAATTTGACTCCACGATATCCCAAATGAGAAAATAAAACAACTTCCTTTTCAAACTCCCCGTGCTACTGTCATTCAAAGCACAGCTGAAGACAGCGGCAGGGAAAGAGACTTCTCCTTCTGTTTTCCCTCAGCCTGCAGCTGTTTGGGATGGGCCGGGAGGGGCGGAGGGAGGGGAGAACCTTCTTAACAACAGTGCTCATTTCCTCATAAGGACTAGGTAACAGCCTTGCAGCCAACACGCACAGCTGCTCTAGAAACCCCCAAAAAGAAGGGGCCCTACGGCAAGGGTCATTAGCAGGGAGCACCAAATAATTTTTATATATACATATATATGTACTTTATAATCTGTATGCAGAAATCGTATCTATATACATATATGTAGAAATATATATCCATATATATACTTGCAGTCAGGAAAAAAACAGCAACAACAAAAACTAAACAGAAAACCACCACATTTACAGCAGAAGGTGATCTCTGGTCCTGACACAGCTGCACCAGAAGAACTTGTAATAAATATGCTTTACTCATGCTATGAAGTATTAAAATAAAAACCTATTTAATTGTGCATCTTGACATGTCCCCCTCCTGTGCAGTGGCTGAAGGTCCTGTGATAATGGGATCTGTTGTTTTTTTCAATAAGGATTCAAAGTATGAACGTGCTGCTTATCCCTGCAGTCTCTCACAAGACATACCTTCTACTGTAGAAAACAGAATGTGCATCTACAGCCATGCTCATGAGTCCACTTGACTGTTGTGTGTTAGTACTTTGACAGTAAGACCACCAGTCATACCTTCCCGGAGTCTGGATCTTAGAGCTAACACCACAACTTCCCACCACAACACTCATCTCCCTCAAACAGATTACAAGGCAGAGCACACCTCAACCACCACATGCTTTTTCTAAGCTTTAGTCACTTGTGAATTAAATTCCAATGAAGATTACTTTTTAAAGTGAAAAAATACAGCAAATAATGTGAAGAACTAACACCAAGCAGAAGCTTACAACCCGTTCACTGTGTTCAATCTTGTTGACCGAGTCTGATTCTTCACATTCAGGGGAAGTTTTATTGTAAGGAAATTCCAAGAAACATTTTTTTTTACCTCAGTTCCTCTGACAAGATTAACTATATTCTGCTTCAGGAATAAAAGATTTAAGAAAAAAGAAAAATCCCCATTAAACTACAAGTCACTTGGAGTGCTCTTTTCTTCCTTTCCAATGTGTTAATCGGACACTTCAGCTTTTCTGTGACCCTGAGGAGGGGAAAACATTCCCTTCAGCCTCACTGCTGTGTTTTTCTGATTGCACTAGCAGCTCTTTTCACCCAGCAGCAATCCAGGCAGAGCCGGCTGGTTTGGTGCAATCTGGAAGGTTGTTGTAATAACAGACAGAACAAAAAGCACAAGGAAGAGCCTGGCAGCTGCATAAAACTCCCTCCGAGCTTCAGATCCACAGAAGTTCAGCCTCAGCAATCAGCATGACCAGCCAGTCTCAAGGAATCCAGCAGCTTTTGCAGGCAGAAAAACGTGCCAAGGACAAACTGGAGGAAGCCAAAAAAAGTAAGTAGCTGGCCTGGTTTTACTGTAGTTTTCAACTGCAAACTCTTCAGGATTACACTGGCTTACAGAAAACCAACATTATTTCATCTGCATACATCACAGCTGTGCTGCTCCTATTCTTTCTTCACACTTGCATTAGTACTGTGCCTTGACTGCAGCCAGGTATTGAACCAAACCTGAACATGCAGAGTTTGCTTAAAATTCTGTGTGCACATGTGCTTGTGTGCCTTATTACATTAAACAAGGAGACTTCAGCACAATGACAGTAATCAAAGCCATGGTACAATCACAAGCACCATCAATGCTGTAGAGTCATTGATATGTCTTTCTACATGGTGTAAGTAACCACCAAGTGATTAAATGCTCAGATTAAAATAAATGTCTTACTTACTCAATACTTAAATGCCCAGGGCAAAGCAAGTTTAGATATCCAATAATAATGCCTTAAATACTTTTATTCTAGGCATTTATAAGCAAAAAAATAACAACAACAAATAGAAAAATTAAGGTGTCTGCCAGAAGAATTTAAATCAAAGAAATAATTCCCCTGGCAGAGTTTTTCAATTATTGATATCCTTTTATTTTCTGTGTTCATCTCCCAGTGATTTAAAGCAAAATATGGTGACCTTATTCTCCTGAATGTAGGTACCAGCCACATGAGTCACTGACCCGCATTAGAACCAGAACTGTTTTGTAGAGTTATCCTAATTTAGAAACCAACAGCAGGAAACACTGTTGTCCTGCAGGACTCAAGTGAAATGGACAAAGATGATATCATGTGGAGCAAGAGTGTGACAAAGGAACATATTTTGTTTTCCAGGGTGAAACAGAAGCTAAACAAAAATAATTTGTGTAGCTTCTATATCCCTGTTACAAACAAATCAGCTGTGTGTTCATTAATTATTAGTTTGGCATGTGAATTTGTACAGCAGCACACAAAAAATAAGTAGAGAGGCAACAGCACTTCCCTGAGCATCCAGCCACTACCCACGCCTTGCAGAATCAATGGGGAGGCGGAGAATTTGCCCACCTTTATAAAACAGAAGGTTCACAAAAAGAAGGTGTTTGGAGGTTGCTGCTCCCAGCCTGAAAGCAAGGAATAATTAAGAAGTGATTCGACCTTTACATAGCCAAATGAGGTGCTCTAGGTGGAATGATTCTTCCCTTCTGTAGGGCAGAGGAAATGCACTGTTCCCTGAAGCAATAAGCAAGAAAGCATATGACCTGGAAAGGCACATCCCTCACTGGAGGGAGTGGAAGTCTGGTCTGAACACAGGCTGCAGAATCAGGACTTTAGCCATAATAGCTTGATGTTGATCACCCTTTATTTTTGGTTTTTGGCTTTTTTGATGTTTTCATTTCTAAATTAAAATGTTTTGTTTCAGTTTAGCTTTTTCTAAAAGAACCAGTTAAAAAGAGGCTTTGTAAATTAAGGAGCTCCAAGAATGAAAAATATCATTATAACATAAAAGTAGTGACCCAAGTTGTCTTGCAGAATCCAGACATAGTTAGTGGTGCCTTTACTCTGCTCTGCCAAAAAATGCACTATCCTGTCATCACCTCAGCCCTATACAGTGTGTTTGTGATAAGCACAAAGCTCCTTACAGATAAAGTATCTTCCAGATCCCTTTGAGTATGAAACTTGAATTAAACCACTGCCTACATTTACCTCAATACACTGATAGAAGTTATTCAACAGCTACAGAAAAAGAGCTATTAAGAATTTTGCTACCATTAAAAATATTCAGAGTAAAAATATTTCCTCAGTATGACTTTCTTCTCCATTACTTTTAAGGGCAAACAGTCTTTTGCCTTAATAAAAATTTAGGAAAATTAAAGTTTCTCGTACATAAATATCTGGACATAGAGGTGGAGATGGAAGATGAGATAAAGACAGAGCCATACTCTTTCTAATGGCATCCACTGAAAGGGCAAGAGGCAATAACAAAAATTTAAATGTAAGAAAACAACTCTATAACTGTGAGGGAGATCAAACCCAGGAACAGGCTGCCTGGAGAGGCAGTGGACATCCTCCATCCTCAGAGACGTTCAAACCAGCTGGATATGGCCCTGATCAAGGTGCTCTTGCCAAGCCTGCTCTGAGCAAGGGCTTGGAGTGGACCCCGGAGGCTCCTTCCAGCCTCAGCAGTTCTATGTGATCCCATGAGAAACCTCAAGCATTTCTAAGAAATTTTATTCCTAGGTGTAACTGATCAGTAGCAAAAAGTTTAAATAACTAATGAAGTGGCATATTCATCTACAGCCTAAAGACTCTGTGGTTTCCTTTTGTTCATGTTAAATACTGACAACAGTTTCTATCAGGGTGTGAATAGCAAAGCTCTTGTGAATTTTAGATCTCATGATCACACAAGCAAGGTCAGGCCTTAGCGTTTCTGATTTGTTTCGGTTTTTTTTAAGTCTGCCCTGGATTTTGTGTTAAAACAAACGTTATATTTAATCTAACAGAATAATTATAGCTATACAATCAATATAATTACAGAATAATTATAGCAATACAAAGCTGTACAATAATATTATATAGCTATGTAATAGCTATGTACTAATTTCAATTTTGTTCACAGCAATGTCACTACACCACCTTAAAAATACTTAACTTTACCAGCATAATTTCAATGCTGTCAGACAAGGTCAAAAGGGATTCCTTTAATGGCAGTCTGGTTATGCCAAGTCAGAATTACTTCAACAGTCTCTTCTTCAGAGTGATTCTGCAGTTAGGTCAGCATAAAGGATGGCAAAGTTTGTCTCTGAGCATAAAAACCAAGAGAAAAGGAAATACATGAAATGCAACCAATATAACCAGTTTAATCGGTTAACCTGTGCACACACATACAGTTCAGTGAAACAAGGTGAGCACATGCTGCTTTACTGCAGAAAATGCCAGCCCAGATCCACCTGGTACCAGTTTAGATCAGCAGCTTCTGCTCAGGGGCTGGCACTCTGCAGATCTAGACTGCAAATGAAAGCAATGAACATTCGGTGAGTCCTGATGTAGTCCTGTTCCTGTTAAACTGCACCTATGACCTCCTTTGTCGCTGAAAACAGTCATTGCACAACAGCACTGTAGGAATGAGTGCAACTGTTCTATTTACATTGTAATGTGAGAAGAATGAATGGCAAAAAGTCATTTTCAAGGAAATGCGATTAGCAAAACTCCCCTTATGTAAACCCTTCAATGTTTACAGTTGCTACTCACATAACCAGATCAAAATGTAGTGTGAACACACACATTATATTGTATATAAACAGATAATGGGCCTATTTTTTGCTGACATATGTGCAGCTCTTTGTAATGCAAAATCCATTTTAGACAGCTGAAAAATTAGCAAATAGATAAAATTATATTTATAGACATGAACCAAAGCAAAAAATACAAAAAAAGCTGTTCTTTACATGCTTTTTCATACTTCTTGCTCAAAACCCTTCATCCTAGTTTGCAATATCCTTACTGTATCATTGGCTGACATTGTTTATACCTGAAAAATTAGTAATAAGTTGTTGATAAATGCACACATGCAAGGCTGAAACTATTCATCAAACAAATCAAAACAGTCTGAAATCCTTCGGTCTTCTACACACACCACTGCTTTAGCTATCATTTTTGGATGCATTGTCAGAGCCAAGGCATCAATTCCCAAAAACCCTTTTGGGTAAAACAAGGAAAACCAATGTATCATGAACACTGGATTTAACAAAACTTGTTTTCCTATAGATTTTTCTATCTTGGCTTGAATTTCTAGCACCTAATAAAATGAAAACTCACATGAAAGATTTCAGAAATTCAGATTAAAAACAAATGTTAATCAAAATAAGATATTGTAAATAGAATTAGATCCATAGCATTATCTTGGATAATATCCAGGACATATTTTATCTGCTGAAAAAACTATACATACTGATCAGCTGCTCCTATTGTTGTTTATTAAAAGTGCAAAATAGCCTTCTCAAAATAAGCATCCTAAATCCCATTTTGCAGATGATTTAACACTGTTGAAGACAACTGAAATGGTCCTATTTAAAGAAAACAGGATTACTTTTTGGCAACTTCTTCATATGAGATTATTTCTTTGCAGGACTTCAGCTAGAAGCCTAGATGGTATGTTTGAAATCAGAAAGAAAATTTCAGCATGGCAGTTTTGGGGAAGTAAGATAACTGTTTGAGCAAATTAGAATGCAAGACTTTTGCTTTCTACTGTCTTTTTCTTGCAAGATCAAAAAAAAACCCAACAACCTAAAAACCTTCCAGTTCTTTTGGATCTAACCAGAGCTAAGAATTTTATTAACATTACAAAAACACCTAGAAAAAAGAATACAGCCTTTCTCCATGCTAGTCATGCTCTCCCATGTTAGGTAAGAAAATCTGATACGGGGCTGACCTGGTTAAGATTTGGCCAATTTAACATGATGTATAGGCTGCCAGCTACAGTAATCGCGGATGGCAGTGGACAAGGAATCCAGAGCACAGTTGCTTTGCTGCTCTCCATCTTCCAAGGAGGGATGAAGGGGCAGCAGAAAACCTGGCCCCCACAGCTCGCCCTGTGGGAGAAGTCTCTTCAAACTTGGAGCTTTCTGTACCTCACCTTTATTATCCTAGAGGAAATATCATAGGGACAGGTTGGTTTGCCCATCCTCCTGTATTTCTTGCCCTCTTTTTGCATGGCCTTGGCTGAATTTCAATGCTCTGCCACCCTTCAGTGTCTAAGGCTTGATTTCAGCTCGTCTGTGCTCTGCAGAGAATCCCATCCAGAAAATCAGTGAGACTTTGAAAAGGCAATCCCATATTGCACAACTAAGGTAGCAGACAAGTGGTTAATAACAGACTGATTAATTAATTTTGGTTTGTCTCTAGTGAAACAGCAGGTTAAGCTTGAGTTTCTGCTTAACTTAATCAGGTGCAGCATATGCACTATCGCATATGTTGGCAGTTGCCGATTCTGTCCACAACGTTGTTGAACTAGCAGTAATTTACTCACAGCTTTTCCACTTAATTAAATAAGAAGCAGCAGGTTCCTGCTGTGCCAATCCTAAAGGCATCATGGAAAAATGAAATGGCTGCCACCCTACAGTGACACCCTATGTATTGTGCTTACTCCAGTGCACTGTCAAGAGCTGACACATATGTATATATATACTTTTTGGTTCACTAGCTGCATTGTCAGAGGCAAGTGAACTGTTGTTTTACAGTTACTGTCTTTCCATTTTGTGAATTTTAAATGGACTTATTTATCTATCCGGTGGCCAAATATGCAACATATTTACTACAGATGGCCCCCCAGATGGAATTTGAAATTAAAATCCCACTGATTTTGAAATAATTTAATTTGCTATAGAGATCCAGTTCCTCAGCTGGTGAAATTGGCAGAGCTTCATCATAGTCACTCCCCCTGACTTACAGCTTGAGAAACACCCCCCAGCTCTGCTCCTAGAGAAAAGCTCTATAAATGTCTGATCAGCTCCAAATTTGGTGAAGAGAATAAAGGAAACTCCAAAATTAAGACCTAAACCTGGTTCCAAATTTTGTTGTCCAGATTGATATCAGGCTCTTACACAAATCTGTCAGTTCACACATACTCATCCCAAGACTGCATATGGTGAGTGGCAGAAGCTGAGGGAATCAGCCTTTATCACACGTATACAAGACCTAAGAAAGTACATATTAGGTTTTAAACTGCCTTTCTGGCCCTTAACACATAAACACAGTGCCTCGGTGGTAGAAGGACTCTGGGCAATACAATTAACTACACAAGAGAGCACTGCGCTGATGAACTGAGAGTCAGTAAAGCTATGTAGTTCCTCACCAGGTTGCTGCTTCCTGTAAAAAGCCATGCACCCTGGTTCCCAGAATAAGAACACCCACAACATCAAACAGTGCAGGAAACAAGACTTTAAAAGGCAATTCACATTGCAGGCATCTCTCTGCTTCTAAATAAATTTACATATCTGCAGATAATGACTTGAGAAGGAGCCATCAACTGGGCAAATAATTTACTGGCGGATCAGGCATTTTTCCCAAGCTTTTGCTTAATCTCAGATGTCTCATAAACAACAGTCTTCGTCCCAAGATTCAGCTTCCTCATTGTGCCATGCTCAGTGAAACTAGACTGCTATATGCCACACCTGATAAGGCTTCAGAAGCCGAGCACATGTGTAACCAATCCAATGCAGCAGCCTGGAGAAAATAAACCAGAAATACTAACGCTTGCCATTCTAACCTAGTTGTATAATGTTCCTTAGGATTTCAGAAAATGTACTGCTTTCAGCTTCCTTGCTTGAATTGAATGATTAAAAGAACCAACCAAACAAACAAAAAATACAACAAAAACTCACAAGAGTATTCATATTGCTCAGTGATGTTTAGTAAATAAATAAATAAATGGATGTTTCAGGCATGAGACCAAGATGTCTTTTTTCAGTTGCTGGGCCTCCAGTCTCTCATTCTTGTGATATCCTAATTTAAGCAACTAAGAAATAGCTTTTTTAGCCATTGAAGACATTTTTTCCCTATTAAGAAAAGGGAGCAAGCTTATCCCCTCCCACTCCTATAATTCTAGCTGTTCAGCAGAAAGATATCATAAAAATCAGCATCAGCCCAGGTGTCTCAAATGTAACATACCAACTCTCAATGCAAGAGGTTTATAGCTACATCAGTTAGAAAGTGACTTTTTCCAAACGAGAGCAGATTCCTGTGGTGATCCATGAAACCTTACCAAGTTTATACAAACAAGCAGACAAAGATGCATCACCATGGGGTGGTTATGACATATTCAACACCTGCTCCATGTAAAAATTTAAGCATCACATCCCCATCAAACCTTTTACTCCTTTGCTTTACATAACATCCCTGCTACACCCAGAAACAACCTTATGCTTATGGTCATTAAGGCAAAAGGGTGAGGGAGAAGAGGACAAAGCCTGAAGGTTGCAACTCAGTTTGGTAGTGGTTAAGACATATCTTGCAGTACTTTGGAAATCTGCCAGCTCTAGCAGAATCCAGTTGGTGTGGGATGAAGGGATGCTGGCAACCCATCAATACAGCAAATCTGACAGAATAAAGTCTTTTCCTATCAGTGACAACTAAAATCTGTTATCTGGCTGCTACTATTGCTGATGAAGGAAAGATAGATATTTATTTAAACACCAAGCTGTGATTAAAAAAAAAATGCATTTGTGTTATGAGATAATGTGTAATTGCAAAAAGACTTCTGTTGTTAGCAAACCAACAAGCTTTTCATTTGATGTGTGCTTTCACACAGGGAGTTGGGTCTCAAAAGATGGGTACTTTTGTGACTGGCTTTCAATCAAAAAGCACCTACCTAAATCACTTTGGCTCTTCTGACTATTCTTGTGCAAATAAAGCTGCCGTTGACTTTGCTCAAAGCTTTGTCTGTTTTACCATGCTGGGGTAAAATACCTCTGATTTAGAGATATTCATCTTTTGGTATACAGTGACAATTGCGTGTGAAGTAAATCTCTGTTCTTTCCCCCATTAGGAAAGGGAAGAAGGCTGAAGCAGGCCAAAGAAGAAGCCATAGCCGAGATAGACCACTACAGGTTACAGAGGGAGAAGGAATTTAGGAACAAGCAGACAACTGTAAGAAACCTGCATATGTTCTTTTGTAGTGTCAGTCTGCTCAATGGTAAAACAAATTGCTTCAGTGTTACACAGGGACATCCACAAACCAACATGATCACATGATTAAACAGAGGTATCACCTACAGTGTGTATATGCTTCATTTTGACTTCTTGACAGGCTTTGAATGCATTTGAGAAGGTATTGTGGACTTTCATGACTAAAATTGTCCAGATTCTGTATTTGGCTCATGCTTGTCCTTTGAAGACATACCTCTCAAAGAAAAATGCCTTTGGGTCCTCTTTCTTTAACACCAGACAGACCTCATTCCTGTCTTGAAACTGAAGGTTTCAGTAAGGTGGGCGTTGCAGTAAAAGCAATGATTCTATGTTTTAAAATCTTTCTTTCTGATTCTGTTCTACTTTAGCTGACTTTTTTGACTGCATACAAGATGGCATCTTTGATGAACTGAAATCTTCAAAACTTTGGGGGTTTTCACCATATTTTCATAGTAAAGATATTGCTTTGGTGGGAACTCAATTCTTTTTTTACACAAACAAAATTAAAGCTGCAGGGAAAGGCCACTGTCTATGAGTGAACATTTCACAGAAGCAGGACAAAGTACATATTGTTCCTCAAATGACAGTATGTTGTACAAGATCATTGCAGTCCTCCTTCACATTCCCTGACCCCATTATGTCAAACATTTACCCACCCAGACAAACGTCATCATTATTAACCTGTGCCTGGAAGGCAGGCAGGAGTTCCAGCTAAGCCAGTGCAGAGGGAAGTCTGATGCCCAGTTCAGTTAACCGGTCAGGTATTTGGACACAAGTATTTTTAATTCTCATCACAGTCTCATTTAATGTTATTCTTCCTCTTCTACTTAGTCTTTTGCTGTATCAAAACTGGCGTAAATTTTCTCATACTATGAGATGTTCCACATCAGTCCAGAATGAACAACAGCAGTAACAGAAAATTGTTAATTTGAAGTTAGAGTGATAAGACCTTTTTTTTTTTTTTTACACAAAATCTTTTTTCAAAACATACTAAATTTAAGCCCAAATCTCAAACCAATTTTGCTAGTGCTCATGGTGTTTGTACTCAGGGTCTGAGATCTGTGAACTCGGGAGTTATGAAGGCTCGTTCTGAATTTTGTGGCTTCCAAGTCAGTAAGTCAAGGTAACATTTTAGAGACTTTGGAATGAAACTAGCATAAAACCAGTACGGACAAAATAAGGGACAAACCTTCAAGGCCAGAAGAACATTATCTGCATTCTGAGAAGCAAAAAGTCTTCAAATTCAGAAGCAGAAAACAGTTAAAAAAATACGCAGCAGAATTGACTATCTTGTTACAATATTAGCATGAACTGAGAAAGCAGGTTCCCAGTCTGCAGAAGCTCTTCTTAAAGTTATACTATTATTATACTACTTTTCTTGAGGTTTTTCAAAAGTATTTAGTAGCTGGATAGCACACAACCATCTGGGATCTCTAGAAAGTTATTTTCCCCAGTGGAAAACATCAGCTTCACAAATGTTGTCTAAGCTGTACAATCTTCCCCACATAAGACCTTTACAATTAGTCTAAAAGCTAAAATGAAATGCCAGCTAAAAACAGTTACTATAGGAAGCTATAATCTTTTCCCAATATTTACAATTACATTTACATCCTGTATTATTTCCAAATCGGAAAGCATTTTACATCTGGATTACAAGAAGGCTTTTTACTACATAGTCAGGTACTGATAAAGTTGCAAAAGATCTTAACTCAGCTGCATTTCCTTCTTTTAAGGACTAAGTTGGGCTGAAATCACATGGAAAATAAAGCTCATCACTTCTCCCTCATTTCTGGTCATGCACTAGGTATTTCACTAATATCACTAATATCAGCTGCTAGTCCACTCCAGAGAACCATGGCAGGAATATAAAGAATACATTACTTATTCCTTTCTTACTCTGTCATCATGCAGAAATGTCTTCTGCTCTCCCCCATAGAATTTCTTAACTGGAAACCTTTTCTCTGCTGGTATCTGTAGAACTTTTCCATAAGGGAGGAATCCTAGGGATGTTGGGGCAGTGGGGGAGGAAGGAGCAAAGTCACAGATTTGGAACTCATGCATCTGTTAATAACATAACCTTGCTAAAATGTTCAGCAAGTCTAGAGTCAATTAAATTCTAAGCGAATGTCCTGATATTAACTGTGCCAGAAGCTGTCTGGTATTTTGCCAGATAAGAAAATGTAACATTAACAGACCTTGTCTGCGGCCTGTTGAGGTTTGTACATCACTAACTGCTGAAGACATTTCAAGTACTCTGAAACCGTAATGTTTTGCTCCTTAGCCACACTCACATTCATTCTCAGTGAGGCCAAATGAAGCACATGGGTGATAGAACTTAGTTGACTAGTCATTAAAAATAAGCGATATAAAAGACAAACATGCATAATGTTGTTCCCACCGTGAACTGGGAAACTTTCATTACATGGGGAGATTCCCATTGCTAATGAGCATATGAAAGAGTTCCCTTTAATCCTGCTTTTATGTATACAGTTCAACCTAGATCATACCCTTACTGCTAGGAGCACTGTGACATGTTCAGATTATGTTTAGACTAGATAATGAAGAAAAGTGCAATAAACATAGTCATACGTAACCCTTTATTTTGCTCAGAGGACTTCTGCTTTTCAGGTCATGGGCTCCCAAGGCAACCTCTCTGCTAAAATAGAAGAGCAAACAACAGAAAACGTCCGAAACCTCACTAGCAGCTACCACAAGAACATGGAAAGCATGATGAAAAAGCTTTTGAACACGATATGTGATATCAGCCCTGAACTTCACCCAAACTTCAGACACGCAGTTTAAGATCCATTGATGTACTTAAGGATGTTTGTAAAAGTAGCCTTCTTTCTTGATAAGCATAAATATTTTCTCATTTATTGTTTCTGTATACATGAAATAAAAAGAACACTAAAGCCAAAAGCACACAGTTCCATATAAGCTTTTAATGTGACAATAATTACACAGGGTTTCACAAGCATTTGTTGGAATATTGTTTCCTGTTGGTAGCTAAGACACTGTCATTTAGACAAGGGCAAGTCAACAACAGTAGAATAAATGATTATTTGTCACCAGCAGCTTTTCAGTAGGAGTCTTTATTCCTTTTCTGTTATAAAATGTTCTGTAGTGGGGTATACTTCTTCACTTCAAGAGTGGTAGGACACTGGAGCAGGCTGCCCCAAGAAACTCTTGCTGCCCCATACCTGGCAGTGTTCAAGGCCAGGTTGGATGGGGCTTAGAGCAACCTGGTCTAGTGGAAAGTGTCCCTGCCCACAGAAGGGAGGTTGGAACAAGGTGATCTTTAAGGCCCCTTCCAAACCAAACCAGTTGATGTGTGATTCTATGTGGTGTTACATAAAGTCTGCTTACCCCAATCTTCATTGTACTTCAAGAATATCACAAAAACTTAAAATAAAGGATTTCTGCTTCCCTTGCAAGACAAAGAGTGCTCTGCTTATAGAACATATAGGAAGTCTGCAGCTTTTGGTCAAAATGAATGAGTCAAAACATTTTCAATCTTTGTATGCTAATTTAGAGCAAAATATAGCTGACTTTTACAGAATTACATTCAAAAGCCATACTCAAAGTATTATCCTTTTGTATACCCACACCATAAACTTTATATACCTTTGTTAAGTTTGAAAACTAAGAACAGGAGTAATCATTATTCACAAAATTGCTTTGATTCAAGGTGCAGACTGGCAGATCCATCATTATCTATAAAGTTACACCAAAAGCACAGGAATCCATGGGCTCAAACTCTACAGCAGTTACATTAGATGGTACCTTAACCCACAAGTTGTCCACAGAAATCATGCCACTTAGAGCTCACTTCTGTTACTCTAAGTGACCTTGAGCACTATTCAATGGCACAGATTTCCCTTGCAATGAATTCTGCTGCAGTTCGGAAAATACAGTATGATCTGGTGCTTTCAAGGTGAAGACCATTAAATCTGATGGAAGGATGATGGGAGGCACTGCTGAAGTGGGGGTCTGGCACCTGCATCATGAACCCCCTTAATGCCTTGTCTCCAGTACAAAATAACACCGAATTAGAAAAGAAGCTTGAGAAATTGTAATGACCAGCAAACAACAGCCATGATTTTCAGTCCACGTAGACACAGACAAATCATTTCAATTTCACAGCAGCTAATCATAGGCAATCTCCTGTTCCAGTGAGGTTTACACAGCTGACATGCTGTCATGCATAAAATGACCATAAAGCTGTAGTCAACTTAATGCCAGCAAACATGACTTCTCAAGGCTGTGCCTGGATGCCACATAATCTCCAAGCTCTGATTGTTACAGTCTCTTGTGCTTGATTATATTCTCTGGGGACTCAAGGATGCTGAGGAATAGGAAAGAGACTAGAAATCCTGTTGAAGGATTTAAAATCAGTTAAATCAGCAGAAGGCTCATTTATTTAGGAGTACTTTGAATCAAGTTACAATAGGTTTTGATCTACTGAGGGGATGAAGGAACTTCAGTTCCAGCCTATGCGCATGAACCAGTGCAGGCATCTTCCTGCATGGCACGGGGCAGTCAGGATTTCTTTATTGCTTAGGCACACATGCCTCCAGTTTGGGTCATGGCTACAGTCCCAGTGCAGTCCCTCAAGTGTGAAGCGTATATTTTCTGTGAGCTTAAGCAGTCACCAAGGTGGACGCTAATCTCTCACAAGGATTCACTGCAGTGTTCAGGACTGCTCCACTTTCCCTTCTGGGCTACCTTAGACCCTTTCCACCAGTTTATCATTTCTAAATATACAGAAATGTTGCAGGTCAACTACAGAACTAAAGCAATGGAGTTTTCATTGCCAGCTGTATGGGAAAACAATACCCCTATACAGGAAGAGCAGAATTGCCACAGCTCAGTTGGCAGCAAACTAGAGAAGCAGCTTTCCAGGAAGTCACCAACACAGATTACATGAAATAAAGCTTTGTCTTCTTGCATTGCCCCACTCCTTTCTATGACATTCCTCCTTTCCCTCATTCTTGCAAAAATCTACCTTCTGTCACCAACTGCTTTTCTTGCAAAGCTTCTGTCCCCCTTTCAATGCTACTCTTTACCCTTCTAGCCCTAACAGCCACAAACACATCTTATTTAGGTCTTTAAAACACATCACCACATGAATACGCCCTCCTTGAAAAAAACCCAAGCATGTGGTGAGGGATAGCAGAAGCCACTGGAAGCACGAATGGACATTGTCTGGAGAGGACAGATCAGGTCTGCCACCTCTCATGCTGCACTGCAATCACGGCAATGACCTGGCTGTACCCTTGCTATCACCTGCATACTTGAGATATAAATTGGGTCTTAAGTACTCAAACTTTCTGAACATGAATATTGTCTTGAACTGTGGCCAGTATGAAAAGCTACCACTCATGAAAAGAGAATTAATTCATTATGATTAGCTCTTTGATCTTGAGAGATATAAATCTGACAGCTTTGAGCACTGTGCATTTGCTGTCTTCTACATTCATTCCTACTTACTGACAAGGAAAGGTTGGTTACACCACCACTTTTAGCTGTACAGAGGTAAAGGTCCAATTAGATTTCATGTGATTTGGCAAGATACTGGGTTTTTTAAATGAAGAGTGTAAAGTACCAGCTGCATCAATGGAACATTTAGGTGCCAAGAAAATGCCTGCTGAATTTACGAGCACACAAAATATCTAGTATGACATTCACATATTCAGGATAAAGGCAAATAATTATTCCACACAGAAGAAATAGTAGAAGCAAGGAGGATTAACTTCAAAATGCTTTTAAATGCATAAGAAAAGACTAAAACCGGTTACTCTGTATTAGCAGTCACCTACCACAGGTTATTACAACCACCCTGCCACCTCCTGGGGATGATACCTGGAAGCCAGGGAGCTCCCAGCCCTCACAGTGTGCTGGCACTCTGTTGCTTAATGTGTACCAATGCAGCTGGCAAATAAAATGGCAACATCTCACATATCACAACACAGATAGAAAGCCACATATAAATAGAGTTCATGTCTGTGTAAATCTTTTTTTTTTTTTTTTCCCATAAATACTTCTGAAATCATCAGGGTCTTATCAAACACCTGAAGAGCTCCTATGAAGGTTTCCATCTCTCCAGACAGCTTTCCACTGGAAAGGGTGGTTGCCCGACCACAGCACCACTTCAGACAAAGGGATTTTCCTTATATCATTGGAAGCCAAACTCTGTAAGGATTAACTATTACCCTCTCTTCCCAGAGACAACTGTACACAGCAACGGTGATTAGCACTTTCATATTTCGATTAGTATATTCTACCTATCAATAAATCAGTAATCAATAAAATGAATGGGGATGGGGATGAAATGAACTTGGAGGTTTCCTAGATTGACCACATTCAACACTGTCTTACAAAAGTGGGTTAACAAAGCTTTTGCTGTCTGAAAAAGAAGAGCAGTATTATACAGTAAATTCTAAATCCACTGACTGAAGTGCCTCAAACAACAACTAGTGGAAAAGATCATACCAGTGGAAAGTACAAGAACTGTTTTATACAACTCATGACATGAACTGGGCTGAATTTCTCTGGCTGTTTTCCCTCAGTGTTCTACTTTATGTTATAATATATGAGGACACAGTGATGTGATTCCCATTCATGGGTGATGAGGGAAGATCTCTGAACTCATGCCAGTAAGATAGAATATCTTTCAAGTCTAAATAAAGTAAAATGAAACAGACATGAAGAATTAATACTATGTTCTATGTAGAGGCTTTCTACCGACTTTCTCATTAATTTCTGAAGAGCATGGAAGCTGAGATTTGGGAAGTCAGAACCAGATATTAATCTGCTTATGATTATGATATTAACTGAATACACATATTATGACATTAAATGAAATCAGATTTCATTCCTTATATATAGCTGCCTCAATTAATTATTCCATATTAAAATACACTTGGAAGTTCATATAATCTGTAAAACACAAGTTGTTTTGTAAATGATCATATATGTAGGACACAAGTCTGGGGGAAGCTCTTTACAGAGCAAAACATTTCAGGCCCCGACTTTAAAGATTTTGTGGTTCAAGGACTGTGAGCGGTGTTTCCCTGTAAGATGGGACAAGATGACCTGCTGTTGCAGATCTCAGAACTACAACAGGACAGGTGACAACAGGCTGCCATGACATACAACCACAGGAGATGTGAACCCGCTGATACGTGCCTCTGCAAGCAGCCTTGCCCAGAAGCATCCTTAACCACAGACAAAGCAAGAAAGATATCTATGTGTAAGAATTTATTGAGCACCCCTGCAGCAAGGGGGCTGTGTTGAATTCTGGGTATGTATCTAGGCAGGGTGAGACTTCAGACTGAATCTGAAGATGAAATATAAACATGTTTTTAGGCCACTAAGCAATACCTTCCAACATTTGCTGTGGCACTGGCCATTAGCTATATTGACAGGCAGGTTATACTGTCATCAGTTAAAGACATAGCTATTGCGAAATAGTAACAGTTCTTCAAAAAGAAAAGATGAACCTTGCGCCTGTGGTCCACCTAATGGGAAAACACTACCTTCAACTGGAATTTCTCTTGATTAAAACTGTGTGAGAGTGCTGCATCTTTCAACTATGCAACTTTTCAACTATGGATTTGTTTTTCTCTCAAATAAGTGTGCAGACTAACCAGATTTTATCCAGACAAAATTGTTCTCCAGTCCCAGCCACTTGTCAGGTTCCTACTCTAGGATGTCCTCACCAAAAGACTAACCAAATGGTACTGTGTGGCATTCGTCATCACCTTCTTTATACTGTGGGGCAAACATTTCCCTGACTGTCCATGGGAAGCCAGGCGCTACTGAAAGAAAAAAACATAAAGGAGGGAAGGATAGCAAGCAAAGCCTTTGGGGTGACAGCAGCAATTCCAGTTCTTTTCCATTCCAGAAACCCACCACAGTCATGTGTTGATTAAGTAGGAAACTTCAATGTTACAAAGTTAGGTTCTGCTTCACATATACATGCATATACTTGGAAATAATTTCCTCCAGTTCATTGCAGAAATAGAGGAAATGCTTGTTACACAATACACAAGTCTCATATATTCCTGCCAGGTTCACAGTGGCCTGTCCTTCACAGATTTGATTATTTCGCATTTTATGGTAGTATAAGGCACTTCAAACCCTGAGCCATCCCCAAGGAATGTTAACGCTTGTTAGAAGTACATGACCCAACCAGTATTACTACAAAACACTTGGAAAATGTTACATCGGAGTACTATTAATACACTCTATTGCACTTACAAGACATGACTGCATGCGGAAAATTTGATGACTTGCAAGCTTATTAACTTCCTGAGATTCCTTGTTGCTTTTATGAACGATATGCCACAACTGAATTACCTGACCCAAGGTGATTCCTGGAAGTCCCTCTTGCCTCAGCTATCTGATTTATTTGCAGGCACATCAGACTCCAATATGCTACCAAATTTCCATATCACTTTTGGAAGTACAGAAATTCTGAGTACAGCCGTGCTTCAAAAACTGCTGCTTTAGTTAAAAACAAGCTTTCTGTGAAATATCATGCCAGAAAAATGAACTCAATACTTGCTATTAAATATATTTGGCTTTAAGAAACACAGTATTTATAATTCAATTCACTTGTAACAAACCAAATAGCATAAATATCAATGTAAAACAAATCAGCAATGTCAATATAACCTAATTTGTATAACCACCTCTATATATCTCAGGTAAATATTTATTCTACAATCCTGTGGCACTGATTTATTGTAGAAAATAGATGGATAAAACCAGATACATAACATAAATGTAATTTAACCGTGCATGTGTCACTCTGGAACATAAATCTAGCATTTTGTGGCAGTCCTCTTTCCATGCAGACTTACTTGTGGGGAAATAGTGCAAATACATGAGTGATCCCATTGCTGGCAGTGAGATAATTCATACCTCTGCTTATATTAAGCAAAGGTGAAGTGTGGTGGCAGCTCAGAGAGCCAGAAGTGAGACCTACCAGCAAGGACAACCTGCCAGGGCACTGCTGCTGCTGAGAATTGCTCCTGCCATGAATTCTGATCCACGTCTCTTCCCTGCACCCTGCAGCTGCCCTCTGCCTCACCCCGATATAACTATTCTGCCATCCCAGGGAACACATACCATGGCTCCCTAATAACCTCAGGACCTAATTTGTAACTTACTTTATAAACCTGCCTCCCCATGCATCAGGAGGATGCATTTTACCTCTTACTCATGCTTTCCCTGCTGTTAGCAGTAGTGAAGAACATTTGATAAATGAAAAATTGTGTCTTAGCTTAACACTTTTTAACATATCTACTAATATCAGTTGCAAGGACAAAAGCCAGCATTGTTTCCTATTATCACTTAACTTCTCTGTCTGCATGAACTCAGGGAAACAAACATGTCTTGTGGCACAGCCTGCCAAACCTGTTCAGTGTATTTTCCCTAATGGTTTTTCCATTCAGCTCTGGAGTAAGTAACTTCAGTATCTTTCTCTTTTTTTAAACCATTTCTCTTCCATCTAATTTCTTAAATACCCTTTGGACTAATTCAAAAAATTGACATTGAGACAATAATTTACTCCAAGATAAAGAGTCTGCAGAATCTCCACACTCTTCCATAAGTACTCCAATTCCTACTAACTTACACAAGTTTTATTTACAGTTTTATACGTACAGGAGCACAAACGTCTCACATATATCCTTGACATTAAAAAAAAGTTTATTTGCATTATTCATTCAGTTTTGGGGTTTGACCATAATTATTTATTTACCCTGGAAAAAATAAATGAAAACTACTCCCCTACCTGTTTGTGTCAAATTCAAGCCTGAACGGTTCATCAATTTCCACTTAATCAATACTAAAAATAGTCAGAATTGACCATAAAGGGGGTTAAATCTGACCTAGGAGCATGTTTCCCAAAGCAATTCCAGGTTTTCTGGCAATATTCCTTTCCAAACTTTTGGTTAGGTAGAACTGTTGTGAGAATCTTAGACTTGATTGTCCACTGCTGGGAATCACTGTAAGACAGATGATACCAACAGAGCAGTTCGACTCAGTTTTGTGAAAGTCTCAGAGCTATGCACCAGTGTATATGTCCAGCACTTACTGTGCTATGTTGTTCCCTAATGTCCCAGCACTTCTGCTGCTCTGCTGATCCTACTGCTCCCATCTGAAACCAGACGCAGTAAGAAAAACACCTTGCAATGGAGAGAGTTGCTAGACTAACAAGGTACAAGACTAAAGATGATGTGCATGGTCACAGTTTGTACTAGGTCTGTGTGCCGTCACTTTCACTCCCAAAATAGCAATGAAATGGGCTGCAGAGTGCACCAGAGAATTAAAGAGGATTTCAAAGCAGGAGGATGTCTCAGAAATACTGGCATTTTCTGAAAATTTTCCATTAAAATTTTATCCATCAGCCCAAGCTTTAAATTGTGATGCTGTATTATTTTCAATGAGAAGAGCTGTAAGAAAGAGATCTTACTGTGAAGTTCATTGTGACACCCTCTGGAACAGTGCTTGAACAGAACAAATGGATATGGCCATGTTCAGTGCAACATGAAAACTTGTCACAGCTTTGATCTGTACAGAAATTCAGTAATTCCACAGTACAGCATGGTGCTTTAAAAATGTGACTCACTTGTTTGAGATGTGACTCGGTCAAGCAATAAGACCAATATTTGTACTCTTTGGTGGTTAGGATGTCATATTCAGAAGAAAAAATATGTTCTACACAAGAAGCATGTGGGCTTGTCAGCAAACACTGAATGCAGTCATATATACCAATACATTATTATTTGCTTTGTGAATAGTAAAACAAAGCCCCTGTTGAGCTCTAGAATGAAAATATCTTTCCTCTCCTTGAAATGGTGAGCAAACATGTATCCTACGTTCAAACATGGACTCCAGCATTCCTCAAAATCTTGTGCAGTTTTTAAACTTGATATTCAATCTCTAATATCAGGTGGGAAACAGTAAGACTTGTACTAGTCAAGGCAGCAGCTAATTAAAATTCAAAGCATTAACAAGAACTGCACTATGCTGTTTATGGTTGAGATGCAAGCATAAAGTTTAATGAGCCTCTTTCCCACTCTTTTAACTATTTTTTTGCCTTATAAACTTCAGGTCCATGAGAAGTGAAGATCAGTTGGAAGGTGCATGTAACATAACAAGCATGTCTGAGTTTGCATTTCACTGCCTTGCTTCCTCTCAGCTGCTCTTCTGAGGCTGGAGTCTTGCAGAGTACTACCAGCAACCAAGTTCAGAAGTCAACCAATAAACTGGCACTGCAGTAGTTACAAATGTTTGCATAGGAAAAATATTAGTAGCACATGTGCAAGTATTTGCTGACCTTACAGGCTACTATGGGAATTCAGACTTCAGCATGTCTATGAAAGAGCTGGGAATTGAAAGAGCAATCTTAACAGAGCCCTATAAATGAAAGGAAGCACACTCCAACACCGTGGGTTTGTAAGAGGTCCAGTTTGCGACTTAAAACCTCAGACTAATGCCCTAAGGAAACTGCTGGAAGTGCAATATGCAGCTCCTCTGCACTGCAGTGGCTTTCACCAACCACTGGGGCACCCGATACTTTTTTAGGGATTTGTTCTAATACAAAAGAGGTAGAGAAGGCCTATTTCCACAGATCACACTGCCGATGTGACTGAAGGACTTACGGTCATCCCTCCGTAGTAAGAGACAGGGAATTCATCTCTGTTTCAGAGGATCCTTGATCAAATTAAACATACCTACCTCACCAAAGGAGTGCAGATGCTAGAGTAATTGGTTTTTTGGTTAGTCTCTTTCTTGTAGCCACTACTGTCATTGTGAAAACTGATGAGGGAAAATAAATAAACCAAAGCCTCCTACCTTCATCAGCCCAACATGTTCTCCCACACCAAATGTAACCAGCTTTTTTTTTTATTTCTAACATGTATCCTAATTTATCCGCACTATAACCTCTTTAATTTCTTTAGGGATTCAGCAGGCATTATCCTCTAATTTCTTTTTCAAATTAGCACTTTCATGCTTTCTCCTCCTGCAACTGGAATTCCTCATAGACATGCAACACATCACATCATTTTCCTCCTCCACACTCCTCATAAGAAGCTTCATTTTGCTACAAATCCTACCAAAAAAGCATGACAACCATATAAGAAGCTGTGTTACAAGACTACTGACTATCGTGTTACCCAATAACATCTCAATCATTTCCTTGTTTTCTCAAATCCCTATTCATCTGCTGTCAGGTTGTGCTACAAACTCCTGGAGACAGTAACCATCTTCCCCTCCTACCTCAGCCTCGAGTCCTACCCTCACTGCAATCCTGCTCCATGACCGTGGTACCCAGGAGTTACCAAGCATGAATTATTACTCTTTAAACAGCAGGGGGGTTCTGGTTCTCTTGTGCCGAGCCCTATACAAACCGAGGAACAGCAATCCCTGCCTCAACCTGGTTGCAAGTTTGCTGCCTATGTTTGGTGCCAATGAATACATTCAGAGCACTGCCCCCCATTGCACATGTGAATCTGACTTTCCTGACAGATCATGCAACAATTGCTTACAGCCTGCTTACATTGACACAGCTATACCAAATTGCTCATGACTTGAACAAAACGCTTGCTAAAATTGGCTTAGACTGCAAAGAGGGGCAGGCTGAACCTGAGCATTAGCCTTTCTTAAATTGAGAAGCAGTAGGTAATTCTAACCCATCCCTGTTAACATTTGGTATAAAGCAAGAAAATTCCTTGTGTTTATCCCTGAGGTGGAATTAAAAAGGCACATTGTAAACCTAAAAAATCCCATTTGCATTGTTTTTTACTGAAAGACTTGAATTTAACAGGTCTGACCTGGATTAAAAATAATGACCCTCCAAATTCCAAACTTACTTCATATAAATACTGCCTGTCCATTTATAGTATAATTTGAGCTAGTTCTTAACTTGTAGCTGGCTCCCCACTACCTGTCATTAACGGCTTGTGCAAAGCTAAACCTAATTTTTCAGAGGTGAGGAGAGAAGGAAACCACCAGAGTTATTTCTTACTATCTATCTAAACTATTTTTTACCACCTATCATGCCCGTCTCTAGCGTGCCACTGCACTGCTGGTACGCAGAGTAATCTGTCAGATAGACAAAGAAAGGAAGAATCTGCTGCTTTGCCATTACTGCTGGCTAATTTTATTAAAATAACAGTATCTATACAATAATTAGGTGTCAGAAAGAATGGGTACTACTCTAGTTCTGCCCTCTTCTTCCTTTATTTGACTCAGTATTTCAAGAGAAAGTGATCTGGTGGCCTCTAGTTCTGACCTTTATCAAGTATTCCCAAGATCTGCAGCTCAGCTTTTCTAATCTTACCTTGACTCCCCTCCAGTGACACCTGACCCCTCCTTACAGACTTCCCCAATTACCTCAATATTCACAGTATTCCCTAAAGCACCACTACATGGAATACTATTATCTCTTATCTATTTTATCAATTAACCTTAGGAAAGTTTGGCAAGCTATTACGGGCAATCGCTGTGCTTAGAGAAAAGGACAGAAAAGGGGCTGTGCTTTAAAGGTGCGTGTGGAAATTGTTTGCCATTTAGAACATATTTTGCATTTCCTTCTAAAGGACAAAGAACTAGGTATCTCAGAAGCAAAGCCAATGTATCTTAGGTAAGCCCCTTCTCTGTTTTGCATTAAGAACTCATGTATTTTTTAAAAATGTTTCTACTTGCCTGTATTTTTCCCCATACATTTTCTGTTGCTCACTCCTCACAGAGTCCTTCAAAAGGCAAGACCCACCTGGGGATGAAAATGCCCTGGATCTCTAACTCCAGCCCCATACCCTATTTTCCAGGTCAACTGCCAGGTTCTTAGGTTGGCGATGCTGTGCATCTGCCCAGGGATGGGAAACAGACTCCTGAAGAGCAGGATCCTTCAGAAGAAATAGATAGTTTGGGAGAGAATGAGCAGTCAGCACTGAAAAGACAATAACAGCACGAGACAGTAGTTAAAGCTGGAGACCAGATCAGCAGGAGCAAAGTTCATTCCCCTTCACGTGCTGTCAATAGAACCAGCAAATTACTTATAAAATTATTTATTTGATTTCTAATCAAAATGCTTGGAGCCTTTTGAAATCTGAAATTTAGGAATATTGTCTGCAAGGACAGCCGAGATCGACTCTTCAATTCTCTCACTGGTGGTTTGCTTGGCTTTTTTAAACTGCATCTTTGGCCACATGATCAGATTGTTGCTGACTCCAGATAAAAGGGGAAAGAATTTGTCTGCTTCACAAACAGACTCAGAACAGAGCGTTTTCATCGGTTGCCTTTGCTTACTGCTACTTTTTTAAAAAAGGCTAAAAAAAAAAAAAACCCAGAATCTTCCAGTTTTCCAAAAAGCTCAAAATGTTTTTGAAAGCTGTTTCTCATTTTGATGAGCAGAGCAGTGGCAGAGGCATGAAAATGCTCTGCACACAGGGAGAAGGTGAAAAACCGGCTCTGCTGTACATTTGGGGTGAGATTTCAAAAGCACCGCTCTGACTCCTGCACAGGCAGGCCCATATCCCAGAGTAGTCACGCAGATTTCCGGGTTCTGAGCAATTCTGGTGAAAAAGAAGGAAAAAAGAAATCCCAGCTATTTGGTTCTTTCCACATTTAAAGCTGTTGTTTAATCACATAAATTTTATGTAGAAATAGTGCAGAATGCAATCCTCAACTAGAACTCAGTGCTGATTCCATCTCTAATCAGCAGATGGCACCATGAATTCATCAAACAGGGTGCAGACCAGAAAGAAGTATAAATTTATCTCCCAAAAAAAGAAAAGAAAAAAAAAAAAAAAAGAGGAAAAAAAAAAAAAAAGGATACACCCAGCTTGACACACATAAATCAGGAATTAAATTCAGAGGGTGTAACTTTCCCCACATTCCACCCCTCCGGAAAGAAAATGCGCTGCGGAGCATGCTGTGTAACACACTGATGCACAAACAGCAGCTATACTTATAATGTCCCAGCCTTCCCCTGTCACTGACCTAAATTGTCTCATCACCTCCTGGGAGATTAATAGAAAATGAAACAACAACAACCCGGAACTATTGGTCCAAACTCTGTGCACCCCTTGCTCTGAGCAATGGTGCCTCTGGAGGAGAAGGCCCAGAAGCAGCCCACTGGGAAGCTCAGAGGAAAAGCTGGCAGGCAGGGCTGCTGAACCAGCTCCAGAGCTCGAACTGGCATTTGGAAAGTCTCGCCTGGGTCTCCTGGTCCACAGACAAAACCTCTTCAGCTCTGATACTACAGCATGCATACGGATGCATGCAGGGTACATGAGTGCATCCAGCTAACCAAGGCTGAGAGCAGACTGGTGGAGAAGAGTTTATGAGACTTCATTCTATCCAGCCCAAAGAGCAAAATTCCTACCTGGGATTCAAAGGCTGGTGGAGGCAGCCTCATCCTCTCCCTCAGCAGTGCCCTACATCTTTGGCAGACCATGGCATGAGCCAGCAGCTCCGCAGCAGAACCTGCAGCATGTGCCTGCCAGGAGGCAAGCACTAATCAAAGGAGCAGCGCAGCCTACCTGGGTGCTTGCTCTTCTCCTGGCCCAGCCGCACTGATCCTAACCTGTGCTGCTGGGATAACCATTTTGACAGGCGTGGAGCTGGCACTCACCTGGCACCACTTGACACCCACCGCGCTCCCACAGGGCTTCACTGGTGGGTGTGAAGTGCAGAGGGAAGGCACGTTCCTGCGCACACACCAAGTGATGTGCAAGATGTGCTCACCCCCAGCAAAAATCTGCTGCCTTAAATATGGGCTCTCCATGCTCTTACATATGAACAGTGAGTGTGAAAATCCTGCCTGTCCATCTGTTCCTTAGAGGTTTCTTTCTTTTGCTGCATGTTAGCATTTCTCCCCAAATCTTCTTCAGCAGCACAAATCATGCCAGTGACATTTATAGGTTAAGTAAATAGCATGCGGCTGACATCATCTAAGCACTGTAACAGGCACAGTTAGGTTGTCTATGGATAGCTTTAAGGCTATGGACTTCAAGCTCCATTTATCTTGTTCTCAATGAGCGGTAATTAAAATCTGCAGTAACAGAAGTATTGCTCTGAGAAGCAACAGCACTACCACGCGAAGCACAGATATTTCGGCAACAGGAGAGAGTTAAATCAACTGTTTCAACCATGGCACAGCAGTGAAAAGTCTGACTTTTGAAATTTAGAGAGGAAAGCAGCACAACAGTAAAAAGATGAGCTTACCTTGCGTTGCATGGAGTCATCTCGTCTCAGGCCCAAGCAGGAGATGCTGTAAATTTTTGCCATCTCAGGCTCTGTGTGTCTGGTTGTTGCGAAGTGATTTTTCTTCCTGATCATTCCTTATTATTTTTGCAGCCTGCCTAGGAGACACAACTCAGGAATCACCAATACCATTGGCAGTGACTCAATTGATTAAGTATGAGCAATACCAGCTTGGGTTTTGCATTCAGTCAGAGCTCTATAATGGCAGCACAATGGGCCTTGCTTGTTGAGCAAGAAGGGCTTTATGTCACTTGTCCCTAGAGCAAGGCACAAGTGAGCTTGATGGAAAAGGCAGCGAACATACTGTCAGAAGCCATATTCACAGGGAAAAGGCAGAACAATGGAGATTATACGGCAGTGCAGAATCAAGGAATTAAATCACCCCCGAGGCTTGGATATTCCAGGCTTCCCCACAGCACCTGCTAGAGACACAGGGGAGGACCTGGAGCAAGCCCCTGTGCAGGTCTCACTGCCTGCACCAACACACTGAAGGAAAACCTGCAAAATCAATTGCGGCTCTTCTAAAACTCACGGGCTATGCAACTTCATCTCCTGCTGCATGTTCACTTTTTGGCCTGTTTTCCAGTCTGAAACCAGACTGAAAAACAAGGGTAGGATTTCTTTGAATCCAACTTTGTTTTCACTCTCTCTGCACAGAAGCGTAACTCTTGCCTGCCCTCCTGCTGCAATAGTGCAGTTCACTTTCAAGTGATTGTAATAAGAAAGGAAAATAATTGCTTGCTATAAATCGAAGGAGGTTACGTAGGCCACTTACACACTGCTAACTTGGTAATTACTCTTCTCCCTAGGGATGGGAAGGACCCTGAACCCATGTCTGCCCTTTCAGCAGTGTCCCCAAATCACCACAGCAGGGTACTCTGTGCCTGAGTTTCTTTCCCTCTGGATGCTCTTCCAGCTGACACTGAGTAGTAAAACATTTTTTGGCTGGGAAGATGGTAACAAGAGATCTGAGACACACAATCTCAGCTCCAGCCCTAGTGCCAGGGTGGAGTTAAGTCTTCCACAGACAGGGAAAGAGCTTGAACAGGGAAAACTGAACCCTTCAGCTCAGTCTATAGCAGCTGGATAGCCACCCTGTCCTCCCAAGCTGACATGGAGACACCTTTGCACAAACCCTTGGTCTGAGCCAGATGGAAAATTTAAATCTGGATACTGCCTTTCCCAGATTTGTGCTGGGAACAATCTAAATGTTTACGCAAGAATGAACAGCAACATTTCAAAGTCTTGATCAATAAGCTCAAAATCCAATTATTGCAACTTAGTGCTTCATTCTAGTGAATAAAAGATATCTACTTCTGGGGAGTAATGTTTCAGGCTGGCTCTAGATTTGAGAAGTCTCTTGTTACTTCTGGTGCAGTGATACATGGGGATGATGGACACTGCTCATTTTATAGCTCTGTATGCCTCTTCCTGCTGGTACACAGCCACCACCACCCTGCCTCTTTGAACCATCCCTCAGGTTGGTACAAAGCTCAGAAATCTTACAGTCTGCTCTCAGCTCTGTCAGAGACATTGCAATTCAAATCTTCAAGTTTTACTTTGTTTTTCCATCTCCTGCCAATAAAATGGGAGTGACAACAATAATTACTAAAAACTAAAAAACTAACCGCATCCATGTGCAGTCTCTCTTTGCCCTGTTTTCCAAAGAGCTTCAGGTACAATGAACCATTCTCCTCTTTCTCATTATTTATTTAGATTAAAAACATCAGGGCAGGAAAGGTTGCAAACAATTAGCGCAATCCTGTTGCCAGTGTCCCATTGCCAAACCTCTGAGCTTGCAAGGAGGTTCCTCCATACCACTGATGCTCTCCATGGATACAGGGCTGTGCCCATGCAAGAGCAAGACACTCGCTTATATTTGCATGATATCAAGGACTGTGGGGTCTTAATTAAAACCTGAGGCCTCTCACCCCTACCAGTACGAGAAATAATCCTTAATTGGTGCCAAAGTGTGTGTGTAGGCCATTCACAATGTCTTCACCGAACTGGTCTCCTGTGCCTGCTTGTAATAGAAGAGCAAGTTACAGAACAAGAGCCACCACCTGCTTGGTAGTCAGTCTGAAATACAGCAACCCGTGACTGCTCAAAAAGACAATTAAATAAAGGCAGTTGATGTTACTCTATTCAATTATTTTTCAAGGAAAAAGTGGCCAGCAGCAATATTAAAAAAATCTATGTAATTCATTCACATTTGTTATCAATACGGGGTTGTTTTCTTACGTACTTTTCTCCTCGCCATCAGCGCTTTCTATTCAATTTTCTCCAAGCTTCAAGTTGGATAAAATCTTTTTAAAACTAGCTGCTTAAAAGGAGAAAACTATTCTTTTCAGCATGGCTTAGGAAAGCTAACATTATTTGTGCCACAGTGTAGTACTAGGAATCATAAGGAATTTTGTTTAGCCAGAAAGGATACGTTTAAGCCAACAACCAGAATACACCCTTAGGACACCCAGAGCGCGTGCCTGTTGCCTTGCTGCCTCTGCACAGCTTGCTGCTTCCTACAGGGGAGACATGAGGCTATCACCACCCTTCTGCCACCCACCTCTGTTATCACAGAATGATGTGGCTTTAGCACCAGTCTATGGCTTTCATAACTCCTGATATTTCCAATTTTATATGTACCTGCAGCTGGTTGTTGTTTAGACAAGTCCTGTGTTATTAGGGAGTAGCAATGACTGATGGTAAGCCTGAAGCAGTATTTTCACTGTAAGCGCTGCTGTTCAGCCCTTGTAAGTGGAGCTAAGTAATTCAGGGAGAATTTCATTTGACAATCGTAAACGTGGTATTTGTGAATTTTCATTCTTTCAAATTAATCAGGTGTGTATTGCAATTTAGCCGCTCTCTCTGGTGATAAGCAACATGGCTTTTACACCAAACCCACACCTCTCTTCAGTTCACTCACTGTTGAAACTTTCCAAGCACATTTCTTTGTGAACAGCTTTTTGCTCACCAGACAGTCCCCCAAGAGCTTATTTACACAGCTCGATCTATAGCGGAAGTCTGAAAAAGTTTTCCTTCAAGTTCTCCATCTCGTGTTCCCTGGTCCAAAGCGTTTAGTCCCCCCGGGACACTTCTCAGCTTGTGCTCCCCTTTGCTGCTGCAGCTGCCCTTGCTTTTCTGCACCACCCCTTGCAGGACTCTACAAGGTGCAGAAAGGAAGAAGTCACCTGGCAGCAGATATAGGCCTGTCTGCATACCAGCAGCCATGGAAGATGATGGAAACAAATCCCACCAGGTTTTGTACCTATCTGCTACTAAGACACAAGCGATTTTAGAGGTGTACCTGAGCTACGGAGCAGCCAGAGGTTTGAAGCTTATTCACAAAACCAAAGGAGCTCTGCAACAGGTTAGTACAAGAGCCTGGTGAATGCAACATAAGAGTTTCAAACTGCAGTCACAGAGCTGTGGATAATCTGTCTGAACTCCACATTTCATTGCAAAGAAACATCTAACTCTTCAAATGTATCATTGTGCTAATGTCAGCACTAACCTAGAAAATGTGTAGCTGAATAACAGTAATTTGAACTCTGATTTCAGAAGCAAGCTGAAAGTATTATACTAACAAAAATGTACTTTATGACATAGCCCACACCTAGCTTTAGATGCCTTACAGGCCCTTAATGGTTTGGGAGTTTTTCTTGATGGGAGTTGTTTTCTGGGTTTGCTAATATTTCATTTACAGTAAGGTTGAAGACCGTATGCCAATATATGCACTCGCACCATATTTCTTTAAATATGTTCCAGGAAATGCCATACTCATGAACTGCTCTGTAATGTAATCCTTCAGACTGGAGCAATTCATAAGATCCCAAGAACAAAAAAGCTTTTTCAGCAGGTATAGCTAATCAGGAAGCGAGTACATGCCACATTAGAATCCCCCAAGGGTTTCTAGTGCTCAACCAGAGTATGGCCAGTTTGTTGTTTTGCTGGGAAAGCTGTCATAGGACAGATATCCTCATTAGAGCTCCATTTTCACATTCTCTGGAGTTCGAGCAGAAGCTTTGCTGTCTCTGCTCCAAGACCTTTATTGGTTGTAACCCAGGATGGACTCAAAGGAAAATTCTCAGCCCTATAATTCGAAAAGTTCACAGTGTAAGAAGCAATTCACACTAAGGATAAACTGTGAAATGCATTCTTAAAAGTGTTTTATTATCATTTTTATTTGAGCCTGGTGCTAGAGGTAGACATCTTTGTTTGACACAAAGCCCCTTGTCCCACTACCAGTGTGAGCGCTCCAGGGACAAAACTGCAAACTGGTTTCCAAGTCTATTTTAAGAGCAGTTTAACAATCAGAAGAGAAAATATGATATTTAAATCAAATGGCTAAATTTTTCAGTATTAAAAGTGATGGGGCGAGATCTGCTCTAATAGCTCAGAATGAAGAACGAAATGCAAATATCCACGCTGTGCATGGCCCAGCACCTGCTGAAGTCATGCGTACCTACCTGCTGACTTTGGCAGGGGGATAAGGCCACTGAGAAACTCCTGGGGGACTGAAAACCAGGGGGCTGGCATCCCTTTCCTGGCACAGCATAGGCAGCCTATGCAGCATCACATGCTGCTGTGGTCAGTGGCGAGCAGCACCCTTGCTGCAGCACGCAAGCCACAGCTTGTCATGATAAACTCCAGCTGCCTGGCAGCCTCCGGGAACATCATCCACCAGGGAACGTTTACCCAACACCATCACATGAAGACACCAAGCAGCAGTAGTTTGAGGAACATGACAGGTCTAAATATTGCCCTTCTCACTGCTGGAGCAGACTCAATTAGAACAGGATAACGAATTACATCAGGTTGGCACATACAGCAATAACCCTTCAAACACGGAGGTACACCCTCTGTGTGGTATTGCTGTATACAGCAACTAAGTTTGCCCTGTACAGACATTCAAATCTAGTTCACCTCACACTGTTTCCAACAACTTCACTAAATATACTCACAATATACGTAAGCAAACCCAGATTAGCAATTAGCAAGGAAAGGTTTCTTAGTGTTTTTATTTAGCTATTTTTGATTAGTACAGTTATGTATTGTTCACTTGCAGGAGTGGAAGGTTTTTATAGCTCTTTTGCCATAAAAATAAAACAAACATTATCAGGTGAGAACATAACTGCACAGAAGAGAATGGAGCTACACTAATTTACACGAGCAAAGCATCCAGCCTTCAGGGTCCTCTGTGTTTTCAAATTAAAATGGTCACAGTGCAGCCTTGAGGCTGAAAGAGGGTAGTCCAGTACAAAAAGTCCCAAAGAAATACTGCTGGTTCAGAAACAGCTGTGCCCTTGTACTAACTTTTCTTGTAGAGCACACTGTACACATTTTCTTGGTCTGATTCATAAAGCAGTGTACCCAACTATACACCATACACAGCGGGTATGAAATTCAGCCACATGCTGCTTCGAATGTGTCTGCCTATACCACTGCTCTAAAAGTCCAAATCATAGTGTCATCAACTGGGGGCAAATTGGTGCTCTGAAATGTGTCTGCTCATGGGAAACTTGAACTACTCTGCTTGTCTAAGGGTTTATCAACACAGGTGAGATTTACTGAGGCAATTATACTGCTGTAACTGAGCACTAAACCCCTGTAGTCCCACTGATGCAACTCCCTAGTACTAAAATACTTACTTGCAGTTCAAATTAAATTGCTGTGAATACAACATAATTATTATGTTGCATAACCATAGGAGGAAACATCCCTTTGCAGACAACTTCTAAGAAGTGAAAGCCTCTTCTGCCCTGGAAAAGACCAGGCGGCTACAAATAACTTATCAACAGATTTTTTCTTTCTCTGATTATGTGTGTCTCTCTGTTAACAGCCTGCAGTCAGGCAGCTTGGGCTAATGAACAGAGCACAGGTTCCAGACAACTAGCATCTCATCTCTGGTTTTCACATGTTGAGTGACACCAGCTAAGTCACCTGTTCTTTTTGCCTTGGGGTTTCTTGGTAGCACCAACATTTTTTTTCTGGTAAATCAATACAGGAGAATCACCAGTTTAATGCAATCACTGTCTAATTCTCCCAATTCAGATACTTTTTCTTCTTAACACTGACTAAAATAAAGTAAAACACCTATTGGTCCAGTGTTCCACATTACCACATTCCCCACACAAATGTGGTTCCTCTGGTCAGTGTATCCTGACACTTGGAAAAGGTTTGCACACTTAGCAACTGAGCTCAAAAGTGAGCTCCTCTGTGTGAATCTAACTGGTGTAATTCTCCAGAGACTTGCAAGCAAAAGCAAAGCCACATTTGAATATACTTCCTCTGAAGACACAGACAAATAAGAAGTTCTTTGTTTCAGCATGGCATTTTACCTGCAGCGCTGCAGACACGCAACATGGTGACTGACATCCCAGATGTCCAAAAATAGGTCTTACAACACTATTTTGCCCTGCTAGATGAATGGGATACGCAGTAGGTCTGCTATCTGATTTAAATTACCTTGAAGTCTATTTACTGATAGGTCAGTGGTGGTCTAGTCTCAAAATCCATACAGTGTATTTAAAAGACTCGCCGCAGTTAAAGAGCTGTGCAGTGCCACTGCTCCAGAGCATGATGGGCTGCTGCAGAAACAACAGCACCTCACAACCAGGCACTGGGACATGCGAGCCCACATGCCTCTGGAGACCCCAGTACATCATCTCCCACTCCATCAGCCTCTGCCACTGCTCCCCATTCCCAGTAAAGGCTTTATGTGGCCTCCATAAACACCAACCTATGCCCAAACTTTCAAATTTAGGAGATCAATAATGTTATGTACTCAAGGGCTGGATGATGCCTGGACTGTCAAAATTACTGCAGGCTTCCTCTGGGGTAACCAAGTCAGAGCTCCCTTTTCTGAGGCTGATTTTCTTTGCTTGCTTAACTGACAGGTGGGAGCCAGAGGCAATCTTCCTTCTTACCTTCAGGTGCCCACCAGCACACAGGGGTGTGGGCACAGCTACTGGAGACTCAAGCAGGCACCCAGCCCCAGCAAGCAGCAGCAAAGCCAGCACTCCTGCCTCTCCATGGCACCCACGAAGCATGCCAAGCAGGGAGCTCCACAGCAGGGGTGGGCTGGACCGACATCAAAACCACATGTCCATGTGCCACATGGCCACACTGCAAAGGCCACATCAAGAACATGGCTACCCAGTGCCCTCCACTTGAGTGTGGACCCTGCACGATGCCCGACACTGACTACACGCTGCACTGTGACTGTGTTTCACATGCGTGCTGGCATGCATGAAGGATTTTAAAGACAAAAAGTCACGAGCAACAGGAAGGCTAAAGAGATAACAGCTTGACATAAATGAGAAAAAGACGGTACCCCTTCAAACCCAACCTGCAAATAAGTGAAAAGAGCCATTGCTCCCTAGGCAATGCTCTGAGATGATTCAAAGTCAGCGGTGTGCCATTGTACTCCTGAGCACACCTCGGGTTATTAATTTTTCCCCTAGTATCTTTGAACAACAAAGTGTAAATCATGTGAAAAGGTTTGTGTGTGTCCTCCTCCACCCAGCTGGCACAGGCCATGGTCAGGAGGCTAAAAGAGATGACACATCCTGCAAACTGCCTATGAGAAATGAAATGTGGTGAGCGTGCCAATGCGTCCCATTTAGAAAGAATAGAGCAAGGCAGAAACATGCTGGCACACTGCCCTTCAGGTCAGCATTACCGTTCTCCAGATATAATACGATCTGGAAAATGTTAGATTTCACTGCCATCATAATCTTTCAGGAACATAAAACTTTTGACCTCTTTTTTCCTTGTAACATGGAAAATTTCCATCCATATGGTTCTCCGCAAAGCAGTAAGAATGAAAAGACTGGGAACATCTCACACAGGAACAGTTTTGGTTAAATAAACATTAAGGTGGGAATATATAAAGATAGCACCTGCGTGCTATCCATCTAACACTCAGTCTTGCACACTGAAATGTCTGCGTGAAGTCCTGGACTCATTGAGATTGGGAGTCAGAGTTTTACTCATTGAGAACAGGTAGGAGAAACATTACACATAAGAGAAAAGAGATTTTAAGTTTAACTCATCAGTGAAGATAACACTTGGACACTTTCAGCACTATCATATCTTCATGTTTTAACACAGAAGTCATCAGTATCCTGAAATGCTTAAGTTAGCAGCTTTCATGTATTCACAGTTTAATGAAGTATAGCTGTCATGTGCTGCAAATATTCACTTTATACAATCAAAGGATCAATGCACGATCTTGCAGGTACCAAAACATGCACACATACCTGCTAAACTGAAAAAAACAATCCACATTTCATCTATTAGCTGATGGGCACGTTCTAAAATCACTATTTGTTATTCTCAGATTATTTAAACATATAACTCACATACATGTTGCATCACAGTCCAAGGGCCAAGGTAACTGTTCCACTTCATACCTGTGAAAGAGATGGCTCATATTTGCTAAACTAAACAGATAAGCGATTCTCTGAAGGCATGGGCAACAGTTTGAGACATTAAACTGTATAACAGAACAACAGATTGCACAAGCAATCAAAGAGATCACAAAGACGTGTTCGATCAGCATGACATGGCTATCTCACTTTTGGGGTACTTTTAAGAACAGTACTAGAACTTCAAGAGATGCCAAATACTTATCGTCAGAGAAAAATCAAGCCCATCTGAAGGTGCCAGACAAGAAGCTTGCCCTTGCAATAGAAGGCTTGGGTTTGACTTCTACTGCACTAAGAGACATTCTGCCTAACCTCAGTAAACCTGTAAAACACTATGATGAAAGGTGCACTATTCCACCTTTTGTTAAATTTGGTACTTCCTTCATTTTTAACCTCTTGCTTGGAGCCCCAGCACTGAGCGGAGAGCAGCATGGGTCCCCCAAGGCAGCACAGCGAGCTCCAGTGCTACAAGTGGCTGCTCCAAGCAACAAGAAAAGTAAGAGATGAAGGGCATTGTGCACTTTCTAGGCGTAGGTTGTCAATGAAGCTGCTACGCACGACACCTTTTGGTGTGGGCACTCGTTTCCAGGAAACACTTTGGTAAACAACTTTGAAGTCACAATGAAAAACTACAGCCCAAGTGCTTTTTTCGCTTTTATCCACCATACCTTCATGACTGTACTAGTCCATTTAAATGGCAAAGCAGTGCTGAACACAAACAGCCTCCTTCTGCAGGCTGTCTCCACAGTTCAATTACCAGTGCTTTAACAGTGCTAATTAGCATTCCTGAGAGCTAGATCTCTTTGAGTGACAGGTAACCATGGAGAGTCACAATCCTGTAGGTGATCAGCAAGAGTCTGACTTTTCTTTTTAATTAAAAATTAGAAATGCCTTAAACAATAATAATAATTCGCTGATTTATGCTATTATCCCAGGGTTGCCAGGCTGCTGAGAAGAACATTAGCGTTGTAAAAATGAAACTATTTTTAAATTAATAGACCAGGGCAACAGAAAGGAGAGCGGGTTTATTATCTGTAACAAGAGAAGGTACTCGTAATGATGGTACAAAATAGTAGACACTTCTCCAGAGAGTTGGCATGGAGACCAAAAATAGGACACTTTCCTGAATGTTGGATGGGATTGCCCCAATTTGTTTGAAATTTTAATAAGATAGGCAAATACTAAGTCTGTTGCACAAACGGAATTTTCATCGGGATATCATTTCAGTAAGATTTAACCAGGAGTTGATATTGAGAGATAAAATTGCATCTCGTCCAAGTGAAAGCCAAGGCTGGAAATTGAGTAAGTCAGATAACCAATTAGTGAAAATTGTTTTCAACGTAACTATGCTGCTTCCTGCTGGCTAATAATCTGGTTCTCTTTCCAGAAATGGACTCCAGCAGCAAAAAACTCATAGTCCTATATTTGAAAACTGCAGCCAGTCCAAATCAGGTTGACTCAACCTAATCCGAGTATCATTCATCAACAAATAATGATGAAAATTTTAAAGCCAAGCTTGCCAAAGATGGGGAGAAGGATAGATGCAGATTTATAATTATGAAATATTTCCCAAGACAAAGTCATCTCAACTCAGCAAATTCATTACTTGTAGATTCCAATGACAATGGTTGCATATAAGACAATAAAAAGGAAACAGATAATAGAGCAAAAATTATTCTAACAACAACGATCACAATTCAAAACTCTAACCATGGTTCACAGGTAAAATCACAGCTATTATCAATGAGGGCTCTTTAATCCTTCCCCATATAATTTATTAATATATGCAAAAAAATGACATTAAATCAATATGGTTCTCTCTGCTATGGAGTTACTTACATCTTTAAGAGAGTATCATGCTACTAAAATTTAACTCTATATGGGAAGGAAGGAAGGAACTAAAGGTAATTACATGCCTATCAGAATTTTCGTTAGATTTCTTTTTAAAATCAGACTGGTAATCTAAAAACTTAATTTCTACAAATGCAGGTCAGAACAGTTTCCTAAAAATACAAGTAAAAACCCCACAGATAGCGTTCCATCTTACCAATTATAAACGTATAGTAGGCACTAGTAACATAAAAATGCCTAATTTTCAGCTCATTAAATAAATATTTTAAGCTTACAAATGGGAAAAAAAAAAAAGTAGCTATCTATAGCTGTCAGGTCAGGCAAATAGCCAGGGCTAATCACAGTTTTACTGAAGTTTAAATAGAGCCAGATAAAGAAAAAAAAAAAAAAAAAGAGAAAATTAAGACAAAACATGTCTCCGAGTTAATATTATCTTTGGATTTTTTCCATATTTACAAAAATATCAGTCACTGACAGATTTTTAACTCCACTGAATGATCCAAACTTTTTATTTTGGAAGGATAAATTGTACAGGCAGAAAAGCTAGGAACTGACTTTGTGCTGTCTCTTAAGAGACTTAAGAACTACTCAGCCCTGCGAGCTCTCATCCAAAGAGGAAATATCAGCAGAGCTGTTAGCAGTGAGCTGACCCAGTCTCAGCTAACCCTGATGATTTCCTGTATATTTAGCTTGAGTCCTTACTGGTTATCCACACACATATGCACATCTCCAAATTTTGGGGACTTGTCATGTTCTTCTGACCCTCATATTTCAAGGAAATAATGCATCAAGATTAATAATAAAGCTATTTTGTGCCAATTCAGTCTGCTTATGTATCATGCAGAATGGTGCATTCAAATACTGTAAATGTTAGTCACCAGCATGAATAGAAAATTCTTAATAAAAGGCAACTGGTGGAAAAGAACTCTCAGAATAAAGGCAGCCTGCTTTTGAGACCAGGTTCTTCAGCTTGTTTTTAAAGCTGTTCTGCTTTCCTTACTGCAATGCAAGGGAGCAAGCAAGGAAAAAGAGACAGCTTACACAGGAATGGGGCAGGAAAATAAACCCAACACTCAGTGGAATAACTGATCTTGTCTTTGCTCTTCAAAAGAAAAACTCTCTCTTATGGATCTGCTAAAATTGTCATCTGCTAGAACTGTCAGTGAAACAAAGTAGATTTAAGCAACTACACAAACCACTGACTCCTGTCAGTAAGTTCCAAATTTAAAGAGTTAACAAAAAATGTGCAAAGCTTTATTAGAAATACTTATCTTCTCATATGCTAAAGAATCTTTTCTAAAGTGTTTAGTTCAGAGCTATTTTAGTTAAAAAAAGAAATAGAACATAGAAAATGAAACCTTCTATAGGTTTACTTTGCTGTTTAACAGCAAACTGCTTACTGTGTTCTTACTGTGCTGTTTAACAGTTTATATCCTTCTTACCTCACTCACCTAAATAATTGCATCTTGGCAAGTTTAGGTGTTCAAAGATTAATTATACTATCCAAAGATGATTCATTTGCCTCTAAAACACTTTCTCTTCATGTTGGTAAACTGATATTAACATGCTTACATGCTACTAGTAGGCTACAATCCGGTCTGCAGCACCAAATCACATTTGAAATATGAAATGAGCTCTCTACTAACTCTCAGCTCAGGGATGAAGTTCACTGAGAAAGGAAGCTGATAAATTCCCCCCAGAATGGCTATCAGAATTACTCCGCGAGGTCTCCTGATACAATAGGCTCCCTGCCTTGCCCTGCGACTGTGTAGCTGGAGGGGTTACTTGGTGGAATTTCTTGGTTTCTTTTGCAAAATCTTTGACAAAATCTTGACCGCTCTGATCCTTCCCAAAAGTCAATGCAAGCAATCAGACTTCCTTCAGTACAACCAGTACCAAGACTTAACTGCGCTTCTGTTACTGATCCTGTGATTGATCCTGGTGGATATTGGGTATTACCAAGTATTTATAAAATTTCAGAATTTCGTATAAGCTATGACTTCTTCTCCCTGACAGAAACCTTCTGGCTATAGAATTCATCAATCTGGCATTTTTCTCAAACCATGCTCTGCTTCTGTTCTTTCGACTCAGTCATCTTAATACCAAAAATAACCTCAGTCCAGTCCAGTTTTCCCATTAGTATACTTGTAGGTAGGCATCATAGGATACTATAAAAAATATGAACAAAGAGGTCCATACCCTTCACCAGCCTTTAACTGTGGCGATAGCTTCCAAAAGCAGGAATCTTCACAGGCGGTGCTTTAACACTGTCCCTGTCGTGATAATCTTACCTTGCTTTCATAATTTCTTAACATTCTGAAATGTTTACAATTTGATACAACCCATTTTCTGAATAACATTATTGGCAGTACTATAAATCTGCTGCTTGTAAGTCCCTCTGGATGACTGAATAATTATAGAGCTGAAAACACTTCCTTCAGGATGAGAAACAAAATGTACCGAAAATATTAAATTATTAAAGTGAAAAGATTGCTCTACTGAAAAACAGAGCATGACAAGAAAACGTATCTGATAGGAAGTTACATGGCAAGTTTGTAATTTATCAGTGAACTATACAATGAATTCTGTAATTCCTGTCTCTTTCACCAGAGCCCACACTGGACACAGTTCTCACCCCGCTCCGGGGTTAAGGATTGCCCCAGGAGGTGCACAAGCTGGACTCCGCTGCAAGCCCTCTGCAATCAAAGCCCTCTGCAAGCACAGCACACAGGGCACTGGTGCTCTACCTTCTGTGGCTCACTACGGCATGCCAGTAGACAATCAGCAGAGGCTGCCCCACAAGATGTTAAAGTCCAAAGTGTTACAAACTGGTACCTACATGCAGTCCCTACAGGCTGAGCCACGTGACAGGAATGTCATCTTCTCTTACTCCAAATTACATGAGACTGTATCTCCATCAACTCCAGAAGAGCCATCAGGTATTCTGCAGCCTGAGCTCAGAAGCAGGAATACCGTAGGTGGTGAACAAGGAAACTTTGTGCTCCTGACTCAAGCACAAACTAAGAGGTCAAAAGTTGAACATGGCACTCACTGTTACTTGTCTTACTGTTGTATTTGTGTTAGGTCCAATTTTGAGTCATTTTATAAAGACTCCAAGAATAGACTGGATTACTGATCTGCTCTCAGGCTCCTTTGTGAACACAGACATAGGAGTAGTGCTGTTTTCACATGGCTAAATTTTGCCTAAACACACATGGCACAAGGAAAGAGAAGATTCAAGTCAGACATTCAAGAGAGTAACTTCTGCATCTCTCTTTAAAGTTATTGCTGGAAAAAATGCTGGCAGTTGCAGAAGCCCTACTCCTTTCAGACTACGTGTCTAAATGGGAAGTGGGAAGTTTCAGTGCTGCCCAAAACAGATGCTGCATCTTAACTTTCCTAGGAACAGAACAGGAATTGGAAACTAATGGAAGTTTACTATACTATCTCCTTTGCACTAAAGAGGCTGAAACACACCTGGAAGCCTAGAAAGAAAACAGTAGGATGCAAGCTCTTCTTCCAAAGAATTACTTGCAAAGGAGACAGTATCACACAATCATACATTGAGTTTAAAATGTATGTATGCAGGTAGCTGTGCACATGCTACAAGAATTTCAAATGCATAAGGGCTAAATCTGACTTTCAGGGATGTCAGAAAGCTGTTTGATACTTATTTCAGCAGGCCATAAGTGACTTGATATTCAGCAGAATGGGAGGGAAAGTATTCCTCTTAGGTACAGCAAACTGAGTATCTTGCAATGAAGCATTGTTTTATTCTAACTAAAGAGAAATAGTTGATGAGTGAATAAAAGCATGATCTAAAGCCTGCTGAAATCAATGAAAAGATTCTCATTGACTTCTCCAAGCTTTGGATCAAGCCTCAAAAGAGAGCTATTTCTCTCTGATACAGCAAGGAATCAATTCCCTCTCCCAGCGGTACTCTAAATAATTCAATATTTTGTCTCAGATCATTTCCAAAGAAAAATGATGAGGATGTTGTTTAAGTGGGTGATACCCCGAAGTGACAGAGTTTACAATGCACTCAGCCATGTAAAATCTCCTCTGTGCTGTTCACTCACACAAAGACAGGGCAGAGTCAAAGCACCCCTCCAACACCAAGGAATGCCTAAGCCACTCCTCAGTTGCAGGACAAGTCATACTTCTCTCACTGGCCAGAAAGAGCTGGAGGAATTTTGCTAAGGAATGCCTATACCATGGCATATCTTTAAAGCAGCAAAATAATTTTGCTTTGCAGTAAAATCTGAATCACAATTTGCACAGTTCACTTTGGTGCACACAGAAGGGCAAAACTGCACTGCTGATTGTGCTATTATTTACCAAAAGAAACGATACTCTCACCATCCTCCAATGCTTTTGCTTTATGGAGCAAAACACAACATGGAAATGATATCTTCTTTTGAGCTCTTCTATTCCACAGGAACAACCAACCGGTAAAGAGCAAACCAGCATTAGAGTGAGGAACTCTGCCCCAAACACAGCAAAACCTTGTTAATTTTTACTCTGCTGCCACAATCAGGCAGCCTTCTGCACACCAAACCTTTTCTCCTGTATATTAGAGAAGCCTGCTGCGAGTTATTCACGGGCAGCTCAAACACGAGCAGCAGCATCCATGCTGTCTCCCACACGCAGAGGCCAACAGGAGCACAGCCCCACTCACAGCCATGCTCTGTTTCAGCCGGCGGCAGAGCAGGGCTGAGAGGGATTCTCCCATTTGCACAGAACAACAGCAATTTGCAACATGCCGGTTTAAGGCTGGAAAAAACCCATTCCACTTCTCCACTCCCACCAGGCAGCTCCCTAGCAACAGTTGACAATGCACAGGACGAAATGGGTACAGAGCTAGGGCTCACGCGATTATCCCCCTTCCCTATCACTTCTGATTGAGTTACACCTGCAGTGAGCATCTCACCCAGCAGCACCGCTGATGAGAGCAGCACCTCTGCTCTCTTCCATTCCCAACACAAAGCACAGCCACAGTCTGGTCTTTCATCACCATCTATGGAGAAATACTAATCAGCATCTGTTCAAGCACGCTCCTGTTTTCCTCCCGACCTGCTTGTAGTATACATATATGTGTACTCATGCTCTTGCTAACTGTGCATTCAACTGAGCTGGATTACAGACAGTATTATCTGCTTCCAGGACCAGGCATTACACCTCAGCTGCACTGTGGCGCCCGTCCCAAAAGCTTGCCCTGACTCCACTGCAAAGCCTGGAAATCCTTCCGCGCAGAGAGAAGCCTGCCGCTGAGGCCAGCTCCCCTGCCGGCTCTGCCCTAAGAGCTGGAAAAGACTCCGGCTCAGGGCTGCTTAGTGATGTTTTCTGGAGATCAGCCGGGTATTCCTGCCAAAGCCCACCCGGATGCTTGGCCGGGCCAGCTGGCTGCTGCTCACCACTGGCACAGCTGGGGCAGCCGCAGGGCACGGTTCACTGCCCAAAAGCACTAGTGAAGTGATCCCCACGGGTGGTACAAAGTACACCTGCTGTCCTCTCAGATGCCAGGAAGCGTGTGGTCTTGGCAAAGCCAGAGACGGGGATCCTCAGCAACCCTGCTCTGCTGTTTGCCTTGCACCACCACGTACAGCCTGACTTACACACACACACAACTCCCTCCCCCTTCTCCTTAAAGTACTTCTGCTCTGGTGTTTGAGAAGGCTGTATTTGCTAAATGGAGCTGTTACTGAAACAAAGAGACTCAAAATTTCTGATGTCCTTCAATTCTAGCAGAAAGTGCTCTTTTGGTGTCAGGACATGTAAGAATGATGAAAATCAATGACATAATAATAAACAAATCACAAAAAATAAACACATTCCAAAATTTTAGTCAGAGAAAAAACTTGTCTGCAGATAAATGAATGTATTCCAGCAATTTTGATTGCTGCTTTTATATTACGGTCAGCCAAATTGCCTGCTTTTCTGGAAAAGGCTTTTTAAAATGCAGCAGAACACCATTAGTTTTATATCTTTTCACTTAAACAGCTTTCCCAAACCTTCCGACTCCGATTCCTCCTCCCAAAATGATTTTTCATTGAACAGTTTGTACAATCCCAAAGGGGATTTGGCAAAATAGCGTATTTAGGACTCACTGTACAAAAACCAAGAACCATCTCTTTGATTTACTGTGTATACCTCCGAAGATGAGTTAGTATCAACATCACTCCCACCTGAATTGCCATAACAACGCTTTGTGAGCAAACTCCAAGACTAGAAGCAACTATTTAAATTCCTTGGTGTAATTATCATTTTAAGATTTTTTTTTTTACAAAAAAAAAAGCAAAACCACCTTTTTTCCATTTTTTTGTATGAGCAACAGATGAGAGTTAATATTATAATTAGAAGCTTTCTTCTGTACAAACCATTTAATTGATTTTATATATGAAGTATTTCACTTTCTTGCATGGAAATTTAGGCACTAAACACAGAAGACACACACTTCTTCCCCACTCACTACACATGAGCACCCAACTCAGCATTCACAGCCTCTCGTTCTGCATTAGACTCCTCAGCTCGACTGTCACACCAAAAAGGACCACGATACCAATCTGTGTGTATCACAACAGCCTCATCAATAACGCACAGAGTAATGCCTATGCGCACCTCCGCGCTGATCCTCCAACCATTTTAAAGAACAGGATGAGATTGTCACAGTCCTGTGAGTAAAGGGTAAAAGACAGCATGAGAATTTAACAGGTATACGTACCTAACCACAACAGAAATTAGCTGCTAAAACACCACTTCCTTTTCTAATGAGCAATTTTATATAGCAATGAATAAGATAAATTTGAGAGCTGCTATTTATTACAATGCTCACAGCACACACACAAAGTAAATCTACTGGGGAAGACACTGTATCCAGCCCTTAAGTGTATTAACCCCAGACTCAGATGGGGAGGAACGTTCAGCTTTTGCTTTAACCAACCCTGGTTTTGTGTTATTAAACACTCCCCTCGCTGCTGATAAAAAACAGCGGTGCAGGGGACCCCACACTAGCAGCCTTGCCTCTTTTCCACTCCAAGCATGGCTCTGCCTTCGGGAGGCTGCCAGCCAGATCCCACACTGTCAGGAGCATGTGTACACCCGCTCTGCTGTGAGACACACAAAACCACATTGCAGCCCCTTTGATTCTGTACTTTCTGTCCCTGCCTAGATAACTTTTCAGAAGCTGACAGAGCCTTTACAATTTAATTGGTGTTGACACCTTTTGAAGCAATGCCTTGAGGCACCGAGGGTCATTGTCTACTTTATCCTGCTTTTCTGCGGCTGCCTCCATTTGGCTACCTTGCAGCCTGCGGTGCTGTGGTGGCCCCTGCACTCTTCATTCATGTTTGTACTTGTACGGGGTCCCGTTACAAGGACCCTTGTTAAACGCCCAGCAGGCAGCACTGAATAGAGATTTTGACTATCTGGGATTTGAAGGCCTCTAGCGATAACGGAGAAAGCCCTGTAAACACAAAAGTATCCCAGTAGCAGTGGGGCATTAACGTAATCACACATTTATGCCACAGGACCTCAGGACCAAGCTCCTTACTGTCGATTCAGTGGCTATTAAGCCTTGGTAATTAGGTGGTTTCCCGTGACTTTTCTTTCTTGGGATTCACCAGCTATCATTTTCCATATGTCCCTTTTTCCCAGAGCAGCTATACACCCTCACACATTGAATAGGCCGGGCAGATGGTACCACGTACCAGGCACTGAGCAGCCAAAACCAATTCAGAACAAGTAAAAAGGTTTGGCATGGCATTCCCAAAGCTGCCCAGAAACCTGAATCCAAAAACCACAGAGGTCCCAAGGCCTTATGATAGCAAACACATCTCTCCACGTTCAGCCCTGCAGTGCCTGCACCAGTGAGACTCTCACAGGCAGGCACATCCAAAGCAGCACTTACATAGAAGATGAACAGGAAAGATGCTACCAGAACTCTGAGAACTGTCTTTCACTTTATAAACAACTTTTGATATGCATTTCTGTGACTTTTTCCAGGTTTAAATAACTAAGGCTCTTAAATTTCCTACCAAAAATGCAAAGGAGTCACTTTATTCAGTCCTCAGTGTCAGCTTGTGGGCAAATGTTGGTAAAATTCAGCCTCAAACACTGTATTAAGTCAGTGAATAAATAAGAGCAAACCCAACTAAAATGGAAAGTAAGATTTCAATTAGGTAAGTTTGAGATATTAAAGAGTGGGCAAAATTACCTCAGTGGCAATTTCCTATTTGAAAAATACCCCTCCCTCCCAGAAAGCAGTCTCTCTAGTCAAACCTGATGGCTGGGCTTCGCATTTTCCAGCCCTTTCTTTGCCACATTTTAGGTTCTGACTTTCCACAGTCATTCTGAATTCCAGCAGTTCATCTACAGGTCTCCAACAAATAAGACTTCTAATTCCAATACAATAGAATCAACTGCTTCTACTTTCAGTATCATTTGGTTCTTCGCCATCTGAGGGATGCTTGTTCCTATGTCCAGAATTCCACTAATCCCTTGCTTCTACTGCGGAAAAAAGCAAACAGAACTGGGCCCCGTATACACCTGCACCACATGGAAACTGGGATCCAGCTCCAGATCTTTACTCCTTGTTGCCTCTCATGCCTACAGGCCTCTCACTCACAGCCAGCTGCAGCAGTCCTCCTTCCCTCGGTCCCCAGCCTGCCTGAAAGATGGCTGCATCTCCAGGCTCTTTATTTGAACCAGTGCCACAACCTATAATATTTCCATTACCTCAGTTAACGTGCAACTGTAAGAGTTACCAAGACAGAATAAAAACCACTTTCCATGCACTGACAAAGCTGCATTCAACTGTGATAAAGGACTTATCCTTTCTTATGCTCTATGAACTCCATGTGCAGCTTCCCATGCCCTTCTCTGGCGTGGCACATGATGTACTTCCATAAAGCCCTGAAGTACAACAAACAAGGCAAAAAACCCATGTAGGCGCAATGGAAGAAAGGAGTGGCTTTGGAGAGGCCAGACTGGCCTGATTACGAACAGACATGATAGAGAGTTCCACAGAAACCACCTGCAATGACAGGTACGCTGTTTCAATGAGCTAAGTGTAAATAATGCCAAGAACAGCTTCCAGCTGCGACACGCTTCATACGGCTCTGCTGGCTCAGCCAGGAGAGGGTTCCCTTTGGCTGACAGAGGAAAAAGCCATCTGCAGGGCACAAGTATCCCATGAACAGCATTAGCAGTGACAATTTGCTGCACAGACTTGAGAAGCAAGTCACTGGGTAAGAGCTGATTACATCCGCCTATGTGTCTGCTTCCTTGAAGGCTAAAGTCAATCAAAAGGTCACTACAGCTGAGCTAAGAGAATATATTGGGGCAGAACCCTGCTTTTCTTCCGTTTTCATCATCTCATATAGAGTCAGCAGGAGAGGACAGCAGCCAGTAAATAAAAAGTAAAGAAGCTCCTCTAGACTGGCCACTGTGTGTCTAAGTTCAGTTCAAGTTGTTCCTTGCAATGATTAAACAGAAAGTACAACTCTTTCCTCCTGGAAGCAAGAGCTTTACAGAGTCCATTGCAAGGTACAGAATATTATCTATGTACACAAAGACCAACCATACCTGGTCAGATGAGAAGCCAATCTCTTCTATAACTGACCTTTGTGCCCTTTCATTTAAGAGCCTTTAATGAAGTTTTCTTTCACCATTGTGCCCAGTCTCTTTCCAAGTCCATACAAACTTTTGATACCCACCACTAGATATCCACCCATTCCAGAATCATGATGCTCATTTAGGATCTCTGTTGTTTTCCTAACAAACTGTATAAAATAGCACAAAGTACAGGAACAGTTCCCACAGCTAGAGGGTTCCTCATCTTGAACTCATCTTATTACAAAAGCCTATGGAGAAAACATTACCTGTATTTTTTAAATGTTCAGTAACCTCTTTTAGTATTTTTTTTTAATTCTCCTGTATTCTTCCAAGGTGAAAGGAGCATTCCCTATTCAAGGATTTCTGTGCACAGAATCTGCCTAGCCAAAAGAAGCCCTGTGTCTCCCCTCCCTCTGACATACCTTATGTGGGAGCTCGCTGTCATGGACCTCTCATGCCCTGAACACAGGCTTGCAAGAAAGGATATACCTGTTCTTTTTAACAGCTAGCATGGATAGATTATATTCAGGTATAGTCTACATCCAGCAAGGTGCAAAGGCTTCCCCAACAACTGTAACTAAGGCCTGTATCCTTAGGGCCAAACAGTCATGCTGATTTCAGTGCGCTCCAAAATCTGCTTATTTAAGGGAGAAAAGGACTTAAAAGCCAAACTAAATGTTTCTCTGTATTTACAAAGGGAATTTGCTCTTTTTTGAGCTGGATCTATATCTGCTCTGGTTGTCTTCCAGGAATTTACCTCTGGTTTACAGCATGCTGGAGATGAAACTGTCCATCTGACTCTTAGTTATCAAAAAAAGCAATACTGATCCTACTGGGCGTCAGAGAGGGGATTAACAAATGAGAGAAGAGGATGCCCCAACTGACTGGACACACGTCAAAATCCTTTCCTTTCTGCACCCAGCACTTGCTTTTTATTAAAGCAAAAAATAATAATGCAGTGTTTACTCAGTGCACAGGGTAGCTGTAAAATTTAATTAATCACTGTAGCTTAGCTTGCTGAGATTTTTAAATGAAAAGCCCTATGAAAATGTTCGTATAAAGAAAAACCCTCAAAATTGCCTAACTTCCTAACAGCTTTTGTATTGTACCTTATGGGACCAGTGGCTGGACACTGCTTACAGCCTTGATTCAGCAAATTATTCGGAAGTAAACATATACCCAAGCCAATGGACACCAAAGCATGCATTGATTCGGTTGACTAGGGATGGACTTAAATTGGTGCCCTATAGACTGTCTCCTTCCATATTTCCCATGCACCTCTGAGGGCATCCAAATTATCAATGGAGCCTTCCTTTCTCACTCAGAGATTTCCAAATGCCAATTTCAGTTCTAGTCAGAGCCAAAGCATGAGCCCCTGTTTAATAGTACCTTACTTCATGAATATCGCTATGGGTCCGAACGAGTGCACTTATTTCAAAGTATGTTATTGTGAAAAATAATTACATCTAGGATTGCTGATCTAGAAAAAGCAAGATTTCCACCCCCCACCAGCACTTGCCTGGGATTTGCCCCAAGGTGTAACACATGATTGCACATCGGTGGTACAAAAGATGAATGCTGTATCTCAAGTGTTTCTTTTGTCTTCTGGGTAATTCAGTTTCATCATATGAATATATACTGTTACAAGCTGTAATCCCCACAGATCTCCTTTCTTCTACATCAGACACGCTACAAGAGAGCAAATACTCTTTTCGCCCTAATTTACAGCCTCTAATAAACATTAGGACGTAAGGATGGGATGAGCACAGAATGTTTCCTCCCCCTACAGATATTATTTTCACTGTTCCAATCTCAACAAAAAACCCTCATGGGTTAATTTTTTCAGTTACAGGGAAAAGCAGAAAAGGAAGAGGGCCCCTAGTGAGGTACAATAACATGTGCAGGTTTTCTTGGATCAATTGCCAGCATTGACACTGTATCCTTCAGCTAGCAGTCTGTGATGAATGGTACCCAGTAGCATCGGAGAGAGCAAGAGCAGCCGGGCAGCATGGGTGACTGCATGCCCTCCTAACCGGCTGATGAATCAGGAAACTCAAGAGAGACTCAGAGTGTGGGAGCCACAGTGGTAAATGTTTTCATCTTTTTCTTTTATGATCTTCCCTTCTCCATTTATATAGGACATTTTAGAGATTGAGCTTTGTTACAAGCTATTAGCCCAAGGCAGTGGGTTGGTGAAGTGAGATTTCATGGAAAGACAGAGCACAAGAACATGTGAACAACTGGAACTACAATGTGATATTAGTGGTTTGTTGTTGAAGGAATTTCTGTTTGGATTGTAGTTCAGACAGTTGCCTTGATGCACTGGAATGAAAATCAGCACCCATCATGCCTAGAGACAAACCACAGAACTGTCAAAAAAGAAAAGCCACTCTCCTTTTTATCTCCCAGAATCTTGAATTCAAAATGAAAAGTCCCCAATCACCCACAGCACAAAAAAATCACAGTACTGTGCAGTACTGTGCTACAGAAAACAAGACAAGCATCTCCCCCCAAAAAGCGTCAAGGTGAGACACTGGTGTATCCCATTGTCCAGATACACTCTGGTGTAATGGGACACTGGTGTATCCTGTTGCCCAGATACACTCTGTCTCACTCCATACTGTAGAACCTAACTTAAGCAATCCCACCTTTGGTCATGACCAAGAGAGAGGGAAGCACCCATTCAGATTGACCAGGTGTCAGTCTAAGGCAATTCTACTGAATTCAATTTTTACTCCTCATTTTCTTCCATTCAGTAGGAAAAAATATAGTGTTCACTAAGAACATTGAGACGCATATGTGAGCAAGGCTGTAATCTCTGTGTGATCCTTTTGTTCCCCTGTGTTGCAGCTTCAGCTGGTGTAAGGTCTCTATCCTCCACGGATCCACACTGGCTGAAGGCACATCTGCGAGTGCTGTGAATTTCTATGGTCTCTTAACTAGGTACAGCTCTTAACTACCAAGATGAGAAAGATGCAGCAATGAAAACAATGTCTTTCCCAGCAGCATGTGCTTGGGATGGTAACACAAGAGGCTCCTAAAAAACAAACACACAAAAAAACCCACATGAGGAATCCATACAGGGAAAGGGATATCCAGGGACAGCCCAGAAACACTTGATTTCTCTGATGGTAAGGCAACCTCACACAAATGTTTCAATTTAACTGATGGTGAGTCATGACGCAATGCTATGAGGTCCTGCACGGTATTTGCTTGGGTTTACTGCCAACATGTCAAGGTGGGAGCCACTCTATGAGTTAATTCCATTGGCATGTTACAAAACTGCATTAGATGGCAGAGTAGTATTGCAGGAGCTCTACCACTGACCAAAATTAAAAATATTGTCTACAGCTTGTTCAGACAGTCCTTTTTGTCCCTTTACTGAGAGGACTTCTGGTGAGACTTCCTTGCTGTCAAATAAATGGTGCATTTTCCACTTGGAGGGAAACCAAACTGCCTACTGGGAGAGCCCTGCAATGGAAATGGCTGGGGAACAGAAATCCCAGCTGTGAGGAACTGAGGGCTTTAACCAAAGGGAAATGTTGTTTTCCTTATTAATCAGTTTACAAAATATGAGATCATGGGAGGGAAGGGGAGTTCCTCTTGTTAAATATTTACCATTAAATCTCTGCAGGGACTCCTACCGTAAGACAGGAATTAAAGAACAAGAGAACTAAAGTAATTTATTTCCTGCACCATGGTATACACAATGCCTGCAGGATGGAACAAAAATCTTCACCCTGAAGGAGAAGCATTAAAGATGGAACTGTCTTCTCCCTCTGAGCACACCTTTGATGGTTACTCTCAACTTTTGCACTCCTTAATTTTTATTAAATTACTTCATAGGAAAACTTAAGATCTTTGGACAAACACGTTCAGTTTCCAATCTTAACGACAGGAAACTGAATACTTACATTTAAATACATAGCTTGATTTTCAAAAGCATAGGCTACAATTAATAGGTTTACAAACCTAGCTTTACCTTCTATTAAAGCTGCTTTTTAAATGCTTTTTAATTTGATTTGAGAGTATTTTGTAGAACCATTTCATATTTTGACTGTTCTTGCTTTTACAGGAGAGGGAAATTTTGAGTTGGACAAACACAAGTGACTTCCATGTCCTTCAAGCAGATGGAATGGAACATGCATGTCCTACCAAAAAAAAACCCCAAAACCAAACTAAACCCAGAAAACTCCACAAACAAAAACACAAAGGAAAATCACTGTTTTCACACTTAGATAGAAAAAGACTTGAAAAATTGCTATAGGAAATTTCCAGACAAAAAAGGGGGTTCCTGGAAACTTAAAAGTTACTGAATGGACACCGGAGTGAGTGACTGCCACATTAGAGGCAATCTGACCTGTATAGTCAACAAAAATCACACAGGTGATTCACCATGGCCATAAGTATTAATAACATATCTTTCTCTTCTATCTCAACAAGAAAAAACAGCAATAAAAAGTCTTCCCTAGACTACCACAACCATTAGAACATTCTCCCATCACCTTCTTAACTCAAAGCAAAGAACCTGTCATCCAACGTCGTTCATCCAGGAGAGCAGCAAGAAGAAGGAGGAATCAAGACGTCAGAGAACATAACAGAGAATGACTACAGAATCCAGTAGCTTGGCCCGACAGATCACATGTGAGGCTGTGTTGAACAAGCCCATATTCTGCCTGGCATGGTCATGCTAAGCAAGTGTCAGATTTTGTTTATTTCTACACGAAAATAATGTAAAGGAGGAAGAAGCGTCAGAGGAGGCTGAGAGAGGAACCCAGCAAGAGTAATGAATGTTTTGGTTACAGTTGCAGGTCGCTGTAGCAACCATGGTTGATTTCAGGAATGCTTTCACCTAGCTCTTGCACATAACAAAGCCTAAACTTGTCTGGAATATGTTTAGGTTTCATATAGTTCAGGCACACCTCATTTGTAAATAGTCTGTGTCACTTTTAATAGAAATTCTTGTTCTCAAAAGAAGCCCAAATAAGGCTGTCAGAATGACTTCAGTCAGGAAAATCAAGACTTCCCATAATTCTAGTAAATGGTGAATTTCTGTAGCCTTCAGCCCTCAATCTGGTCCCGAAAGCAAGTCCCAGTAGTGCAGCATCAGAACAATGGAAGTAGCTGTCAACGGTTGCATCCTGAATTACTTCAACAGCCAGAATGTATTGTATATAACGTGAGCGTGAGAATCAGCGCAGGACTAGACTTAACTCCACTAATCTGACTTGTGGTATCCTATCTGCTGGTTCAGTTTAGGAACAAGGTAGAGTCCATTTCCCCATTAACTAACAAGAAGACACCAGTGGGAGTGAAGAGGGGAAATTATTGCCATTGTCCTTGTGGATCTCTCTGCTACAGTGGTACAAAGCCTGAAAAGATTAGGATCAAAAAACAGCATCAAACAAGTGTAACTTCTGGCCTTCAGCTTCAGTCATGCAAGGACCACCTTTTCACTTCCAGGTCCCCATAATTTCAGGCCACAGAAGCCTGTTGTTGCCACTCGAGTGGTGCTAAATGGAATGGACAGAAATTCATACTGAGCAAAGCCTGTATGCAGAACAACTGCTTGCCCTCCTGGCTTGGAGACCCAACATGCTGTGGATAGGGTAAATACAATAATGACGTCCTTAAAGAGCCTCAAAGGCTGATTCTTCCAAAACAAGTATGAGGCAGACTGAAAAATGAGCACTCTATTATAACAGCCAAAAGACATCAGACCCGGCCGTGTGAGTCCCGCATCATTTCAAAGCACTTGGAGCTCCTTTTTTTGCTTTATCGCAATAAAGACAAACTTCCAGAATTAACCCCTAAATTTACATGGCAACGAAAGACAGTAAAAGACATATGTTTATTGATATAACTTCGGAAAGGTAAAATGATATAATAGAGAATCAATCACTGTTGAAAGTAAAACAGAAAAGCTAAATAAAAGGACCCCACCTGCTTTTAATTTGAACCCACAACACAAGGGAGAAGTTAAAACTCAAATAGGTACATACGTTCCTTTGAAAGACTGGGTCTGTGCCTCAACAAAAGAAAAGAGGCTTTTCACTTACCTCCTGTGGTATCAAAGAGCCCATTAAAAACCAATAAAATATTATGAAGCTTTTCCCCTTTGTGAAAAAGTGCAATTAATATCCTTCAGCAGATGATTATTGATTTTTATAAAGCAATTTACAGGCTTCTAAAGTCATGATTATTCAACCCTCTGGGTGCCAGAAAGGAAGAGTTTTCAGAAGTAGGAATCGCATTCTCATTTCCACATCAGCACAGCCAGAATTTACAGACTTCTGATTATTTCTTTGCCCCCAGGATATTTTTGTTGTTGTTGATGTTGCAGTGCTGCAGCACAGGATTAACCCTTCTATTCCCTCCCACCTGAGACAGATTTTTTTCATTACCTGCTCTTGAAGTATATTGCCTGTCAGATATTTATCTGCTACTCACGGCTGGCGGGTTGGATGCTCAGCAGAGTAGACTTCATGTCAGAAAATACGCAGCTGCTCATATATCACACTGGTCATTAGTAGAGGATCATTCTGGACCTTTGCCCACAGCACCTTGCTATGGCAAGAGAAAGGCTATAAAACCCTAGGCCCTGTCAGCTGTTGTCATTTAGGTGAGAATTTATCAGGTCTCAGAGTGCCCTCTGACTGGATTATTATGAATAATGAATGAAGCTTTATGCCACACTGAGGCATTAATAAGACTGGGTTGACTGGGAGAAATTCAGTACAACATCATAGCAGTAACTTTCTGCAAGCAAGTACACAGCTGGTGGGCTCGCTAGATTTAGCTTATGTTAGATACTGTGACTGAAATGAGGAGCCCATTTAATTATTAAGCAAGTAGCACGATGCCTTTGGTTTAGCTTATGGGTGGTATTACTGACCTATTCATGGAAAGCTTGCAACAAAAGGCTTTATACCCTCTAACGAAACTCATTTTCTGCTGTTAGGAAGCTGAATCAGCAAACCCCTCTCTCCCTCCAAAACCCAATGAATGTTAATCTCCATATTTACTTTTAATCAAAATTTTCAGAAAGGATACATAAAAGCAACCAGTTAACACCCTAAAGTCTCCTACCACAAGTTGTCTAACCTGTTAGTGATGCTCTGGGGATATGAGTCAGAATCACTGATTTTCTTCCTTATTTTTCCTCAGTTCATTCAATATGTATCCCTACGGCGCACAAATGGGAAACAGAGACTGAAGGAGACAAAAAGGCAGCCACTGACCTAACCAGGGGAGAAGCAGCAACAACGAAAAAAAGCAGATGCACAGCAGAGACTACTGGAAATAATCAACCTCCTGGTGCTGCAGTTCCAGCTGCACTCCAGAGGACCGAGCCCACGGAGCTGACAAGCACTCAAGGCTGTCATTTATCTTGGTACCAACTTCACTGGGAAAATTATTTGATAGAGCTGGACACACTTCTACAGACTTTTCTGTATCTTAGGTGCATAACATCATTAAAACCTTAGGCTCTTATCATCTCGTATCACCCTGTTCTCAGAAAAAACAAAACCTGCATGGTATCTTCCAAACAAACGTGTCACCTCTAAACTAATTTTCTTTTTACTTTTCCCCTTTAATTTGGCATGCAGTCTCCAGCAAATCTTGCTAATATTAGGCCAGCTCTTAGTTCATCCAAATGGCCCTGAATAAGGAGGCAGCAAAGCAGGACCTAGCCTGAAGAGCACCAACTGGAGACACCATGTGTCCGAAACGCAACTCTTTCTCAGACAGAAACACATGGAGAATATTGCAAGCTATTACGCATGCAGGCAGGCAGCCCTACGACTTGGCCTAACTCTCACATCAACCTCTCTTAATGGCTATTACAGCAGAGCTACTGATGCACAGCCAAATGATGAGCAATGAGAATCTTCATCTTTCTAAAAGGGAATATGGCTTTTTGGCAGGGTTGGACATAGAAAACACTCATCTGAAAAGGTTCAGTTTTCAGCTTACTCATACAGTCAGAACTGGAAAACGGAAGATCATGTGAACCACAGCTAACGGCAGACTGAAGGCAAAACACTGATTTGGCGGGCAGCCTTCAAGGGCAGGGACAGACTTGAGCACACATGCACAATGTTCGCAACAGGCAACCATGTCAGAGAGGTTTAAGAAGCTTTTCTCTAAAATATTAATAAAATTAATTTAAATTAATTAATTGTACCTGGGTACAATATTAATGTTGCAAGTTTATAAATACAGTCTCACTCTAGCAACCCCCAAAACAACTATTAGGTAAATTAAAACTCTTTGACTTGTCCCAACTCAGTTTCTGCTTTTTGGTCCTAATTCCTTGGACCTTACCCTCAGACAGGACTCATTTTCTAGTTCAATATTCAAGATCTTTGCTTATTTAAGAAAAAACAGAGAGGAAAAAGACAGAAATATAACCCACCATAGACTTTTCTGAACAACACGAAAGAAAAGTACCTAGGACAGCAAATTTCACTGTAATAAAGGAAGCCAGAACAAACGCTGATTTGCAGTGACAATATGGCCCTTTTTCCATACTTTCGCTACTTTTCTGAGAAAAGAAAATGACAAAGAGGATGACAGCTGCTTCATTCCTTTAGTACCTAGTAAAATGATTCCCTTTCATTATTTCAGTGCTAGACACCACTATAATTAACAGAGAACTTAGTGTAATCTGGAACTCTGAAACCACACTGTACAACTCCTACTAAAGCAGAAAGATTCCTATAGATTTCTCCTTTCACTGGACTTAAAATATTTATCGTTAATATCACTCACTGTATATTTTGTGGATAATAATATCTTCATATTTTTACTGCTTTGATCTAGAATGCCTCATATTTGCATCCTGCCAGTTTTCCTATGCATAGGGAATTTAGAGATGACAGAGTAGTCATGTATGGCTTTTTAACTTGAGGATCTTTTTATATATGTCTTTCTCACAATGAGTCAAGACTGTAAATAATCTGTGCCTGATTTCACATTGGTGAAACAAGCTTTCAAAAGCTGCTTAGAAAGCTAGGGAAAAGAAAACTGAGTTTGCTCTTTTTTATTTAATAACTTTATGCGTTTAGATAGTTTTCATGATAGCAAGAACATTTTTATGCTAACAGATTTCTTCTGTAAGAACCTCCTCATTTGCTAATAACAGACACGGTCCATTTTGGATGAACAGCAGCAACAGTGGGAGTAAAAAGCAGAGTCCCATAATTAATTGAAGGAAAATGGTTACAGGTTTGGGGTGCTCTGTTTGGGTTTTTTTTAAGGGGTCTAGGGGAATCTGGCTGAGAACAGGAAATGGGTGCTCACCTCACTTCATTTTCCCTTCTGTGTCACATAACCCTGCTGAGGCTAAGCCCTGTTTGTAGCACTGATGTTTGATAACCTTCTTTCAATCCATGTCTGCTGAGGGTTTTCCCCATTCCCCATTACTGCCTTCTCTGATGGATCTTCCCCACAGGGAGTTTGGGAAAGCCAGTGCTGCTTAGCCCATTTCAGACATGGTATCCACATCCCACCCAATTAGAGGGGTTCCCAGTGAGTAGCACAGGGCTGCAGGGGAGCTTAATCGTAGTCTCTACATCATGATGCTCTGTACAAATTACATGAGAATTAACACAGTATCCCTGATACCACTCCATCCACTGCATCTCCTTCTGCCTTCCTTGGCTCATAACCCACTCTGCTTTTCTAACATTCTGTTTCTACAGTACAACAAGCTATATGCACATGATTATTTCCACTACAATATTTAGAGGCGAGCCCTGGACACCAGCACTGCTCACCCAGCACAAGGACTGTTTTGCAGGGACAGATGCAGGAGCCTGCTTTGCTGAGGGGACAGGCATGGGCTGGGGCACCAACATCACACCCAGCTTTTCTGAGCTTGCTAAAAGAGAGAAAGAAAAGTGGCATTTCAGATACCAAGTGTTTGCTTAGAGCTTATTTATAAATGAAGTTACGTATCCTTAAAAGACATCATCCTTTAGAATAGTGGTACTGGACTAGAAGAAACCCACCCAGTCTTGGCAGTGTGAATCCTCCCCATGCCATAAGCAATACACCAGAGATTCGTGGATCAGATTTGTACATCAGATGTTGGTAGAACTGGCATGATGTTGATTTTGGCTTCATCTGTGTTTTTAACTAACCATTTGGAACTTAAGGTCCTTTCCAATCCTAACTATTATAAGATTCTATGATTTCTGATCTCTTGCTGCAAAATATCATTGTCAGCAACATCTAAAACGTGAGAAATCAATGAAACGTAACCACATTTTTCCTCCCCCCTTTTTGTTCTAAGTCATTGCTCTGAGGTAGGTGAGAGTTTACCCATGCACTTATTCCTCAGCAATCTCAATGTTTCAAGTTGCTTTCATGTTTAAAAAGTGATGACCACAATTTCACTGAAAAATGGTATTCGGATGCAAACCTGCCCTGGGGGTCTCCATGTCCAGGACTTACACAAAGCAGAACAGACTGATTCTTGAGGAGAGAAGGGAAGAAAAGCTTGTGACCAGTGAATAATGGCAAAAATACAGCTTTGGAGGCACTGAAATGATTTGTGAATTCAGCTGTGTTTTGACTACTGAAAATAACCAAACACATACTTTAACATAAAAGTTAAAGTTGCCTCCTTTGTGCAGTGCTGATTTTTCACACGGGAACTTTCACGTTTTTCTGACATACCATTATAATGGAGCAGATACCATTGGAAAAATCCAAAACCTCTGAACAGAATCCCCTAGATCAGAGTCCATGGTCACAGAGAAAGCACATTATACACACACAGTAGTACTCCTCTCACTTATTTGAGCCAACCAAGATTTTACAGTGCCTATGAGCACCAGGGCACAGCTGATATTGCCACACATTCAACACCTCTTTGGAAAACAGTATCCACTAGTGAAATTGGGAGAGATTCAGGAGACACATCTTCCTCATCACCCCTCATCCCTTCACACAAATCATTTGGTACTGCCGTGGTTTAAGCCCAGGCCGTAAATCAGAACCACGCAGTCTACTTCCCCCCCCCCACCTTTCTTCCCCCTGCTCCTGGAGGGACAGGGAAGAGAATCAAAAGAATGCAACTCCCACGGGTTGAGATAAGAACAGTTTAATAACTAAGGTATAACACAAACCACTACTGCTACCACCAATAATAATGATGATAAAGGAAATAACAAGGGAAGAGAACACAACTGCTCACCGACCGGTACCTTGCCCCCACCCTGCCATGATCTCGCCCTTCCGGGAACTCTCAGTTCTACATCCTGGGCATGACGTGCTGTGGTATGGAATACCTCTTTGGCTAGTTTGGGTCAGGTGTCCTGTCCCTGCTTCCTCCCAGCTTCCCCTCCTCCCTGGCAGAGCATGAGACTCACAAAGTCCTTGGTCAGGGTAAACATTGGTGTTATCAGCTCCGTTCCCAGGCCAAAAGTCAAAAACACAGTGCTGCAACAGCTACTAAGAAGGAGAAAAAAATGACTGCTACTGCTAAACCAGGACAGGTACCTTATGGCTGAGGTGCCACACTTTCTGGCTCACTCCAGGGCTAGTTTTTGCTGTCAGTAGGGTTCTGTATTGTTCCACAGGGAGTTCTGGAGGTCTCCTTCCCTATTTTGGGCCAAAAGAAGTAAAAGAGATCAAGTCCAGTTGAGTTTCTCATTGCAGATGTCTTTCAGGTCTTTCAGCAGAAAGCACAATTACAAACTCTTATCCCAGAAGGAAATGTAGAAATCCCTACAGGTCCACTGCAGTAGAAGAGCTAAAAGTCTGAATTTATCTTAATTTTTGAGCATTTGGAACTTTAATCCATTTTCTCCTGCTTGCTGCAGCTATTTCCCTTTTTTTAGTACTTCAAATTCTGACTAAGCTGAATTTCCCTGAGATCTGTTGTTAGGCACACACTCCACTTTTTGCTTTGGATGAAAGCTACAGGCAGCCACACTCACAGCTCTCATTTTAAAGTGAGACTGTTCATGCAGGGAGACAACACTACATGCTTTAATTTTTAGGCTGCATAACCTAGGAACATTGGTATAACAACCTTTTAATCGAATGGCCCTCACGGACACGTCTAAGAACACAAACACTGGCTAACTGGATTTATTTTATTATCAGCAATAACGAGTAGCAACCCATTAACTTTTAAAGTTGGGGTATACACTGTAAAGTTAACAGAACCTAGAGTCAATTAAAATTACAACAATTAGGGCATTTTATTGATTTTTCATCTGCCTTTTATCTGCAGCAATTTTGTGGCACATACCACACTGTTCTTGCAGCTTCCACGGAAGATGATCGTTTCCATTTAAAAACTGCATTTACCTTATTATGATTGGGCAAAATATGCTGCTTTAAAAAAATCTCTGGTTTACTGTTACATACATCTAATCTAGGCCATTTATTCTATCTTGTGAAGCTTAAAACCATTTTTCACACTTAAAATGTCTTAAAATTTGGATTAGGAGAGTCTGGGATAGGTGGAAGAAAAGCATAGTCTTAACCAGCCCATATTTTGTATGTGTTAATTCAAGGTTCTCTTCTGGAGAACTTTTTTTTTTCTCCTAAATTTATTTCCAACTACTTTTGTTTTCCTTGAGGGACCTTTGAAACACTATATTGCTACTTTTCATGTTTTTTATTTGCCCTCTGGAACAATAAAGGCTCAAAGGTTCATAAATATGCATTCTGTAAATGTATTATGCTGACAAAGTGTTGCTCAGATAGCTGCTCTTGCCTTTAGGGAATGAGTAAGTTTACAGCATGCTTAAACAACAGTGTAAGGGGGAATAGAGAGAGGGAGAGAGCTGTGTCAGCGTGTGGGCTGGAAATGGAACAAAAGAGTCATCCTGAATGCACCAAGAAAACAGAAAAAAAAATGAAGTTAAATAAGACACCACAAGTAGGACCTTGCGATAAGCAAGGATTTGAGGGTGTTACTCACCAGTAACGTGCTTGAAAAGGCATCATACCTTGTCTTCCAGGAAGGGCAGGCACCCAAGCCATCATAAAATATCAAACTTCATTTGCTAATTCTGGCTCATGAATCAGGATAACTCCTTTGCTCCTCTCAGAACACTTGGGTCCTTGCCCTGGTTAATTCTCATCGTATCAGACACAGAGCTAGTTCTGCTTTGCTCATCTCTGTCTCGCTGGAAGCTTAGGGCTGATGCTTGTCAATACATACACTTTTGGCAGGAAGAAAGCATCTAGCAATTAAAAAACCCATTTAAACACATTTAAACATAGTTGGCATATTAATTGATGTTCATGGGACAGTAAGCTTTGACAGATAAGCTGCAGGACCAGTGATTGGGTTTGCATGGCAAGGTTTCAGTAGGGGGAGGGTTACAGGTGGCTTCTGTGAGAAGCTGTCAGAAGCTTCCCCCTTGTCCAATTCCATTACATTCTTTGTATCAGGCATTTCTTAACTGCTGGAAGTTCACGTCCAGGTTTAGGACCAAGGGCAGCAGGGAGACACATCACAAATAGCAAAATGTCACATATTTTAGTACACATCAAAGTGCAATAAACCTGGAGATAGCAGCATATCACAGTGATGTTTCTCCAGTTATGAGCAGCCGATACAGAGCCAGTCCAACTCAACCTGCTAGATTTCCCACCTGACAGAAGATGTAAATACACAGACCTGGTACACCTCTACTCTTCACAGGACGATGACTTCTCCAGAAAGCAGTATCTTATGGTTAAATAAACATGTCAGTACTGTGAGGCTACAGATGATCTCTTAGACCTACAAATCAGAAGTCACTCACATGGATAAAGTCCAAAGGGACAAAGTAGCCAACCAGTTGCTATCTCAATTTTTTTCATTACCTTTGCACTATTGGTTAAATGTCTCCCAGTCAAATATATTTTCCTACTTCATCACCTAGGCTTGTGTCTGGTTCTTTTCCTGGTGGGTGTTTCGGGATCACCTATCACATATATCAATACTGGATACTAAAATTATTCTTTGTGGTCAGAGATTATCCTCAAACTAACTTGGCCTTTCAAAAGCCCTGCACTTTTCCTGCTCTCTTTCACTTTATTCTTCCATTTTATGTTCCATCTCTCTTATGCCAGGATTCATATCTAAAGCTTCTTGATATTTATGTCCTATTAATTATTTTCCATTCTCGTTTTAGTTCCTCTTATCAACCATAAGCAAAAGCAACTTCCATCTGAAGAATTAAAGACTTAATTCTTTCTAGCCATGTAAACAATTAACAATGCTTACGAAAGTAAAATATCAACAGACTGAGGAACCCCCTTTAAATAATCTGTTATATTGATTATACTATAATGATACTCAAAAATAACCCTCTAAATTGAATCCAAGTTAAAAATCTTGGATAAACTACATACCATGAAGTAAAACTAGTTTCTAATCTTAAGTTGTTCCCTTCAGAGAAAGCAAATCTTTGCAATAATAATCATCAAGCTATGCCTCATCAATAACTTCTCCAACTCCTGCAAAGAAAGCATTGCAAAATATATTTCCTCTTGAGATACACAAGATACAGATAATAGACTCTCGAGATACACAAGCCTGCTTTGCTGTCTCGTGTTCAGTGAAGCCCCAGACACTGCTTAGGGCAAGTTTAGGTGTTTGCGAACACAGCGTCTTCATTTAGTCATCCGATTATTCCCAAGACTTACCCACGAGGGAGAGCCTGAATTCAATCTACTCCACAGTTCCCAAACTGGGGTGAATGATGCACATCCAGCTCAAAGTCTGGAAGGGTATCTCTGCTAGGCACAAAGGCCTCAAAGGGAGTAGTGAAGGCTGAGAGGTTTGCCCCAAGAACAAGGATAAAGAGGCAGTCAAATAATCACATCTTCTCTTGTGAAGATGTGAACTGACGTTCCGACTTCCCCCCTCTCACACAAAGCCTTCCACGTGAAGCAGCAGGGGTCTAACAGCCTACGAAGACTCAGTTTTAGCCTGAACAGCTGAAACTCTCTGACAGGCATGTAGGGCTTAAAACAGAAAATATAATTATTTCTCTGGTCCTCTCTGTTCTAATAACTCCGCTGTGGGCTGGTACAGCTCTGGCAGCATGCAGCCAAACCTCAAATCCTGAGGGGCTTTTTCTTCCTAATCTCTGTCTCAGGTCAATATATTACTCTACGTTCACCAACACTTCTGCCATCCCAATTTTGCTTTGCTGAGAAGCACTTCATCTGCTTCAGCACACATTTATTTCTATAAAGTTCAATTTTTCTTAGTTAAAAATGACCAAAATTGCAGTCTTTGATGTACACTGTGTTCCTACATCTAAAATTGAAATGCTCACCCTGTTATTTCTCAACTCTTTCCAGGCAGTGACTCTGCATTTAATGTAAAACAAACTCACAAACAAAACCCTACTAGCAGAGCACAGAATTAAAAAGGATTTTCCTTGCTTAAGCATGGAGCAGTCTCCCCCCTTTCCCACCAGTGCAGAATCAGTAAGTTTTCTTAAAAGTTTATCTCAAAGCAATTAAGAGATTAACTTGCAAAAATAGAGCAGTGCATTCCAGAAGTAAATCTGGGGCAAAAGCTTTACAGAACTCCCTGTAAATATATTATCATTAGGCATAAGGGAGTTTACTCTATGTTTTCAGACCAAATCTCAACACCCATTCAACTGGCAAATTAACTTTGTACTTCCTAAACTCTTGTGTAACATGACTTAGACCTAAAAACAGCTGCTCCATTGATAGTGTCATATAGACACTACGTAGGGGGCTTTTTGCTATAAGCCCTGAACCATGTCAGACATCTACCCTTAGCTTTTTCTGCAGTCACAGACAACATCAGCTGAGCATCTCTGCATGATTGTATGCAATCTATTTCCCTGAAATGGCACTGATTGCAAGTGAGTGAATAAAGTTAAATTCTCAGCTGCTAGTTCAATCATGCCCCTTGCTAGTGAAAAGAAATTTTCCTGGTATGGACCAGGCTAGGTATTACACTGATACTGTACGCAATAAATCTTTGACAGCCAATTGAAGATGAGGGAAGGTGGGATATAATAATCTGACTACAAGCCAGGTTGTTCAGTCTGCAAGCAATCAGTGGCACAAGAAAGGGGAAAGTCCTAGAATGAAGTGCGGGGGGGAAGGAAGAAGTAGGCTTCTGGGCTATTCAAGACGGACACAGACATACTGTGATGGTTTCCAACAGAAAGATAACAGATCAAGACAGGGGATACAGATGCACACACATTCTGCATCTCCCCCGTAGATCCAGTTTAATAAAGCACAATTGATAATTTTTTCTTTTCTTTTTTTAATCTATTATTAGGTTTTTCAAGTGTGTAAGTGTTTCGTAATCAAAAGAACAGTTCCATACAGCCCTTGACATCAAAGGAGAGCAGTTCCAAAGCCATTACAGTATCAAAGTAATATTCTGTGCAGAATCTAAGGTGAACCATTGGAATAATCCTTCTGGGATAGAGATGAAAAAAGTGCTGCATTCAATGTTGCTCAGAAGCATCCAAAGCAATCTATCAAAAAAGCCATAAAAATATTGGGCCACACTTTACTTGATGCATGTACTCACCACTACTATTATTTTCTTCCATTTTCTCTTTGTCTGGTTAGCCACTAATCTTACCTTTGTCTGAAAGTTCCTGCTGTATATAGGAAAGTACCAGAGCTGATTAGTGAGGCACAGGAGGAAATGACCTCTGATGTGCTTCAAATCCATATACCTTTTATATAGTTGAATCATTAGGAAAAAAAAGTGTTATGGCAAAAATAGCAGCATTGTAGCAGCACTAAGGTGAGACTGCCTGATATCAGCAATCCTTCTCATGTGCCCTTAACAGATTTCCACTATGTCAAAGTCAGTTATTAGCGACTTCTCTTCTGCTTATTGAATATGCATTTAATAGTAAACTCTGCTTAACAACAGAAGTTTAGTTTGATAATCAATTTTGATAGAAGGCTTTGGTCACCCAACCAGTCAGCAACATAATTATGCACACTATACAATACATAGAATTCTCCCTTTACCCAAGTGAGTGAAACAGTGGCTTATTAGCAGAAAGGATGGGCAGTTTGGTAGCAGCTGTGGTTAAGTGAACCAAGGAGGTGGCAGAAAAGAGGGAGAGAAGGCAAGGAAAAGTTACCAAACAGGAAAAGCTGTTCCATCTGACAACAGTTGTTAACTTGCTCCTTGAACTCAACATCTGGCAGCATTTTCATCTTCTGTAAACTTGTAAAACATTATGATATTTTAGACAGTGGGAGCTCATTTCCAAAAGAAAATTTTAGCAGTACAAAGAGACCACAAAATCCATCTCTTAGTGGGCCACAGGGTTTTCTAGCTGAGGGGTTGAGGAGGAGAAGGAACACCTTCCCAACCCCTCTGAAGGGTGCACATTTTCCTGCCACTACAGGAGAGAGGTTGGCAGCAGATGGAGTGGGATTCTCTGCCCTCCAGTGAATGCACAACAAAGCCAAGGAAATGAAGCCACTTAGAGGCCATCCCATCCTAATTCCTTCTTCCCTAAGAGTACTGCTAAAGCTATACTGGAGACTGAGCTCGGGGTTAAATGAAGCCAGCAAAGATATCAAATGAGCTTTAAAGAAACTTCAACATTGCCAATATGCAAGCAGCATAGAGTCACTCAGCCACAAAGACTCAGACCCATCGTGTGTGTTGTAGAAACTTTTCAATACCAAGCTTCACTTAGAAATACAAATGAAAAACATCCCTTTAAACTTTCTTACACACTCACATATTGCTGCATGATGGCTGCCCCCAGCATGTGGAATTAACACCTACTCCTTCTGGGAAAGCTTATATTTTAAAATCAAAAATATGTGATTAGGTGAGGATGCCTCGATGACTGCTGAGTAGCTGCAGTGGCAGTGAGCACTGCATTTGCCACTCTCTCTAAATTAGTACCATTCCAAAGCATCGAAAGATCATTAAAACAAAATGCAATCCAAGCCTCCTGTAACCCAAAATGCAATATTCTTTCCTCAGTCTACAACGAGATAGCATGTAATAAACAGCAAACCTGGAACAAATACTAGCCTATACTAGTAGTATACTATACTAGTAGTATAAATACTACTGTAATTAAAATGGGGTTGAAGTACTTGTAAATACTACAGATTCATTAATAACTGTCAAGCCTGGAGAAAACTGGGACCAACTGCAAAATTCATTTATCAAAAGGAAACAAGCAGCTGATAATTTTTCATTATGGTCAAACACAAGATAATGCATTACAGGAAAAATTATGGAAAGCGTAACATTTTTCTTGCTGTATTACATTTGTTCCAAAATTTTTCATAAATTAACTGTAGAAGTAGACATACCTGCAGATGGGCCTTGAAATATTAAGCTCCTACATCAGATAAAGGAAGTTCCAAAAGAAAGGAGCCAGACTGCAGTTTTAGCAATGAAGAAGCAATCTGGAAGACACTGATCCTGATCAACCTCAAGCACCAAGCTTAAGTATGCTTAACCCATAAGTGGGGCTGTCAGGAGACAACCTTACACAACACCTTTTGAAGCAATCTTCATGAAGCTCCGAGTCAAAACAATCTTTGGGAAGTTTATCTGTTTACTGCAGAAAGGACCCCAAGGAAACCCTTTCTAAACTGGGCCACTCCTTTTTCTCATCATAACTGTATTTTCTTTAACCTGGAAGAGTTAAACCTTCTCCTCAATTGGGGATGGATCCTCTGCTGCAGACCCTAGGAGCATCCAGAAGAGGATGCAGCTGAGCAGCTCACAGGATGAGAAAGAGCTGCTTCGGACCTGCAATGAGCTTTCAAGGGAGATGAATTAGCTATGCTATTACTTTGCAGGACTTATTAAACTTGCATTTGCCTCTTCACTCATGCTGGCTGCACACATACAGGGGAAGAGCATACTGCGTATCTTCAGAGGCAGGTAAAGAAATAACAGAGGCTGCGCTTCCAACTATTACTCTATGGCTTGTGATGGATTTAATAAAGCTTTTGTAGATCTCAAACTTCAGGAAAAACAGAGTATCTGAGGGAGAAATGCACTTAGTAGTTGTCACCACGCTGTCCTAGAGGGATCACAATTTGAGAAATCTGTTCATAGATAGCTCCTCCTTAAATCCATGCATGAGAATTTGTGCTTCTAAAAAATCCATGAATTATTGAGGCCTCTGCCTGAAACAAAGTGAATAATCCTGTGTGGTCAAAAACCAAGCAATTACTATGAAATCACAGTGAACTAAGCAGTTCTTTATAGCAAGATATGTGCTTACGTACTTTGCATTTAGCATAGGCCATAACACTAAAGATAGTTATTTATATCTTTACTGCCTTTAATGGCTTCTTACTTTAACTACAGAAAGCAAGCAAGAATCTTAAGAGAAGTGAAATTACACATGGAACCATTTATTACATGTAAAATGTTTCACATACTCACTATACCTCAAATATGGTGCAGATAAAAGAGCACGAGAAACTGAACTGCTCTGGGGACAAGATGGAAGAAGGTAGTTAAAGGAAACGATTTCCAACCTATGGAAAATGTCTTTTTTTTTTGCCTGCATACTTGAGACTCATGTATTCGCCTATCTCCTCTGACTCACTTGTCTACAAGATGACAAGTGACGCCCAGCTACTTTGGCATATCATATTGCATTGTGTCATTCCACCACCTGCCAATGTCAGTGGCCCATCAAGCCTGAGAAATCAAAAGAAGCAATTTGTTAGAAACCAGGAAAAGGGGGGGGGGGGGGGGAGGGGGGAGGAATTTACACATTTTAGACAAAAATAGAAACAGAACTTTTGTATTAATAAATAGACTATGAAATACCAATCTGCAAAAGTAAGTAAGCATGAGTAATATAAGTATCAATGTTATAGGCAGATTCAAGATTTAATAGCATTTCAGTATCTGTGTATTGATAACTGTGTGGAAGACATTATCCATCTCAGAACAAATATGATCCTGCAAAACACTGCTGCTCTTTATACTTTCCTTTAAGGGTGGTAGATCTTGTGATGAAAGAAAAGCTGAAGAAACTAAAAGGTTTTTGTTTTGCTTTTACAAATGTTATGGAACACCAAGCAAACATGCAGCTATCTTTGCTGGCAACAACAAAAGAAGTGCCACTAAAAGAAAAGTGTTTTTTTAAATATCACTGCCTAGATCCTCATTTGTTCCTGAAGGTTAGTGCTGAACCACAGGGAAGTACATTTGTTATACAATTACAGAAAAACCCTTCATTTTCATACAGCCCACATCTATCAACAAAATAGTCTTCAAAAAAAAAAAAAAATCCCTAAAAAAACCCCACTATTTGCTTTGCTCTGCAACGAATATCAATGGACAAAACACAGACAGAGAAAATGGCAAGTTTACCGGTACTACCCAAATCACTTCAAGGTGCAATCCTTTGGGTAACTGTTTTACTTGCAATGCTGCACAAGTACTATTCATAAGAGTGTTTGCTTAAGACCTAATCCTACTCTGTACTAAAGCACTACTTGAGCTCTCCAGTCAGATAACTTTTTCCCCCCCAAAATCCTGCATACTGTGGCCTCTCAATTTTCTTGATAGCTGTCATGTGCAAATTATGTTTTGCAATGAATCCTTCGTGAACGATGTTAAGTAACACAAAGCCTGTTCAGAGACTCCTGGTCCAACTTCTGCATAACTGGGACTGTAGCAAAGTAGTTCGCAATGTTACCACATTCTCAGAATAGAAAGGGATTTGAATGTCCCACTAGGGACATGGGGAAAGAAACCACAAAAGCAAGCTCTTCCTCAAGTCACAGCAGAAGCACATGAGAAAGCAAGCACAAAATTACTTGGAGAATAAGAGAAGTACAAGGTTATCAAGCCAGATGCTGTGAAAAGCGTGTAACATTGAAAGGAAAGATTATCAAAGCACAGAAAAAACCACAGAATACAGCAACACTAAGAGGTAAAAGGCAGAACAGAGAGCTAAGCATGGTGTGAAATGCAGGCTCCCACAGAAATTTGGGATGCTAAAAAAAGGCCAGAAACACTGTAGGAACTGGCTACACTTCAGAAAAAGAACTGAAACCAGAGCTACAAATACACAAGAGGAGGGCAGAAGTTGAGGTTTGCATGCTGCTCCAAAGTTGCTGAACTCCTCTAGGACTCCTGCTCACTTACACAATTTGCTATGAAGCATTATGCCTGAGAACATCTGTCTGTACACGATGGAAACCCATACTGTGCAAGTTGCATGGAAACAGAGACATAACTGGGGCCAGCCTGTACACTCAGGGTCATTAAGGTAGGAAGTGTGCCATGCTTTTCCATATTGAGCAGCAAATCGGGCTTTTCGATAGCAGCCAAGTGATTTTTCAGACATCCAGCTTAAAAGCATCTATGATACCCACCTCCATGTAATAAATACTCAGTACATGTAAGTACATCAAGTTCCTTTACAGCACCCAAAAATGGGTGTCCATTGACAAAGTTCAACAGAATAGATATCCCTATGCCATACATCTTGAAGAAGAGGAGGCACTAACATGACAGAAATAATTTTTGGCCTGTTCCCTCTTAACTAGTAGAAAAATAATTTGATTAACATGAGTGTGGGCAGAGGTGTACAGGAAGCACACACGGCCAAAGGAATGACTTACTGTGCTTTTTTAGGGAGCTCTGGATGCAGAAATTTCTTGCACAAATGGGTACTACAGCCATTAGCTAATTCCTATAAAGACGACTCTGCTAGATACGCTCACTCATTTTGGTAAGACTGGTAATACCCAACATACAAATAAGTTGAGCACAGTGAAGTAGGCCACAGCATCAGTCATTCAGTTATAAGGGCTGGGCGCATATGCAAGTCAGCCTTAATGCACTAAACTAATGCTACATTGCATATAACACACTGTACTACCAGGTAAGAGTGCAGTTACAGGCTACACATGCCAAGTAGCTGCCATTGGGTGAGTTCCTAACATAGCCTCCCTCAGAACAGCTTGTTCAAGGGTCAGTATCCTTGTAGGCAAACAAACAGTAACACTGACAGTACAGATGGACAGATCTACTGTACCTTATCTGGCCATACTGAGCTCAGAAGTACCACTTTTATCCACCTACAAACTAAACAGAACACTACACAAATGAGACTAGCCAGAGATAACGATGTTAGGTCATGCAATCATCATCTGTTAGAGTTTGACACTGAACTTTCTTCAAAAAAAAATATTACGTCGACAAAAATAGGCCCAAGACTACGACAACACATTTGTCATATGACAGTTATATAAACCAATTTCAAATGAGACATGTATATGTTTCCTATTTATGTTCTATAGCAGAGCAAAAATGATTCTGATAAACCTTCAGCAGTGTGTGTTCACTGTAGTTTACATGTAAATTATTTGCAGGGAATAATACATCTCCGAAGACATTTTCATGGACTAAATGTCAGGAATGAAATACTGCATTTCAACTTAGTTAAGCCCTTAAAGAATGTACATAAAAACAATTATTGAGAGGTCTAAAGAACACAGTTGATTTCTTTGCAATTTCAAGTCTGAGGCACTTTATGCACTCAAACAAAAAATGTCTGTTTCAGGCTTTCATTAACTAAAATTATGAAGTTAGGTAAAGATGTAACACTGACTGTATTTTAAGTTTAGGAGAGTACTGCAGAATATCCAGAATATCTGATTTAAAAGAAAGCTGTGATGTAGGACTGCATTTTAAGCACAAAATTTTACACTCAATTCCTGTGAAATAAATCACAATTATGACCTACAATTCTCTCTGCAGTAGCTTGATGGTCCTATACAACATCAGAAATTAAAAATCAGGATGAAATAAAAAGGCCAAATTCCAACAAGAGCCCCATAAAGCAGGCAGAAGTTACATATCAGGAAAGTATTTTGCTGCAGGCAAATGACGGCCAGCATTCCAAATCTACGTGTAAGGCAGCTTACTGCTAAAGTTCATTTAATTAGATGAAAGACTGTAGTCAATACAGAGAATATTCTCACATAGATGCACTACTTAGTTACAATGGGATTTTGATCATTATTATGGCAATTGGATACAACTCTAATAACAAAATCATACCAGGTCTAATTTAAATTTCTCAGATAAAATAAATATAAATCATTGCAAAATTCTCAGAGCACACCATATTAGAATACATATACTGTCCTTAAAAAAGCTTTTGCCAATTTTCAGAGCTATCAGTACTGTTTAAGGAAAACTTTCAATGCTGAAAACAATAAATGCTGAAAACAATAAATGGGAAAAATATCATATCTATGAGAAGTAGTATGTTCCATTTCATGGATATTACTTGAACGTCACCTGTTTCTCTCCATTTGGGAGCACTGTCATCAACCTGTGCTCTTTCACAAAATGAAAAATAAAGCAATTTTCAAATAAAATATTATAAACAGATTTCTTAACATTATAAACTTTTCATTACTAAACAGGCAGAACTTTCTTTTTTAAAGTATTATAGCTCAAAATAATCATCACCTTTTTGTATCATAACAGCTTTAAAAGATGACAGCTTTCTGAATACTGCATTGGTGGAGTTTCATAAGGTTTTCTTGGGATTTGTGACATTGTGAGGGATGGCCAAATATTACAGAATGCCAACAACAGATAAGGGTCAACTGCATGATCCTTTGCCCTTCTAGCTGGAGCTGACAATTCACATCCAACTGCCCACTGCTTCTAAACTCCAGGCAAGTGGGTCATTTCTTCCAATTGGTTATCCCCAGAGAGAAGTAAGAGATGGGGGAGGAAATACTGTGGCCCAGAGGCCCTATACTGGCTGTTGGATCCACAGCCGGTGTCAGCAGGCTTCTATTTAATGATGCTCAAACCAGCACCAGCCTTGCTAACGGCCATACTCACCACTGATATCCACACGCAGGAAACAGGGCTCTGGAAAGACCAAATAATTGCCTCGTTCTGCAGCATGACAATTTTTTTCTTAAAGGTGCACTCCTTGTACTTTATATTCATCGCATCAGTCCTCAGATTTTAACAAAGAAAACATGCTCACACTCACAACAGTGCAATGTGACAGCCAAGGGCAGCAAGTAAACCTGGGTGACTACGGATCAATTTACAAACTTCTGCTATAAATAAGAATGCAGCTTTTTGGAAGCCTTGCTTATATATTTTTATATACATAATGCATATAAAATCATTACTCCATATATATGGAACATTTTAAAAATATAATTTTAAGGTGAGAAGTGTTTGACAAACAAACCAAAAGCCATGAAAAAATAATAGCCACCAACAAAAACACTCCGCAGGAAAATACAAAAGCAAAGCAGGGGAATCCTTGTCCTATTTCTGCTAAGAGGACTGAGTTGTTGAAGTCATCTCCATATCAACATATAAATTACAGAAACAAGATGACTGCACATGGTTCTTCAAATTACTGATTATCGTTACTGGATATTCTATGCAAACTATCTACAAACTATCTATCCCCCCCAAGGCAGGATTTTTCAACCAGACTGTTTCAGCCCCCAAACAGACCTCAGATAAAGGAGGAAGGACAAGCAGCCTTTTTGCTGAAATCAGCCTAGGGTGTACTGCAGCTGGAGACACCCAGATTTTCAAAGCCTATCACAGCATTACAAACACATTTTAAGACCCTTTCTTCCTTGCAAACTCACTAAAACTTTTTAAGGTGTCCTCAGAAAACTGTCTTATGTCTGTCTAGGAGAGCTTCTGCCCTGGAGAAAATCCCTTCCAGCTACAGGTGGAAGCATTGCGGCTCCTCAGAACAGACTCAAGCAAGAAGTTGCTTCTTTGGCGTTGGAAATCAGTGCAACTGTATTTGGCTCTCCCTGCGCTTCTGAAAATAAACTTTGAATTTCCCCCAGTCAGTGAGGAAAAACATAGCAGAAATAATTTTAGTCCTAACAGATCACAGTATGGAAAAATTATATTCCAAAATAATTCTTTGGTTTAGAATAAGCAAAAATAATTATTGCTAAGAATTCATATTGAAACCTGCAAAAATATATTACCCTTTAGGGTATTCTTCCACAAAAGTAAAAGCTCTGAATCATTTGCAACTCCTTTTGTGTTTTGAATTATATTAAGTCCTTACAAATGACTGAAAATCAGAAGAAATTCTACCCTGGTGAACTTCACGTGTGTTCACACAGTACCTCTAACTTTCCTGTTTCCCAGCATCAGAGGGTCTGACCAACATGGCTGATGCTGGGAAGCAGAAGAACAGAGCAGCACTGCTAGCTCCATCCTTTGCCAAAACCTGCTTGGAAGCAAATGCTACAGGAGGCACACTTGGTGACCACATCCCCTCTGCTGCCTGTGCTGCACTGATGTGGAATGAGGCAAAGGACCCCAGCTGCCAGACAGCCCAGACAGCTGTGATACCCCATGAGCAGGTCTAGCAAAACTCATGCCTTGTAAAAGCCATAGTACAAAAATCATACAGCACCACCAGATCAGTTACTGTTAAATGATAAAATATCAATAAATTATTCTTGGTTTAATGAAATTGTCTCATAAGGTTGAATTTCTGACAAATTTGGAACTGAACCCATTTGTCATATTCTTTATTTGATTCCAATAAATTTGCTGTTAGAAGTTTCAAATTTTGAGTTCTCATTTAACACATGGAAAATGTAACCAAATCAAATATTACTCTGGAAACTGACTCCTATCTTCCCTCCACCCCCTATCATTTTCCTCCTATACTCAGTTTTGATAAATATCTCTAGGCAAGTTTCCATAGGTACATCAGAGTAAAAGTAGAGTTCTCATAACCACCAGTTATTCTGATGGCTGTTAGCTTCCCTCCTATCTGATACCTGGTAGTAAGCTACCTTCCCTCAAGGCAGGCTCCAGAAGACTGAAACGCAAAGTTATGTTCAGGATCCAAACCTCTCTGCTTCACCAGGGCAAGCAGAACTGTGCCCTGCTGAGAAACATCTAGTAGATTTAAAAGGTAACACTGAGAACATCCAGGCCATAAACATCACAGAACTTTTAAATCAAGTTTTACTGCCAAAAGCTTTATTTTACGCTCAAGTAGTAAATGAATATAGTGCACATGTCCATATAGGGTGCTGAAATACTACACAAACATCTATTCATTTGCAACAGCAGTTTCAGAAAATAAAACAGGTTCTCTGTTTGTTTCAGTATTTCACTTACCTTTCTTGCAATACAAAGAACATTTGAGGAGAGGCAGGAGGAAAAAAAGCAATGGCATGATTTGTAGCTGAGGAGTTTATGGCTGAAAACAAAGCAAGCAAGGTTTACAGTGAAGCTAGCTAAGCACTGGTGGAGGCTGACCACAGAAGCTGCACAATCTCTATCCCTAGAAGTTTTCAAGACCCAGATGGGTGAAGCCCTAAGGCCTGGTCTGAATTCAGCACTGACTCTGCTCTCAACAGGACGCTGGACTACAGACCTCTCTCAAGGTCCTTTCCAACCTGAGTCTACAATGCAATTCAAGCACAACAGGCAGCCAAATTAAAACAAAACAATGAACGTTTCCCCCATTCTTCCCTGTCCCAGCAAAACCTGAACAGAAAATGCAATACTCATCTTTAATGATCATCACACCAGCATGACTGAAATCAAAGAAACAACCAGCAAATGAAGTGTACAGAAGAGTACCAACATCACATTAAAAGGCAAACTAAGAGCTTTTGCATGATTTAAAATTCTCCTTGTAAGAGCAAACACATTTTTAATGCCAAACATGTAAAGAGCAATTAACAACTGCATAACAATACCAAAGATCTTCATAGTCATTTTTAAATAGGAGATTTCCTCTTCATACTGAGAAAGGACACTACAGGAACATAAGCAAGGTAGCATCAACATTTTACGTTCTATCAGCCCTCAATACACTGGCAGTGCTATGTCCCCAGCAAGTTCCCCAGGGAAGCCAGAGAACGAGGAGATAGGAGCTGGAGAGGAAGCAGCAAACCCCAAATTATGTCAACCTTGGGGACCATTTCTGTCCAGTTTTAGACCTCTTTCTATTGCTAGTATTTGAATGCAAGGCAAGCGAACTACCAGGAAGGACTCAATGCACCCGATTTATTCATTTATTTTTATTTCTTCATTTATTTTGATTTCCATATGAACAGAAGATTTCAATCAGACCAAAGGTGTAAGGCCTCCGCTCATCATTAAGGCAGCTGAAGAAATTAACTAATGGTATGACATGGTACAAACTGGTAACAAAACCCAAACACAAAACCTGAAAAGTACTTAAAAAAGTCTTGTTTTGTGCCAAAAAGCAACTGATCCTCTACAAGAAACAAATTATTCTGGTGAAAATAAACAGTGATTAAATGCATGTATAACCACATACACCACCAAACAATCTGACATTCAGCTCTACATCCTACAGTCCCCAAACCCCAAAATTCCTAGGCTATGGAGAATTTTGCTTCTCAATATCAACATATATATGAAGATAATTAAGAGCAGTCAAAGGTCAGGCAATTTATCAAGAGTTCATCTCTGCAAGCATACAGTCTTCCAAATCTGAAAGCCTCCTACAACTGTGAAGTCAATTAGTACACCTATATAGAAAACTATGCGGTGCACCACACAGGCAGATCTCATTTGGCTTTAAATTAGGGTAGCGTGGACAGAGAAGCAGCACAGCACAGAGCTCAGTTCTAGACCTAGAACTTATTCTACAGGACAAATAAACATTGTGCTGTTGATAAGAACTTGCAGTATTGCCTTGTTTGCTGCTGGCTCAACTGTATCTACGCTACCGTGCAGCGTAATACAGCAGTTCAGTTACGCAAGATACAGAGAGCAGCAAATAAGAGAAGACAGTGCAATGGTGGGACAGTAACAAAAAGGAGCATTGTGCCTAACACTCTGGATTCAGCCAGTGAAACTTTTAAGCACATCCTTATTGCAAGCAACATAAAAGCACTGAAATCAAGTTGCTATAACAAGAAAACAAGTGAGAACTGTATGTGCAGAAACAAGACAAAATTGCATACAGTAAATACAAAGAAATGAAGGGCAAATCTTTATATCTGAAGCTGTAGAAAACTAATCAAGGCCCAAACAGAATCTGATCCAGCTCTACCAAATTTGGTAACAGGCTCAAGTCTCTCAAAACCAAACCAAGTAGTAATTTGGCGGAGTTCCTTCTTCAGCACATGAAACAGCTAAAGTCCAATGACAGCTTAGTCCTGTCAATTTTGATACTTTGAAGGGAGAAAAGATGTCAAAGTGACATAGATTAAAACAGTGAAGATAAAAGATAAGAAAGAACACAGTGAAGAGGGCTAGAATCTGATATGACTAACTCTGAGACATTTGATACGCAGGCATGGGAGATGTGTCAGAGATAGAAAGGTTGCGGCCTTGGAAAACAGGCAAGTAAAATTGTCAGGGATGCTAAAAAACAGTCTTAGAGAAAGTTAGGAGGAAGAATTAAATTTCTGAATCTTAACAGGTCTGAAACTGTGACTGGAAACTCAAGGAATTGTGCAGAGACAGAACTATGGGAGAACCAAACTGCAAAAGGAAGCACTAGATTTTGGGGGTATTCAAATTACAGTGTAAAGCCAAAAACCTGGAGGCAAACTGGAATGAGGATGTTCAGTTACATGAAATTAGTGGATGACAAACAGAGACTAAAGGGCAAAGTATTAGAATTAGTTAAGATGACAGGTGCCATTCCCTGTAAGACAGAGGAAAGAGAAACTTTGTTGCAAATGAAGGAAAGAAGAGGAGGCTTTAAAGAGGAAGAAATTGTTCAATTTAAGGAATGAGAGGCATAAAAGAGAAATAAAAGAGGCAAACTTGTACATACAAGAGAAAAAGAAGCCCAATTCAGAAACAGATTCTGAGAATGAAAAACAATTTTGAAAAGGATCTAGCATGCAAAATATCAGGTTTGGTTTTGAAGATACATTTTGTATCAAGAATGGAGAACTAAAATGAACAGCAAATCCACAACCAAGCTCAACAAGAGAAAGGAAGTGGGATAAAAATGGTTAAAAGTCCATTTGGAAAGAGAATCGGAACAGGTAAAGCAAAGCTGAGTCCAAAGCTGTGTTGTGCTGACATATTCTTCAGAGATATTCGGAAAGGCAGGAATGGAAATTAAGAAATTAGAAGAAAAAATGTCTGGGGAGAGGAATGGAGACAGGGTAATGTGAGACACAACCAAAGAGACCACGTATAGAGAAGCAGAGAGAGATGAAAATGAAGACCAATGAGTCAAAGGAAGTGAGCTCAATGAAGGAAGGAGGCAGCTGAGAAGAGTGAAGGAGTCAGAAAGGTTAATAGACAGGAGATCCCAAAAGGAGTGAGTGACAGGGTAGAGGAGAGAGAAAGACAGATAACCTGAAAGAGAACAGGCAGTGATCAGAGAAAGGGAATTTAGAAATGAGATATAATAAAGTGAACAGTATTTAGTAAAGACAAGGTCATGGGAATGATTGAAGCAGTGAGAAAAATCTGTCTAAAACTAGAAATCAAAGACTGGAAAAACAGAATGAAGAACAATGGAGTTAAGTAGTTATTGGGGCTTGGGGGGAAATAGGGATTGCCCATGGTGAGGGATAAAATTTGAGAAGACACAAATGGGTTTGAGTTTAGCAAAGTCACAAAGTGGTAAACTAATGGTGACTAGGAAAACTAGTGAGGATAGAGCAGACAACAGGACAGATGAACCGGAAGCAGAAGACAGGAATCGCAGAACTCCAGAACTCACTATAAAAGGGAAACAATTTTTTAAAAGCATCAACTCTAAAAAAAGGTTCAGGGAAGGAAGTGAAGTTTGAAAAAAGAACCTTTAAAACTAACATTTGAGTTTGGAAACATAAGTAACACCTCACTGGGCATGCCCAGCACCTGTATTTCCTTCCTTGGTATTACTAGCCAGAAATGTTTAGTTCTTCACCCAGACCAAACCAGAGATCAGAAATTCAGAAGACCAGCACTGCCACTGGCTAGATGATATGGGGATACGGCAGCCTTGGAAAAACTTCTGACTGTTCAGGAATATTAAAAATGATACGAAAGCAGTGATTTGAACTCTGCTACCCAGCACCTTTACTTCCAGATTAAATTAACTCTCCACAGTGAAGGCCTTCATTGACTCTCCTTCACATCAAGCTCCTGCTCCTAGGAGCTCAAACACCTGATGCAGCATTCGCCACCAGCACTCAAATTCAGCCATTAAGATTCCCACCTTGCTTTATAGCAGCAAAGACAGAGACTAAGGGGACAGATTGTTGAAAACGAACATCACAGTGATTTTAGGTCCCATGCAGAGGTTATCTGAGAATCACTGGCATAAGAAGACCTTTCTTTCCAAGTCTCTGTCAAGAATTTCACTTTGTAGCTTTCTTAGATGTTTCTAACGCTATATTTCATCTTCTTGTATATTGGCATGTTTTTAGTTTCTGTTCATTACAAAAAGATGACATACTTCTACTGCCCGCTTGTACAACTGGTAGCTGGATCATTAGAGTGCAACAGAAGAGGGGAAAAAAACCCCATTATTCCCTGCTACCAAACCACTGATACACAGCAAGTATAAAAAATGAGGTGAGCACATCATTTCTGTACACCCTACTGATTACTATTTATTCATGTTTGTACTCAAGTTTCACTCAAAATTACTGAAGTTACATAAAATAAACATACCTATAAACAAAAGTTCACAGGACTGGGGCCATATTGGGAGCTCTTTGTTATTCTTACGGGTTTCAGATATTTTTGTATGTTTTGAAAATAGTTTTAGATTTCTAAATTTCAGATGCCAAGAACCCAACTCTTTTGGGTTAACTGTGACTATATGTGAATGCTCCATCCCTGGCGGTGTTCAAGGCCAGGTTGAATGAGGCCTTCGGTGGCATGGTTTAGTGTGAGGTGTCCCTGCCCATGGCAAGGGGGTTGGAACTAGATGATCTTAAGGTCCTTTCCAACCCTAACTATTCTATGATTCTATGATTCTACATCTGATGTAGTACTTTAGATAATTTTTTTACAAATGGTATGAACAAGATTATTTGAATGTACTGTCTTTTGTTACAGTCAAGAAAACTCACCTACAACCAACTACCAGAAGCAGTAAACTGTTCACAAAATGGGTAGTATATACTGTAACATCAATATATATCTGTAACAGGAAAAGTTTTAAAATATCATAGAAGTACTATATTTTTACATTATATTTAATATCTGTATATTTTATTTCTATTAGACTACTGCACAGCAGGGAGCTTTCAAGACAAGACAAAGATTTTATGCAATGTCATTCAAAGCACAAAGTTCACTCACGAAGCAAGTTAATACTGTAGCATTACTGAAATAAAAGGAGGTAATCAGACATTTTGGGTAGAAATGCAACACATTCTGTTTGAAGAAAATAAACATGTAATGCCATACCTCAAAATAAATAGTGTAAATGTCATCATCAACAACATATGAAAAAGCAAATGGTGTTTTATACAAGAAAATATTTTATAAGTGTATCACACACATGGGAGTGTTACAACAGACTTATTCTCATGTTACCAGGTGGTTTACCTAATGGATAGATTTTACAATCCCCGGTTATACAAGCAGTTCTACTAACCCGTACAGGCTTCTTAATTATAAAGTTTGGTACCAGAGTCATCTGTACCATTCACTTTACAGATTTTCAGATAGGAACAACTACTTCTTTTCCTCAGCACAAGATTTAATCATGAATACTAAGAAACCAACAACAACATTTAAATGCTGAAGTATGCACATCTGTTAAATCTTGACTCTTTCTTTACTCAACATATCCTTCAAGACAGTAGGAGTAATAATAATAATAATAATAATAATAATAAAAAGCTATCACTGATTTCTTTTAGGGAAAGTTCAATACTTGCTGCACAATATTAATGCAAATAGCCTGACTGTGTTGGGGTTTTATTTCAGTGATTTTTATAGTTGTTTTATATTTCAGAAAAAGAAAAAAAAAATAGTTTGAACACTTGTGCGTATTAAGAGCTAATCCTGTCGGTCAGGCAAGTACTACATTTTCCAATACAAACCGTTTTGTTCAATGATATAGGAACTACTGTTATAGAATATAACCTTAATTTTTAAAGTTCAATAATCAGATAATACATGAAAGCAAATCTAGAGGCTGCTAGATACAAACCAAGGTTTCTCCAATACTTCCTCCCTATAAATTGTTCCACTGAAGTCCTACAAGATTAAGTATACATAGAAGCTAGGAAAAAACCCTGAAGTTTCATTCTACAAAATCTGGAAACAGAAACAAATGTTTTATGAAAGTATTAAAAGAAGCTGATGACCTGGCACATACCATTTAAAAACTCCTCTATTTTGCCAAATACAGTTTCCACAGTATTTGCAGTTTTAAAAGTACAAAACCAGAAAAAACCTTCAACAAGCTTCAACATTTCATCCACAAACCCTGCAGCTGGATTTTTATTCTTTGAGCACTAAAGCAAATCAAAAATGAAAGCTGCACAAAGAAAAAACAAAACAAAACTGAGCATGCAGGGACTCACTGCACACATAACCTACACTGCTGCTTTTATTTGAACTAACTTCTTTTTCCCACATAAGAGAAAAGCTTTAACTAACAGCTTCTTAACAATATCACTGATAATAATCATGTGTTAACAGTTCTGTATAAAAAGTTCAGTCTTGAAACTCAAGAAATTTCAGTCCATTCTCCATATTTACCACATCTAAAAAAAAGGCACCTTCCTTCCTTAACAATAAAAATATTATTTAAGCATATCCAAAAAGGTCTAACAAAAATATTTTGAATTTCCTTTTCAACCAATAATGTATTTATAAAACATTTTGCATATTTATTTCCCAAATAAAGAAGTGGCAACTTTCTCTTCAACATAAAAGCTAAAAATTACTGCTGCTAAATAAAAAACTAATGATCAGGTTACCGTATACAAAACCAGATATTCATGAAGAATATATTTTGTTATACTACTACACTATAATTATTTTTTCAAAATATTTGTGTACTTAAGAAAAAAAAATTAAATATACCTTAAGGTCATTCATTATTATTTTAAACACAAAAATCTACAAACACTGACATATATACAAACAGTTGGGAAGTTGTAAAAGATCATGTCTTTTGATCGGACCTTCTCATAAACGCTAGCCTCAAAAGAATCCTATTTCCTAGAAGAAGCATCTGCATGGTTTTAAGACTTAACTATGCAGACTCCTATTGCCCCAGGGCAGTGCTGTACAAGCCTATTGAAAGCGATCAGATCACAGAATCAATACCTTAAATTTTCCCAGAAAACCTCCAACAAATGTTTTATGTGCATTATGAGAGAACAACAAAACAAAAAGGGATGTTACAAAAACGTTTTCCCCATCACATTTGGCAAGCAGAATCTTATCGCCTGTCTACTCTTACGCTGAGAACTGCAAACTACAATTTAATATAAAATACAATAGCCTTCTATAATAATCATGTTCCTCTTAGAACAAAGATTAAAACAAAGTTAACTGGGCTGATTCATACCTTCCATAAATTACTAAAAAGGTGAGAGATTCAGACATTTTGCTTCGGGATAATAAGCCTAATATCTGTATCACGTGCAAAAGTGCAACTGTGTTTTAGAACTGAGGTCCAACTGAATACAATTTTGGTATTAAAGAAAATTACCTTGAACCCACTTAACATGGAAAACAGTGGTTCTTGATATCTTTTAAAGTTACATTTTACATATTTAAACCTGTTGTATAACTGCAAGTTAGTAAAAAATAAGAAAAACCAGAAATCAACAGAAAACAACAAAGCTTGTATATAAATTGGTTTACAACTCAAAGCACAACAGTCAGCTTCAAATAATTACATTTGTGTAACACAAAGAGGTGGGATGATTTGTTTAAAGTACTTGGTTATTTCTGCTGTTTTCTTCATGATCTGATGTCTGTTTAGCTGCTCGCAGTGTGTGCATGCATACGTTTCGCTACATCATAGACATAGGTTATGTCTGGTCGCTTCTCTGGATCCGGGTTGATGCACATATTAACTAATTGTCGCAGCTAGGAAAGGAAAATAACATGACAGGATCGTTGGCCTTCTTACAAGCAATATTTGTGCATTATCAAACTCAAATTAATCAGACTGGCAAAAATTAGCCAAACAGCAATTCTGCATAAAGACACACTCAACCCTCCCTCTCTCAACACACACTGCTCAGTTGCACAGACAAACTGATGAGCAAACTTAAGTTCTAATCATTTTAGCATACAATTTTAGACATGCGTTTAGTCCCATTAGACATCATTTTTTCTGCTTTTGGAGGGCTACGCCTGCAAACCCCAGAAAGCTGAAACTAGTGTGGAAAGAAGGTAAATTAGGACTGCTTGCTCCATCACTCCTGACACAAGAGTTAGCCAGCAGTAAGTGACATCACTGTGTGACAGGTTCCAACAAACAAAAGGCAACAATTCTAACACAAAGTTAACCTGCAGAACTCCTTGCTGCTAGAAGCTACCACTACACACACACTCAAAAAGCAACTGAACAAATTAAACACACTTAGGGTATTTAATACAAAGACTCCACCTTTGAGGAAATATCTGAACTAAAAACTGGAAGCTGGAAAAGTATTTTGCCAAAGTACCACATTATGCTGGCCCTTTGTTGCCCACATTATACTTGCCCAGTGTTGGAGACATGATACTGAATAAATAACTTTTCATCTATGCCCCTGTATCTATTCTTAGGATTAGATCAGTGATTTTTTTTTTTCTTTGTGGAAAGAAACACGTAATTAACAAACATGTTCACAGAAACTTCTATTTGGGAATAAACAAAGCACTATGACTAGAAAGCTCCATGTTTCCACAAGTACCATAATTTACTGGGCTTTCTATAATGCACATATTCAGCAGAAGCAACCCCAAAGAGCTTCCACACCACCTGGATACTTCTCATTGCCTGCACAAACTGGCAGAACAGTTGCAGGGTTTTCTTCCTCCCTTGATATGCCTAAAAAACCTACAACATTAGAACTTAATGTATTGTCTGGAGAACCTTTTGACGGGGCATGTACTTTCAATAGTGTTAATCTCCTAAGCACTTTTCAACATGGAACACACCTGCTTCATGTTGACTTGTTAAAACTTTTACCATCCTTTGCAAAAGCAACTTAACTCTGAAGCTCTTCCTTTATGCTTTTAAGGAGCTTTGACAAATCCTCCTCTATCTCCTTATAGCACTGGGGAGGGCAGACGTGAACAAGCAAACAATAAAACACCTTGCCAGCCACCCTTCTATGAAAAAAAGTAAAGTTTGGCTCAGTCCCCCTCCCAATATTATTAAGTATGATGACTGAAAAAAGTCCATAATTATTGCAACTAACACAGAGCAACCTCATCATTATCATTATTCAAAAGTAACATGTCCTGCATATTCAAACCTGCCATCAGACAGCTTCTTTCCTGCTTTTTATAAAAAGACCAAGAAGGATTTTCAATTATAATTACACTCCTTTCACTTTTCAGAAGATTAATTTAAACGCCCAGGAAGTCCAGAAGTAAAAAAATAGTGTGTACCACTATGATAACTTCCTCCATTAGCCCTTGCAGAAGCATTATGAACTGTATACAGTGTACAGGTTTTTATATTTAACAATACAAAAATGATATTACTAGACATCCACCTTCTTTAGCAAGAAGAGCTTAATATTTAAAAATGAGATCATTAATTCTGAAGATAGCAGTCAGATTGCTGGGTTTAAAAGAAACATCAAATCAAAATAATCTGTAACACACTTGCTATTTGAATCTTAAATATGTTATGTATATTTTGACTAATGGAATTATAAAAGCCACCATATTGCTGCTAGCAGCAGCAATAAATAAAATACAATACCACTGACAGGAAAAACTATTAGCCTGTACTAACTCCTAAATACCTGGAGACTAGAACACTAGAAAGCATGAACTACTTTAAGAAATAATTATTTCCTATATGTGTACAAACACGCAAAGCAAAACCATCTACTGTAGAGGCAGCAGGTGGGCCACAGTGTAAGCAACAGGCACAATGTACTACTAACAGAGATGAGCAGCTTGCTATTGCAACAACTTAGCCTGCACGGAAAACAGGAAAGTCCAAAGAAAATGTAAAACCTCAAGACTGAAATTAGATTTAAATAAGTGAACTTTTTTTTAAAAAGAGAATACCAGCGTAATTTATCTGCAGAATATGCTCAGAAGTACATGTTAAAGGCTTTAGGTCCTATTAATTCCTGTAAGTACACTTGCAAAAATCATTCACCTACGTGGCTTCTCAATTGCGCCTTTTTGCAGCTTCTTATTTCTTATTCTTGTTAAAATGCATATATAGCTACCTTTGTTAGGATATAAGAAAGGATATACAAGCGTACATTTACATTAAGGGACAGTCACTGAAGCACTTTACTCAGAAATTCTCTTCCCAACTTAGTGCAAGTGGCAAGCACAATTAGTAACAAACCTTCACTACAAGTGTAACAAAACAAAGCAGAATGATATAGACCTCTTTTGCCTATGAGTCTTAACATTTAAGTGCTGGCCACTGCTATTACTGCAAAATCTCCTTCCCCGTCCCCAGTCCAGAATCTCAGTTGTAAGGCAGGAATGCTGAGATGGCTATGCCTGAGACACTGCACAGTGATAGTGTAGATTCCAGAGTAATCTCAAAATCCTCAACTCTTTTGAGCCTTGTTATTGAATAGCAAACCTTTGGGAGAAGGTGAATTAATTTTGCTATGCAGTTTGAAAACAATTACACAGAAAGACAGTCTTTCAGGACTGAAACTGGGACTATGATGGATACTAATTCTTGGTTACAGTACTATTCCTTTAACTCCTATAGGAATATCCATTTCAATAAGCCTGGAATCCATTTGTCAAGCCCTCTAGTATTAATAACATTTCGAACGTAGCAGAAGAGCCCAACAGTACCATGGGAAGAGGCACTGGGATTCTGAAGTCAGACTATCATTAGAGTTAGAGTAATTTTTATTATCTGGCACAGACTGGCCAACAGGCAGAGCAGACTTATGACTGAGCTGGAGGGACCTCCGGTTGCATCCCCAAGCTGCAAACTTCCTCGGCTGCTTATTGTTCTTAACCTCCTCGGTGTACTTAGCACAACAACTGCCTTTAGCCTGGAGCTTAGCCTGACACTGGAGCGGTGGGACACACTTTCTTTAACTCTCGCAGGTTTTTCAGCTATGAAAGAAATAATTATCACTTGAGTCAGGAGGAGGAGGGGAAAGACAGAAATAGGGCAGGCAAGCACTTTGCATCGTTAGCCAGCTGAAAAAGAAATGTTTAGATATGAACTTTTGGATGAGAAAAAAGCCCTATTCTTACTTTTAATAGGAGGCCTTCTTGAAGCCTATCCTCAGCGTTATTCTCAAGACCTTCTGCTGGCAACTCACTGCCATTGTGAACTTGCTGGCTCATTCAGCTTTCACATCTGGGTGGGAGGTTGGTTATGGACTTTAGAAATGCACCTCAATCAACGGATGATTTAAAAACTTCATCTGTTATGAAAGCAACATGATATTGGCTAACAAGATTTTAAGAGTATTGATTGGGGGTGGCAAGGGATCCCCAGCTTTGAATTACCTAAAGCAGAACAGCTTTCAGTAAATGCTGAGTACTCACCTAAATATCAGATGTTCTTAAGCAATATTCAAAAACTGAGATGCCCAAAGTTGTAAAACATTTGAAAAGCTTGGCCTGTCACTGTAATGCTGAAGCAATAGTTTGTGAAATTAGGATTTTCAATCAAAGGTTCTTAAAAAAATGTCCATCTGTCCATCAATCTTAAGGTACATCTTTCTGTCACTGTTCTCTGATGGTACAGATATAATACACTACTAAAAGGCTGGTCTTACACAAAGTTCAAAATTCAAAAAGAGTCACATCTTAAAATTCATTAGAATTTACCTACAAAGTTTCTCTAACAAGCACTTGTCTTGTATTTTGTGACGAAAGTATTTACACCTCTATAGAGGATGCAGAGATCAACACTCAGTGAAATTCTTCATTCAGAAAATTCTTTGTTATAAAATACAAAATGAGTTTTGCTGTTCTGTGATCTCTGATCTTCACTGCTCACCGAGTGCGCTTCTAACCCGGACAAAGGCTTGATTCTAAATGGCCAATACAGGTGAAACATTAGGACAGTATCCTTACATGACAGATAATACTTTGTTTGCCTTTTTTTTTTTTTCAGTTCATGCCAGCACAGTATTTTTTCATACAAGTAAAAAGTCTATTTTAGGTCTATTTTGGTGCAATAACTAATAAACATACCTATTTTTCCATTTACTTTAGAAGACGTAAGTCTTACTTTCAAAACATAAAAATGATTAGAGACTCCATAGTTGATTACTTCTTTCAAGTAACTATTTTCATACCTATCTTCATACCCACCATAGCTCTGATCCTTTCATTATGTTTTAAAGTAACTTACACGTATTTTGTAAATAGCTGCTTATCCAAGGTGTCTGCTTTGAAATAAAAGAAAAATATAGAATGTTTTGCTTCGAATCTGTTTTGAACACTAGAAACTATGTGGATGCAACTCGACGGTGGAATCTCTTCCCCCATCCAAACCTTCTATCTGGGCCAGACTTTGATATTTGCCCCTTGGCTGGGAATCCGCATACCCAACTTCACACTTAGCTGCAGTGAAGTAGCCCTGCAGGCAGGACAACTTCAACGAACCACTAGTGGTATCATCATTAAAATCCTGCTGAAGGTCACCATGGAAACCGCCTGCTGAGGCTTCGCTGCTGCACTCTGCATCTCCTAATCAGCTACCATGTGAAATGCAAATTCAGACAGTCTGAAAATTAGTCAAGAAGAATAGAGGATGAGGATGCAGATATGTGAAATATTCATGTGCTTCATGGAAAAAGGAAGACAGCATGAATGACACAACAAAGAACGGCCCCTGACATTCTTGCTATCATTTTGCATTATTGTTCACACCCTACTGTTATTTTTAGGCCTCCAGTTCTGAAGTTGGTTATGTGAACTGCCATATTTATAGTCTACAATAAATAATAATTAAAAACAGCCAAGGTAAAATGACTAATTGGAAAACCCACAAAGAGGTATAGCATAGAAATTACACAATAGATCATTATTTCATCCTTTGTAAGATCACTGAGTTATCTTTTTAAGTCCACTTTGTTCCATAAAAGGGGAAAAACTGTTGCCATAAACACAAAACAAACCACTGGGCAGTAATGTTTTATTAATAGTCCAATCACTGTCTTTGAATGCAAAAAAAAATTTAAGGTGCAGAATTACAACCCCTACTCGATAACTGAAATTGCACAACACTTTATGTTTATTAAAAGTACTTCACTGCTTGTGCTTATTTGTGTTTTCAAAGTAATCTTTAATTCATGTAGGCTGAATTCAATTAGAATTGGTTACTAATATGTGTTCTTTGGTTTACAGCTTCTAGACATTTGCCCTATTCTTTTCAAAGTGGGAAAGTATTTCAAAACTGGCACCTCAGAACATTAACAAGCAAGCATTTATATTTTTCTTTCCATTACATTAAGAAAAATATTTATTTTGTTTCTTTTCATTTTAGGGCTAAAAAAAAATCAAGTACTCCCTTTACATGTATTAATGATGGTAAAGAACTGTTACCTATCAGCTTAAAACACTGCTGCGATATGCATGAGTATACTGTTCAAATTCAATTACATTATGTCTGCCTATATTTCTCTGAAATTTACGACTAGCGTTGCCAAGAACTCTTGCAAAAGAACTGCCCCCCAATTGTATGAAACAGCATATCCCAGTTTTACAATGCAGACAAATGGGAACTAAACAATTCATTTTTACTAGTGAGTTACATTATATCTATTTTAATGCAAGCCCCTAGAGAAACAAGGCTAGTGCGCTAATTTACTGTGCAACATAAACTTGCATAGTTGTGCTTTTAGAGAAGCACACTATAGATGGAAGACTCAATCCCATTCTGGCATGTAGAACATAT